>NC_053027.1:280503732-281103732 GCF_003073215.2 Triticum urartu | reverse complement strand
TCCATAGCTAGTAGCTAGATGGCTTCTTCTCGCTTTTTGGATCTCAATACAATGTTCTCCCCCTCTCTTGTGGAGATCTATTCGATGTAATCTTCTTTTTACGGTGTGTTTGTTGAGACCGATGAATTGTGGGTTTATGATCCAGTCTATATATGAATAATATTTGAATCTTCTCTGAATTCTTTTATGTACGATTGGTTATCTTTGCAAGTCTCTTCGAATTATCAGTTTGGTTTGGCCTACAAGATTGGTTGTTCTTGCCATGGGAGAAGTGCTTAGCTTTGGGTTCAATCTTGCGGTGTCCTTTCCCAGTGACAGAAGGGGCAGCAAGGCACGTATTTTATTGTTGCCATCGAGGATAACAAGATGGTTTTTTTATCATATTGCATGAAACTATCCCTCTACATCATGTCATCTTGCTTAAGGCGTTACTCTGTTTTTAACTTAATACTCTAGATGCATGCTGGATAGCGGTCGATGAGTGGAGTAATAGTAGTAGATGCAGAATCGTTTTGGTCTACTTGTCTCGGACGTGATGCCTATATACATGATCATACCTAGATATTCTCATAACTATGCTCAATTTTGTCAATTGCTTAATAGTAATTTGTTCACCCACCGTAGAATACTTATGCTCTTGAGAGAAGCCACTAGTGAAACCTATGGCCCCGGGTCTCTTTCTCATCATGTCAATCTCCATTACTTTATTATTGCTTTGCTTTTACTTTTTACTTTGCATCTCTATATCAAAAATACCAAAAATATTATTTATCATCTCTATCAGATCTCACTTTCGTAAGTGACCGTGAAGGGATTGACTATCCCTAAGCGCGTTGGTTGCGTTGAGATATTGTTTTTGTGTAGGTACGAGGGACTCGAGCGTAGCCTCCTACTGGATTGATACCTTGTTTCTCAAAAACTGAGGGAAATACTTACGCTAGTTTGCTGCATCATCCCTTCCTCTTCGGGGAAATCCAATGCAGTGCTCAAGAGGTAGCAAGAAGGATTTCTGGCGCCGTTGCCGGGGAGTCTGCGCAAAAGTCAACATACCAAGTACCCATCACAATCCCTATCTCCCGCATTACATTATTTGCCATTTGCCTCTCGTTTTCCTCTCCCCCACTTCACCCTTGCCATTTTATTCGCCCTCTCTCTCTATCCTCCCTCTCTTTCTCTATTTGCCTCTTTTTGCCCGTTTGCTTTTTGTTTGCTCGTGTGTTGGATTGCTTGTTCGTCGCGATGGCTCAAGATAATACTATGTTGTGTGACTTCAGCAATACCAATAATAATGATTTCCTTAGCACTCTAATTGCTCCTCTTACCGATGCTGAATCTTGTGAAATTAATACTGCCTTGTTGAATCTTGTCATGAAAGATCCGTTCTCCGACCTTCCTAGTGAAGATGCCGCTGCACATCTTAATAGCTTCGTTGATTTGTGTGACATGCAAAAGAAAAATATGTCGATAATGATATTGTTAAATTGAAGCTATTTCCTTTTTCGCTTAGAGATTGTGTTAAAGCTTGGTTTCGTCTTTGCCTAAAAATAGTATTGATTCATGGAACAAGTGCAAAGATGCTTTTATCTCTAAGTATTTTCCTCCCACTAAGATCCTCTGTCTTAGAAACGATATTATGAATTTTAAACAACTTGATCATGAACATGTTGCACAAGCTTGGGAGAGAATGAAATTAATGATACGTAATTGCCCTACTAATGTTTTAAATTTGTGGATGATTGTTCATAATTTTTATGCCGGATTGAATTTTGCTTCTAGAAATCTTTTAGATTCGGCCGCGGGAGGCACTTTTATGGAAATCACTTTGGGAGAAGCTACTAAACTCATAGATAATATTATGGTTAGTTATTCTCAATGGCATACTGAAAGATCTACTAAAAAGGTGCATGCGATAGAAGAAATTAATGTTTTGAGTGGAAAGATGGATGAACTTATGAAATTATTTGCTAATAAGAGTGTTTCTTCTGATCCTAATTATGTGCCCTTGTCTACTTTGATTGAGAATAATAACGAATCTATGGATTTGAATTTTGTTGGTAGGAACAATTTTGGTAACAACGCGTATAGAGGAAATTTAAATCCTAGGCCTTATCCTAGTAATCCCTCTAATAATTATGGTAATTCCTACAACAATTCTTATGGAAATTATAATAAGATGCCCTCTGATTTTGAATCTAATATTAAAGAATTTATTTCTTCACAAAAGAATTGTAATGCTATGATTGAAGAAAAATTGCTTAAGATTGATGATTTGGCTAGGAACGTTGATAGAATTGCTCTTGATGTTGATTCTTTGAAACTTAGATCTATTCCACCTAAGCATGATATCAATGAGTATCTCAAAGCCATGAGAATTTCCATTGACGAGTGCAAATAAAGAACCGCTAGGATCCGTGCTAAGAAAGATGCCTTTAGAAAAGCGTGTTCTTCTAGTTCCTATGAAAATAATGATGAAGATCTAAAAGTTATTGATGTATCCCCTATTAAATCTTTGTTTTGCAATATGAATCTTGATAATGATGGGACTGAATATGATCCACCTTTACCTAGAAGGCGTTCTAAGAATTTGGAATTTGTTGATCTTGATGCTAAATATGATAAAAGTGGGATTGAAGAAATTAAAACCCTAGATGTTGCTAAACCCACTATTATGGATTTCAAGGAATTTAACTATGAAAATTGCTCTTTAATTGATTGTATTTCCTTGTTGCAATCCGTGCTAAAATCTCCTCACACTTATAGTCAAAATAAAGCGTTTACTAAACATATCGTTGATGCCTTGATGCAATCTTATGAAGAAAAACTTGAATTGGAAATTTCTATCCCTAGAAAACTTTATGATGAGTGGGAACCTACTATTAAAATTAAAATTAAAAATTATGAGTTTTATGATTTGTGTGATTTGGGTGCTAGTGTCTCTACTATTCCCAAAACTTTGTGTGATTTACTAGATTTCCCTGATTTTGATGATTGCTCTCTAAACTTATATCTTGCGGATTCCACTATTAAGAAACCTATGAGAAGAATTAATGATATTCTTATTGTTGCAAATAGGAACTATGTGCCCGTAGATTTTATCGTTCTTGATATAGATTGCAATCCTTCTTGCCCTATTATTCTTGGTAGACCTTTCCTTAGAACGGTTGGTGCAACTATTGATATGAAGGAAGGGAATATTAGATTCCAATTTCCATTAAAAAAGGGCATGGAACACTTTCCTAGAAATAAAATAAAATTACCATATGAATCTATCATGAGAGACACCTATGGATTGCCTACCAAAGATGGCAATACCTAGATCTATTCTTGCTTGTTATGCCTAACTAGGGGCGTTAAACGATAGCGCTTGTTGGGAGGCAGCCCAATTTTATTTTTATTCCTTGCTTTTTGCTCCTGTTTAGTAATAAATAAATCATCTAGACTCTGTTTTTTTTGTGTTTTTTGTGTTTAATTAGTGTTTGTGCCAAGTAGAACCGTTGGGAAGACTTGGGGAAAGTCTTGTTGAACTTGCTGTAAAAAACAGAAACTTTAGCACTCAGGAGAACTGCTGTCATTTTTATTTGGAAAGTTCTATTTAGTTAATTATTTGTGAAGATGATTAATAGATAAATTCCTCATGTCCAGCAATTTATTTTAGAATTTTTGGGGTTCCAGATATTGCGCTAGCTACAGATTACTACAGACTGTTCTGTTTTTGACAGATTCTGTTTTTCGTGTGTTGTTTGCTTATTTTGATGAATCTATGGCTAGTAAAATAGTTTATAATCCATAGAGAAGTTGGAATACAGTAGGTTTAACACCAATATAAATAAATAATGAGTTCATTACATTACCTTGAAGTGGTCTTTTGTTTTCTTTCGCTAACGGAGCTCACGAGTTTTCTACTTTAAGTTTTGTGTTGTGAAGTTTTCAAGTTTTGGGTAAAGATTTGATGGATTACGGAACAAGGAGTGGCAAGAGCCTAATCCTGGGGATGCCCGTGGCACCCCCAAGATAATCTAAGGACACCTAAAAGCCAAAGCTTGGGGATGCCCTGGAAGGCATCCCCTCTTTCGTCTACTTCTATCGGTAAAGTTTACTTGGAGCTATATTTTTATTCACCACATGATATGTGTTTTGCTTGGAGCGTATTTTACGATTTGAGTCTTTGCTTATTAGTTTACCACAATCATCCTTGCTGTACACACCTTTTGAGAGAGCCATACATGATTTGGAATTTGATAGAATACTCTATGTGCTTCACTTATATCTTTTGAGCTTTATAGTTTTGCTCTAGTGCTTCACTTATATCTTTTAGAGCACGGTGGTGGATTTGTTTTATAGAAACTATTGTTCTATCATGCTTCACTTAGATTATTTTGAGAGTCTTAATAGCATGGTAATTTGCTTAAAATCCTAATATGCTTGGTATGCAAGATTAATAATAAAACTTTCTTATGAGTGTGTTGAATACTAAGAAAAGTTTGATGCTTGATGATTGTTTTGAGATATGGAGGTAATAATATCAAAGTCATGCTAGTTGAGTAGTTGTGAAATTGAGAAAATACTTGTGTTGAGGTATGCAATTCCCGTAGCATGCACATATGGTAAACTTTATGCAACAAATTTGAAACATCAGGTGTTATTTGATAGTCTTCCTTATGAGTGGTGGTCGGGGACGAGCGATGGTCTTTTCCTACCAATCTATCCCCCTAGGAGCAAGCGTAGTGCCGAGGTTTTTGATGACTTGTAGATTTTTGCAATAAGTATGTGAGTTCTTTATGACTAATGTTGAGTCCATGGATTATACGCACTCTCACCCTTCCAACCTTGCTAGCCTCTTTGGTACCGTGCATTACCCTTTCTCACATTAAGAGTCGGTGCAAACTTCGCCGGTGCATCCAAACCCCGTGATATGATACGCTCTTTCACACATAAACCTCCTTATATCTTCCTCAAAACAGCCACCATACCTACCTATCATGGCATTTCCATAGCCATACCGAGATATATTGCCATGCAACTTTCCACCATTTCTGTTTATCATGACACATTCATCATTGCCATATTGCTTAGCACGATCATGTAGTTGACATAGTATTTGTGGCAAAGCCACCGTTCATAATTCTTTCATACATGTCACTCTTGGTTCATTGCATATCCCGTTACACCTCCAGAGGCATTCATATAGAGTCATCTTTGTTCTAGTATCGAGTTGTAATCATTGAGTTGTAAATAAGTAGAAGTGTGATGATCATCATTATTAGAGCATTGTCCCAAGTGAGGTATATATAAAAAAATAAAGGCCAAAAAAAGAGAAGGCCCAAAAAAAGAAAGGCCATAAAAAAAGAAAAGGCCCAAAAAAATGAGAGAAAAAGAGAGAAGGGACAATGTATCTATCCTTTTACCACACTTGTGCTTCAAAGTAGCACCATGATCTTCATAGTAGAGAGTCTCTCATGTTATCACTTTCATATACTAGTGGGAATTTTTCATTATAGAACTTGGCTTGTATATTCCAACAATGGGCCTCCTCATGTTCCCTAGGTCTTCGTGAGCAAGCAAGTTGGATGCACACCCACTAGTTTCTTTTGTTGAGCTTTCATACATTTATAGCTCTAATGCATCCGTTGCATGGCAATCCCTACTCCTTGCATTAACATCAATCGGTGGGCATCTCCATAGTCCATTGATTAGCCTCGTTGATGTGAGACTTTATCCTTTTTTGTCTTCTCCACATAACCCCCCTTAATTATATTCTATTCCACCCATAGTGCTATGTCCATGGCTCGCGCTCATATATTGCGTAAAAGTTTATAGGTTTGAGATTACTAAAGTATGAAACAATTGCTTGTCTTGTCATCGGGGTTGTGCATGATGATAGCATTCTTGTGTGACGAAAATGAAACATGACTAAACCATATGATTTTGTAGGGATGAACTTTCTTTGGCCATGTTATTTTGAGAAGACATAATTGCTTAGTTAGTATGCTTGAAGTATTATCATTTTTATGTCAATATGAAATTTTGTCTTGAATCTTTCGGATCTGAATATTCATACCACAATTAAGAAGAATTACATTAAAATTATGCCAAGTAGCACTCCGCATCAAAAATTCTGTTTTTATCATTTACCTACTCGAGGACGAGCATGAATTAAGCTTGGGGATGCTTGATATGTCTCCAACGTATCTATAATTTTGATTGGTCCATGCTATATTATCTACTGTTTTAGACATTATTCGGTTTTATTATCCACTTTTATATTATTTTTCAGACTGACCTATTAACCGGAGGCCCAGCTCAGAATTGCTATTTTTGCCTGTTTTAGGGTTTCGAAGAAAAGGAATATCAAACGGAGTCCAAACGGAATGAAACCTTTGGAAACGTGATTTTCTCATCAGATAAGATCCATGAGACTTGGACCCTCCGTCAAGAAAGCCATGAGGTGGTCACGAGGGTGGAGGGCTCCCCCCTAGGACGCGCCCCCTGCCTCGTGGGCCCCTCGAAGCTCCACCGACGTACTTCTTCCTCCCATATATATCCACTTATCCCCAAACGATCAGAAGGGGAGCCAAAAACCTAATTCCACCGCCACAACTTTCTGTATCCATGAGATCCCATCTTGGGGCCTGTTTCGGAGCTCCGCCGGAGGGGGCATCGATCACGGAGGGCTTCTATATCATCATCCAAGCTCCTCCGATGAAGTGTGAGTAGTTTACTTCAAACCTAAGGGTCCATAGCTAGTAGCTAGATGGCTTCTTCTCTCTTTTTGGATCTCAATACAATGTTCTCCCCCTCTCTTGTGGAGATCTATTCGATATAATCTTCTTTTTGCGGTGTGTTTGTTGAGACCGATGAATTGTGGGTTTATGATCCAGTCTATCTATGAATAATATTTGAATCTTCTCTGAATTCTTTTATGTATGATTGGTTATCTTTGCAAGTCTCTTCGAATTATCAGTTTGGTTTGGCCTACTAGATTGGTTGTTCTTGCCATGGGAGAAGTGCTTAGCTTTGGGTTCAATCTTGCGGTGTCCTTTCCCAGTGACAGAAGGGGCAGCAAGGCACGTATTGTATTGTTGCCATCGAGGATAACAAGATGGTTTTTTTATCATATTGCATGAAACTATCCCTCTACATCATGTCATCTTGCTTAAGGCGTTACTCTGTTTTTTAACTTAATACTCTAGATGCATGCTGGATAGCGATCGATGAGTGGAGTAATAGTAGTAGATGCAGAATCATTTCGGTCTACTTGTCTCAGACGTGATGCCTATATACATGATCATACCTAGATATTCTCATAACTATGCTCAATTCTGTCAATTGCTCAACAGTAATTTGTTCACCCACCGTAGAATACTTATGCTCTTGAGAGAAGCCACTAGTGAAACCTATGGCCCCCGGATCTCTTTCTCATCATATCAATCTCCATTACTTTATTATTGCTTTGCTTTTACTTTGTTTTTACTTTTTACTTTGCATCTCTATGTCAAAAATACCAAAAATATTATTTATCATCTCTATCAGATCTCACTTTCGTAAGTGACCGAGAAGGGATTGACAACCCCTAAGCGCGTTGGTTGCGTTGAGCTATTGTTTTTTTGTAGGTATGAGGGACTCGAGCGTAGCCTCCTACTGGATTGATACCTTGGTTCTCAAAAACTGATGGAAATACTTACGCTACTTTGCTGCATCATCCTTCCTCTTCGGGGAAATCCAACGCAGTGCTCAAGAGGTAGCAGTCCCCATGGGGCCTTTTTCCCCCATGTGTCCGACAGCCGATGAGTCATCCTGGGGCGTCGCCTTGACGATTTCTGGAATCTCCCCCTGGTCTGGGAAGGTCCTTTGGGACGCCACCTCATCATCACACTTGGGTGAGGCAGAGTGAGCGGGCAGCAGAGACATGCTAACCATCTCCTTTGAGTCTAGCGAACCCTCTTTCGAGGATCACGGGGAGCCATCGCGGGCCGAACTGTAATGGCATAGTTTAAACATATTAATATTATAAATTGGAGAGGCCAGGTATTGGGAGGTGCATAGGGTTTTGGTACTTACGAGCCAGCCCGAGGCTTGGTCCAGGGCATTCGCTCCGGACTGCTTTCGACATCTCATGCGGGTTTATCCTCAAGGGGGCCTTTCCCCCTCTTGGGTGCCTTCGCCTCCAGATTCATGGAGGCTTCTCTTTTCTTCTTTCCCCCCTCCGGGGGGAAGCCGCTTTCTTCTTCCTCCTCGCCGTCGTCTTCGGCGACCGAAGAGTCAGTCCCGTCTTTGGACGACATGTCTAAAGCACCCTTTCGGCGAAGGCCACTCCTGCTCCCTTTTGCCATCTTCTTGGCCTTCTTCTCCGTTACATCATAAGGCGCCGGAAATAGAATCTTCGTTAGGAGTGAGGTTTCCTCATCTTCGGGAAGTGGAGCTGGACAATTAATCCGCCCCGCTATGTCGATACAGGCCTGAAAATTGATACGAAGGCTTAGACTCCTTCTCAAAATATGTCATTAAGGCTATACCTTGAATACATGAAAGAACTTACCGAATTGTCCTGGCACTTTAAGCAAAGCCCACGATCTTCGGTCGTCGACGGTGATGTCTCGCCGGCCTTAAAGAGCACTTTCCAGATATCTTCGTGCATTGTGCCTAAGAGCTCTAGTTGCGTCTGGTGCTTGGCCGGATCGAACTCCCACAAATAGCAAGTCCGGTGTTGGCATGGAAGGATCCGGTGAATGAGCATAACCTGGATCACATTGACGAGTTTGATCCTCTTGGTTATCATGTTCTGAACGCATGTCTGGAGCCCGATCAGCTCGCTCGAAGACCCCAGGCGAGGCCCTTCTCTTGCTAGGAGGAAATCCGCAGCGGAGCTCTGGATCGAAATTCGGGGGCCGCCGCGCAGTTGGTGTCGCGTGGCTCGGTGATGTAGAACCACCCCGACTGCCACCCCTTCACCGTCTTCACGATGGAGCCTTCGGGCCATGTAACATTGGGAATCTTGCCCACCATGGCGCCTCCGCACTCTACTTGTTGGCCTCTCACCACCTTCGGCTTTTACTTTGTTTTTACTTTTTACTTTGCATCTCTATATCAAAAATACCAAAAATATTATTTATCATCTCTATCAGATCTCACTTTCGTAAGTGATCGTGAAGGGATTGACAACCCCTAAGCGCGTTGGTTGCGTTGAGCTATTGTTTTTTTGTAGGTATGAGGGACTCGAGCGTAGCCTCCTACTGGATTGATACCTTGGTTCTCAAAAACTGATGGAAATACTTACGCTACTTTGCTGCATCATCCTTCCTCTTCGGGGAAATCCAACGCAGTGCTCAAGAGGTAGCAGTCCCCATGGGGCCTTTTTCCCCCATGTGTCCGACAACCGATGAGTCATCCTGGGGCATCGCCTTGATGATTTCTGGAATCTCCCCCTGGTCTGGGAAGGTCCTTTGGGACGCCACCTCATCATCACACTTGGGTGAGGCAGAGTGAGCGGGCAGCAGAGACATGCTAACCATCTCCTTTGAGTCTAGCGAACCCTCTTTCGAGGATCACGGGGAGCCATCGCGGGCCGAACTGTAATGGCATAGTTTAAACATATTAATATTATAAATTGGAGAGGCCAGGTATTGGGAGGTGCATAGGGTTTTGGTACTTACGAGCCAGCCCAAGGCTTGGTCCAGGGCATTCGCTCCGGACTGCTTTCGACATCTCATGCGGGTTTATCCTCAAGGGGGCCTTTCCCCCTCTTGGGTGCCTTCGCCTCCAGATTCATGGAGGCTTCTCTTTTCTTCTTTCCCCCCTCCGGGGGGAAGCCGCTTTCTTCTTCCTCCTCGCTGTCGTCTTCGGCGACCGAAGAGTCAGTCCCGTCTTTGGACGACATGTCTGAAGCACCCTTTCGGCGAAGGCCACTCCTGCTCCCTTTTGCCGTCTTCTTGGCCTTCTTCTCCGTTACATCATAAGGCGCCGGAAATAGAATCTTCGTTAGGAGTGAGGTTTCCTCATCTTCGGGAAGTGGAGCTGGACAATTAATCCGCCCCGCTATGTCGATACAGGCCTGAAAATTGATAGGAAGGCTTAGACTCCTTCTCAAAATATGTCATTAAGGCTATACCTTGAATACATGAAAGAACTTACCGAATTGTCCTGGCACTTTAAGCTAAGCCCACAATCTTCGGTCGTCGACGGTGGTGTCTCGCCGACCTTAAAGAACACTTTCCAGATATCTTCGTGCATTGTGCCTAAGAGCTCTAGTTGCGTCTGGTGCTTGGCCGGATCGAACTCCCACAAATAGCAAGTCCGGTGTTGGCATGGAAGGATCCGGTGAATGAGCATAACCTGGATCACGTTGACGAGTTTGATCCTCTTGGTTATCATGTTCTGAACGCATGTCTGGAGCCCGGTCAGCTCGCTCGAAGACCCCAGGCGAGGCCCTTCTCTTGCTAGGAGGAAAGCCGCAGCGGAGCTCTGGATCGAAATTCGGGGGTCGCCGCGCAGTTGGTGTCGCGTGGCTCGGTGATGTAGAACCACCCCGACTGCCACCCCTTCACCGTCTTCACGATGGAGCCTTCGGGCCATGTAACGTTGGGAATCTTGCCCACCATGGCGCCTCCGCACTCTACTTGTTGGCCTCTCACCACCTTCGGATTTACATTGAAAGTCTTCAGCCATAGTCCGAAGTGAGGTGGGATACGGAGGAAGGCCTCGCAAATGACTATAAATGCCGAGATGTTGAGGATAAAGTTGGGGGCTAGATCATGGAAGTCCAGCCCGTAGTAAAACATCAGTCCACGGACAAACGGGTGGAGAGGGAATCCCAGCCCATGGACGAAATGTGCGAGAAATACAACCCTCTCATGGGGCTCTGGGTTATGGACGATCTGTCCTTCGGCCGGGAGACGGTGAACGATCTCCTTGGACAGGTATCCGGCCTCTCGAACCTCCTTGATGTCTTTCTTCTTGACAGAAGAAGCCATCCACTTGCCACAAGCTCCGGATCAGGACATGGTTGGAGTGTTTTCTCTGGCGCGGGAAGTTAAGGCTTGGGTGTTGGAGTTCTCGAATGGATGGGCGGAGGAAGGAGAAGGCAGGGGTGAGTGAGGATGAATCATTATCCCCTTATAAAAGCCGCGAATATCAAATGCCTTCCTGCTCGCCTTAAAACTCGCCTATTCTCGAGGGCTGGGTAAACGGCACGGTTGGGTTACCCACGCCCGTATTGATGAGAATCCCATAATAAGGGGACACGATCTATGCTTTGACAAGACGTGCCAATGGAAACCACATCTCGAAACACGGGATGGCAGACAAAACAGTTCGATATAGTGACCGGGCAGACGTGATATCATATTGTAAAAAATTATCAGCAGATTGGATTCGTAAAATATTATATTCTCTCTACGATTGTGTGTGGTGTGAGTTACAGGTCCGAATACATCGGTACGACCGAAGACTGTTTTGAAGTTCGGAAAGAAGGGAGCCCGCCTTGCAACGCCGAAGACAAATCTACGCGCCGGACTCCTCGTCATTGAAGCCAGGTTCAGGGGCTACTGAGGGAGTCCTGGACTAAGGGGTCCTCGGGCGTCCGTCCTGTTAGCCGTGGGCCGGACTGATGGGCTATGAAGATATGAATACCGAAGACTGTACCCGTGTCCGGATGGGATTCTCCTTGGCGTGGAAGGCAAGCTTGGTGACCGGATATGTAGATTCCTTTCTTTGTAACCGACCTAGTGTAACCCTAGATCCTTCCGGTGTCTATATAAACCGGAGGACTTAGTTCGGATAGGGGAGATTCATTATCATAGCCATACAAGCTATACCTCTAGGGTTTAGCCATTACGATCTCGAGGTAGATCTACTCTTGTAATACTCATATTCATCAATATCAATCAAGCAGGACGTAGGGTATTACCTCCATAGAGAGGGCCCTAACCTGGGTAAACATCGTGTCCCTTGTCTCCTGTTACCATCGACCTTAGATGCATAGTTCGGGACCCCCTACCCGAGATCCGCCGGTTTTGACACCGACAGGCATCACGGGATGCTTGCAAGAATGACGGCTAGAATCATCACACTGGGAACAGGAAACATGGCTAGATTGCTAGGTGGTTCTCTAAGATACCTAGGGTCATAATAATAGCTCCAACATATACACTGAGGCAATGAAGTACCTCAACTCACTGGTTAGTGTGGTTAATCTGACCCAAAGGAACATCTGTCACACCCTAGCTAGTTCAAGCATTAGAATGTGCATCATGTTTAAATTCCTATTAAATTTGAATTGGGGAAGACAGAACCCCCAACACACCCCCCCCATGGAAACAACTAGGGTTTACTAAAAATATTTTCAATGAACCTGAAATGCCCTTCTAAAAAGTTCACCCTCTTTGTCTTAGGTTAGAACCTCTGGCAAAATTGGTGCACGATTTTCAAGGTCAATAGAAGGTCATTGAATTAAATCATAAGTATTTGAATTTGGGCATTTAAATGCTATAAAATAATCTAAATGCTCAAATAATTCTGGGAATAAATGTTTCCTGTTGGAAATAATCTAAACAGAGGCCACATTTATTTTCAGGATTTTTGGAAATGTTTTAGTATTTTATTTAAAGCTAAACAGTTGCAGTTAAATAGAAAACAGAAACTAAATAAAAAAAGAGGAGAAAGAAGCCCACCTGGGCCTTACCTGTGCTGGCCCAGCCACCTGGCTCGGCCCAGCCTGCTGGCGCTGCCAGTCGTCGTCCTCCTCGCGCCAGAAGGACGCGGAGCGCGTGGCCGGCGCCCACGGCCACACGCCGGCCACCTCCTGCTTCCGCCGACGCCCGGGAGACGCCCTGAAGTGCCACGCGACCCCCCACGTCTCCCTCTCGCACTCGCTCACTCTCCCCCTTGTCTCCCTCTCTCTCTCCCGCGATGGCCGAGCGCGTACCTCGCCGCCGATCGCCGTAGTTGCCACCACAGACACCCCCTCGCCCCTCCGACGAGCCCATTAGCTCCGCCTCGACTCCCTCGTCCTCCCCACCGAGCCACGCATCGCCGGAGGCCCTGCATCGCCGCCTTCGCCCTCGTCTTCAACCTCAGGCACCCGAGCCATCTCCGGTCGAATTCGCCGCCGCCAGGACCTCCCCGAGCCCGCTGACCCCCTCTTCGACTCTGCTGTGAGCTCCTCTTCCTTTCCCCCTAGTTCCCGTGCTCGATTACGCCTCGTAGCCACCGCCCCCTCCGAGCCCGAGCGCTCCTCGCCGCCGGCCATGCCGCCGTCGTGGCTACGGCCGTGCAAGCACGCGTCCGAGCGCCTCACCGTGCTTAGGGCAGCACCAGGGACCCGTAGCCACCACCAGTTCTTCCTCCCATGCACCGTAGCCTCGAAACCGACCTCGCCCGAACTCCGGCCGCCGCCACGAGCTCGATTCCGGCGAGCTCGCTCCACCCCAGCTCCTCCCACTTGCCCCACTAGATGCGCACGAGCCCCAGCTACGCATAGCACGTCTCCGCCGTCGATTTGGTCACCGGAGGACCAAATCCGAAGCCCTCCACCGTCTCGGGCCTCGCCGGCGTCGAGCCGCCGACGAGTTGACCTAGTTTGACCCCTGGGTGGGCCCAGGAAGACCCCCCTGAGTCTATGACAGGTGGCGTCGGTCGGCTAACTAAATTAGGATTAGTCTTAATTAATTTTAATTAAATCAGTCACTGACATGTGGGCCCAGGCCCCATTGACAACTAATTAGTGTTAATCTAATTTTGCTAATTAGCTGAGAGGCTGACAGAAGGGGCCCACCAGTCAGGTTTGACCTGGGTTGGCGCGTTTGACCTGCTGACGTCACCCTGACGCAATGCTGACGCAGTAATTGATTTTCTGGATTTATTCTTATTCAGGAAATTCCAGAAAATAGTTCAAACTTCAAAAATTCATAGAAATTCAACCATAGCTCCAAATGAGATAAATTATATATGAAAAATTATCAGAAAAATTCAATCTATCCAACTGTAATGGTTTCATGCATGACAAAACAAGTTACCTTGCTGTTTAGGCAGAATAAGGAAAAGCACTATTAAGGCCATGTTTAATGAGCTAATATTTGAATCTTTGATTCAATGAGTTCATTCCTTTCTAATATAACTTGCATTAGGCCAAGACACATTCATATTGCCATGTCATAGCATGCATCATATTGTTGCATATCGTCATGTGTTGATTGTATTACGATGTGTTCTTCGTGGTAGGTTCTGCCTCTGAGGATATCCACGTGTATCCAACTAAAGGGCAGTATCCCACTACCACTCCATCAGGCAAGCAACCATTGATCATTCCGATACAAACCCATGTTCTCGCTTCTGCTCTTGTTTACTGCATTAAGACAACGCGATTCAAACTGCTGTGTGCTACGGTAGTTGAAACCTTATCCTCTGCATGACCTGTCATTGCCACAGTAACTAGATGAAACCCACTAGCATGTGTAGGAGTTGATTGAGCCATGTATGTGATTCTTACCTTGCTATGCCTGCTATGCTTAGAGTTGTGTCAGGTCTGGTTCTTCTGGGAGATGGGCTAGAGTGAAATGCTTATGCCGGTAATGTGAGGGATGCGTTGAACATGTCTTGGTAAAGGTATCGATGAGAGGCCATGTAGGAGTATATGGTGGGTTGTTTCATTGAGGCCGTCCCTAAGCACTGAGATCTGTATGCGTGATTTAAGATTTAGCTACTACCACACATTGGGCCCTGAAATATGACCCCGCTCGACTTACTGACCCCTCTCGCCTCTGTCGAGGAGTTGCAGCTAGTTTCTGGTGTTTGTAGGACACGTGTTGGCGGCCGTGCGTAGCGCTGACCCTAGGGGTGGGCTATGTTGCGGTAGATACACCGTGGCACGGTGTACCGAGTCACCCGTTTGGTGTCGCGGGAACCCTGTTCACATCGTTTGGGGCCGTTGAGGACACCCTGGCCGGATTTCCTTGCGGATGGAACCTGAATAGGCGATAAACCTGGACTAGAGACTTGTGAGGTTAGTCAGGTCGTGGTCTACACCCACGTCGGTTTTCGCTTGAAGTCTGCCGAGCACATGTCGTGTGCAGACGCTAAGTGGTGGAAACATGTGTGACGAAGTACACCCCTGTAGGGTATAAAACTATTCGAATAGCCGCGTCAGCGGTAAAGGACTACTTGGTTGCATATACAGTTCATAGACAAGTTAATGGATACTACTAAAAGACTCAAGATAAAGTGTGAGTACCGAGGATGGCCCTCTCGTAGGATGACGAGGGAGGATCCCCGGTGGAGTATTGTGGTTGTGAGTAGTGGACTCGTGTGTGAAAACTATTTTACTGGTGAAGTTCCGTAGGATAGCTTAGCCAAGAGTCAAAGCTGGCTTGCTGCATCAACCCCACCGCCTTCTTGAGAATAAGCATGTATAGTAGGTTCTGATGTAAGACTTGCTGAGTACCTTTGTACTCATGTTTTGCTTATTTATTGTTTTCAGACGACAACACTGCCCCCTCCGATGGGTTCTATGTAGACCTTGACGTCGACGAGTGACTAGCCACCCAGGTGGTGACCCTGGCCATGGAGGGCCTATGTAGATAGACAGGCTTCGAGATGCCTTCTTTCTTTCTAGAGTCTATACCCAGACTAGTTGCTTCCGCATGTGCTTGTATGTTTGTATGACTTGAGTGTCGGGTCATGTGACCCCTATCTGTATGAACATGTTATGTATGGCTCTCTAGAGCCTTTAAATAAAGTACTTGAGTTGTAGAGTTTTGTTGTGATGCCATGTTGTATGTACTCATATCAGGCATATTGTGTGTATGATTGAAATGCTTGTTATGAGTGGGATCTGACAATCTAGTTGTTTATCCTTGACATCCTTTCTTATGGGGAAATGTAGTATAGTGTTCCTCGAGCCATAGTAGTCCGCTACAGCCCGGTTCACCGGAGTCCTGCTAGCCCAGCACTACTGCTCAGGACACTTGACTAGCCGGCATGTGTTTCACTTCGTCCCTATGTCTGTCCCTTCGAGGAAATGTCACACGATGACTTCCGGAGTCCTGCCTAGCCTGCTACAGCCCGGGATTCCCCGGAGTCCTGTTAGCCCAGTGCTACAGCCCGGAATCACTCGTTGATGACCGACATGTTCGATGTGATTCATGTATGCCTGTCTCCATAGGTCTGAGCCGCTTTGGGTTCACGACTAGCCATGTCGGCCTGGGTTCTCTGTCATATGGATGCTAGCGACACTGTCATATACGTGAGCCAAAAGGCGCAAACGGTCCCGGGCCATGGTAAGGCGTCACCCGTGGGATACCGTGCGTGAGGCCGCAAAGTGATATGAGGTGTTACCGGCTAGATCGATGTGACTTGGAATCGGGGTCCTGACAGCGTTGGTATCAGAGCCGGACTGCCTGTAGGTTCGTTGAGCCAAACTGGTCGATGTCGAGTCTAGAAATGCTCTAGTTATATGTAGGGGAATTGATTGTGGGAGGGAACGTAAGGTTCTTTTACTCCTTTACCTATGCCTCTGATCTGAGTCATTCTCTTCTCATTCAACGTGGGTTAAGGACTAGGCTCTCTTCTTCTATCAGGTTCATGTGTTACTAATCCGTAGTAGCTTATAGGATTGTTGTTACAAGCCCCAGTTCAGTTCTACTACTTTAGTATGTTGCTAATTGGATCAGAATCTTGATATGATGTTGTTGAGTGGTATTGCGAACTGTTGTGGATGACTCAAATCTTTTTCTGAGCATTTACAGCTGTTATGCTGTCCAATTTTCCCTAGAAATTCTAATGCCTTTGCATTGTGGTTGTGCTTTCAGATGGCCAACCATGTTCAAAATCAAGTGGTTCGCCTGACCCGGTGCCTCGACGTGCCCGGTCATACTGCTATGTTAGTCCGCGTAATGATCGAGACGGGCTACCGTTGGTATCCCGAATACACCGTCGAAGAGCAGTTCCGCGACTTTAATCAAAGCCAATATCTCTGCACCGTCAGGATATTTCCTTCTTATCCTGGATCTACCGAGCCCCTTCACTGTTCCTATGGACTCGGGGTTACTGTTGAGATGGCTGTGCAGGATGTTGCCTATTCCATGATGACCATCTTGCGAGTCCGGACTGGCCTGCTTCGGAACACCGACTTCCGTTACATGCCAGCTTCACTTCCGGGAGCGCAAGGGTATCTTCAGGCTATCTATGCTGACTCCACTCAGGAGGACTCATTAACTCGTACCACTGCCGAGATGCTCGAAGCTAAGGACCGAGAGAATCGGGCCTTGAGGTTGGAGCTTTTTAATACCCGTGCTGATCATTGGGCCACATTGACTCGGTTTGCACCTGCGGTGCAAGCTGGATGTATGGATACAAGGGATCTATATCCTGTGAGATCAGCTCTGCCAGACATGGTGGATTGGCGTGATGTGGGAGGCATCACCCCACCCCGTGGTCCCCGCAGGCCACCGTTTGTTGGTCCAAGACCTCATCCTAGCCCCTTTGGTCCATAGGCTCCTCAGGACTGTCTGTTCCCGGATGGTCATGTTGAACTTCCAGGCTATGGAGGCGACTTCTATGAGAACTACTACGGAGCTGTCTGAGTTAGTAGTAGTACCACTAGTATTGTAGTAGTTGTATCTCCACTGTCCTATGTGACTTGTGGAATATGACTTTGTGTGTAATCAATTCCGGAGGTGTAGACAAATAATGTATAGGAGCTTGGAATGCCTCTAATGAGATGTAATGTCTTTCATCATAGTTGTACTGTAGCCTGGGCTTGTACTGAACTATGTATGATGTGTATGACCGTTGGTATATATATGGCAGTTTTATATTACCATGACATACGGATGAACATCTCGGCATTCTGTGTTATCCATTACATTCTGCACTTCCTTGCTAAGTTTGAGCCATCCTTGTCTAAACCGTTGTCTTGTTTCCTCTTAGGATGGTCAACACCCGCAGCAACCCTGCTGCCCCGGAGCAGGGGGAAGCCAGTGCAGCTAGAGGTGAGAATCTTCCTCACCCGCCTTCTCTGGCCGAAGTGATGCTAGAGGCGGAAAGAAACAAGCGTGAGACTAACCGCCTGCTAGAGCGGATTGAGCAGAACACTGCATGCCACCCGCGAAATGACTTGGTGTCAATCAATGACTTTATCAAGCTATACCCGCCAAAGTTTAATCACTCCGTCGAGCCCCTCGACGCGGATGACTGGCTTCGCAGCATCACCCACAAGCTACGTTCTGCCAACGTAGCCGAAGCCGACAAGGTTACCTATGCTGCCTATCACCTCAAAGGCCATGCTAGCCTTTGGTGGGAAAACTTCGAAGCTATGCGCCCGGTCGGCCAAATCACTTCTTGGGCTGAATTCAGTGAGGCTTTCCGTGAGCATCACATTCCGGAAGGTCTCATGGATCGCAAGAGGGAGGAGTTCTGCAACTTCACCCAAGGAAGACTGACTGTGGATGCATATAGTCGTGAATTTGGGAATCTGGCACGCCATGCCCCTGAAGAGGTTTCTACTGACGCTAAGAAACAGGCAAGGTTCCGCAAGGGACTTAGCCCTGAGCTTCACCGCGATCTCCGTCTGCACATCTTTTCAAAAGCTGGTCAATAAAGCCATCAGCGCTGAGACAGGCCAGACTAATTATGACGCTTCACACAAGCACTCCCATGATTTTGGCTCTTCATCTGGCTCGGGAGCTCAGAAGCGCCGGGTGTGGATCCCAAGCACGGCACTGCCACCCAGGTTCATCCCGAGGCCATCCTTTGAGGCGCCTCGTCCCAACCAGCAATTTTCACCGCCCAAGCCCTATGGTGGCCCCGCTGCTAATGCTGCTCCACGCCCCAATGTGGTGACATGCTTTAAGTGTGGAGAGCCGGGTCACTATAGCCGAGAGTGTCCCCAGAACAACAACTCCAATCAAACTGGGAGGTCCATTGGCCGTGGTAAGCCAGCGGGGAAAACATTTTACGCCAAGCCGGCCACCACTGCACGTGGCCATGTCAACTATGTTTCAGCCGAGGAGGCTCATGACGATCCCAACGTCGTCCTTGGTACGCTCCTTGTTAACTGCCATCCGGCATCCGTTCTTTTCGATACTGGAGCATCTCATTCATTCATATCCGAGAGCTATGCTCGATTGCATAACACGACATTCTGTGACATGCCCACTTCCATGGTAATTCAAACCCCGGGTTCCAAATGGCAAACTTCTAGAGTAAGCCATGGGAACGAAATTCTTGTCGACAGACTTGTCTTCCTTGCATCCTTAATAGCTCTCAAGTCCTCCGACATAAATATCATCTTGGGTATGGACTGGATGTCAGCTCATTATGCTAAGATCGATTGTGCCACTAGAACCGTTCAACTTACTCACCCATCGGGCAAGACAGTCAATGTCTTAACTCGAGTGGCCAAGTGCCAGCTTTACTCTCTAAATGCTAACCCTCTTCCAGACCTTGAGGATGTTCCGGTAGTCCGAGACTTTCCGGATGTTTTTCCAAAAGAACTGCTAGGTGTTCCACCTGACAGGGATGTTGAGTTCATGATAGACCTTGTCCCAGGAACCGTTCCAATCTCTAGAAGACCCTACAAGATGGCACCCTTAGAACTAGCCGAGCTTAAGAACCAACTCGATGAGTCCTTGAAAAAGGGTTCCATCCGTCCTAGTTCCTCTCCTTGGGCTTGCCCCGTCCTCTTCGTCAAGAAGAAGGATGGAACGGATCGAATGGTTGTGGATTACCGACCTGTCAATTTGGTCACCATCAAGAACAAATATCCGCTTCCCAGGATCAACGATCTGTATGATCAGCTCGCTGGATCCTCAGTCTTTTCCAAGATGGATTTGAGGTTGGGCTACCATCAAATCAAAATCAGAAACGGGGACATTCCCAAACCGGCCTTTGTTACTCATTATGGCCAATACGAGTACACCGTAATGTCCTTCGGTTTAACCAATGCCCCAGCCACCTTTTCCCGGTTAATGAACTCGGTTTTCATGGAGTACTTGGACAAATTTGTCGTAGTATACCTCGATGACATACTCATCTACTCCAAGAATGAAGAACATGCCGAACATCTAAGGCTGGTATTGATGAAACTTCGAGAGCATCGCCTTTATGCCAAATTCTCCAAGTGTGAATTTTGGTTGCCAGAAGTGACCTATCTAGGCCATGTAATTTCTGGTAAGGGTATTGCTGTCAATCCTGAGCGAGTTCAAGCCGTCCTTGATTGGACTCCACCTGAGATGGTTAAGCAAGTTCGGAGCTTCCTTGGCTTAGCGAGCTATTGCCGCCGCTTCATCGAAAATTTCTCCAAGGTTGCTAAACCTCTAACTGAACTCCTCAAGAAGGATAAAAAGTTCGAGTGGACTCCACAGTGCGAGTTCAGTTTTCAAGAACTGAAAAGACGCCTGACATCTGCTCCCGTACTGGTACCACCAGATTTCTCCAAGGACTTTATTATCTATTGCGACGCCTCGCGACAAGGACTAGGTTGCATACTCATGCAAGATCTTCAGGTAATTGCCTATGCTTCACGGCAATTACACCCACATGAGGAAAATTATCCCACACATGATCTAGAGCTTGCAGCTGTAGTCCATGCACTTAAAACCTGGCGACATTACCTTCTCGGTAATCGTTGCGAGATCTTCACCGATCACCAAAGTTTGAAATATATCTTCACCCAACCAGATTTGAATTGCAGGCAAAGATGTTGGGTCGAGTTGATCTCGGATTACGACTTAGGAATAACTTACACCCCAAGCAAAGCCAATGTCATGGCTGATGCGCTAAGCCGTAAGTCCTATTGTAACAACCTGATGTTACAACAAAGTCAACCACTTCTCCATGAGGAATTTCGTAAGCTTAATCTTCACATTGTTCCTCAAGGATTCCTATCCACCCTGGTGGCGAAACCTACCCTTATGGATCAAATCATAGCTGCCCAGAAGCGTGATAAGGGCATATCCCAGATTAAGGAAAACATCGCTAGCGGAGTTGCTAAATGTTTCTCCATGGATGAGCGAGGTGCTATCTTTTTTGAGAACCATTTGGTGGTTCCCAAGAAACAACATCTACGCCAGTTGATCCTTAAGGAAGCTCATGAATCCCCTCTCACCATTCATCCCGGTAGTACTAAAATGTATCAAGACCTATGCCAGAGGTTTTGGTGGACTAGGATGAAGAGAGAAATCGCTCAATACATTGCTAGCTGCGACGTCTGTCGTCGTGTTAAAGCAGAGCATCAACGGCCTGCTGGCACCCTTCAACCTTTGGCTATTCCTGAATGGAAATGGGATAAAATCAGTATGGATTTCATCACTGGGTTTCCCAGGACCAAGAGAGGGAATAATGCCATCTTTGTTGTGATCGACTGACTTTCCAAAGTAGCCCACTTTCTACCTGTTCGTGAGAGTATCACTGCTAGCCAGCTAGCTGATCTATACATCTCCCGAATAGTATCTCTTCATGGTGTTCCATTGGAAATTAACTCAGACCGTGGGAGTCTCTTCACCTTTCGATTTTGGGAAAGCTTCCAAAATACTATGGGAACTCGTCTCTCTTTTAGTACCGCCTTCCATCCTCAATCAAGTGGTCAAGTAGAGCGAGTCAATCAAATTCTGGAAGATATGCTCCGAGCTTCTGTTATCTCGTTCGGAATGAGTTGGGAGAAATGCCTTCCATTCGCGGAGTTTGCCTATAACAATAGTTATCAAGCTAGTTTGGGGAAAGCTCCTTTCGAAGTTCTCTATGGACGAAAATGTCGAACGCCTCTTAACTGGTCAGAAACCGGGGAAAGACAGCTCTTTGGCCCGGATATGATTCAGGAAGCAGAAGAGCAGGTTCATGTTATTCGTGAGAAATTGAAAACAGCCCAATCTCGTCAAAAGAGTCAATATGATCGTAAACATAAACCTATGACTTATGAAGTCGACGAGAAGGCCTACCTTCGGGTTACTCCGTTAAAGGGAACCCATCGTTTCGGTATCAAAGGCAAATTGGCTCCTCGTTACATTGGACCCTTTCGCATTCTTGCCAAACGAGGAGAAGTTGCCTACCAATTGGAACTACCTCCGCATCTTTCCAGAGTTCACGATGTCTTCCACGTTTCACAACTCAGGCGTTGCTTCGCGGATCCTATCCGTGGAGTGGATCACGAAACGCTTGATCTACAAGATAACCTTTCTTATCGGGAATATCCCGTTCGTATCCTTGATCAAGCCGAGCGTACCACTCGACGTCATAATATCAAGTTTCTCAAGGTTCAATGGTCACACCATTCCGAGGAAGAAGCCACTTGGGAAAGGGAGGATCGTCTTCGACTTGAGTACCCCACCTTCTTCCCGGAGGATCCTAAATCTCGGGACGAGACTCTTTTGAGTGGGGGTGAGTTGTCACACAATAGCTAGTTCAAGCATTAGAATGTGCATCATGTTTAAATTCCTCTTAAATTTGAATTGGGGAAGACAGAACCCCCAACACACCCCCCTTGGAAACAACTAGGGTTTACTAAAAATATTTTCAATGAACCTGAAATGCCCTTCTAAAAAGTTCACCCTCTTTGTCTTAGGTTAGAACCTCTGGCAAAATTGGTGCACAATTTTCTAGGTCAACAGAAGGTCATTGAATTAAATCATAAGTATTTGAATTTGGGCATTTAAATGCTATAAAATAATCTAAATGCTCAAATAATTCTGGGAATAAATGTTTCCTGTTGGAAATAATCTAAACAGAGGCCACATTTATTTTCAGGATTTTTGGAAATCTTTTAGTATTTTATTTAAAGCTAAACAGTTGTAGTTAAATAGAAAACAGAAACTAAATAAAAAAAAGAGGAGAAAGAAGCCCACCTGGGCCTTACCTGTGCTGGCCCAGCCACCTGGCTCGGCCCAGCCTGCTGGCGCTGCCAGTCGTCGTCCTCCTCGCGCCAGAAGGACGCGGAGCGCGTGGCCGGCGCCCGCTGCCACACGCCGGCCACCTCCTGCTTCCGCCGACGCCCGGGAGACGCCCTGAAGTGCCACGCGACCCCCCACGTCTCCCTCTCGCACTCGCTCACTCTCCCCCTCGTCTCCCTCTCTCTCTCCCGCGACGGCCGAGCGCGTACCTCGCCGCCGATCGCCGTAGTTGCCACCACAGACACCCCCTCGCCCCTCCGACGAGCCCATTAGCTCCGCCTCGACTCCCTCGTCCTCCCCACCGAGCCACGCATCGCCGGAGGCCCTGCATCGCCGCCTTCGCCCTCATCTTCAACCTCGGGCACCCGAGCCATCTCCGGTCAAATTCACCGCCGCCAGGACCTCCCCGAGCCCGCTGACCCCCTCTCCGACTCCGCTGTGAGCTCCTCTTCCTTTCCCCCTTGTTCCCGTGCTCGATTACGCCTCGTAGCCACTGCCCCCTCCGAGCCCGAGCGCTCCTCGCCGCCGGCCATGCCGCCGTCGTGGCTACGGCCGTGCAAGCACGCGTCCGAGCGCCTCACCGTGCTCAGCGCAGCACCAGGGACCCGTAGCCACCACCAGTTCTTCCTCCCATGCACCGTAGCCTCGAAACCGACCTCGCCCGAACTCCGGCCGCCGCCACGAGCTCGATTCCGGCGAGCTCGCGCCACCCCAGCTCCTCCCACTTTCCCCACTAGATGCGCACGAGCCCCAGCTACGCGTAGCACGTCTCCGCCGTCGATTTGGTCACCGGAGGACCAAATCCGAAGCCCTCCGCCGTCTCGGGCCTCGCCGGCGTCGAGCCGCCGGCGAGTTGACCCAGTTTGACCCCTGTGTGGGCCCAGGAAGCCCCCCTGAGTCTATGACAGGTGGGGCCGGTCGGCTAACTAAATTAGGATTAGTCTTAATTAATTTTAATTAAATCAGTCACTGACATGTGGGCCCAGGCCCCACTGACAACTAATTAGTGTTAAGCTAATTTTGCTAATTAGCTGAGAGGCTGACAGAAGGGGCCCACCAGTCAGGTTTGACCTGGGCTGGCGCCTTTGACCTGCTGACGTCACCCTGACGCAATGCTGACGTAGTAATTGATTTTCTGGATTTATTCTTATTCAGGAAATTCCAGAAAATAGTTCAAACTTCAAAAATTCATAGAAATTCAACCATAGCTCCAAATGAGATAAATTATATATGAAAAATTTTCAGAAAATTCAATCTATCCAACTGTAATGGTTTCATGCATGACAAAACAAGTTACCTTGCTGTTTAGGCAGAATAAGGAAAAGCACTATTAAGGCCATGTTTAATGAGCTAATATTTGAATCTTTGATTCAGATAAGTTCATTCCTTTCTAATATAACTTGCATTAGGCCAAGACACATTCATATTGCCATGTCATAGCATGCATCATATTGTTGCATATCGTCATGTGTTGATTGTATTACGATGTGTTCTTCGTGGTAGGTTCTGCCTCCGATGATATCCATGAGTATCCAACTGAAGGGCAGTATCCCACTACCACTCCATCAGGCAAGCAACCATTGATCATTCCGATACAAACCCATGTTCTCGCTTCTGCTCTTGTTTACTGCATTAAGACAACGCGATTCAAACTGCTGTGTGCTACGGTAGTTGAAACCTTATCCTCTGCATGACCTGTCATTGCCACAGTAACTAGATGAAACCCACTAGCATCTGTAGGAGTTGATTGAGCCATGTATGTGATTCTTACCTTGCTACCGGCTATGCTTAGAGTTGTGTCAGGTTTGGTTCATCTGGGAGATGGGCTAGAGTGAAATGCTTATGCCGGTAATGTGAGGGATGCGTTGAACACGTCTTGGTAAAGGTATCAATGAGAGGCCATGTAGGAGTACATGGTGGGTTGTTTCATTGAGGCCGTCCCTAAGCACTGAGATCTGTATGCGTGATTTAAGATTCAGCTACTACCACACATTGGGCCCTGAAATATGACCCCGCTCGACTTACTGACCCCTCTCGCCTCTGTCCAGGAGTTGCAGCTAGTTTCTGGTGTTTGTAGGACACGTGTTGGCGGCCGTGCGTAGCGCTGACCCTAGGGGTGGGCTATGTTGCGGTAGATACACCGTGGCACGGTGTACCGAGTCACCCGTTTGGTGTCGCGGGAACCCTGTTCACATCGTTTGGGGCCGTTGAGGACACCCCGTCCGGATTTCCTTGCGGATGGAACCTGAATAGGCGATAAACTTGGACTAGAGACTTGTGAGGTTAGTCAGGTCGGGTCTACACCCACGTCGGTTTTCGCTTGAAGTCTGCCGAGCACATGTCGTGTGCAGACGCTAAGTGGTGGAAACATGTGTGACGAAGTACACCCCTGCAGGGTATAAAACTATTCGAATAGCCGCGTCCGCTGTAAAGGACTACTTGGTTGCATATACAGTTCATAGACAAGTTAATGGATACTACTAAAAGACTCAAGATAAAGTGTGAGTACCGAGGATGGCCCTCTCGTAGGATGACGAGGGACGATCCCTGGTGGAGTATTGTGTTGTTGAGTAGTGGACTCGTGTGCGAAAACTATTTTACTGGTGAAGTTCCGTAGGATAGCTTAGCCAAGAGTCAAAGCTGGCTTGCTGCATCAACCCCACCGCCTTCTTGAGAATAAGCATGTATAGTAGGTTCTGATGTAAGACTTGCTGAGTACCTTTGTACTCATGTTTTGCTTATTTATTGTTTTCAGACGACAACACTGCCCCCTCCGATGGGTTCTATGTAGACCTTGACGTCGACGAGTGACTAGCCACCCAGGTGGTGACCCTGGCCATGGAGGGCCTATGTAGATAGACAGGTTTCGAGATGCCTTCTTTCTTTCTAGAGTCTGTACCCAGACTAGTTGCTTCCGCATGTGCTTGTATGTTTGTATGACTTGAGTGTCCGGTCATGTGACCCCTATCTGTATGAACATGTTATGTATGGCTCTCTGGAGCCTTTAAATAAAGTACTTGAGTTGTAGAGTTTTGTTGTGATGCCATGTTGTATGTACTCATATCAGGCATATTGTGTGTATGATTGAAATGCTTGGTATGAGTGGGATCTGACAATCTAGTTGTTTATCCTTGACAGCCTTTCTTATGGGGAAATGTAGTCTAGTGTTCCTCGAGCCATAGTAGTCCGCTACAGCCCGGTTCACCGGAGTCCTGCTAGCCCAGCACTACTGCTCAGGACACTTGACTGGCCGGCATGTGTTTCACTTCGTCCCTATGTCTGTCCCTTCGGGGAAATGTCACACGGTGACTTCCGGAGTCCTGCCTAGCCTGCTACAGCCCGGGGTTCCCCGGAGTCCTGTTAGCCCAGTGCTACAGCCCGGAATCACTCGTTGATGACCGACATGTTCGATGTGATTCATGTATGCCTGTCTCCATAGGTCTGAGCCGCTTTGGGTTCACGACTAGCCATGTCGGCCCGGGTTCTCTGTCATATGGATGCTAGCGACACTGTCATATACATGAGCCAAAAGGCGCAAACGGTCCCGGGCCATGGTAAGGCGTCACCCGTGGGATACCGTGCGTGAGGCCGCAAAGTGATATGAGGTGTTACCGACTAGATCGATGTGACTTGGAATCGGGGTCCTGACAACATCGGAAACAGAAAGAAGGGAGTTGCAAATGCATCAGACTATTTAGAAACCTAGGATGACTCGGACAGCGTAATGACTGTAAATGCTCAAAAATATTTGAGACATCCTACAAATTGGTGGCATAACAACTCAACATCACAATATCCAGGTTCTGAGGCTAGCTATGAACACACAGAAGTAGTAGGCACTAAACTGAGACTTGAATCCATCAATCTTATAAGTCTACGGATTAGTAACACGTGATCCTTATAGAAAGAAGGGAAAGCCTAGTTCCTTAACCCCGTAGGAAAGACAGGATAACCCAGATCAGAAGGCATAAGGTACAAGGAGTAAAAATAGCCTTATGTTCCCTTCCACAATCATTTCCCTTATATAACTAAAGCATTTCTAGACTCAACTTTGACCATTTTGGCTTGGTAATCCTACAGGCAGTCAGGCTCTGATACCAAATCTGTCAAGACCCCGATCCTAAGTCACACCGATCTAGCATGGAACACATCATATCACTTTGCGGCCTCACGCACGGTATTCCCACGGGTGCCACCTTACCTGGCCCGGGACCGTTTGCGCCTTTTGGCTCACATATATGATAGTGTCGCTAGCATCCATATGACAAAGAACCTGGGCCGACATGACTAGTCGTGAATCCAAAGTGGCACTAACTTACAGGGACAAGCATACATGACCCAGCAACAAATGTGTCGGTCATCAACGTATGAACCCAAGTCGTAATAAGCTACAAGGACTTAAAGGAACAACACGTGACATTTCCCTGAAGGGACCGACACAGGAACGAAGAAGGACACATGCCGGCCAGCCTAAGTGTTCCGGAGCAGTAGCAAGCTACCATGGCTCAGTGGAAGCACTAGGAGATATTTCCCGGTAAGAGAGGCTACCAAGAATAAACAACTAGGTTGTCGGATCCAAGTTGTCAGGCCCCCGATCTTAAGTCACACCGATCTAGCATGTAACACACCATATGACTTTGCGGCCTCACGCACAGTATTCCCACGGGTGCCACCTTACCTGGCCTGGGACCGTTTGCGCCTTTTGGCTCACGTATATGATAGTGTTGCTAGCATCCATATGACAAAGAACCTGGGCCGACATGACTAGTCGTGAATCCAAAGTGGCACTAACTTACAGGGACAGGCATACATGACCCTGAAACGAACGTGTCGGTCATCAACGTATGAACCCAAGTCGTAGCAAGCTACAAGGACTTAAAGGAACAATGCGTGACATTTCCCCGAAGGGACAGACACATGAACGAATAATGACACATGCCGGCCATCCTAAGTGTTCCGGAGCAGTAGCAAGCTACCATGGCTCGGTGGAAGCACTAGGAGACATTTCCAGGTAAGAGAGGCTACCAAGAATAAACAACTAGGTTGTCGGATCCCACACATACCAAGCATTTCAATAACATACACACAATATGCTCGATATGTGCAAATACAACATGGCATCACAATAAAACTCTACAACTCAAAGTATTTATTCATTAGGCTCCGAGGAGCCAGATATTACAAACATGGGTCTGATGACCCAGCATTCAAGTCATACAAGCGGTAAGCACATGCGGAAGCTTAACTTGTATGAGTGCACACAACTCAAAATAAAAATGGCTGAGAAGCCTGACTATCTACAAAACCCTGCCGAGGGCACAAGATCGTAGTTGAGGTAACAAGCTAAACATCGAAGTCCACGCGAAACTGCTAGTGAGACTGAAGTCTCTTTGCAAAAACAAAAATTAGGAAAACTTGAGTACAAAGGTACCCAGCAAGACTTACATCAGAACTAGCTACATATGCATCAGTATCAACAAAGTGGGTGGTGGAGTTTGACTGCAGCAAGCCAGCTTTGACTCAGTGGCTATCCGGAACTACGTCTGAAAGTAACTCTTTTGAGGTGGCGCACACGAGTCCACATATTCCCCAATCAATACAGCACTATGGATCCGCTCCCGTCTCCCTACGAGAAGGCCATCCATAGCACTCATGAATTGTATAGGCAACCCAGAGGTCCTTTACCGTGGACACAGCTATTCGAATAGATCATTTATAACCCTGCAGGGGTGTACTTCTTCACACATGTTTCCACCGCCTAGCTTCTACACATGACATGTGCTCGGCAGACTTCAAGTGAAAGCCGACGTGGGTGTAGACCATGATCTGACTAACCACACAAGTCCCTAGTCCAGGTTTATCACCTATTCAGGTTCCATCCGCAGGGAGTCTGACCGAAGTTTCCACATACGGCCCTTAACGATTTGTGCAGGGTTCCCTAGCCACCAAATGAGCATCCTGGTACACCGTGCCACGTGCCTACGGCATCACAGCCCACCCCTCGGGTCAGCGCTGTGCACGGCCTCCAGCATACTACAAACACCAGAAACTACATGCAACTCCTGGACAGAGGACAGGGGCAGTTAATAAGTCGAGAGAGTCAATTAAGGGTCCCAGTGTGTGGTAGTAGCTGTTCATGGATCACAAACACAGAACTCAGTTCCTGAGGATGGTTTCAATGAGACAACCGACCATGTACTCCTACATGGCCTCTCACCGCTACCTTTACCAAATCGTGTTCACACACTTAGTTCTCAACAGTATGACATGTTCACAACTTTCCAATTCATCCCCGATGAATCAAACCTGACACAACTCTAAGCAATAGCAGGCATGACAAACAAGCATGAATGAGTAGGCACATCAGGGCTCATACAACTCCTACTCATGCTAGTGGGTTTCATCTATTTACTGTGGCAATGACAGGTCATGCAGAGGAAAGGGGTTCAACTACCGTAGCATGTAATAGTTGAATCGTTGTTGTCCTAATGCAGTAAAAGAGAGCAGGAGTGAGAGAGTGGGATTGTATCGGAATGAACAAGGGGTTTTTGCTTGCCTAGCACTTCTCAAGATAGTATAGCTCTTCATCTGTGTAATCGAACTCATCGTCGGAACCACGTCTACTGAGAGGGGGCAAATACCGGCAAACAGAAGCACTACAAAAAAAAGACACATCCGTGATATTTTGGGCAAAACGAATTTTTTTGTCATACTTATGACACTTCTATGACGATAATTGTGACAAAACCCGATATCATCATAGATGTGGTGGGCTCCAACTTCTATGACAAAAAGTCATGACAGAAAATGGGCTTTTCGTCCGAGGCGTGGCGAGACGCAGCTGCATGACATTCCTTGGGCCATATATGACAGCAGAAACCGTGGTAGAAGCGAGGGCAAGGAAAATATCGGGGTTTTCCCGGTTATGGTGGGTGGTCGGGGCCGAGTGATGCTCGGAGGTTTGCGCGTTTTTCTCGTACACGCACGTGCATGGGTGTGAGGCGTTGGGATCTAACTGAACCCGAGCGAGGCGCTCGCCTACTGAACCCAAGCGATTGCACTGCAGGCTACGCGTTACTGAACCCGAGCGATCGATCGATGGCTGTTAACTGAACCCGATCGAGCGATTCCTTCGCTACTGCTGCTAACTGAAGCCGATCGATGCTGCCTCTGGATGAACAGTGAGTGTTGCTAGGGGGTTTGGATGAACAGTTCCCGGTGGGGGTAGATGAACAGGACCCCGTGGTGTTGCCTCTGGATGAACAGGACCCCGGTCGATTGAGCCGGTTGGGGCTGGATGAACAGGACCCCGTGGAGGGCTGGATGAACGGGACCACCCCGTGGAGGGCTGGATGAACAGTAGTCGGTGGAGGGCTGGATGAACAGTAGCTCGTGGAGGGGTGTTTGAACAGGAGCCCATGGAGAGGGCTGGTTGAACAGTAGCTGGTGGAATAGCGCGCGGTGGAGGCTAGATGAACAGGAGCCCGTGGATGAACAGTCACAGGTGGAGACTGGAGGAGGTCGACGGTGGATGAACAGTAGCCCGTGGAGGCTAGAGGGAGTCGACGGTGGAGATGAACAGTATCCCGTGGAGTCCCATTTTGCGGTACGCCACACCCCTCCCGATGAACAGGACCCCCGTTTCGACCGTAGCGCTGCAACACAAGTCTGCTTCCTCCGTTTTGCATTACGCCACACCCCTCTCGATGAACATGACCCCTGTTTTGACCATAGGAGGTCCGTTTCCTCCGTTTTGCGGTACGCCAGACCCCTCCCGATGAATAGGATCCCGTTTCAAACGCGGCCGGTCAAACACAAGGCCGTTTCCTCCGTTGTGCAGTACGCCAGGCCTCATTTCGATCGGTTGTTCCGTCCAAGCCGGTTGGCTCCCACGCGTTCTGTTGCCTCCCAATGAACACGACGCATTCCGTTGCCTCCCCATGAACACGACGACGACGCAGTTTCTCCATTCCGACCCAGCCATGTACACGAGCCCTGGTCGTACGTATGCGCGAGTAGGCGTTCGTGACCCGCCCGTATGTACGTACGTGGCTGTATTTTCTTTCTTGCACACTGGTCGCTGTACGTACGTGTACATGCTACGTGCGTGCCTCTACTACGACACGTGCGCGCCTCTACATCAACCAGTATGTACGTACACGTTCGTGACCAGAATGACAACGCTATGTACGCTTCGACCAGGTGGGTCCAGACTGTCAGGCACTTCCTTGCGTGTGAAGATGTAGCTGGTGGGTCCCAACAGTCAGGGAGGCGAATCGTTTTTTTTTTGCCCGAACGCACTTCCTTGCATGCGAAGATGTAGCTGGTAGGTCCCAGCAGTCAGGGGGAAAACTTTTTTTCGCGAAATACGGTTGCCCGTCCAGTGGGTCCCAGCTATCAGGTGGAGGAATCATTATTTTCCGTGTAATAAGGAGGCACTTCCTTGCTGCGGCCGTGGACCCAACTGTCAGCCTCTCCACGTATAGTCCACGTCCGATGGAAGCTGTTCCTTGACCACGTTGACCATGCCGCGCCGAGAGCACCAGGGCGGTGGACGACGACGAGGCCTAGGAAGGGGACGACGCGGAGACGGGGAAGACGCGGCAGTGGATGCCCACGCGTAGAGGAGTATGAGGGTTCACTGGTTCGGCTACGGTGTGAGGCTACCGTTGCCGTAGAATAACAGGGGTTGTGGGTGAGTAGAGGGATGGTCTGGCCAGCGGTGGGAGTAGTAGGGGGCGGTGAGGCCTCCGCGGCATCACAGCCGGCCACGGGAGGCAGGAGTACACGGCACGACCGGCGCTAGTTTGGACGGCTGGAGCAAGAAGACCAGAGGTTGAAGAAGCACTACGGCCGTTGGATGGACATCGTACGATCACTGGAGCTAGAATCGTTCATATTGACTAAGTTGACAAAGCCATTCGTCTCCGTCAACTTAGTAGGCCCACAAGTCAGCCTCCCACCAAGGTGGGTCCCAGCTAGCAGGGGGAGTATTCATTTTTTTTGCATAATAAGGAGGCACTTCCAGTGTGTCTGAGCTGACAGCGGGGGGAACGTTTTTTCGGAAAAGACGGTGGCCCGTCCGGTGGGTCCCAGTAGTCAGGGGGAAACGTTTTTTCGCAAAATACGGTGGCCTGTCCAGTGGGTCCCTACTATCAGGTGGAGGAATCATTATTTTTCGCGTAATAAGGAGGCACTTCCTTGCTGCGGCCGTGGACCTAGTTGTCAGCCTCTCCACGTACAGTCCACGTCCGATGCAAGCCATTCCTTGACCACGTCGACCATGCCGCGCCAAGAGCACCAGGGCGGTGGATGACGGCGCGGCCTAGGATGGGGACGACGCGGAGCCGGGGAAGATGTGACAGTGGATGCCCACGCGTAGAGGAGTATGAGGGTTCACTGGTTCGCTGCGGTGTGAGGCTGCCGTCACTGCAGAATAACAGGGGGTGTGGGTGAGTAGAGGTATGGCCTGGCCAGCGGTGGTAGTAATAGGGGGCGGTGAGGCCTCCGCCGCATCGCAGCCGGCCATGGGAGGCAGGAGCATGAGGCACGACCGGCGCTGGTTTGGGCAGCTGGAGTAAGAAGACCAGAGGTTGAAGAAGCACTACGGCCGTTGGATGGACATCGTACGGTCACTGGAGCTAGAATCGTGCATATTGACTAAGTTGACAAAGCCCTCCGCCCCCATCAACTTAGTAGGCCCACAAGTCAGCATGCCACTATACTAGGTCCCAGCTAGGAGGGGGAGCATTCATTTTTTTGTGCGTAATAAGGAGGAACTTCCTTGCGTGTGAAGATATAGCTGGTGGGTCCGAGTTATCAGTGGTGGTAACGTTTTTTTGGCGAAATACCGAGGCCCTTTCGATGGGTCCCAAATGTCAGGTGGAGGAATCATTATTTTGCGCATAATAAGGAGGCATTTCCCTGCGTGCGGCCGTGGACCCAGCTGTCGGCCCCTCCACGTACAGTCCACTTCAGATGCATGTGGGTCGTTGACCAGGCCGCGCCGAGAGCACCAGGGTGGTGGACGACGGCGAGGCCTAGGAAGGGAACGACACGGAGCCAGGGAAGAGTCAGCAGTTGTTTCCCACGTGGAGGGGAGTACGACTGTACGAGGGTTTACTGGTTCGTCTACCGTCGCCCGAGAATAACAGCAGGTGTGGGTGAGTAGAGGGATGGCTAGGCCAGCGGTGGTAGTATGGTGGGGCGGTGAGGCCTACGTGGAAGCACAGCCGGCCATGGGGAGGAGGGAACAGGAAGTCCCACCGGCGCTTGTTTGAGCGGCTGGAGCAGGAAGAGCAGAGATTGAAGAAGCACGACGGTCGTTGGATGGACATCCAACAGTCACTGCTTGTGCGTCAACCTTTTTTTAGGAAAGCCTCAAATCTGTGGAAAACAGCATACAGCCCATCTACCATTATTTCTAATAATTTACAGCCCATTTGCTAATTCTTAAGGTTTTTTGGAGCCCATATTCTTTTTGTTAGCATTACAGCCCATATTGTGGCCACGGTTAACAAATTATACGAAATTTTGCATATTTCGGTGCGGTCCGAACTGTTTTTAATCCCGAAATTTCGAGTCACATTCAAACTGATTTAAAAAAATGTATATCAATATAAAATCCAACAAATTGTCCACGCATAAAAAATAATGCAATTTAATATCTCAAAATGAAAAAAGAAATTTGAAACTCATTGTCGGTTTGATGTCTTTTAAAAATGTACAACCCATTTCTCATTACTAATAGGCCATTTTCTCGGCCAGCCGAATGAAGCTCTCCTCGTCTTGAAAGATTTGTAGCCCAGCAGGGCTGATAAAGCAAGTAGGCCTCGTTTGGGTATTTCTTTTAGAAAATAGAACTGGTCTGACCATTTTCAGCAAGAAAAAAACACAACTGGGCCCATGATGTGGTAAACATAAATAAAACCCTGGCTAGACGGGCCACAGCCCCCGCACGGCCCCGTTGTTACTTGATCCATTGCTAAAACTAGTATAAATAACAACTGCTTGTTCCTCAAAAAAACTGCGCGACTTGTTGGGTCCCTAGTTCAGCCGCTCGTAGTGTAATTATCTCATTTATTGACTACGTTGACAATGGTGTGAGCCCCAGATGTCCAACCATTAGGAGGAACCATATTTTTGGGCTTGTAATATAAAGGCACTTGCTTGCGTACTGCCATGATGCTGGTGGATCCCTACTGTCATCCTCTCCACATACAGTCATCTCCTTGTTCCTCTCGGTTGTTGACGACATTGACAACGCAAGAGGGCGGCGCACCTTGCACGGCGAGCAAACCAAGGCCGCAAGGCGGAGGACGACGGCGAGGCCTCGGACAGAACGAACAGGAGCCGTGGAAGATGCGCCGGTCCAGTTGCAGGCAGAGGGGAGCACGAGGGTTGACTGGTTCGGGTGCGGGTGCATGTTGGGGCTGACGTCGCCGGAGAATAACAGGACATGTGGGGGAATAGAGGGAGGGACTGGCCAATGTTGGAGGGTTCGTGCGGTAGGGCTGCGGAGGCGCAGCCAGCCATGGGAGGCGGGAGCAGGCGGAGCCGGCGGGGTGGTTTGGTTTGGGTTGCTGGAGGAAGAAGAAGACAAGAGATAGAAGATACACAACACATGTTGGATGTCAATCCAACGGCTGGTAGGCAGAATCATTTGTTGACTGGCTAGTAAGTCAACAACACCTTGGCTAGGCTATTTCCTCGCGGGTCCCAAATGTCAGAATCCAAATCTGTCACGGTCATGCAACCTTTCCTATGAAAATTTACAGCCCATTTGATGTGCTAGTTCGAAATAAGTTTGTGGGTGCTGGTGGGAGCTAATCACTTGGCTTCTGTAATGCACAGTGAGCTCAAGCAGCCGGTGAGAGTGATGTTATTTTCCTTGGTTGGTATTTGTTAGTTGTTACAATATTTCACTCTAAATTAAACGACTGGCAAGCCATTTGCACTGCTTCAAAGAAAATATGACAGTCACAGCCGAGTTGAAAAAGGCAAGAACATCTAACTCCAGCTTACAAACTGTACAAAAGCACGAGGGCTACATATCGTTCTAGCGTTATTGTCTTCAATATAATCTCATGAGAAGTGAGAAAATCCCGAGGCTTACAAATCCACCGATTGGTTATAACTTTCTTACCCCGTGTTGTTGCCTAAATAGACATGAAGATTGAAAACAGTTAAGGTCTAAAAAAAGAGTGTCGAAAGAGCAACAGCTGAACGGTTAATTCTAGTACGGTATATGCGGGCTTCCAATGTGTGTGAAATTATCACCTTTATATACAACTTCTCCAGACATGGAAAGCATTACAGCAAGCCAATAATCTTGTTCAGATCAAAACTATTCATTTGGATATATAAGATCTTGACAAAATCCACCACCATTGATAGGCCATCCATGGAGAAACTCTTCATTGAGCATAGAACATAATCTTAGTACAAAATGTGAACTCCAAGATGACATATAACTTATGCGCAGAAATTTAAAATGCAGCTTATGGTTACAAGTGTAGATGATAATTAGAAGTACCTGAAGAACTGTGGAGCCAAACACCATATTGAAATGAGCAAAAAGATCATGTATTACACCCAAGGTCTCCAGTTTAGGCGCAGAGAGGACGGTTATTTGCAACGGTGAATAACTAGAATCAAGGATCAACCTTTGAAGTGAAGGGGCATCTTGGATGATGAGCTGCCTTCCATCAAAAGAAATTCCAATTCTTACAAGGTTATGCGACTTTATTTGGAGACAACCGATTCTAACTGTGAAAACAAGCACCAAGCACTCCAGGGCAGGGCAACTGGAGTGGATGATGTTGTGCAATGAGGCCTATGACATACGAACCCACACAAGTGAAAGTTTCTTGAGAAATGGTAGTCGAAGGTTTAGTACCAGATTGTCTGGTAAGTCGCACAACGTAAAGGTGGCGGTGTGGAGAGAGGAGGAAAACCGCGAGATGGACATCGGTGCTGAGGGCACAGGTAGATGGCGTTCGGTATCTGGTAGATGATTTCCAGGGGAATAGTAGAACTCAAGCAGCTGTAGTTCTATGAATTCAGGGGATTTCAGCCAGGCGTCCACCATGCAGGGCATGGTATGCTTGCTCAGGTAGTATGACAGGATGCAGAGGCTTTGAATGGAGCCCTGGTGGGAGGAGATAATGGCTCTGGGGATTTCAAAATCATTGAAGAGAGATAGCTGATGACAGTTGAGATTAAGGGGCACATCGCGCCATAGAGGGCGCCACCAAATTGAGAGGACTTGGGTGCGGCAGCAATCCTTGGTGGGGAGAAGCGAGATGATCTCCCCAAGGACGGCGTCTGGGAGATCGCTGATGCGTTTCACCCAAGATTCCACGGGTTCCTGGGATCCGATAGGGGTGGGGTCGCTGCTTCTCCCCGCGCTGCCGGGTGTGGGATCTACAACTGGCGTCGCCGCTGGCGGGAGCCTCATCTTCTTGGTGTTGGGGTCAGCTGACTCCATTTTCCTCGAGGGCGTCGTGTTCACGGATTTGAGCAGAGTAACGAATGACGGGCCTAGTTGTAGTGCGAGTGAAGAAGAAGGGGAGCTGGGGTTTTTCTATAGTAGTGAGGAAGAAGGGGAGCTGGGGTTTTCTGTAGGAGTGAGGTGAGGAATTTGGGGGTACGAGTGGAGCGAGCTGACGTGAGGTGGGTGGGAGTGAGGAGGAAGAAGAACACCTAGGTTTTTTGTAGGGGGGCGGTGTGCTGGGTGTGGGTAGCACCTTTCATTCAGTAAATATATGGACTTTTGAATTGATTTTACTATTTACTAGGGTGGATGGGCTGTTTTGTCTTGGGCCCAGAGAAACAATTACTACTAGTATAGTGGAGACACTCTACAGCTACCCAGAAAAACAATTACTACCAGTATAGTGGATACAATACCGCTTCTGGCTCCTCCTAGGTCATCGAAACGTCTCCCTCTACTGAATGCTGTTATACTTTTGTTCACTGACATGCGGGCCATGCAGCACACGGGCCCAAATGCCATCCACCAAATTAGAAGGCAGTATGCAGGCGGAGAGTCACCCCGGTCGTAGCACGGCAGTAACGAGCCGTCGTATCACAAATCCCCACCTCCCCGTAGTCAAAGTTTGACGGACGAAGCAACCATCATTTCACTCTTCGCTGAATCCCCTTCTCCCTCACCGTCTTCAAGAAAGGCAACACTCGCATCTGCCACTATTCTTCTCTCCCAACGAAGGGAAGGTAAGCGGATCCGTGATGTTGGTATATTTTCGTTCAGAGGAAAAAAAGAACTTTTGCAAAGCAGTAACCGATCCTCACTCTCTTTTTTGTTTCATTGTCATTGTGATTGTGTTTTCCTTTCAGTGGTCTCCTAGTATTCGTCAGTTTCATGATGGACCAAGGACAACTAGGCAAAGATTTGCCGATATTGGAGCAGACGCGGGAGGCTGATCCCCATGAGACAGAAAGCTCCAAGAAGATGGAGGCAGCCACCAAGCCAACCCCAGATACGCTCATGGCCACTATTGAGATGGTCAACGCCCCATTTGAGGTTACAGCCCCCGTGGCACTGCAGGAGCAGTTTTCCCCCTTCGAGGATGTGTCCCCCCCCCCCCCCCCCGCTGAGCTGCCCAAGGTGATTTTCTTATTTACCGATCTCGATTGTGGTTTTTCATCTAAGTATGTGGTGATGAATAATGCAAAATTTTATTAGCTTCGATGCCATGCTATACATAGTGGTTTAAATAACTTGTGTTTCTTATACTGGAAAGTAATTAAGAATTTGTTTCTGTTTCAATTAGAGCCCTGATGTAGACAAGGATTGTGTGGTTGTACATGTCACTCGCTATGAGGCGGATGACCTGAATATATGCACTAGGAAAACAGAGTTTTTAGGCTATTGGATCCTGGAAGCCATTTGCGCTTATACCAATGAAGAGTTGTATTCCAGCCTCACTGTTGTCAGGCGTGTTATCCAAGGTGTACTGAAGCACAAGAAGTTCAAAGCTACTCCTTCCTTTGTGAGGCATACTGTTCTTGTCAAGCTTACACAGGAAGATGATGTGGCATGCCTCCACAAACAAGTTTATTAGTGGTAAGGCCACAAGGTTGTCTTCATGAAGGTTCACAGGATTGAGCTGCTGCCGGACGTCCTCGATGATGTTCATGGCAAGGTACGTCTTGTGTCCAGCCCAAATTAGATCGAGGCATGAAATAGTTGCCCCAGCTAGTGTTTAATAGAAGTTTGAATTGTGTCTAATTATCTGAACCTTGCCTGTTATCGAGCCCTCTGGGGCTAGTACTCTGTTTGAATCCGTCTATGGGAACTGCTGCTACTTTTGTGTGCCCGTGAATCATGTGAGAACCATCGTAATTGTTGCTGAAACAGATGCGTCCTCACTAGTTTTTTCATGAATATGGCATGGTAAGACATAAGTTGTCACGGTTTATCATACGAGCAGTGTGTGTTTTGATGAAATAGAGTACTCGTTTGAGAACTGTGCGCCAACGTATACATAAGTACTTGTAAACACTGTTGGTGCTACCCCACTTGTAAGCAGTTGTGCAAAACACGACACATTGGCTCAGCTCGCTTCAACACTAGGCTATCGACCAGCTAACAATCAACAATCTGCTGTCTGACATATAAGCAACTATGTATCTTGTTACAGTGGTTCATGCAGTTAACTGAGGCCACAATGTAAATTCCTAATGTTCACACGCTAATCCAGCGTTCATGTGGAACACTCACATTAAACTCGGCTTCATAAAGAACTTGAAAAGCATAAGTTAAGCAATTTTATACATCTCAATGATTCATAGAACATAACAAACATATACTAGTTCATAGCAAAAGACAAAGTTTTGATAAGGTTTACAAATCAGGAAAAAACAAGAAAGGCTTCTCTGAGCAAAGGGTCTCCCGGCAGGCTTAAATTTCCTGGAGTTCACTCTGGTTTTTTCTTGTTGCCACCATCCAGGGTTAGGTTCTCTCATTCCAGAATAACCAATTATAATTGTGTTCTCAGCTGGAATGTTGAACTAAACCATGTAGTGTACTGACCAGGTGAAATTCTTGTGCATTCCACTAAATTTAAGCACCGCTATTTGCAGAAATAAGGAGACCACAATGCCTCTTGTCCGCGCACCTGTCCAAAAAACCGCCGTGCAGCCGTGCTAGCTAGTCCTCGGTCCATGGATGAACTGGTAGAAAGTGCATTCCGGACTAGGATGCAGTTGTTTTCGCTCGTCCCTACACTGCAATCAGGAAGTAAAACATATGAATCAACTTCTTTTATACTGCGTTGGTCATTCTACCTAGTAACTACCAATGTAGGAATACCTGGAAGACGGGTGGTTAGACAACAACAATGAGGGATAGCCATCTCATTTTGCGCAGTTCTACTAAAACTGAGGTGTGTGCTTTTGATTGCGCGGATAGAAACGATGCGGAGACACACATCCCGAAACGATATGGAGACAGACATCCCTATTTGTGCAAATAAGAAATACGGTTATTTAAACAGTGACAAATATTTGCGGTGACGTATGATTAACAGAAGCATCTATTGTCTTATAATTGGCACTAAATTGACGGTATGAAAGTGTCCTTAAGTAAGTAGCATCACATCACATCAACACTGCCACTAGATTAACATGCAGAACAATAGCATTAGTATTACTGTCATGAGAGTAGCACATGGTCAGTAAATGTGCAATCAAATTTGTGCAGTTCCACTGGGATGAAGCAATGTTAGTGGTGTGAGATTTAAGTGTAACTGCAAAAACACAATTCATGGGAAATAAAGCAAGACGGAAGCACTTCATAAAATGGTGGTCGAATTGCTTCAATTTATCGACGGCACTAGATCATTACTTATAGTGACATTAGGTGGCATTGCTTAATGCTTCATGTGATTTTACATTAACGGTAGCGATATAGGGACAGCAGGGGCATAAAGTGGTGATGCAGATGTGGCTGCCGAGTGCGGCAAACACTCAGGCAGCATGTCTGCATTTGTCCCATTTTTTATCTCCTAGGCGACATTTTCCTATGTGAGCACAGGAAATCTAGACCTGCTCATTCTCATTTGCGTTGTCCCCCAACACCCGTCACTTTCTTTCCTTTTTCAACCAAGAGATAGGTCCACTTCCCCCACCCTTCGCCATCCACCATGCTTTCTTTGTCTTCTCAACCAAGAGACCGGTTGGGTAGCCAGTATCTACTACTTTCCCCCGTTCCCTCTTAGAACCAAGTCCTAGATTCATGGTACAGCTTTCCCACTTTCTTCCTTGTTTGAACCAACTCTTAGAGTTGACTGTATGAACTAGCTTTACCTCTAATAATAGAGAAAGTCTAGGTGGCTTTGGAACAGCGTATGGAAGTAGAAAAATATCCACACGAAGCCAAATGGGGAGCTGGGGCAGTAGAGCAAGGCAGGTTTCGAAGGAATATATACCTGAGGGTTGTCGGCATGTGGCAAAGACGGCGTCGGGAGGCCGCATCTTGGACACAATACCGCAAGGAGGAAGAAGGGGTCGGAGGCCCTCCCGAGCCGGTGCTCTCTCAGATGGAATGGCACGGCCACCGATCGGGACACGCGGGCAGCCGTTGGTCTCCTCCCTCGCCGCCGACGACAGCATGAACGATGCACCTACACCCCTGCCCCGGTCGAGGTTATCCGGCCGGATTTGTGACCAGCCATGAGCTGAGAGAGAGTGTGGCCACCTATGTGTTGCTTAGATCTGGAGAGCATGAGAGAGTGAATGAGAGGAACCCTAGTAAAGCAAGCGCTAAGACTCCTACTTATATATATAGTGGAGTGATTTTGTTGTGCCAACTTCAAAAAATGCGCTCCTATGTGTACCAGCGAGTGGGTGTGAGAGAACTAGTGCGTGCGTGCACCGCTTCTCTTCGTGAGAGTACAATATACTATGACCAAAGAACGTTCGCCACAAGAGTAATAGTATAAGTGTGTGACGTGTGAGCTAAAATAAAATTTGCGGGGCGTCTTTTGTTTTTTAGAAGTTCTGAGGGTAGGGTGTGAAGAGCACATGTGTGTGTGACGTCTACCTGCAGATAGACGGTGGGTGCGAGAGGACTCGGGAGAGTCGTGACTCGCGAGGGTGCGTGTGCGTGAGAGACAGGGGCACGTATCAATGCAATGCATGTGTCCGTAAATCACTATCCGGCAAACGTTCGCCACAAGCCTTTTCCTGACGAACGTCGTAAGAACCGTTAGATCGGCATCCGACAGTGTCAGTTTCGCCATGTCATTTAACAGAACAACCACTCCTCCTACACACAAATCTTCCACACGAGTGTTAGCAACTGTCGTATGTTCCCTCCGTTCTAAAATGCAGTGCATATAGCTTTATTGAAAATTCGAACCTTGCAAACTTTTTACCAAGTTTTCGTGCACCAAATTGCACATGTAGAATACCATGTATATATCATTTCATTCATCTTCGAGAGGCAACTATAAAGATGGGGGAGGAGTCTACAAAGAAAGACCATCGTATCACCTGCGGCAATTTAAACCATCCTTTGGTGTGGAGGAATATCATAGGAACTCTATATGATATGACTTTTATAGGATTTTTTTCCTTTAGAGCCAATTGGTTCATGGGAATACTGTAACGCCCCGGATGTAATTACCATATTTGTATTCCAACTCTTGCCATTTTCGGCTCTAAGTTATGATATTCCCTCGTGGTTTGGTTTTTCCTTCATTTGGATTTTTGTCCATGTCATGCATCTCATATCATGTCATCATGTGCATCGCATTTGCATACGTGCTCGTCTCATGCATCCGAGCATTTTTCCCGTTGTCTGTTTTGCATTCTGGCACTCCTACGTCCCCCGGCGCCTCCTTTTGCCTCTTTTCATGTGCGGGTGTTAAACGTTCTTGGATTGGACCAAGATTTGCCAAGCGGCCTTGGTACACTACTGGTAGACCACCTGTCAAGTTTCATGCCATTTGGAGTTTGTTTGATACTCCAACGGTTAACCGGGGAACCGTAAAGGCCTCGTGTGTGTTGAAGCCCATCACCCTTCCAAAGTGGCCCAAAACCCATCCAAACCCCCTCCATCCTCTCGGCCGTTCGATAACGATCGCGTGGCCAAAAACCGCATCTCGTTTGGACTCTCCTAGCTCCCTCTACGTATAAATGTGTGCTCTCCTCGTCCAAATTCGCGGTCCAAAAACCCTAGATCCATCCCCGCCGCCGCCAGACACGTCCGGTCCACACCGGACGAAAATCGCCGCCGCGCCCAGACGAATCGCGCGCCGCCACCTGTCCCCGCGCCGCTCCCACCCCCGCCGGCCCGCCGGGCTCGAAGCGGGCCCGTGAGGCCCATCGCCTCCGCGCAGCCGCCCGCTGCCCGCCGCCCGCCGCCATCGCTGCTCCGCCGCGCCGCTCGCCTCGCCGCCCGGCGCCGCCCTCCGTCGCGCCTAGCAGCGCCCCACGCCAGATCCGGCCGGGACCCCGCCATCTCCGGCGACCCCCTCCTCTCCAGCGAGTTCCACCTCCTCTTCGGCGAGCTCACGCCCGCCTCGGTTCGCGGACCCATCGAACCCAAGATCTGTCCGAAGAGGTCTATTTTCACTAAGTCTTCGTCCTTGTTCATTTTTTATGCATTCTTCATCATGACATAACTCTGTGCTCGTAGCTCCGTTTTGGGCGTGCCATATATCAAATTGTTCGTTAGGATGTCCTCTTCATTTTGTTACATTGCACCATGCTTGTTTGAGTCTATCTTGATGCCTAAAATGCTGTTGCAAGAGTGCTATAAAATGTTAGTTCCTGATTTTTATCAGATTATGGACATTTGTCATTTTTGCCATGATTAATGTGTGCTGCATATGAGCTTGAGCCCTACATGTGTTTTGGGCTATTCCATGCCATCTTCACAGGGGTGTACGCCATGTATTTTTGTGATCGATGTGGTGACTAGCACAAGCATGCAAAGTAGCTCTCGTGATGTTGCTGATTTCAGGGACTTGGAATTGTTCTAAGCCATTTCCCTGATGTCATTTTTATGCCATGTATTCATGTTGATACAGAGTGATACATGCTTCTTTTGGGTATGTTTAGTAAGGATGATTTGGGCATATGGTTGTGCTCTATCCATCCGTGTCCTTGTTTGCATTTATGGAGTACACTAGCATGACTGAATCTTGCTCCACTTTTGCTATAAAATGTTCCTGGCAGATTGTTTACGTGTTAATCAATTTTGCCAAGGATGTTGTAGTTGATCCATGCATGCTATGACATGGTTCCTGCCATGGTTAGCTTCCTGATCATGTCTTCTTTCTGTGTGTATGCTTAGCTTTTCATGAAATGCCTTGTGGTGAGTGCATCGAGCTCGCAAACATGCCTACGTAACTCTGTTTTTGCCATGTCCAGTTTTCTGCTAAGTCTAAATCTGTTAACGAAACTTGCTATGTTTACATGGGTGCCATCATGTTTTCTGTGCCCATTTTTCTTATGGTCAGTAAGGGACTTTTGTTATATGCTTTGAGTAGACTTTTGCCATGCCTTTGTTTTCTATGTTCTGTTCCTGTAGAATCTTGTTATCTTGCTCTAAACATTGCTTCCTGATGTTAATTCCTGTCATGTTATTTCCACCAAATCTGTGAAGCTGACATCTTTTGCACTTTTGCCGTGCTTGTTTGAACCTGCTATTTTGTGATTTAGCCGTAGCTCAGTGTTCATCTTTTGTCAAGAATCTTGAGTAGATCACTGCCATGTGCTTTGTTGCTTTGTTAGAGTGCAGTAGCTTATTTTCTTGTTGCATTTTAGATGGCATCGTGCTGTTAATCGCAGAATCGTGCCATTCTTGTTTTGCTTGCCATTTGCAAACCGTGCATCCGATTCTGGTGATCTTTATATAGATTTCGATCGAAATCAACTCTTCTTTCCAGCAGCGCACTTGGTTTGCCAAGTTGAGGCCTAGTTATATCTTTTCCTTCCGGAGCACGCATATGAATTGCATATTACATCCCGCATATCATGCCATGTTTTGCATCATGTTGCTTGCGCATTGCACCATGGTTGATTGTGTTTTCCCTTGCTTGTGTTCTTGCCTTGGGTAGAGCCGGGAGACAAGTACGTGATCGAGGAACCCGTTGAGTACGCTTACGAGGATCAAGCTTACGTCAAGTTGGACAACTTTGCAGGCAAGATGACCATACCCTCAAAATCACTTCTATCTTTGCTTGCTAGTTGCTCGCTCTATTGCTATGCCTATGCCGCGATACTTACCACATACTTTATCATGCCTCCCATATTGCCATGTCAAACCTCTAACCCACCTTGTCCTAGCAAACCGTTGCTTGGCTATGTTACCGCTTTGCTCAGCCCCTCTTATAGCGTTGCTAGTTGAAGGTGAAGATTGGAGTTTGTTTCTTTTTGGAACATGTTTATTGTTGGGATATCATTATTATATCTTGTTTACTTTAATGCACCTATATACTTGGTAAAGAATGGAAGGCTCGGCCTTATGCCTGGTGTTTTGTTCCACTCTTGCCGCCCTAGTTTCCGTCATATCGGTGTTATGTTCCTTGATTTTGCGTTCCTTACGCGGTTGGGTTATAATGGGAACCCCTTGACAGTTCGCCTTGAATAAAACTCCTATAGCAAGGCCCAACCTTGGTTTTTTACTTTTTCCTAACAACCTATAACCTTCCCTTGGGTTTTCGCGAGCCCGAGGGTCATCTTTATTTTGACCCCCCCGGGCCACTTCTCCTCTGAGTGTTGGTCCGAAACGGGCAGCCTGCGGGGCCACCTCGGGGCAACTCGAGGGTTGGTTTTACTCGTAGCTTGAACTATCCGGTGTGCCCTGAGAACGAGATACGTGCGACTCCTATCGGGATTTGTCAGCACATCAGGCGGCTTTGCTGGTCTTGTTTTACCATTGTCGAGATGTCTTGTAACTGGGATTCCGAGTCTGATCGGGTCGTCCTGGGAGAAGGAATATCCTTCATTGACCGTGAGAGCTTGTGATGGGCTAAGTTGGGACACCCCTGCAGGGATTTCAACTTGAGAAAGCCGTGCCCGCGGTTATGGGCAGATGGGAATTTGTTAATATCTGGTTGTAGATAACCTGACACTTAACTTAAATTAAAATGAATCAACGGCGTGTGTAGCCGTGATGGTCTCTTTTCGGCGGAGTCCGGGAAGAGAACACGGTCTCGTGTTATGCTTGAACGTAAGTAGTTTTAGGATCACTTCTTGATCTTTGTAGCCTCTCGACCGTGCTTTGCCTTCTCTTCTCACTCTCATTTGCGTAAGTTAGCCACCATATATGCTAGTGCTTGCCGTAGATCCACCTCACTACCTTTGCCTACCCATAAGCTTAAATAGTCTTGATCGCGAGGGTTTGAGATTGCTGAGTCCCCACGACTCACATATTACTTCCAAAACCAGATGCAGGTGCCGATGATGCCATTCTAGGGGATGCTACCAAACTCAAGTGGGAGTACGACGAGGACTCAGGACGTTACTATGTTTCCTTTCCAGACGATCAGTAGTGGAGCCCAGTTGGGGCGATCGGGGATCTTATGCATTTGGGGTTGTCTTTATTTTGGTTCCATAGTCGGACCTTGATTGTATTCTGGATGATGTAATGCTATATTTATGTATTGTGTGAAGTGGCGATTGTAATCCAACTCTGTATCTCTTTCTTATTCAGTACATGGGATGTGTAAAGATTACCCCTCTTGCGACATGCCTACAATGCGGTTATGCCTCTAAGTCGTGCTCCGACACGTGGGAGATATAGCCGCATCGTGGGTGTTACAAGTTGGTAATCAGAGCCTTCCCCGACTTAGGAGCCCCCTGCTTGATCGAATCGCTGGCGTTGTTGAGTCTAGAAAAATGTTTTGAGTCTCATAGGATTATATATGTCGGAGAGTAAGATTCTTTTTACTTCCCAGTCCCTTTGTCGCTCTGGTGAGGCATCCTGATGTAGAGTTTTGACTCTTCTCTTCTCAAATTTCACAAAAAATTAGGATCACACGGGTATCTTGGAATCATTCTGATGGTTTTGTGACGAGAACATTGTTCTTGGTGCCTCCTGACATTTAGGGATTGTGGCAGTGTCCCGGGGAGTTGAGCTCTAAGGTGTTGTCGTCACAATTTTATCGTTGCAGTTCTGGAATACCTGAGTTTTGACGACATCGAAAATCTCTTTTATGCAGTTGTTGGTGAGATAACCTCAACGCCACCCAGTACTGGGGCGGGAGTTCGGGAGTATTTCCATAACTCGTATGACGGATGCTTTTCAAAGGTTGAGGTAAATGATTTCCGAAGGTTTCTTGGTTATGTGTTGAAGGATGGATACAACTGGATGTAGGATTTGCTAGTTTTGGGTGAGATATTATGCTTCCCTTGTATCCCCAACACCTGATTGCATAACCGGAAAATTTCAGGAGTTTCATAGGTGGGAATTCATGTAGCTCTAGTATTTCTTCTGCAGATAATTGGTTTGTGATTGAGTAATCCTTACCAATTATTTGTTCATATCCATACCTTGTTGTTTTATTCATCTATCTTCATCTAAGTGGCTTCTCAATTTATGGAAATGTGTTCATTTAATTTGGAATTCATTCATTCATTCTTGTTCGAATGTTAAGGCTACATGTTGCAATTTCGATCCATTTGATTCAGCTGGAATATATGTCTGTCAAGATGCTAACGGATGTCACCCTCTTCAGGATGGCTCCTCCAAAGGGTCAGAATCCAGAACCACCGCCACCACCTCCACCTCCGGAGGCATGGCCAGCTGTGATGGCCTCCACCAATGCCAACACGCAGATGCTTATGCAACTCTTGCTAGAGCGCAGCCAAGGAAATCAAGGCCATGGCAACAATCAAGTTCAGTTTGCTACCCTCAACTAGTTCCTCGCAAACCAGCCGAAGTATTTCAGTAACTGTGTCGAGGCCATAGACGCTGATGTTCGGCTCGTGGATATCTGCAAACATTTTGAGTGTAGCAACGTCAGGCCTGAAGACTTTGTCAAGTTTGCTTCGTTCCATCTCAAAGACCAAGCTGCTGAGTGGTATCAACAATACAAAGATTCCAGAGGAGGTCGTGTGATTACCTGGGATGATTTCCGTCGAGACTTCAAAGCTCACCACATTCCTCAAAGTGTTGTTGAGAGTAAGCGTTAGGAGTTCCGCAATCTGAAGCAAGGCAGTATGTCCGTTTACCAATACAACATCATGTTCCAGAGGCTCGCTCACTTTGCCAAACAAGACATCCCTGACGAGAAGAGCATGATTTATCAGTTTAGAGGTGGCCTCAGAGAAGATCTGCAACTAGCTCTCGTGCTTTTTGAGCCGAAATAGTATGATGAGTTCTACAACATGGCACTAAAGCAAGAGGCTGCTCAGCTCAAGTGCGATGGTTCTAAGAAGAGAGTCAGGGATGCAACTCCTTCTTCTTCTTCAACTCAAGTGGCAGCTAAGCAGCAAAAGTACTGGTTGCCTCCTCCTCCATTCCGTCAGCCTTATCAGGAGAAGAGCAAAGGTGGCAATGGAACTTCCGACCCACCCAACCCAGGCTTTCAGAACAAAGCTTCGTCTCATGCTCCAAGGTCAAGTGCTCCGTATCACCGTCCGCTCTCGGAGGTTACGTGCAACAAGTGTCAACAGAAGGGTCACTATGCAAACAAATGCTTCAACCAGAGGCGTCTTCCGCCTCCTCCTGTGAGATCTGCCAACAATGCAATGGTCAAGCATAATCCCAAGCATGCCAAGGTCAACATGATAAACGCAGCTCAGGCACAGGACTCTTCAGAAGTGATCATGGGTAACCTTCCTGTTAATGATATTCCTGCAAAAGTTCTTTTTGATACTGGTGCATCTCATTGTTTCATGTCAAGACCATTTTTTTGCCAAGAACGAACTCACTTCTTCTCATTTGGGCAAATCCATGGATATCGTTTCTCCGAGTAAACGGTTGAGTGCCAGTTTGGTGGTTCCAGATGTTTCTGTCTAGATGGGTGACTATAAGTTTATGTCTTCTCCAATGGTCCTTGGTAACTCGGATACTGCCTAATTCTCGGCATGGACTAGCTTTCTAAGCAGAAGGTTCAACTGGATTGTGCTGCCAGGCAGATTCAATTGACACACTCGTCTGAGGATGTGATTGTCTTTGCCGCTCATGACGATACCATTCGACTATTTTCTCTCAATGAGAAGGGCGAGTTGAATGCCATCTCTCAAATTCTAGTCGTTTGTGAATATCATGACGTCTTTCTAGAAGAGCTTCCAGGGATGCCTCCTCACCGGCCAGTTGAATTCTTCATCGATCTTGAGCCTGGCACAGAACCTGTTTGCAAACGTCCTTATAAGCTTGGACCAGAAGAGTTGATGGAGTTGAAGAAACAACTCGATATACAAGAGCGTATGGGTCTCATCCGACCAAGTTCTTCTCCTTGGGGTTGTGATGTTCTTTTTGTCAAGAAGAAGGATGGAACGGACCGACTTTGTGTCGAATACCGTCCATTGAACAAGAAGACCATAAAGAACAATTACCCACTTCCCAACATCAATGAGCTTTTCGAACAACTCAAAGGTGCTCAAGTATTCTCCAAGCTCGACCTTCGTATGGGCTATCATCAGATTCGCATTCGTGAACAAGATATCCCCAAGACAGCATTCAGAACAAGCTATGGTTCCTATGAATACACTGTCATGTCTTTCGGCCATGTCAACGCTCCTCCAACATTCTCTCACATGATGAACTTCATCTTCAACCCCTACACAAATGACTTCGTCTTGGTCTATCTCGATGATATTTTGGTATTTTCCAAGAACAAGGAGGATCATGCCAAACATTTGAGATTGGTGCTGGACAAACTCAGAGAACATCAGTTCTATGCGAAGTTTTCAAAGTGCGAGTTTTGGCTCGATGAGGTTCTCTACCTTGGGCATATCATCTCCGCCAAGGGCATAGCTGTTAATCCTGAGAAGGTGTCTGCAATTGTGAATTGCGAACCACCTCAGAATGTGAAGCAACTCCGTAGTTTCCTTGGGCTCGCAAGCTATTGTCGAAGATTCATTGAGAATTTCTCTAAGATTGCGAAGCCTCTTTCGAATCTCCTCCAAAAGCATGTGAAGTATGTCTGGATGCCTGAATGTGAAATCGCTTTCAACACCCTCAAAGAGAAGTTATTCACAACTCCAGTTCTGACTCCTCCTGATGAATCCAAACCATTCAAGGTCTTCTGTGATGCTTCCCTACAAGCTCTCGGTGCTGTGTTAATGCAAGAGAAGAAAGTTGTAGCCTATATCTCTCCCCAGTTGAAGCCCAACGAAAAGAAATACCCCACTCATGACCTCGAGTTGGCGGCAGTTGTCCATGCTCTTTTAACATGGAGACATCTCTTGTTGGGAAGAAAAGTGGACATCTTCACTGATCATAAGAGCCTCAAGTACATCTTCACTCAGCCCAACCTCAACCTCAGGCAAACTTGTTGGGTCGAAATGATTCAAGAGTATAATCCGAGTATTGAATATACTCCAGGCAAGGCCAATGTCATTGCTGACGCTTTGCGCAGGAAGGCTTACTGCAACAGTTTGATTCTCAAGCCCTTCCAACCGGATCTCTGTGAAGCTTTCCGCAAATTAAATCTCTAAGTTGTTCCTCAAGGATTCCTTGCCAACCTCCAAGTCTCTCCTGCTTTGGAAGATTAGATTCGTGAGGCACAACTTCTCGATGCAATGGTGAAGAAGGTGAAGAATGGGATTGCCAAGAGCCAACCCCAGTACAAGTGCTATCTCCTTGATGACAAAGATACTCTTTTCTTCGAGGATCGCATTGTTGTTCCTAAGGGTGAACTCCGTAAAGTCATTATGAATGAGGCTCACAATTCACTCCTATCTATTCCTCCTGGAAGTACAAAGATGTACCATGACCTCAAGCAGTCGTATTGGTGGACTCGAATGAAGTGCAAGATTGCTCAGTTCGTGAATGAATGTGATGTTTGCAGAATAGTGAAAGCAGAACACCAACGGCCAGCTGGTCTCCTCCAACCTCTTGCTATTCTAGAATGGAAGTTTTACCATATTGAGATGGACTTCGTGACTGGATTTCCCAAGTCCAAGCGTGGCAATGATGCTATCTTCGTCGTCATCGACAAGCTCACTAAAGTGGCTCATTTTCTTCCGATCAAAGAATCTATCATAGCAGCTCAGTTGGCAGAGCTATATACCTCCAAGATTGTCTCTTTGCACGACATTCCGTAGTTGATATCTTCAGATCGTGGAAGCATCTTTACTTCTAAGTTCTGGGATTCCTTCTAGAAGGCCATGGGCACCAAATTCTTGAAGATATGCTCATGGCTTGTGTCATTTCTTTCGGCATGAAGTGGGAAGATTGTCTTCCATATGCCGAGTTCTCCTACAACAACAGGTTCCAAGCGAGTTCGGGCAAGGCCCCATTCAAGATTCTCTATGGCAGAAAGTGTCGTACTCCTCTTAATTGGTCAGAGACTGGTGAACGCCAACTTCATGGAAATGACTTGATCACAGAGGCTGAAGAAATGTGCAAAGTCATTCGTGAAAATCTCAAAGCCGCGCAATCGCCCCAGAAGAGTTACTATGATAGCAAACATCGTGAGTTGGCTTTCGAGATCGGAGACCATGTCTACCTCCGCGTCTCTCCAATGAAAGGTACTCGTCGCTTTGGTATCAAAGTAAAGCTTGCCCCTAGATACGTGGGTCGTTTCAAGATCATTGGCAAAAGAGGCGACCTCGACTATCAACTTGAGCTTCCATCCAACTTTGCAAATGTGCACGACGTGTTTCACGTGTCTCAGCTTCGCAAGTGTTTCAAGACTCCTGACCGCACCATCAACTTCGAGGAGATTGATCTCCAAGAAGACCTGTCTTATCATGAGCATCCCATTGCTATTCTTGAAGAAACTGAGCGCAAGACTCGCAACAAGTCTATCAAATTCCTGAAAGTGAAGTGGTCACATCATTCCGACCGAGAAGCCACCTGGGAACGCGAGGACCACCTCCATTCCGAATATCCGGAGTTTTCCAGTCCTAGATCTCGGGACGAGATCCTTTCGTAGTGGTGGAGTGTTGTAATGCCCCGGATGTAATTACCATATTTGTATTCCAACTCTTGCCATTTTCAGCTCTAAGTTGTGATATTCCCTCGTGGTTGGGTTTTTCCTTCGTTTGGCTTTTTGTCCATGTCATGCATCTCATATCATGTCATCATGTGCATCGCATTTGCATACGTGTTCGTCTCATCCATCCGAGCATTTTTCCCGTTGTCCGTTTTGCATTCCGGCACTCCTATGTCCTCCGATGCTTCCTTTTGCCTCTTTTCGTGTGCGGGTGTTAAACGTTCTCGGATTGGACCGAGATTTGCCAAGCGGCCTTGGTACAGTACCGGTAGACCGCCTGTCAAGTTTCGTGCCATTTGGAGTTCGTTTGATACTCCAACGGTTAACCGGGGAACCGTAAAGGCCTCGTGTGTGTTGCAGCCGACCACCCTTCCAAAGTAGTCCAAAACCCATCCAAATCCCGTCCATCCTCTTGGCCGTTCGATCATGATCGCGTCGCCGAAAACCGCACCTCATTTGGACTCTCCTAGCTCCCTCTACGTATAATATGTGCTCTCCTCGTCCAAATTAGTGGTCCAAAAACCATAGATCCACCCCCGCCGCCGCCGGACACGTCCGGTCCGCACCGGACGAAAATCGCCGCCACGCCCGGATGAATCGCGCGCCGTCACCTGTCCCCGCACCGCTCCCACCGCCGCCGGCCCGCCGGGCCCGAAGCGAGCCCGCGAGGCCCATCGCCTCCGCGCCGCCGCCCGCGTCCTCCCGGCGCCCGCGCCGGTCGCCGCCCGCTGCGCGCGCCGCCTACCGCCATCGCCGCTCCACCGCGCCGCTCGCCTCGCCGGCCGCCACCTCCTCGCCCGTCGCTCGTTGCCGGCTTCGCCTCACCGCCCGGCGCCGCCCTCCGCCGCGCCCAGCGGCGCCCCACGCCAGATCCGGCCGGATCCGGCGAGATCCGGCCTAGACCCCGCCATCTCCGGCGACCCCCACCTCTCCGGCGAGTTCCACCTCCTCTCCGGCGAGCTCACGCCCGCCTCGGTTCACGGACCCATCGAACCCTAGATCTGTCCGGAGAGGTCTATTTTCACTAAGTCTTCGTACCTGTTCATTTTTTGTGCAATCTTCATCATGCCATAACTATGTGCTCGTAGCTCCGTTTTGGGCGTGACATATTCCAAATTGTTCGTTAAGATGTCCTCTTCATTTTGTTCCATTGCACCTTGCTTGTTTGAGTCCATATTGATGCCTAAAATGTTGTTGCAAGAGTGCTATAAAATGTTAGTTCCTGATTTTTATCAGATTATGGACATTTGTCATTTTTGCCATGATTAGTGTGTGCTGCATATGAGCTTGAGCCCTACATGAGTTTTGGGCTATTCCATGCCATCTTCACAGGGGTGTATGCCATGTATTTTTGTGATCAATGTGGTGACTAGCACAAGCATGCAAAGTAGTTCTCGTGATGTTGCTGATTTCAGGGACTTAGAATTCTTCTAAGTCATTTCCCTGATGTTATTTTTATGCCATGTATTCATGTAGATACAGAGTGATCCATGCTTCTTTTGGGTATGTTCAGTAAGGATGATTTGGGAATATGGTTGTGCTCTATCCATCCATGTCCTTGTTTGCATTTATGGAGTACACTAGCATGACTGAATCTTGCTCTACTTTTGCTATAAAATGTTCCTGGCATATTGTTTACGTGTTAATCAATTTTGCCAAGGATGTTGTAGTTGATCCATGCATGCTATGAGATGGTTCTTGCTATGGTTAGCTTCTTGATCATGTATTCTTGCTGGGTGTATGCTTAGCTTTTCATGAAATGCCTTGTGGTGAGTGCATCGAGCTTGCAAACATGCCTACATAACTCTGTTTTTGCCATGTCCAGTTTTCTGGTAAGTCTGAATCTGTTAACGAAACTTGCTATGTTTACATGGGTGCCATCATGTTTTTTGTGCCCTTTTGGCTTATGGTCAGTAAGGGACTTTTGTTATATTCTTTGAGTAAAATTTTGTCATGCCTTTGTTTGCTATGTTCTGTTCCTGTAACATGTTGTTATCTTGCTCTAAACATTGCTTCCTGGTGTTAATTCCTGACATGTTATTTTTGCACGTTTGCCATGCTTGTTTGAACCTGCTATTGTGTGATTTAGCCGTAGCTCAGTGTTCATCTTTTGTCAAGAATCTTGAGTAGATCACTTCCATGTGCTTTGTTGCTATGTTAGAGTGCAGTAGCTTATTCTCTTGTTGCATTTTAGATGGCATCGTGCTGTTAATCGTAGAATCGTGCCATTCTTGTTTTGCTTGCCATTTGCAAACCGTGCATCTGATTCCGGTGATCTTTATATCGATTTCGACCGAAATCAACTCATCTTTCCAGAACCACACTTGGTTTGCCAAGTTGAGGCCTGGTTCCATCTTTTCCTTCTAGAGCACGCAAATGCATTGCATATTACATCCCGCATATCATGCCATGTTTTGCATCATGTTGCTTGCGCATTGCACCATGGTTGATTGTGTTTTCCCTTGCTTGTGTTCTTGCCTTGGGTAGAGCCGGGAGACAAGTATGTGATCGAGGAACCCGTTGAGTACGCTTACGAGGATCAAGCTTACGTCAACTTGGAGAACTTTGCAGGCAAGATGACCATACCCTCGAAATCAATTCTATCTTTGCTTGCTGGTTGCTTGCTCTATTGCTATGCCTATGCCGCGATACCTACCACATGCTTTATCATGCCTCCCATATTGCCATGCCAAACCTCTAACCCACCTTGTCCTAGCAAACCGTTGCTTGGCTATGTTACCGCTTTGCTCAGCCCCTCTTATAGCGTTGCTAGTTCCAGGTGAAGATTGGAGTTTGTTCCTTTTTGGAACATTTTTATTGTTGCGATATCATTATTATATATTGTTTACTTTAATGCACCTATATCTTGGTAAAGGGTGGAAGGCTCGGCCTTATGCCAGGTGTTTTGTTCCACTGTTGCCGCCCTAGTTTCCGTCATACCGGTGTTATGTTCCTTGATTTTGCGTTCCTTACGCGGTTGGGTTATAATGGGAACCCCTTGACAGTTTGCCTTGAATAAAACTCCTATAGCATGGCCCAACCTTGGTTTTTTACATTTGCCTAACAACCTATAACCTTCCCTTGGGTTTTCGCGAGCCCGAGGGTCATCTTTATTTTGACCCCCCCGGGCCACTTCTCCTCTGAGTGTTGGTCCGAAACGGGCAGCCTGCGGGGCCACCTCGGGGCAACTCGAGGGTTGGTTTTACTCGTAGCTTGACCTATCCGGTGTGCCCTGAGAACGAGATATGTGCGACTCCTATCGGGATTTGTCAGCACATCAGGCGGCTTTGCTGGTCTTGTTTTACCATTGTCGAGATGTCTTGTAACCGGGATTCCGAGTCTAATCGGGTCGTCCTGGGAGAAGGAATATCCTTCGTTGACCGTGGGAGCTTGTGATGGGCTAAGTTGGGACACCCCTGCAGGGATTTGAACATGAGAAAGCTGTGCCCGCGGTTATGGGTAGATGGGAATTTGTTATTATCTGGTTGTAGAAAACCTGACACTTAACTTAAATTAGAATGAATCAACAGCGTGTGTATCCGTGATGGTCTCTTTTCGGCGGAGTCCGGGAAGAGAACACGGTCTCGTGTTATGCTTGAACGTAAGTAGTTTTAGGATCACTTCTTGATCTTTGTAGCTTCTCAACCGTGCGTTGCCTTCTCTTCCCGCTCTCATTTGCGTAAGTTAGCCACCGTATATGCTAGTGCTTGCTGCAGCTCCACCTCACTACCTTTGCCTACCCATAAGCTTAAATAGTCTTGATCGCGAGGGTTTGAGATTGCTGAGTCCCCGCGACTCACAGATTACTTCCAAAACCATATGCAGGTGCCGATGATGCCATTCCAGGTGATGCTACCGAACTCAAGTGGGAGTTCGACAAGGACTTGGGACATTACTATGTTTCCTTTCCAGACGATCAGTAGTGGAGCCCAGTTGGGGCGATTGGGGATCTTATGCATTTGGGGTTGTCTTTATTTTGGTTCCATAGTCAGACCTTGATTGTATTCTGGATGATGTAATGCTATATTTATGTATTGTGTGAAGTGGCGATTGTAAGCCAACTCTGTATCTCTTTCTTATTCAGTACATGGGATGTGTAAAGATTACCCCTCTTGCGACATGCCTACAATGCGGTTGTGCCTCTAAGTCGTGCTCCGACACGTGGGAGATATAGCCGCATCGTGGGTAGTTACAAATAGATTCCTATACTCCACATTTCAAAGGAAATAAACATGATATCATTTCTGTAGCTTTAAAGCCACTTGGTTCATATGAATGGGTTCCTATACTCCCATAATTTCAAAGTTAAAAAAACATTAGAGTATATTGAATAGAAAAGTTCCTATGATATGAACCAAATTACATCTCTTTTCTAATCCCTCCTCATAGGAATTGAGATACATGTCATTTCTAGATTCAATAGAGAAGTTCCTATGATGTGAACCAAATGACATCTCTTTTCCAATCCCTACTCATAGGAATTGAGATACTCCATGTCATCTCTTTCCCTACAACTTCCATGTATACATCTTCTATTCCTAAATAGCTAGTACAACCCACCAGTAGCTTTTTTCCAAGACATGCAACTATGGCACAAGAACTATATAGTGTGCGAATAACTTTGAAAGATGGTCGCTGGATGAAGCTAATCCGACAGTGCAGAGATGGCAAATCCAAGCACTACTAGCCGTTGGATATCATCAACATTCCACCAGATCTGCCACATGTACAATTTAGAAGACTCCATGGTTGAACTTAAGCGCACAAACCTCAAAGCACAAGCACTTCTCCTTTGTTCTAGAATCTTATGTATCATAATATCATAATTGATTTTTTTTCTAAATGAATTGCCATTATTTGTTTTTTACATTATCCTTTACAATGCACAACCCCATAAATCTTATCATTTTTATAAAACTAATTGATTTTGAATGAGATGAACTATAAGAACTAAACGAACATCTACATCATGCATATATGACTCAAAGCTTTACATGCTATAGTGTGTATTTATTCATAATTTGGTTCCGAAATCTCATGCGTTCAATGCATGTGCACCTTACTAGTTTTGAGTAGAGTAGCAAATTTCACACGGCCCCAGGTATATCAAAATGCAGGGCCCATGCATCATTGCCTTTCGGTCGAACCTACGTCCACAATTTTTTGTACGTACTATATCTTCACTGGTCCCTGAACCCAAAATGCTGCCTCGTTCCCCTAAAACCAAGCGGCCCACACATATTTAAGGCATCGACTCGAACTCAATCCCTCTCCCGTTTACTATGACATGGCCCCGCACGCTGTAGCAGTGCTCCTACAAACCCTACCGCCGCATGCATCATTGGTTTTCTTCAAGAGGACGAGGGAGAAGCCGATTTGTAGTGGACGCGCTTTCAAGAAAAAATGATATGTACTAGAGACCCCTACCCTAGGGTGGCCTTGGTAGCTGCCGCACGCATCATTGGTTTTCCCTTTTCCTTATGCTCTTGCGCCCTAGAGTGAAATGATGGTTGCTTCGTCCGTCCAGCCTAATGCGGGAAAGGTGGGGCTTTGTGATTTGACCCCTCATCGCTCATTTTCTACTACTGTGGCACTACGACCGGGGTGCCTCCAATTCCAACCGCTGCTCCGAACTATAATTTGGAGCATCGCACGTGGAACAAGATGGTGGATGAGCCACATGTCGGCCAAAGGGGTCCTGTTAAGTGTGTCACCATTTCATGTGCGGACTGACCCTGCTTGAGTTGCTACGCCAACACGACAGGTGCAGCCTACCACTTGATTTTGCTCCTGTAACACCCCGGATGTAATTTACCTTATTTGTATTCCAACTCTTGCCGTTTCCGGCACTAAGTTATTTCATTTCCTCGTTGTCGGGTTTTTGTCTCCGTGTGTTTTGTCTTTGTCATGCATCTCTTATCATGTCATCATGTGCATTGCATTTGCATACGTGCTCGTCTCATGCATTCGAGCATTTCCACCGTTGTCCGTTTTACATTTCGGCGCTCCTATGTCCTCCGGTGTCCCTTTCTACCTATTTTCGTGTGTGTGTGTGTTAAAAGTTTTCGGATTGGACTGATACTTGTCAAGCGGCCTTGGTTTACTATCGGTAGACCGCCTGTCAAGTTTCGTACCATTTGGACTTCGTTTGATACTCCAACGGTTAACCGAGGGACCAAAAAGGCCTCATGTGTGTTGCAGCCCAACACCCTTCCAAAGTGGCCCAAAACCCACCTAAACCCCTTCTATCATCTAGAGCGTTCGATCACGATCGTGTGGCTGCAAACCGCACCTCATTTCGAGCTTCCTAGCTCCTCCTACCTCTATAAATAGATCACCCCCGAAATTTTCGGGCAAACCCTAGACCCCTCCCTCTCCACGCGCCGCGGACAAATTCTCGTCCGGCCGGACACGTCCGAACACACCGCCGCCACCAAGTGTCGCCGCCCTATTCGCCGCCGCCCGGTCCCCAGATCGCCACGCCGCCAGGGCCCGGGAAGCCCATCGCCGGCCCCCGCGGCCCATCCCGCGAGCGCCGCCGCCCGCCTCGTTCGCCCACGCCCCGCCACCTCCTTCCGCCGTCTCCGCCGCCAAGGTCGCCGCGCCGGCCACCGCACCATCTCCGGCGCCGCCGCCTCGCGCCATTGCCGGTGGCGCCCAGCCGCTGGAGCTCGCCGTCGACTCCACGAAGCGCCGCCCCGACCCGAAGCCCGACGCGCGCCAAGTCCCCGGTCCTCATCCGGCAAGTTCCGCTCCGGTGAACCCCGACTCCGGCCATCCTCGTTCGTCGTGCTGCTATAGTGATTCCGATGATCTCCTCGGTTCACGTGCAACCGGATCTGGATCTGGACGAGACGGTTGACTTTTTCCCTCCTAACCTAGCATTTTTGCATTCTTCCACATGCCATAACTTCCTCATCGTAGCTCCGATTCGTGCGTGTAGCATATCAAAATGTTCGTCTCGACGAGTACATAATTTCATATCATTGCATCATTTTCATTTGAGCTCATCTTGATGCCCTAAATGCTGTTGGAAGAGGGCTATGTGATGATTATTTCAGATCTGTTTCCGCAAATGCACTTTTGTCATTTTTGCCATTATTAATGTGTGCATGCTATGATCCTGAACTCTACATGTGTTTTGAAGTATGTCATGCCATCTTTACAGGGGTGTATGCTTGTATTTTTGTGATCTTTGTGGTGACTAGCACAAGCATGCAAAGTAGCTTACTCAATGATGCTGATTTCAGGGACTTAGAATTTCACTAAGTCCTTGCTGTGTCATTATTTTTATGCCATATGTTCATGTTGTTTCCTAGTGATCCGTGCCTCTTTTGAGCATGATCAGTAAGGATGTTTTGTTGATAATGTTGTGCTCTATCCATCCATGTCTTTGTTTACAATTATGGAGTACCCTAGCTTGAGTCAATCGAGCTCTACTTTTGCTATAAAATGTTCCTGGCAGATTGTTAACATGTTTAGCAATTTTGCCAAGCTTGTTGTTGTTGATCCCTGCATGCTATGTTGTTGTTCTTGCCATGTCTAGCTTCTATGCCATGTCTATTTGCTGGGTGTATGCTTAGTTTGTGATGCAATGCCTCGTAGTGAGTGCATCGAGCTCGTAAACATGCCTACTTGTTAACTGTTTTGCCATGCTCCAGTTTTTTACCAAGTCTGAATCTGTTAATGTTTTTGCTATGTTCATATGCTTGCAATTGTATTTTTTGATCCCTATTGGCTCATGGTCACTAAGGGACTTTTGTTATATGCTTAGAGTAGCTTTATACCATGCCTTGCTTTGCCATGATATGTTCCTGTAGTATGTAGTTATTGTGCTCTAAACTTTTCTTCCTGATGATAAATTCCTGACATGCTATTAATTTCACTAAGTCTGAACCAGTAATCTTTTGCACTTTTGCCATGCTTGTTTAAACCTGTTAATGAGTGAATTAGCCGTAGCTCAGTGTTCATCTTTTGTCAAGCATCACGAGTGGATCCCTGCCATGTATTTTGTTGCCATGTTTGAGTGCTGTAGCATATTTATCTTGATGCATTTAGGAGGCTACTTGCTGTTTATCACAGACCGGTGCCATATTTGTTTTGCTTGCCATTTCCAAACCGTGCATCCGATTCCGGTGATCTTTATATCGATTTGAACCGAAATGAACTCATATTTCCAGTGGCACTCTTGGTTTTCCAAGTTGAGGCCAGGTTCTATCATTCCTTTGCAAATCATGCATTTGCATCGCATATCGCATCCCGCATATTATACCATGTTTGCATCATGTTGTTTGAGCATTGCACGTGGTTGATTGTGTTCCCTTTTGCTTGTTGTCTTGCTTTGGGTAGAGCCGGGAGACGAGTACGTGAACGAGGAGCCCGTTGAGTACACTTACGAGGATCAAGTCAACTCTGAGAACTTTGCAGGCAAGATGACCATACCCTCGAAATCACTTCTATCTTTGCTTGCTAGATACTCGCTCTTTTGCTATGCCTATGCTACGGTACCTACCACTTGCTTATTCATGCCTCCAAAATTGCCATGTCAAACCTCTAACCCACCTTGTCCTAGCAAACCGTTGTTTGGCTATGTTACCGCTTTGCTCAGCCCCTCTTATAGCGTTGCTAGTTGCAGGTGAAGATTTGGAGATCGTTCCTTGTTGGAACATGTTTATTGTTGGGATATCACAATATTATCTTGTTTATCTTAATGCACCTATAAACTTGGTAAAGGGTGGAAGGCTCGGCCTTATGCCTAGTATTTTGTTCCACTCTTGCCGCCCTAGTTTCCGTCATATCGGTGTTATGTTCTCGGATTTTGCGTTCCTTGCACGGTTGGGTTATAATGGGAACCCCTTGACAGTTCGCCTTGATTAAAACTCCTCCGGCAATGCCCAACATTGGTTTTACCATTCGCCACCTAGCCTCTTTTTCCCTTGGGGTTTCCGGAGCCCAAGGATCATCTTTATTAAACCCCCCGGGCCAGTGCTCCTCTGAGTGTTGGTCCACCTTGTCAGCCGCCGGTGGCCACCAGGGGCAACTCTGGGCTGTCCTACCGGAAGTTTGGACAATCCGAGTGTGCCCTGAGAACGAGATATGTGCAGCTCCTATCAGGATTTGTCGGCACATTCGGGCGGTGTTGCTGGACTTGTTTTACCATTGTCGAGGATGTCTTGTAACCGGGATGCCGAGTCTGATCGGATTGTCTTGGGAGAAGGAATATCCTTCGTTGACCATGAGAGCTTGTGATGGGCTAAGTTGGGACTCCCCTGCAGGGATTTGAACTTTTGAAAGTCGTCCCCGCGGTTATGGGAAGATGGGAATTTGTTAATGTCCGATTGTAGATAACCTGAAACTTAACTTAATTAAAATGCACCAACTGCGTGTGTAACCGTGATGGTCTCTTCTCGGCGGAGTCCGGGAAGTGAACACGGTGTTGGAGTAATGCTTGACGTAGGTTGTTCTAGGATCACTTCTTGATCATAGTTGTTCGACCGTGCTTTTGCCTCCTCTTCTCGCTCTCTTTTGTGAATATGTTAGCCACCATATATGCTAGTCGCTTGCTACAGCTCCACATCATACCTTTACCTTTCCTTTAAGCTTAAATAGTCTTGATCGCGAGGGTGTGAGATCGATGAGTCCCCGTGACTCAAAGATTACTTCCAAAACCAGATGTAGGGACCGATGATACCGCTCCAGATGATATGACCGAGCTCAAGTGGGAGTTCGATGAAGACTCTCTTCGTTACTACGTGTCTTTCCCAGATGATCAGTAGTGGTGCCCAGTTGGGGCGATTGGGGACTTTGTCGCATTTGGGGGTTGATCTTTATTTTGGTTCCGTAGTCGGACCCTAAGTGTATTGGATGAATGTAATGACTTATTTATGTATTTGTGTGACATGGCGAGTGTAAGCCAACTATGTACTTTTCCCCTTTATTTATGTACATGGGTTGTTTGCAAAGATTACCTCACTTGCGACATTGCTTTCAATGCAGTTATGACTCTAAGTCGTGCTTTGACACGTGGGAGATATAGCTGCATCGAGGGCGTTACAGCTCCTTGGTGAATCCTGACTATATTGATCTAAAAAGATACGTACTGAACTACCCTCTCCGTCTCATTTTTAGGCGTCTCGGTTTATAGGGCGTGCAGATAGTTCTAGGTCATCCATTTGACTAACTAAATATGAGTTACTATGTCACAAAAAGTATATCATTGGATTATTAAGCGGATGTAGTTTCTAAACATATACTGTTCATCACATATATAACCAGTTAAATTCTCAACCTAGAACGACGTGCATGCCATGTAAACCGGTACGGAGGAAGTATAGTAGTAAAAATGAGGTGATTTTACCGAGCGATCGGCGGGGGAGCATGGCCGGTCATGCGGTCCCACGTGTCATGATGTACCAAGGCGATACGCGTGTCCCTCTTGAGGCAGAAGCAATATTACATGGTTTGAGATGATGGCGAACTGAAGTGTGAAATAATGGTTGCTTCGTCCGTCTGGGAAGGTGCGGCATTGTGATTTGACGTCTCATTGCTCATTACTACTACTACTGGGCGGTACGACTGGGGTGCGTCCCCCTGCTGTTCTGCACTGTTATTTGGTGCTTGACACGTCGACCCGGTTGCGATATGTCCCACATGTCGGCGAAAGGAAGTACATAATTCATGAAAGCGAGCATCGACGGAGGAGTACAAGCCACGGGTTGTGTTTTTGCTGCTTCGTGCGATCCATCGATAGAAACTCGGACTAAAAAAGGCGAGGGCTGGAAGGGAAAGAAGCAAATAAAGGTTGAGCGACTTAGTTTTGGGAAAATCTGATTTTATGGAGTACGTACCCACTAGGGTTTATGGGGCTCATCTAAAAAACATCCATTTTTTTCATTTTATAAGTCTCAATTCTACTACTAGTAGTAGTACCATCACATGTTGGATTTTGAGGTGCGTTAGATCACCCAATGCAAGCAGTGTCAAGAGAAAACTCACCAATGCATATAGAAGTTCATGGAAATTTAGTGGTCATTCATGCATTCATTATAATTAATGCCTCGGCAAACATAACTTCTTGAGAAAAACGAGCGTACTAATTACCTGTGCAAACTAGGAGTACAAAATTAATTCGACCACTCACCGTCTACCTTGGTTGGAGAGATTTTGAAATTGAGCCATAAACTGGAAAGGAGGGAGTAGTAACTTTTGTCTCGATTACTATTTGTGGTCTTGTATAGATGCAAAATGTATTTTTTATATAGTGGCCTTGTATAAATAAATGGAGGGAGTACTAAAGGACATATATATTCCAAACAATATGATAATCTCTCTAACCAAGGTAGTAGGGACGAGGAGTAAACGGAGGGAGAAGTAAAATTTTATCCTCGTCGTGCGAGCCACCCCACGTGTGGGCGAGGGAGCGGGCGTAAGGCGTACAATACTACTACTAGCAAGCAAGCTTCACCTCATCCTGCGAGCCACCGCGCCCATGGGCGGGGAAGACGGCGTACTAATCAAGCTTCTCCTCATTCTGCAAGTTGACCGAACACATCAAAAGTACTCCAGTGTATAGAGCCTTGCCTCTAAGGTAGGTCCCACATGGTTTGCCTCTTTTTTAACATAACGCGTCAAGTCGCAATTTGTTTGTTCACCCGTGGTAGACGATCCTCCCTCCACCAAGTGGACAACTAGTACACAGTCAAATTACCACGTGGGCTGCCTTTTCGTACAGAAATGAGCTCCACTGTGTACCCACGCGGGTGTGGTTGGGAAAGAGACGGGAGTACGTGCGCCGTGCGTGCACCTCTTCTCCCTACGTGGGTGTGTGTGAGAGATACAAACCTAGACAAATGGCTTGTGCGGAATAACTACTCTTCGTAAGCCATTGTAAGAGTGGACAAAATGGTGAAGGAGGAGATAGGGGAGCGGCGGAGGTGTGCGATTCTTGGCTGGCATTTGGCCTCGTTTAAATAAGAGATTAAATAGACGGCGGGCGGGAGGAGCTCGGCCAACGTTGCATTTAATGCCGGACGTGTGTCCAGAGTGGGTTTCTCGGCTTCCACATGGGCGGGTTTCATGGAGGCGTTTGAATGCGGCAAGGAGGCGTGTTCAGCCAGGCGTGCAGCGAGTGGCGCCCTCGACTCTGACGTAGGACACCACACTGTTCTTCCACTGACATGTGGGATCTTTTGGTACATGGCCTACATGTCAGTGACCCAATGCAGGCAGCGCATAGCAGAGGAACCTTTGGTGGGCCAGGGCGGTCAGAAGCGGGCATTTCATAAACCGATGATTGTTCATTGAGTGTGACATCATCCTTTTCATGTAGGTAAGCCTATTATGTTGATAGCCCATTCGATATGTTGTGATTCATAAAGACCGCTGCAAACATTAATGTTCTGCTTATCACAGATAAGATTGATTAATACCCGTAACAATCCATGTCCTTAACAAAGGGTGCATGCACGTATAGGTTGAGCGTGTGTCTTGCGTCGTGTGTTGTGTGCATGCAGGCGTGCGAGTGTTGCGTGCATGCAAGGGTACGTTTCAGTGTTGCATGCATGTGTGCGTACGTGCGTGTATTCATGAGTGCATGTGTATGTGTCAGTGTTGCACGCCTGCATGCGTGCGTGTGTTTGTTACGTGTACATGTCAGTGTTGCACGCCTGCATGCGTGCGTGTCTTGCGTGCGTGCATGTGTACGTGCGGGGTGAAGCTACATGTCAGATGACTGACTTTTTCATCTATGGTCATTAGATTTTCCAGCTGTTGGATACGAAATCAAGGGCGTGTGGTTTATCATCAAACTCCACCCCCTTCAGCCGCCAGCCACCACCGGCCGAACCACCGGCCCGCGCCGCCCCGCCCGCTCCGAAACCACTCCCCACCGTCGGTCCGCCACCGCACCGTCCATCCATATAGCCCCCCCCCCCCACGCCGAGCTTTTTCTTTGGCGATCCCCACCCCACTGCCCAATCAACGCCCCCCCACCGCCAGCGACTGCCAACCAGAGGTCTCACGACTTCGAGTACCCACCGACCCCTAATTTATTACCATTTCTGTCCTTCATATACGAGCTGACGGGTGGGCCCTATGGTAATGTGCGCTGCTGAATGTGGACCGTTTGACTGGTCAATCGATTGTGTCATCAACAAATTACGGAGATGTATGATGAGCCAGTGACTGTATGACCACCCTAAAATGTATTTTATTAACACAGTACAGACTCAAACTACCATTTCTTTCTTTCATATACGGGCTGACGGGTGGGCCCCATGGTTACACGCCCCGATGGTGCAACACTAGTTGCGCCACGTGGAACGTTTGACTGGTGAATTGATTGTGTCATCAACAAAATACAGAGTTGTACGGGTGAGCCAGTGATCGTATAGTGTTGCGCCACGCGGAATGTTTGACTGGTGAATTGATTGTGTCATCAACAAAATACGGAGTTGTATGGGTGAGCCAGTGATCGTATAATCATGAAATGTATTTTTTAACACTGTACAGACGCAAGGGCTCATATATACGCACAAGCACTCACCGCTATAAGCGCGCACACGCAGACCCTACCCCTATGAGCACCTTCGAGAGAGTGAGCCAGCATATGATCTTGAGATTTTACGAAGTCACCATAGGTGCCTCATAGTCGAGTGGAACGTCTCCTCCCACTGAACGCACATCGCCAGAAAATATTGAAATTAACACAGGATAAATGTGAGCACCGGGAGTTTAACCCTGGTGGGCTCGAGAAACCACTGTCCTCCTAACCATCCAACCACATGTTGGTTAGCACGAAAAAATATATGTGGTGACCGTGATGAGCTTATTATGAAGTCCGATGACCATATTGTGCTTTCGCTTCAAATACAATGACCGTAAGTGTCGTCAACAAAATATGGAACACGCATCAAATGCAAAGTCCGTCAGTGTCATCAAGAAAATACGGAGACGTATCATGAGCTAGATACCGTATGATCACCACGAGAATGTATACAGTGATCGTAATGAGCATATTCTGAAGTCCAGTGACCGTATAGTGCCTTAGCTTGAAATATAGTGACCATCACGCGTGAATGTGTCGTGGGCATGCATACTTTTAGAGGGCCGAGAGATAGTTTGTGTGTGTACATGAAAGTGGTGTAGAAAGAGGGGGTGTCCGGTGGAGACAAGGAGAGATATGCCCTTCGTTTCTCTTTCCCGTGACTAATATTTTAGGAGAATATATAAACATTCACAATGCAGAACAAATATTTTTGGATGCACCATGCAATTAACTTCCATGTATAACATTGTATTGTTGTATATGCTTATTTTCTTAGTGACCGATTGCGTGTGTGGTGTGGTGGGCACATCATTTCTAGTTGTGGTGGGTCAACATGAGGACTCATGGGTCACTTCCATCCTGCGCCACATAGGATGGACCGAGACACTTTATACGAAGACCCATGTGGGGGACTCGGCGTACCACACGAAGCTAGCTACCAGAGTCGCGGAGGGCTCTATCCTCACTGGTGATAAGCCGACTATATATGATTTGTAACCCTAGGCCCCCAGTATGTTATAGAAGCTTGGGGCTAGTTCGTCGATAGTATACACACATGCACAATGCCTGGTATTCACGTGTACTTTGTACACACCCCTATCACTAATATACAGTACCAGGAGTAGGCTTTTTCCTCAACTGCAAGGGTCTGAACTAGGGTAAAACTTTGCTTCATATTACCATCCAGCCTAATAGTCAGGGATATCCTACCGAATGATATGATGGAATCATATCTGCCAACTACTAAGAGAGAGGTGTGTCTGGGGGGGCAATGTGTGCAAGAGAGGCCTAAAGATAATGTGTGTGCGGGAGACACGTAGGCACATATATGTGCATGTAGAGGGCTAGTACAGACCGTGTGTGTGTATATATGCTTGTGAGAGAAATACTGTTTTCCAACTGAGATTGGTACATAGTAGTCAGAAAGAGAGAGAGATACAGAGAGAGCATGTGCATGAGACTCCCTGACACCATGAGAGAGATTGTGAGCATGTATGAAAGAGAAATGCCGATGCATATAAAGTGTATGCACTTATGTGGTAGATAGAGAGATATATAGCGCGTTTCTAGGAACGGGCCGAGGCATAGTGCATCTACGTGTAAAAGGTGGTTCTACACATTAAATTAAATATAAATGGCATTATTATTTGTGGATGAGATCATCAATTTTGCAAATTGCGTATGGACGAAAATTGGTCTATCAGACACCCATACTCTATTGAATTCTAGCATGTGCATGTATTTATTTCATATTATCGATCCATAGAGTGAGAGCGGTTTGAAATACAGGAAATGGATGCTTTTGCAATTCATATATAAACATTAATTAGTGCACTCCATGTTGTTAGTGTGAAGCACTTTATACATTTGTCACTTGCATGGATACATTCCAAATTGCTAGCTACGAAATAGAATACATTTCGAATTCAACATAAAGGGGGTTTCGAAGATTCGAATTCATAGGAAGTGCATTCATCTATTTGAACCTGAGATAATGGCATTTGTAAATCAGATGTAAAAGGGGACATCAATCTTTGTTGTGCGTTTCAACATGCTATATATATATTCATATGCATGTCTAACTTTTTTTTGCAACCAAGGAGATTATATCTGGAACCATGCATGAACTGAGGTAAGTTGCATATTTTTTAATATATACTCGTGTACAATGTATATTCAAATGTACCCCCTCCATTCCAAAATAATCGTAGCTTTAGGATTTTCAAGAGTAAAGATTTGTGAAGTTTGACAAATCCTGAAAGTTCAATTCAAGAGAACCGAAAACGTTAATGCTTCTGCTCCCAAATATTGAACGAAGCGCCAAATAGGCCTCTGGTCACCCGAAACCACGCGAGACTAATGTTTGGTGGTGGGAAATTACTGTCCTGACTCTGGCCCGTGTAGGCTATCAGCCCAATGTCCAAAGGTCTAAACCTGTGTAGGTTTGTAACTTCACCATGATCCAGTCTCAACCGCCTCCGAGAAGCATTCATACGCCGTGGGCACCTAAACACCCATGCGCTCGGCCCAAATCTATCCCGCCCACATTTGGGACACCTGAGATTACTATCCTACCCCCAACCCGCAATATGTCCGGAATTTTAGATGGGGGCAAAGTTTGTAACTTTCCCCAAATTTCAAACAAGCGCGTCCCAAACCGAAACATTGTTCCCCCTTAGTTCCTCGCCTCCCTCTGTTTCCCCATTCATACTCTGTGGCTGCCAAAACGCCCTCCCCACCAGCCGTGAAACCCCAGCCTCCTCCGTCCTCCACCCCATAGCACCCAATCAACCGCCGCCCTCCTCCATCACGCCGGAGCCGGTACCCCGACGTCGTCGTCCAACGCAACCGCAACGCCCTCAAGGACTTAGCAGCTGAAGCCGAGGTAGAGCTGCCTCCACGACGCCGACGCCGACGTGCGCCGTACCAGAACCACTCCGACCACGCCATGCCGTGCCTCACTGCTGCCGCTCCACTGTCGCAACCGTCCACCACACCAGAGCTGTTCCCGCTACGCTGTCGTTCGCCGCCTCGGATCTGGTTCCCTACCACTGATAGACAGCCACCGCACCACACCCAACAATTTGGCAATGGGTTCGTCCAAGGCTCCACCGTCCTCCACAACTTCTCGTTTCCAGCGAACCACAAGAAGATCGTTGGAAAAACAGAAGGAGGACACATCACTGCCGGTAGAAAGAGGTACTCCTCTTCCCTTATTCATGCAAACCGTACGTCTCTGCTCACACCATATTCATCCCATGAAGGAAACTAGTTGGGCGCTTCTTACTGCATCTTCTTCGTGATACTAAATGCACAAGGTTTCCTCCCTTTACTATTTCACCTTTGCTAGAGGTCAGGAGCCCGCCTGGATTTCAATTCAGGGTCAGTTGAACCGCAATTAAAAGGAGTAGCACCCGCTTAGGCACGTGAAGCACCTAGTCTGCCTGTTCGCCGGGGAAGCGACGCATCGATGTCTATCATAGGGATGTGGTGCGCAGGAGCTGCTTGCGCCCGGTCTGGAGGTTGGCGGGGCTTGAATGGATGGCCGGGGGCGGTGTCAAGCACGACGGTGCGGTGAGGTCGAGGGGAGGGCGCAGGCAGGGGACTGGGCCGGTGGTCGCTAGCGTTTTGAGGAAGATAGTCAACACTGACTGGCTGGACGTAGATGAAGGCGATCTGCCTGTTCTTTGTACATCGGACGGTGCAGAAAAAATGGGCTGACCTATTTGTTTTTAGTCGACTGTTATATTTATAGAATCTTGTAGCAATTTAGTGTGCCATGCATGTTGTAGAGCTATCATATGTCTCCCATCATTTATTCTCACCGACTTGCTATCTACTACCTTTACATTGTACTATTTGTGCACACACTTCACCCATACTCACACTATTGTTTTTTTATGCATGGGTATTTCAGACTCTAACGCAGTGTTGATGAATGCAGAAAAGAAAAGACAGAAGTCGCTCCAGTGTAATTCGAAGATAAGCACTAAGTGTTTCAGCGCTATAAAGGGTGTAGTGTCAGCAGTTGGAGACAGTAAACGTAGCTCTGCAGTTGATGATCTCAATTGCCACACACAACCATCCCAGGTGCTTGCTTTAACTTCGCGTTGTCAAATGTGGTTGCATGTTGCATATGGTGTCTAGCTTGTATTGCTTCCAATTTGGTTAAATTGCATCTGCTTACTTTACACATTATACCTTTCATAATGACATGCCTTCCTGTTTTTGATACATACTACATATGTCTAATAACCATGTTCGTACATCAAAGTAATGCTCTTTTGTATCCCTCGTCAATCACTTATGATGAGCCAGTCACCCCAGTGGGTTACTGTGAGACGCCATACTCGTTTAAAGAGTGCAGAGTCATCCTCCCCACATGATTCTCAAGAAACAACAAGGCTAAATGAAGATAGTCAACGTAGCTCTCTAGTTGATGACCGCAATTCCCCCACACCACCATCATGGGTGCTTGCTCTAACTTCGTAGTGTGATATGTGGTTGCATGTTGCATACGATGTCTAGCTTGTAATGCTTCTAATTAGGGTAATTTGCATCTGCTTAGTTTACACATTATACCTGTGAATATGACATGCCTTCCTATTTTTAGTACACACTACATCTATGTGTTAACCTTGTTCTTACATGAAACTACCTCTCTTCTGTATCCTGCATCAATCACTTATGATGAGTCACCTTTATTCGTTGCATATTGCATATTATTTCTAGCCTGTTGCCATGTACTGCTTCTAATTTGGTCAAATACATTTGTTAGGGCACCCTTTTAATTTGGCAGAGTGATATTGGTTTCATCTTTCATATGGTTTCTAGCTTGCATTGATTCTAACAAGTTCAAGCACCTTGTGCTTAGTTTACACTTTATACATCATACATGTCAATATGTCACGCCGTCCTGTTTTTCATACATATTCCATCCTCCTATCATGCGGTTGCCTTACATGAAAGTAGTGTTCGCTAGTATCATGCATCAATGAGTTCTTAAGAGCAAATTTTATTCCTTTTTATTGTGGGTTTGACTTGATAAGGCAAAATCAAGAAAGAGGAAGGAAAAGGTAAGGAAGGCGATGATGGTGGTCCTTTGCAGCAACATAAACGGAGCATCTGTGCCGATTCTCCTTGTACTGATAGTGCATTACATTACAAGGTCCAAGTCTCCGCTCCCCTACTCCACCATCCAAGGTGCTTGCTCTAACTTAGCAGTGTGATATCTGGTTGCATGTTGCATATGGGCTTGTATTGCTCCTAATTAGTGTAAACTGCATATGCTTAGCTTACACATGATACGTGTGAATATGACACGCTTTCCTGTTTTTGGTACATACTATATTTGTCTATCGCACCATGTTCTTACATGAAACTACTCTTCTTGTGTATCCAGCATCAGTCACTCATGATGGGACACCTTTAAGTTGGCAGTGTGATATTGGTTTGCGTCTTGAATATGATTTCTAGCATGTATTGCTTCTAGTTTGATGAACGCCACCTATGACGAGACAGTTTTAACTTGGCAGAGTGATATTGATTGCACCTTTCATATGGTGTCTAGTTTGAAGTGCTTCTAATTTTTTGAAGTGCCTTATGCTTAGTTACCACATCATAGGTGTGAATATGTCAAGCCGTCCATTTTTTCATACATATTCCATCCTCATATCATGACTTTGCCTTTCATCAGAGTAGTTTTCGTCAGTGTCATGCATGAATGAGTTTTGAAGAGCGAATTATATTCCTTTTTCTTATCTGTTTGACCTCACAATGCAAAATCAATAAAGTTGAAGGAAATTGGCAAGGCATTGGATGATGGTGGTCCTTCCGAGCAACTGAAATGGAGGTTCTCTACAGATTCTACTCAGCCATCCTCCCAACAAGATTCGCAAGACAACGCAAGGATAGACAGTCAACGTAGCTGTGTAGATGATGAGCACATCTCCCCTACTCCACCATCACAGGTGCTTGCTCTAACTTGGCACTATTATATGTGGTTGCATGTTGCGTATGATGTCTAGCTCTTACTATTGCTTCTAACTTTGTTGAATTGCATCTGCTTACTTTACACATAATGCCTGTGAATATGACACGTGTTCCTGTTTCTAGAACATACGTGTACATGATGAGCACATCTCCCCTACTCCACCATCACAGGTGCTTGGTCTAACTTGGAACTGTTATATGTGGTTGCATTTTCCATATGATGTCTAGTTTGTATTGCTTCTGATTATATTGAATTGCATCTGCGTAGCTTACAACTTATACCGGCAACAATCACTTACCCATACGACACATTTAACTTGGGACTGTGATGTAGGTTGCATCTTGCATTGTCTTGTAGCTTGTATTGCTTCTAATTTCTTGAATTGGCACTTACGATGAGACACTTATTACCTGATAGACTGATATTTGTTGCTTGTTCATATGGTGCCTAGCTTTCATTTCTTCTAATTTTGTTTAAATGCCTTCCGCTTACTGTTTTTTCATACATATTCCATCCTCCTATCGTACGTGTGAATATGAAACGCTATCTTTTTTGTATATATTCCATCCTCCTATCCTGCGCTTGCCTTACATCAAAGTGGTGTTTGTCTGTATCATGCATCAACCAGTTATGCAGAGCTAATTTTATTCATCTTCTTGTGGTTTTGACTTCATAAGGCAATATCAGAAAATAGGAAGGAAAAGAGTAAGTTAGGGGATGTTGGTGGTCCTCCACACTGACGCAAACAGAGACTCTCTAGATTTTCCACTACTACTGCTAATGAAGTTGAAGTATCAAGTCTACATGATGAGTTCATCTCCCGTACTCCACCATCGCAGGTGCTTGCTCTAAGTTGACAGTGTGATAATTGGTTTCGTGTTGCATATGTCGTCTAGCCTGTATTTCTTCTATTTTGATTAAATTGCACCTGCTGAGTTTATACGTTATACATGTGCATATGACATGGCGTTCTGTGTCTAGAATACACTTCATCTATCTATCATACCATGTTCTTACATCAAAGTACTGTTGTTGTGTATCCCGCATCAGTCACTCATGATTGGACGTGAAAGTGCTAGTGATCGACTAGAGGGGGGGTGAATAGGCGATTTTTATAAAAGTCTTCAAAACATGGAAGTTTCGAAAACAAACGATAGAAATAAACCTATTACCATGCAGCGGAAGGTAGACTACCCTAGGCAAACCATAGTCAAGTATTCAATGAAGTGAAAGCATAATGACTAATAGTAGCTAGGCAGTAAGGATCAGGTAGGAAGATATTGTAAAGCCAATCAGAACAAGTAATCACCCAGTGAAGCCAAATGGTGATGCAATCGTACAATGACTTCACAAGGACCAACAGTAAGTAAAGGGAAGGGAAGGATGAAACCAGTGACTCATTGAAGACAATGATTTGTTGGACCAGTTCCAGTTGTTGTGACAACTGTACGTCTGGTTAGGGAGGCTGAGATTCAACTCAGAAGACCTCGTCTTCACCTTATTCCCCTTGAGCTAAGGACACCCAGTCCTTGCCCAGACTTCCGAACCTTCACAGACTTCTACCTGTGTTATCCTGCAATTCTCACAAACACATTAGTCCCTCAACTAGATTTGTCGTCAATACTCCAAAACCAACTAGGGGTGGCACTAGATGCACTTACAATCTCCCCCTTTTTGGTGATTGATGACAAACTAGTTGAAGTTTTCAACGGGGAATATAATATGTGAAACTGTAAAGGATAAGGAATTGTCTTCATAAGTTGCAAGGGCTCCCCCTAAAGATGTGCATATAAGTAATTTTCTTTTGGAATGCAAATGCACATGGCAGGTTGTACTTGTGGAGATCCTCTTCAACTTATGATGACAATTCATCATGCATGAAAGGTATGTGAAGATAATGAACATGCATAATGGTAAATGGACGTCTACAAAATGATCTAAGTGCGGAATTTATCGTCGCACATGCGGAATTTATCATCGCATCACAAAATAGCAAATAAGTAGCAGACGACCATCGAGTTTAAGTGTTACAACTCAAAGAACCAAATGTATGAAAACGAGAGTTGTAAACACTAGGCAAAACATAAAGGAACCGCCCATATGGACCCGCTTGAAGACTATCAAACTCATAAGCTTCTCCCCCTTTTGTCAGTGAGGACCAAAAAGGTTTGAAGACATAGAGCATCTACTCGTTCCCACGAAGAGTAGGTGAGGCAGCAGGGTCGTCGGTGGTGTTCGGCAGGGCAGAAGAACTTGGGGCAGTGTCGAGGCATGTAGAAGTAGGGGGCAGTGAAGTGGCATCATCTTCGTCCTCGATCACTCTGGCATTCACAGTTGCCGCAGAGGAAGAAAACTCAGAGTCTTCAAGAGATGGGGTTCGTCGCAGCACAGCCCTTCTGGGAGGTGTGGAGTCAAACTTGAAACGTTCAGAGAAGCCATCCTCTTGAAGATCATCCTCAGGACACATAAGCGTCAGCCCTTTCCATGTACGCCAACAAGTTTCATGGGAAACAAAGGCATTCTTGGTGGCAAGATTGCGAATGCGGTTGACATCCACCAAGAGGCTTTGCATTTGGCGCTTCAGCCAGTCATGATGCCTATCCTGTTTCTGATGAAGAGCAACCAGAAGCTCTCGGTCATTGAGAACACGAGATCGCTTCTTGAGAAAGGCTTCTTTGAGCTCGTGCAGCATGATCTTGAAGTTCTTGACCTTTTGCACACTGATCTTGGCCATATGCTTCTTGAACTGAGCTTTCTCAAAGTCAATCTTCTGCTTTAGTTCAAAGATGCGCTGGGCTATAGCTAACTCTGAAGCAATGGCGCCATGGAAAGAGACACTGAGGCCAATGGGAAGTTGCAGATCTTCAAAGCTAAGGTTGGGCATGTCAAACCACTCATCGATGAAGTCGTGGATGATTGCCACGTCAATGAGAGGAAAATTGTTGAAGATTTCTGCTTCTTCTTTGCTCTTGATCAGTTGCTCAAGAGCGTCATCTGCAAGATCTTCATCACTGGATAGATCAATGGTATCGTTGCGCAGAATAGCAGTAGCAGTCAGTTCTTGGTTGGTATGTGGCAGAGGCATCTAGACTCTCGGGGGCTTGGAGATGCGTGACAGATCTTCAGACTGCACACTGTCTTTAGGAGGTACAGTAGCCAGTGGCTTTGCCCGTGAGATTTTTGGTGCTGAAGCAGGCTTTGAAGCTTTAGGCAGCTTTGGCTTCGGCGGCTTTGGAGTAGAAGCTGGGGCTTCATTAGTGTCATCATCATCATCAGAATGATCCACTTTGGCACCTTGAATAGAGATGTGAGTGATGAGGCCATCCAGGTTGTAGAACGGACCGACGACATTGGGTTCGGCATCGCGGGTGCCATCTGCACGGGGAGCAGAGGGACCAGGGTTGAAGTCTAGTCCCAATGACTTCTTGTTCTGCTTCACTGAATTCTGGGCAAACTGGAAGTTGCGCTTGAACAGATTGTCGTCACGACACCAGAGCAGTGACGATGGGTCAGCATCCGCAGGCTGTGGTCCACGGACCATGCAGGGATAGAAGCCTTGTTCAATGGCTTCATCTCTGGATCTGGGTTGAAGATTTTTGTATAGGATGTCTCCCCATGGTCGCTTGATGGCATTCTTTTCAGCATATTCCTTTGTCACAAATCTGTACTTGAACCACTGTTCTGCCCAATATCGTCGAATCCATTGGATTCGTGTCTTGCGCTGATTGTAATCCTCTTCTGGATCTGTCTTGTACAGTTTTGAGAGGTCATCGGGCAGATCTCTTGATGTCTCACATCGACGCTTTCTGCCACCCTTCCTTGCTGATTTCTCTGCAGCCATGAACTTTAAACTGAATGGCTTCAATACGTTCAAAGGCTTCAAGGGATTTCGCTTGCTGGACAAACAGGAACTGGCTTCGGGAGAATTTATGTGATGCTGTAAGAATTCTGCAAATGAATGCAGACTATGAGAACCAAGGGATTCTCCCACGGAAATGTACCTGTGACAGCATTAAGGTGCGAGGGAAGGGGAAGAGGTCATATGCATTCTCAGAAGATTTTGAAGATAAATCAGTTTAGAAGACATTGACCTCATCGTGCGAAGACATTCAGTCATAGATAAGGAGTTGGTTCCAGATTTGTACGAATCCACAGATCAGTACAAGTGAGGAATCTAACTACTTTGTGAAGCATAAGTGAACATACTAGGCATAATATGAGATGCAGTATGAAGTGGATCCAACTTGTGTGAACAAAAACTGCTTGTGGTAGAAAGTGACGAATCTATAGGATCAAAGAGGCCGTAAAAAGGAAGTTTTATTTACCACACAAGAAACTACTAGACGGAGTGGAAGAGGAGGCCGAGTAGTTCAATCGTCCGTGCCCTAACTTGGAGACGGAGGAAACCTACGGCGACGGCGGAGAAGACGATGTTCGCGGCCAGCGTGAAGACGGCGTCGGAGAGGTTGCGGCAGCTAAGCGCTTCGTCGCCGGCGTCATCGAGGGCTAGCGGTGGCGCTAGGGTTCGTGCGAGAGTGGAAGAAGGATAATGACTGTGGTGAGGCGTGTATTTATAGGGACAGGGACGGCACAGCGTTATTACACAGGTGCCCCTGGCGATTCACATCTGAAGAACATGTGGCCATCATGCACCCTATCGGAGGTTGTTCCACGTTCCCACGCATGCCTGGATTGTCGGGTGGTCGTTCCCACTTCTCCGGGTTTCAGGTGAAGGAATTGGCATTGAAAATGGACTTAATGTTTGTCTCTGTATCTTCTGCTAACAAGGACGCAGAGAAGACATTCGACAGTTTCAATAGAATGCATAGGATTTGGAGAGATAGAGTTTGAGATAGAAAGCATAGAGAGGTTAGGGTCCGATCACATTCAGTTAGTTCAAAAGATTCAACAAGAAGACATAGCTATAAGTGAATGCTGTAGAGGACAAAACACTATGTGTATATATATATGTGAAAAAGACAATCAAATCAACATAGTGAAGATAATCATGAGGACAAGTTGAGAATGAAGACAAACAAAATGTGAAGACATAGCAAATGTAATGCCATGGGTAAAACACTTCAAACAGAAGAATTTGGTGGTGGAGTTACCCACCGTATAGGAAGTATTAGACCCAGACACGGCGCACAATTATCGTGGCGCTCCGAAGTCAAATTCCACATTAATGTGTTCACACTTAGAATGTATGTCTTCATTGATTGAAGATATACTTTACTTCGTGTGTTGCACATCTAAGTCATCAATATGCATAAGTGTTAGGATGTGTGCCTGATCACTGGACATTTGAGGATTCCAAGATATTTAGCTCACACCGTAACTTGCAAAATATCTTCTCATCCAAGGGCTTGGTTAAGATATCTGCCAATTGCTCTTCAGTGTCTATGTGTATGATATCAATATCTTCCTTCACAACATGATCTCTGAGAAAGTGATGACGAATTTCAATATGCTTTGTCTTCGAGTGCTGAACTGGGTTGTTGGCAATCTTGATGGCGCTTTCGTTGTCGCAGTAGAGTGGCACTTGCTTCAGATGAATGCCATAGTCTTTGAGGGTTTGCTTCATCCACAGAAGCTGAGCGCAGCAAGATCCAGCAGCAATGTATTCAGATTCAGCAGTGGAGAGAGATACACAGTTCTGCTTCTTTGAAGACCAACATACAAGTGATCGTCCCAGAAAATGACATGTGCCTGATGTAGACTTGCGATCCACCTTGTCACCAGCATAATCAGCATCCGAGAATCCAACTAGATCAAACTCTGAGCCCTTTGGATACCATAATCCTAGAGTTGGGGTGTAAGCCAAATATCGAAGATTTCGCTTCACAGCTAAGTGATGTGATTCCTTTGGTGCCGCTTGGAATCGAGCACACATGCAAACACTAAGCATAATATCTGGCCTAGATGCACATAGATAAAGTAAAGAACCAATCATGGAGCGGTATACCTTTTGATCGAACTCTTTACCATTGTCGTCGGGACCCAGATGATGTTTGGCTGGCATTGGCGTCGTGAAGCCTTTGCAGTCTTGCATACCAAACTTCTTCAGACAATCTTTGAGATACTTCTCTTGAGATATAAAGATGCCGTTGCGTTGCTGACATATTTGAAGACCAAGGAAGAACTTCAGCTCACCCATCATGGACATCTGATATTGCTCTTGCATCATATATCCAAACTCTTCACTGTATTTCTGATTGGTGCAGCCGAAGATAATGTCATCCACATATATTTGGCACACAAACAGTTCACCATCATATGTCTTCATGAAGAGAGTGGGGGTCGAGGGAACCAGATTTGAAGCCTTTGCTCTTCAGGAAGTCTTTGAGTGTGTCATACCAAGCCCGAGGGGCTTGTTTGAGGCCATACAGTGCCTTGTTGAGCTTGCATACCATGTCAGGATGTTTTGGATCTTCAAAGCCAGGTGGTTGTGTGACATACACTTCTTCTTCAATCTTGCCATTGAGAAAAGCGCTCTTCACATCCATTTGATACAGAAGTATGTTATGATGATTTGCATACGCTAGCAGTATGCGTATGGCTTCAAGTCTAGCCACAGGAGCAAATGTTTCATCGAAGTCAATCCCTTCAACTTGAGTGTATCCTTGAGCAACGAGACGAGCTTTGTTTCTGACAACTTGACCATGCTCATCTTGCTTGTTGCGATATATCCATTTGGTGCCTATTATATTGTGCTTCCGAGGATCAGGACGCTTAACCAGTTCCCATACCGAGGATCAGGACGCTTAACCAGTTCCCATACATTATTCAGCTCAAACTGTTGAAGCTCTTCTTGCATATCTTGAATCCATTCAGGTTCCATGAAGGCTTCTTCAACTTTCTTGGGTTCTGTTATTGAGACGAATGCGAAGTGCCCACAGAAATTTGCTAGATGTGTTGCCCTTGAACGAGTGAGTGGAACTGGTGCATTTATGCTATCAATTATTCTCTCAATTTTCACTTCATTTGCAACACGAGGATGTACAGGACGAAGATTTTGCTCTTGCTGATCATTATCATTGTTAGAGGGATTGTCTTCAGGCTGAGTATTGTCTTCAGGTTGATCAGGTGCGGAGATGATAAGTTCTTCTTCAGGTTGAGCTTTCGAAGGTATGATTTCTCCAGTTCCCATAAGTTTGATTGATTCACTGGATGGAACTTCATCTAGCACATTTGGCAGCTGCTCTCTTTGTGAGCCGTTAGTTTCATCGAACCGCACATCCACTGTTTCAACCACTTTGTAATGAAAGAGATTGAAGACTCTGTAGGAGCGCGAATCCTTTCCATATCCAAGCATAAAACCCTCATGTGCTTTTGGTGCAAATTTTGACGTGTGATGTGGATCCTTGATCCAACACTTGGCACCAAATACTCTGAAGTAACTGACATTTGGCTTCTTGCCAGTAAGGAGTTCATAGGATGTCTTGTTCAGAAGCTTGTGGAGATAAACACGGTTGATGATATGGCATGCAGTGTCAATGGCTTCAGGCCAGAATTTTCTTGGAGTCTTGTATTGATCAAGCATCGTCCGAGCCATCTCAATAAGTGTTCTGTTCTCGCGTTCGACGACGCCATTCTGCTGTGGCATGTACGGAGCTGATAATTCATGTGTGATGCCCAAAGTATCAAGATATGTATCAAGGACAGTGTTCTTGAATTCAGTGCCATTGTCACTTCTGATGTGCTTTATCTTGGCGCCATAGTTGTTCATTGCTCGATTGGCGAAGCGTCTGAAGACATCCTGCACTTCAGTCTTGTAAAGGATTATATGCACCCAAGTATATCTTGAATAATCATCAACAATGACAAAGCCATAGAGACATGCAGTAGTAGTAAGACTTGAGTAATGAGTGGGACCGAAAAGATCCATGTGTAGCAGTTCAAAGGGTTGAGTCATTTTCATGATTGTCTTCGAGGGATGCTTGGCCCTCGTCATCTTTCCTGCTTCACAGGCACCGCATAAGTGATCCTTCTTGAACTTGATGCCCTCGATGCCTATGACATGCTTCTTCCTTGCAAGGGTGTGGAGGTTCCTCATGCCAGCATGCCCTAGCCTTCGATGCCAGAGCCAGCATTCAGAAGCTTTTGCTAGAAGACATATTGCAAGTTGTGGTCCTGCTGGGAAATCTACCACATACAAATCATCTTTTCGATACCCTTCAAACACTAGAGACTTGTCAGATTCCATTAGTACAAGGCAACGATATTTTCCAAACATCACAATCATGTTTAAATCGCAAAGCATTGAGACAGACATTAAGTTTAAACCAAGGGATTCAACAAGCATGACTTTATCCATGTGTTGATCCTTTGAGATTGCAACTCTACCTAGACCCAATACCTTGCTTTTACCAGTGTCAGCAAATGTGATGTGACTTTTGTCTGATGGACGTAAAGTTGAGTCCATGAGAAGGCTTCGCTTGCCAGTCATGTGATTTGTACACCCACTATCAATAATCCATTCTGAAGCAGCTGGTGTCGTACCCTACAGTGCAGTTAGGGGGATAGGCTTCACAAAGAGAATTCTGAAGCAAAAACATTTGACGAACCAGTGGATTATTAAAGCTTAGGTCGAGATTAGGACTGATAAGGCAAGTTGCAAGCGATTTAGAAACAAGTACATAGTAATACCATTTGGGCATTTGATCTTGCGCCCTACAAGATGTTTACGGTCCCTAGCAATAGTGTCAAACGATTGTGGTTTTCGGCTGGAGACCTTTCCTTGCAAAAGAGAGTTAAGCTTTCTTAGCCCACATCTTCAAGGGTGGCTTCGAAGCAATGAGTCTAAGTGCAGCATCTGAGAACTTTGGCTTTGGAGCCCTAGCAAAAAGTCTTGCAGGTGGACAATAGTACTCATAAGAATAAGCAGAATAGTTCTTGGTCTTATGAACATGGCGGTTTGATGAAACCGCGCTCATATTCATAGGCCTGAGTATGGCTTCCCTGCAAAACATTTGCGTTAGTGACTCAGGTGAGTCCTGTCTGTATGAAGCCTTTGGACCGTATGAAGCTGTGGTCTGGGGTTTGTCTTCTTCACTGTGGTGTCATGATGACATTCACAGGAAGATTCTCCAAACACTTTGGGCACCCAGATCTTCTTCATAGGTGGTCCATTCCTGCAGTTAGTACCAATATACCTAGCAAACACTTCACCATTCTGATTCTTAAACAGTTTATAGTTTGCATCAAAGGATTCATCAATGACAATGGGGTTAGCACAAGTGAAGCCAGATAGTGGATGGATCTGCTGAAGGTTCCTTTGCAGCAACCCATGTGGTTTTGGGGTACTGCTCAGGTTTCCAGTAAGAGCCATCAGCATTCATTTTCCTTACGAACCCAACACCCTCTTTCCTAGGGTTTCGGTTCAGATCTGCTTTTGAGGACATCACATAGTGTCTGATGCCCTTTGAGACTTTTGTACATCCCTGTTTCAAGCAATGTCTTCAACCTAGCATTTTCATCAGCAATAGCAGTGGCATCCTCAGCAGAGGGGTTAGTTACCACATCAACAGTTGAAGATATTGCAACAGTAGCAACAGTAGAACATTCAGCAACAGAAGTAGCGTTATCACGCTCAATGCATTTAAGACATGGTGGTTCAAATCCTTCCTGAGCGGAACTGATCTTTGGCGCGAAGTGACTCGTTTTCCTTTTGAAGATCTTCATGAGCCGCTCTCAATTTCTCAAGATCTTGCTTCCTTTGAAGATAATCATAGGAAAGCCTTTCATGAGTTGTTGAGAGCGTTTCATGACGACTTTCAAGTTCCTCATACTTAACGTGAAGATTTTTTATGTCTTCAATTAAGGACTGAGATCGAGTCATTTCAGCGTCTAACAGATCATCGCTTTTGTCTAACAGTTTTTGAATATGTTCCATAGCTTTCTGTTGTTCAGTTGCAATTTTAGCAAGTGTTTTGTAGCTGGGTTTGGAACCACAATCAGAGTCATGTCACTAGATGTTTGATAGTGAGTAGTGCGTGTGTTTACCTTGGCACCGCGTGCCATGAAGCAGTAGGAAGGAGCGGAGTAGTCCTTGTCATTTGCATCGGTGTCGGTGATGAAGTCATTGTCTTCAGTGTTGAAGATGGACTTGGCAACGTATGCTGTAGCCAGACTTGCAACGCCAGAATCGGACTCCTCCTCAGACTCCACCTCCGCCTCCTCAGAAGCGGACTCCTCTGAATCCATTTCCTTGCCAACAAACACACGTGCCTTGCCAGATGAGCTCTTCTTGTGTGATGAAGACTTTGAGGAAGACTTGGAAGAAGACTTTGAGTATTTCTTCTTCTTCTTGTCGTCAGAGTCATATTCCTTGCTCTTCTTCTTCTGTTGTTCTCATTGTCCCTGGACACTCAGAGATGTAGTGGCCAGGTTTCTTGCACTTGTGCATGTTCTCTTCTTGTAGTCATGAGCAGAAGCTTCATCATTCCTTGAGCTTAGATCGTGAGACTTTCTGAAGCCTTTCTTCTGGTGAATTTTTGGAACTTCTTCACAAGCATAGCAAGCTCCTTTCCAATGTCTTCAGGATCATCAGAACTGCTCAGATTCTTCTTCAGATGAGGAGACAGCTTTTGCCTTCAAGGCACGAGTTCGCCCATAGTTGGGACCGTAGATATCTCTTTTCTCAGAAAGCTGAAAATGTGTGTTGAGCCTCTCAAGTATGTCAGACGGATCGAGTGTCTTGAAATCAGGACGTTCTTGAATCATCAGGGCTAGGGTGTCAAACGAACTGTCAAGTGATCTCAGGAGTGTCTTGACGACTTCATGCTTGGTGATCTCAGTAGTGCCGAGGGCTTGAAGCTCATTTGTGATGTCAGTGAGTCGATCAAACGTGAGCTGGACATTCTCATTGTCATTTCTCTTGAAGCGGTTGAAGAGGTTGCGAAGGACACTGATTCTCTGATCTCTCTGGGTTGAGACGCCTTCATTGACCTTGGAGAGCCAGTCCCAGACTAGCTTAGATGTTTCCAAAGCACTCACGCGGCCATACTGTCCTTTGGTCAGATGACCACAGATGATATTCTTGGCAGTAGAGTCCAGTTGAACGAACTTCTTGACATCAGCAGCAGTGACCTTCTCAGCCTTGGGAACGCCATTCTTGACGACATACCATAGGTCGACATCAATGGCTTCAAGATGCATGCGCATCTATCAATGGCTTCAAGATGCATGCGCATCTTATTCTTGTAGTATGAATATTTAGTTCCATCGAAGACGGGGCACGCAGCAGAGACTTTGATTATCCCTGCAGTCGACATAGCTAAAACTCCAGGTGGTTAAACCGAATCACACAGAACAAGGGAGTACCTTGCTCTGATACCAATTGAAAGTGCAAGTGATCGACTAGAGGGGGGGTGAATAGGAGATTTTTATAAAAGTCTTCAAAACATGGAAGTTTCGAAAACAAACGATAGAAATAAACCAATTACCATGCAGCGGAAGGTAGACTACCCTAGGCAAACCATAGTCAAGTATTCAATGAAGTGAAAGCGCAATGACTAATAGCAGCTAGGCAGTAAGGATCAGGTAGGAAGATATTGTAAAGCCAATCAGAACAAGTAATCACTCAGTGAAGCCAAATGGTGATGCAATCGTACAATGACTTCACAAGGACCAACAGTAAGTAAAGGGAAGGGAAGGATGAAACCAGTGACTCGTTGAAGACAATGATTTGTTGGACCAGTTCCAGTTGCTGTGACAACTATTCATCTCTTTAGGGAGGCTGAGATTCAACTCAGAAGACCTCGTCTTCACCTTATTCCCCTTGAGCTAAGGACACCCAGTCCTCGCCCAATCACTCTGGTAAGTCTTCAAGGTAGACTTCCGAACCTTCACAGACTTTGTTCACCGGCGATCCACAATGACTCTTGGATGCTCAGAACGGGATGCCTAACCGGCTGGAGGATTCACAGTCCTCAAGTGTAATAAGTCTTCAGATCACACAGACAAGAAGACTTAAGTGATGCCTAACACTCTTTGGCTCTGGGTGGTTAGGGCATTATCCTCTCAAGGAATTCTCTCTCAAAGGCTTCGAGGTGGGTTGCTCTCAAACGACAAAAGCCCTACTTTAACTCTGAGCAACCAACCGTTTATGGTTGTAGGGGGTGGGCTATTTATAGCCACTAGGCAACCCGACCTGATTTGTCCGAAATGACCCTGGGTCACTAAGGAACTGACACGTGTTCCAACGGTCAGATTTCAAACACACACGGCAACTTTACTTGGGCTACAAGCAAAGCTGACTTGTCCAACTCTGAACAAGATTCGCTCTCATAGTCTTCACTCGAAGACATAGGATTTTGGTTAAGCATCACTTCAGTCATTCTGACTGGTTTTCTTGTACCCCACTTAACAGTACGGTGGTTCCTATGACTCAACAAAGAAGAAAAAAAGAACTATGAAAGATCTAAGTCTTCGCGCTCCATAGTCTTCATGCGATGTCTTCTCTTGTCATAGTCTTCAATGTGAATGTCTTCACATACCACCTTTGACTTCAATGTCTTCATACATTTTTAGGGGTCATCTCTGGTAGGAAAACCGAATTAATGAGGGACTTCTACCTGTGTTATCCTGCAATTCTCACAAACACATTAGTCCCTCAACTAGGTTTGTCGTCAATACTCCAAAACCAACTAGGGGTGGCACTAGATGCACTTACGGGATGCTTTTAACATGGCAGTTTGATAGTGGTTGCATCTTGCATTGCTTTCTACGTTGTACTACTTCTAATTTTTCGAATTGCCACTTATGACAAGACACTTTTAACTTGGCAGAGTAATATTGGTTGCATCTTTCATATGGTGTCTAGCTTGCATTACTTCTATTTTCTTGCAAATCCTTCTGCTTCGTTTACACATCGTAGCTGTGAATATGTCATGACGTCCTGTTTTTCTTACATATTCCATCCTCATACGGTTGTCTTACATCAAAGTATTGCTTGTCTGTATCATGCATCAATGAGTTCTGAAGAGCGATTTCATTCTTTTGTGTTGTGGGTACGGCTTGACATGGCAAAGTCAAAAAAGAGCAAGGAAAATAATATAGTAGGGAGTGGTGTTACTCATAGGGAGAAACGGAAAAGGATCTGCCGTCTAGATTCTGCTGGTACTTATAGTGAAGTAGAAGGTCCAAGTCCACCAGCTAAATCTACAAACACAGTATCACCTGCTCCACCAGCTGCAGCATCCGCTTCAACTGTACCAGCATCTCAACGAGTTACTCGTTCATTTGCTCCGGAACTGACCAGTTCCCAAGCTGCCTTCACACCTAACACTACTTCCGACGCACTGCTGGCACAACAGGACTTGGCAAGATCAGATGAACCTCATGAGCATCAACACCAAGATGGTACCTGACCGAGTCAAGTTGCAGTTGCATGCTCCTTTATATGTACTCTCACAGTTCGATGTACACTAACACTTTCCATATTCGTTGTTGAACTAGCACCACGGTGCAAGCGGAAATAGACATCAAGGATAATGCTTGACAAATTAACAAAATCTAAAGGACGAAGAATGGAGATCCATTTTGAGGTAGGTTTAAAAAGGCCACGTGATGCTACAGAGTCAGCCAAGTAAGTATCAGAGGCAGTCGTTTTTTTTTGACTGGAAACTGTGAGGCAACAGCCCCACAACACTTTACTAAAACCCAACCGCCAAGCATAACAAAAGGTTCTGTAAAGGAAATCCAACTAAAGGATGAGAGGCCTACTTACCTACTGAGCTATTTACATCCTATACACAAATATATACATGGATACATACAACCAATTAAGGCAAAGAATTAACCCAAGCTAACAGTAGAGGTCTAATAGTAGACTTGAATCTGTGAGAGTGCAGGGTAGCATCATGAATGAAATTTCTCTTCCAAGCAGCAATAGATGGCCTTTCATGTCTGAATATTCTGCCATTTCGGAGGAGCCAAATATTCCAAGCTGCTAGAAAAACAACCTCCCTGAAGAAAGGTTTGCCAAAGCTTTTCCTTGCAGCAAATAAACATTGGGCCGGTGTTAAACCAGCTAACCATTGGATGCCCAAGTAGTTCCATACTCTTGTGCTGAATTGGCATGTAAAGAAGAGATGATCTCTATCTTCATGGGAATGGGCGAAGCATAACGAGCAGGTGTTATCATCCTGAGTGGATCTCCAGTGCCTTCTCACTAGCATGTCTCTTGTATTGAGTCGATCATTCAGCATCAACCATGCAAAAACCTTTATCTTCATTGTCACCTTACTTTCCCAAATCCACTTGGTTGGAGTATCTGTGGCCATATGAGAATGCATTACAGTGTAATAACTCTTTGCAGAGAAAACACCTTTACCAGGTGTCCATGACCAATAATCTGGTATCTGTACATCAGCATGAAGGTCAAAAAGACCAGACTGGACAACATTCAGTTCATCCATTGCTTCTAGCGACAAGGGCAGATGAAAAAGATCAACCATATTAGGTGTGCTGAGAACCTCACGTACCGACACCTTGTCATCAATGACAAAAGAGAATAGTCTCTGAAATCTCTCTCTGAGGGGAGTAGATGAGCCGAGGAATACCCAAGCATCATACCAAAAAAGAACAGAGTCCCCCATGTTGATGATTACCTCTGAGTGGAGTCTGAAAACATCATTGAGCTTAAGGATATCTCTCCACCAGTAAGAACCACATAAAACTGTGCCATGAGGAACAACACCATCATAATAAGTGTTCCAGATGAGAGTAACCCATGGAATATCTGCTTTGTTATAAAACTTGGATAGGTGCTTGGACAAAAGAGCTCTGTTTTGGATGCTGAGATTGATTATCCCCATGCCACCTTTATCTTTGGGTCTGCACACAAGGGGCCAAGCTGCAAGTGATTGCCTAGGAGTATCAGAATTTCCTCTCCATAAGCATTGCCTCATAATCCTTTCAAGTTGCTTTATAATGCCAGCTGGCAAACTTAAACTACAAAGAAAGTAAATAGGCAAAGAAGACAGTACTGACTGGAGGAGTTGTAACCGAGCACCCTGATTGAGAAGACTTGAACTGGCAGATAACCTTCTTTCAACCCTATCAACCACAGGAAACAAGTCTTGGATTGTGGGTTTAGTTGTTCCCACAGGAAGCCCCAGATAAGTAAAGGGGAGGGTTCCAACTTGGCAGCCGAAAACAGCAGCCAACTGGGCAGTTTCTACATCATCCACATTAATAGGCAAAATGCAAGATTTATGGAAGTTTACTCGAAGACCTGTGGAGGCATGGAAGTCTTGGAGCATCTCCTTGAGAGCTAAAAGCTGCGAATCCACCGCAGGTACAATGAGCAGAGTGTCATCAGCATATTGCACTATAGGGAAATCTGGATCATGTGATTCAATAGGTAGGGAGAGAACACCAGATCTGAGCATATGATTTACCAGGGTTTGCAACAGGTCTGCTGCAAGAACAAACAAAAGGGGTGACAGTGGATCACCTTGCCGTACTCCCCTTTTACAGGTAAATTGCTTTCCGGGCACCCCGTTTAAAATGACATAGGAAGTACCCGAGGATAGTAGCTCTCTCATCCAACCAATCCATTTGCTATCAAATCCTTTGTGATGCAAAAGTCGGAGAATTAGATCATGCTCAACAGTATCGAAGGCTTTGGCGAAGTCCAACTTGAGAATCAAAATGGGTTTCTTGGATTTGTGGCACTGATGGATATATTCTAAAGTCCAAGCAATACAATCTTGTATAGATCTACACTTAAGGAACCCATATTGATTTTTGTGAATGCACTTTAGGATCACCCCCTGTAATCTGTTGGCCAACAGCTTCGTCAAAAACTTCAGGCAAGTGTTGGTCAAGGAAATAGGTCTGAAATCATTAGGACTTTCAGGTGAAAGTTTTTTTGGAATTAGGGTGATTAAAGACCCATTGATGCTGCTAATAGTGATCTTGCCATCATAGAAATCCTGAAATAACTGCAAGAAATCATCCTTAATGATGTGCCAGCAACGTTTGACAAACAAACCAGTAAAACCATCAGGGCCAGGTGCCCTGTCAGTAGGCAGAGACTTTAGCACTTCATTTATTTCCTCTTCAGAAAAAGGAGCAGATAAGCTATCCAGATTATCCACTCGTTCAATCAGTGAAGCTAAGTCAAACTTCATATGAATCTCTTTAGAAACACCCATTCTGTCCTTGAATGTACCCCATAACATGCCAGCCATCTGCTGGTGGTCAGAGACAATAGTACCATCTTCATTCTGCAGAGAGGAAATTGAGTTTCTCCGGAAACGTTCAGTTTCCATTGCTTGGAAAAACTTAGAGTTTTCTTCCCCAACTTTTATCCACCGAACGGTACACCTTTGTTTCCAATATAAAAACTGTAGATGGAGAATTTCCTCAATATGAAGTTTTACTATTTTCCTGAAATTAAATTCAGGTCTCGTTAAAGGCCTTAACTCCTCAAGATCATCAAAAAAGATTACCACCTTGTTACACACTTCAATGGCTTTCTTGAGTTTAGAGAGGCTGATGTACCAGTGTTTAAGAGCATTTCGAAGCCTTTTGAACTTTTCTGTCAAACGAGTTGCAGAATTTGTTCTCTTGGTTGGGGCACTCCATGATTGTTCCACACAGTCAAAGAAACCTGGCAGATCCACCCAATAGTTTTCAAACCGAAAAATCTTGGACTTGGAGATAGTTGTTGCAATGGAGACAACACAAGGTACATGATCCGAGGCTGTTCTTGCTAAAGGAAAGACCATTGTGTTAGGATAATCATTAATCCAAGTGGAGGAAGTAAAAAACCAGTCCAATTGCTCCAGCAACGGGTTTTCTTGCATGTTAGACCATGTGTATGATCTTCCTTTTAAAGGTAACTCAAGAAGACCAAGGTGACCGATGACTTCATTGAAGAGGAAGATATCATTTAAGTCTCCTCCTGGCAAGTTTCTATTCTCAGGAGATCTAATGGAATTAAAATCTCCCACAAGAAGCCATTTATCATCAGGAGGAATATCCAGATCATACAACCATTGAACAAAATTATCTCTAGGCTGTCCTTGACAAGGCCCATAAACATTAACCAAGGTCCATCGACTTGCATTATGGGCAGAAGTGAATGATACTATAATACCAAACGGCTTAATATCCACTAATGTGCCAGTGAACATGTTGGAACACCACAGCACAAGAATTCCACCAGAGGCACCAGAAGAGGGTGAAAAAACAAAATTGTCAAACCTTCGCGGGCAAAACTTTCTAATCGCACGTTGATCAAAGAAATCACATTTAGTTTCTTGTAGACAGATGATAGAGCACTGGCTTTCTTCAATTTTCGCCCTAACACTTCTCTGCCTATCTTCAGAATTTAAACCTCTCACATTCCAACAGAGAACCTTCCAATCTCTAGTTTGGTGTGCATTCATGAGGAGACAATAAAAGGAGACAGAGATAATAGTTCACTGCGTAACAGTGAAACAAAAGGCCATAGATAAAACCATCCACACAAACCAAAGTGCAGACCACAGCGCAGACGGCAAACAAGAGAAAGACAATGTTCAGATAACTGGCATGACAAGGGACATGCCTCCCTGTAAAACAAATAAGAGTCTCAATCATCATGGGAAACTGCTGGCGTGGGGGCAGTGTCAGAAGAAGCCATAAGCTTCTCCGCAGTCAGCTTCTCAGCCGGGACACCAAGAGCTGCTCCAATCATCTGCAGTGTGGCAATTGGGGTTGGAGGAGGGGCCTGGTCTTGAGGTGCATTATCATCTGACTTGGCCTGCGAAGCTGGAGTGGAGTCAGTCTTTAGCTTCTTGGCTCTGGGCCTCCTGAGAGGCTTGGGCTTAGGAGACATCGGAGATATGGGTTTGAAACCCTGGGACTTGGCAGCACTCCTGGTCACCCTTCTGTCAGAAAAATCAGAAGCAGCCTGAACAACTGAAGGTCTACTCTTTCTGGCACGAGCTTTTCTGATTGGTTGCACTGCAGAGGAGAAAGTGCAAGCCAATGTGTCTGCTTGACTTTCCTGAGCAGATGCTTGAGAGAAGGGCACATTGTCCTCTGACACCTGTGCAGCAGTCTTGGTGCATGGGCTCTCCAAGAGAAGTTTCCTAGCCGTGCGCTGAGGCTGGTCAGGAGGTGGGAAGCAGAAAAACAGCGTTGTCTCAAAAGCCATTGTCCAAGATCTCTTATACTGGGACAAACCAGGTGGAGGCATGGCCTTAGGGATCTTGGCAGCCAGAAAAGTAGGCATGAGTGATTCGAAAGACCTCCGCCAGATGAAATCGGGCGGCAGAGCCGGTCCCATGACAATTCTCACAAGCCCAACATGTAGAGGGGGTGCCTGAACCACAATTGGGTTATATGGGACTATTGCAAGATTGTTGTGGCCCGGATCCTGCACATCTGCAGGCACAACATCATTGTCAGGGTTTTCCAGAAGATGGTGATGCTCCTGTTGGACATGAATGTGCTGCTGTTCTGATTGGTCATGAGGAAACTGCTCTTGTTGAAGTCCTTCCATGGCATGATCCTGAACCAGTATAGGGCCATGTACAACATTATTTGGCTCATCGACAAGGGGAACAGGCTCCAATGGGCCCAAAGCATCTGACTCATTTGAACCCATGGAAGGGTTTAAAACCATGGAATTAGCCTCTTGGACTTGTGGCTGTACTTGTTGAACCTCCTCCTCGTTGTTTTCCTACCCCCAGCCATGCAGATCCTGCGGATTGGGCTGTGGTGGCTCCTCTGGTTCAGCTGGTTGTGGGATATCATTCCACCCAAGAGCAGGGTAGGGTGGCAAAACCCAAAAGTTCTCAGGTGGGTGCAACTCCCCTGGCATTGGGTGTGGGTTTCCATCGACCGGCATTACATCCTCATCAGGCGGCAATTGCTCAGCGAAGTCAGCCGTGAGGATAGAGACTGAGGCAGTCCATGAGATCACAGCTCCACCAATATTCGCAAACTGACGAAAAACAACATCCCGTGGGACTAACTGATTATCAGGGAAAGAAGCATAAACGAGGGCTCTGACAAGCCTATCATCTTGATGATTCCAATAATGAAACTGACCAAACGTGCCCACTACCTCAGCTAAGTTGACTTCATTATGGTAATCCAAAGGCACTCCAACAAACATAAGCCAGCCCGTTCTATGCCCTTGCAAAGCACGGAAACCCTCTCCATGATCATGTCTGATAAATCTGAGAAACAACTCATTGCCATGCTGATCTAATCCAAGTGGCCAAGGGGGGTGTGAAATTAAAGCAGCGCAGATGACAGGATCCTGCATCTCATACAGCCCTACCCCCTGAAACCAAGTTTGTGTAGATCGTACCGGAAGCTCAAGTTGGTTGGTGATGAAGGCATGGACCTGCTGCTGACGGATAGCGACATCCTCAGGTGGTGGCGGTGGGTCAACAACGCCGACCATGAAGGACTCATGGCGCCAGGGAGGAGCCTGAGCCGGCGTGTAGAAAGTCCGCGGGACACGAAAAGGCCCACCATCGACAATGTCATGCCCCGCCGGAAGGAAGCGGCGGGGGTCAAGCTCGTAGACTGCCATGGATGGAGGTGGCGCTGGAGCTAGGATCGGTGACGGACTTAGCACTGGGCTACGTGGCGGCGATGGAGATGGTGGTTTTGTTGGGGAAGCGGAGGAGGCTGGCGTTTTTGGTGGGGATATGTCAGAGGTGGTGGAGGGGACGGTGGAGCTCGAAGCATCAAGATACCTGCTGAAGGCACGAGGTTCGATGGTAGGCGCTCTGGTTTTGGGAACCCAAAGTTTAATATTTGGAGGAGACCGGGTGCAGTCTTTCTTAACGTGACCGGACCGGAAACAATTACGGCATCTAACCAAATTGGTGCAATGTTCCATAACATGTCCCATGCCAAGGCATTTTGAACAATCCCAAAATCTAGCAGCCATCTCTTCCACAACAAGATCAAGTCCTTGTAAATCACGCACTATCTCAACTGGTGATTTAGGCGGAGAGTCCTCAGACATTACTAACTCATGTGTTCGGATCAAAGAATATTGTTCTTGGTCAGAATCATCATCCGAAAGCTCCAAAGGGTGCTGGGCCGTTCCTAATATACTGGGCTGCAGGCGTGACATAGGCCCAACATGACTTGCATGGGAAAAGGCCAAACCATGTGACGTACCTGATCCCGAAAACTCCGGTAGAAGATCACAGGGAGATATTGATCCAAACGTGACATCCAGAGATAGCAAACTCCTCGTCGGCGAGGTGGCCGGAGTTGGCGCCGGAGGTGTTATGGAATCCATCCAAGGGAGATCAGCACACTCTTGAGGATCAACGGAATAACCAGCATCTAGAGTAACAACTTTAATTTCCTCAGCAGTGGCCGGATAACGATAACCTTTGCAGGCATCATAGTTCAGAAAGGTGGCAAAACGTAGGGATTTCTTAACAGCATGCTTAGATGAACCCAAAGAGGATTTGGCTGGTGCTTGTTTCATGGCCTCCAGTCCAAGACGTGCTCGGCGCTTGGAGGGACTAACTAGAGTCCATTCCTCCTTGCATTCAACTTGCCAAAGACGAAACTCTTTCTCCCAATCTGGGCCACCATGGCCCCAAAGATGAAAATAACATTTGAATTGAGGGCAGACAAAAGATCGTTGATGCAAGATGAAAAACCCCACTTCTTTGCAAGAAACATTAAAGGCAAAAACCTGATCACGCAGACAAGATACCTTGAGGGAGGAACAATATCCTCCAATCGCAGATTCCAGAGCCAAAGACACGTTCTCCTCATCTAGCCGAAAGTTGTGGCGTGCAAAAGACACCACCATGATGAAGTGGCCAGATCTATCCGAGGGATGCACTGTGTGATGGAGGGAGTGCCAGATCGCCTTAGCCATGTCAATCCCAGGGGAGAAATCCAACCCCAGGGAGATGGCCGCATGAACAACCATGGAGATGCCCACCAGGAGAAAAAGGAGACTACGCCGGACATGATGGCCGGATCCAAAAACCAAAACCCACGTGGGGAGATGGAGATCGCCGGCGGTGGGTGGGATAGGGTTTAGGGGAGGGGCGAGAGGTGGGAGTCGCCATCCGGACATGGATATTGTTGGGATATCATTATTATATCAGAGGCAGTCGTTGCCGTTAGGCGTCATGCACGTATCCTCCCAACATGGATCCAGTACAGGAATGAGAAAGACAATACCAAGTTTAACACCTTCCTTGACCATTTATCTGTAAGTAATGTTATTCATCGCAATTGGTAATATTGTCTTGCTCTGTCCCATACTTTCTAGCTTCCTCCTAATAAGACTCACATTCTTTTTTCAACAGATGAGGTTCAAGTTGGATCCGAAAGATGATGCAACTAAACAAACATGCACTCATGTTTTTCAGTCTGCTCTGCGACAGTATCGGTACCACCTTAGAAAATCTCATTTGAACGCAGGGCTAACAATGAAATCGCCCAAACATCTCCAGTGGAATATATTACAGATGAATACTGGACAGCCCTCATTAAACACTGGTCTGATCCAAAGTATTAGGTAGGCTATATGTATTTGTAAGTGCATCTAGTGCCACCCCTAGTTGGTTTTGGAGTATTGACGACAAACCTAGTTGAGGGACTAATGTGTTTGTGAGAATTGCAGGATAACACAGGTAGAAGTCCCTCATTGATTCGGTTTTCCTACCAGAGATGACCCCTAAAAATGTATGAAGACATTGATGTCAAAGGTGGTATGTGAAGATATTCACATTGAAGACTATGACAAGAGAAGACATCGCATGAAGCCTATGGAGCTCGAAGACTCAGATCTTTCGTAGTTCTTTTTCTTCTTTATTGAGTCATAGGAACCACCGTACTGTTAAGTGGGGTCCAAGAGAACCAGTCAGAATGACTGAAGTGATGCTTAACCAAAACTTGTCTTCGAGTGAAGACTATGAGAGCAAATCTTGTCCAGAGTCGGACAAGTCAGCTTTGCTTGTAGCCCAAGCAAAGTTGCCGTGTGTGTTTGAAATCTGACTGTTGGAACACGTGTCAGTTCCTTAGTGACCCAGGGTCATTTCGGACAAATCATGTTGGGTTGCCTAGTGGCTATAAATAGCCCACCCCCTACAACCATAAACGGTTGGCTGCTCAGAGTTAAAGTACGGCTTTTGTCGTTTGAGAGCAACCCACCTCGAAGCCTTTGAGAGAGAATTCCTTGCGAGGATAAAGCCCTAACCACCCAGAGCCAAAGAGTGTTAGGCATCACTTAAGTCTTCCTGTCTGTGTGATCTGAAGACTTATTACACTTGAGGACTGTGAATCCTCCAGCCGGTTAGGCGTCGCGTTCTGAGCATCCAAGAGTCATTGTGGATCGCCAGTGAACGAAGTCTGTGAAGGTTTGGGACTCTACCTTGAAGACTTACCAGAGTGATTGGGCGAGGTATGTGTGACCTTAGCTCAAGGGGAATACGGTGAGGACTGGGTGTCCTGAGCTGCGTGTTCAGGACTGGGTGTCCGGGACTGTGTGTCCTCAGGTTAAATACCTAGCCGCCCTAACCAGACGTACAGTTGTCACAACAACTGGAACTGGTCTAACAAATCATTGTGTTCAACGAGTCACTGTTTTCATCCTTCCCTTCCCTTTACTTACTGATGGTCCTTGTGAACTCATTGTATGATTGCATTATCTTTTGTCTTCACTGAGTGACTGCTTGTTCTGATTGGCTTCATAATATCTTCCTACCTGATCCTTACTACCTAGCTGCTATTGGTCATTGTGCTTTCACTTCATTGAATACTTGACTATGGTTTGCCTAGTGTAGTCTACCTTCCGCTGCATGGTAATAGGTTTATTTCTATCGTTTGTCTTCGAAACTTCTACGTTTTGAAGACTTTCATAAAAATCGCCTATTCACCCCCCCTCTAGTCGATATAACGCACTTTCAATTGGTATTAGAGCAAGGTACTCCCTTGTTCTGTGTGATTCGGTTTAACCACCTGGAGTTTTAGCTATGTCGACTGCAGGGATAATCAAAGTCTCTGCTGCGTGCCCCGTCTTCGATGGAACTAAATATTCATACTACAAGAATAAGATGCGCATGCATCTTGAAGCCATTGATGTCGACCTATGGTATGTCATCAAGAACGGCGTTCCCAAGGCTAGAGAAGGTGTCACTACTGCTGATGTCAAGAAGTTCGTTCAACTGGACTGCCAAGAATATCATCTGTGGTCATCTGACCAAAGGACAGTATGGCCGCGTGAGTGCTTTGGAAACATCTAAGCTAGTCTGGGACTGGCTCTCCAAGGTCAACGAAGGCGTCTCAACCCAGAGAGATCAGAGAATCAGTGTCCTTCGCAACCTCTTCAACCGCTTCAAGAGAAATGACAATGAGAATGTCCAGCTCATGTTTGATCGACTTACTGACATCACAAATGAGCTTCAAGCCCTCGGCGCTACTGAGATCACCAAGCATGAAGTCGTCAAGACACTCCTGAGATCACTTGACAGTTCGTTTGACACCCTAGCCCCGATGATTCAAGAACGTCCTGATTTCAAGACACTCGATCCGTCTGACATACTTGAGAGGCTCAACACACATGAGTTTCGGCTTTCTGAGAAAAGAGATATCTACGGTCCCAACTATGGGCGAACTCGTGCCTTGAAGGCAAAAGCTATCTCCTCATTTGAAGAAGAATCTGACAGCAGTTCTGATGATCCTGAAGACATTGGAAAGGAGCTTGCAATGCTTGTGAAGAAGTTCCAAAAATTCACCAAGAAGAAAGGCTTCAGAAAGTCTTCACGATCAAGCTCAAGGAATGATGAAGCTTCTGCTCATGACTATAAGAAGAAAACATGCCACAAGTGCAAGAAACCTGGCCACTACATCTCTGAGTGTCCGCGGTGGGACATTGAGAACAAGAAGAAAATGAAGAGCAAGGAGTATGATTCTGATGACAAGAAGAAGAAGAAATACTCAAAGTCTTCTTCCAAGTCCTCCTCAAAGTCTTCATCACACAAGAAGAGCTCATCTGGTAAGGCACGTGCGTTTGTTGGCAAGGAAATGGATTCAGAGGAGGAGTCCGCTTCTGAGGAGGCGGAGGTGGAGTCTGAGGAGGAGTCCGATTCTGGCGTTGCGAATCTGGCTACAACATACGTTGCCAAGTCCATCTTCAACACTGAAGACAATGACTCCATCACCGACACTGATGCAAATGACAAGGACCACTCCGCTCCTACCTACTGCTTCATGGCACGCGGTGCCAAGGTAAACACACGCACTACTCACTATCAAACATCTAGTGACGATGACTCTGATTGTGGTTCCAAACCCAGCTACAAAACACTCGCTAAAATTGCAACTGAACAACAGAAAACCATGGAACACATTCAAAAACTGTTAGACAAAAGCGATGATCTGTTAGACGCTGAAATGACTCGATCTCGGTCCTTAATTGAAGACATAAAAATCTTCACGTTAAGTACGAGGAACTTGAAAGTCGTCATGAAACGCTCTCAACAGCTCATGAAAGGCTTTCCTATGATTATCTTCAAAGGAAGCAAGATCTTGAGAAATTGAGAGCCGCTCATGAAGATCTTCAAAAACAAAAATGAGTCGCTTCGCGCCGAACAGATCAGTTCAGCTCAGGAAGGATTGGAACCACCATGTCTTAAATGCATTGAGCGTGATAATGCTACTTCTGTTGTTGAATGTTCTACTGCTGCTACTGTTGCAATATCTTCAACTGTTGATGTGGGAACTAACCCCTCTGCTGAGGATACCACTGCTATTGCTGATGAGAATGCTAGGTTGAAGACATTGCTTGAAACATGGATGTACAAAAGTCTCAAAGGGCATCAGACACTATGTGTTGTCCTCAAAAGGCAGATCCTGAACCGAAATCCTAGGAAAGAGGGTGTTGGGTTCGTAAGGAAAATGAATGCTGATGGCTCTTACTGGAAACCTGAGCAATACCCCAAAACCACATGGGTTGCTGCAAAGGAACCTTCAGCAGATCCATCCACTCTATCTGGCTTCACTTGTGCTAACCCCATTGTCATTGATGAATCCTTTGATGCAAACTATAAACTGTTTAAGAATGAGAATGGTGAAGTGTTTGCCAGGTATATTGGTACTAACTGCAGGAATGGACCGCCTATGAAGAAGATCTGGGTGCCCAAAAAGTGTTTGGAGAATCTTCCTGTGAATGTCATCATGACACCACAGGTGAAGAAGACAAACCCCAGACCACAGTCTTCATACGGTCCAAAGGCTTCATACAGACAGAGGACTCACCGGAGTCAAACTAACGCAAATGTTTTGCAGGGAAGCCATACTCAGGCCTGTGAATATGAGCGCAGTTCATCAAACCGCCATGTTCATAAGACCAAGAACTATTCTGCTTATTCTTATGAATACTATTGTCCTCCTGCAAGACTTTTCGCTAGGGCTGCGAAGCCAAAGTTCTCAGATGCTGCACTTAGACTCATTGCTTCGAAGCCACCCTTGAAGATGTGGGTGGCTAAGAAAGCTTAACTCTCTTTTGCAGGGAAAGGTCTCCAGACGAAAACCAGAATCGTCTGACGCTATTGCTGGGGACCTTAAACATCTTGTAGGGCGCAAGATCAAATGCACAAATGGTCTTATTATGTACTTTGTTCCTGAGTCGCTTGCTACCTGCCCTATCAGTCCTAATCTCGATCTAAGCTTTAATAATCCACTAGTTCGTCAAATGTTTTTGCTTCACAATTCTCTTCATGAAGCCTATCCCCCTAACTGCACTGTAGGGTACGACACCAGCAGCTTCAGAATGGATTATTGATAGTGGATGTACCAATCACATGACTGGCAAGCGAAGCCTTCTCATGGACTCAACTTTACGTCCATCTGACAAAAGTCACATCACATTTGCTGACACTGGTAAAAGCAAGGTATTGGGTCTAGGTAGAGTTGCAATCTCAAAGGATCAACACATGGATAACGTCATGCTTGTTGAATCCCTTGGCTTCAACTTAATGTCTGTCTCAATGCTTTGCGATTTAAACATGATTGTGATGTTTGGAAAACATCGTTGCCTTGTTCTAATGGAATCTGAGAAGTCTCTAGTGTTTGAAGGGTATCGGAAAGATGATTTGTACGTGGTAGATTTCTTAGTAGGACCATAGCTTGCCGTATGTCTTCTAGCAAAAGCTTCAGAATGCTGGCTCTGGCATCGGAGGCTAGGGCATGCTGGCATGAGGAATCTCCACACCCTTGCAAAGAAGAAGCATGTCATAGGCATCGAGGGCGTCAAGTTCAAGAAAGATCACTTATGCGGTGCCTGTGAAGCAGGAAAGATGACAAGGGCCAAGCATCCCTCGAAGACGATCATGACAACGACTCGACCCTTCGAACTGCTCCACATGGATCTTTTCGGTCCCACTCATTACTCAACTCTTACTACTACTGCTTGTCTCTATGGCTTTGTCATTGTTGATGATTATTCTAGATATACTTGGGTGCACATAATCCTCTACAAGACTGAAGTGCAGGATGTCTTTAGACGCTTCGCCAATCGAACAATGAACAACTATGGCGCCAAGATAAAGCACATCAGAAGTGACAATGGCACTGAATTCAAGAACACTGGCCTTGATACATATCTTGATACTTTGGGCATCACACATGAATTCTCAGCACCGTACACGCCACAGCAGAATGGCGTCGTCGAACGCAAGAACAGAACACTCATTGAGATGGCCCGAACGATGCTTGATGAATACAAGACTCCAAGAAAATTCTGGCCTGAAGCCATTGATACTGCATGCCATACAATCAATCGTGTTTATCTTCACAAGCTTCTGAACAAGACATCTTATGAGCTCCTTACTGGCAAGAAGCCAAATGTCAGTTACTTCAGAGTATTTGGCGCCAGGTGCTGGATCAAGGATCCACATCACACTTCAAAATTTGCACCAAAAGCACATGAGGGTTTTATGCTTGGATATGGAAAGGATTCGCACTCCTACAGAGTCTTCAATCTCTTTCATTATAAAGTGGTTGAAACAGTGGATGTGCGGTTCGATGAGACTAACGGTTCACAAACAGAGCACCTGCCAAATGTGCTAGATGAAGTTCCATCTAGTGAATCAATCAAACTTATGGGAACTGGAGAAATCATACCCTCTGAAGCTCAACCTGAAGAGGAACTTATCATCTCCGCACCTGATCAACCTGAAGACAATGCTCAGCCTGAAGACAATCCCTCTAACAATGACAATGATCAGCAAGAGCAAAATCTTCGCCCTATACATCCTCGTGTTTCCAATGAAGTGCAGATTGAGAGAATAATTGATAGCATCAACGCACCCGGTCCGCTCACTCGTTCAAGGGCAACACAGCTAGCAAATTTCTGTGGGCACTTTGCATTCGTCTCAATAACATAACCCAAGAAAGTTGAAGAAGCCTTCATGGAACCTGAATGGATTCAAGCTATGCAAGAAGAGCTTCAACAGTTTGAGCTGAATAATGTATGGGAACTGGTTAAGCGTCCTGATCCTCGAAGCACAAAATAATAGGCACCAAATGGATATACCGCAACAAGCAAGATGAGCATGGTCAAGTTGTCAGAAACAAAGCTCGTCTCGTTGCTCAAGGATATACTCAAGTTGAAGGGATTGACTTCGATGAAACATTTGCTCCTGTGGCTCGACTTGAAGCCATACGCATACTGCTGGCCTATGCAAATCATCATAACATACTTCTATATCAAATGGATGTGAAGAGCGCTTTTCTCAATGGCAAGATTGAAGAAGAATTGTATGTTGCACAACCGCCTGGCTTTGAAGATCCAAAACATCCTGACATGGTATACAAGCTCAACAAGGCACTGTATGGCCCCAAACAAGCCCCTCGGGCTTGATATGACACACTCAAATACTTCCTGAAGAGCAAAGGCTTCACACCTGGTTCCCTCGACCCCACTCTCTTCACGAAGACATATGATGGTGAACTGTTTGTGTGCCAAATATATGTGGATGACATTATCTTCGGCTGCACCAATCAGAAATACAGTGAAAAATTTGGATATATGATGCAAGAGCAATACCAGATGTCCATGATGGGAGAGCTGACGTTCTTCCTTGGTCTTCAAATACGACAGCAACGCAACGGCATCTTTATATCTCAAGATAAGTATCTCAAAGATTGCCTGAAGAAGTTCGGTATGCAAGACTACAAAGGCTTCACGACGCCAATGCCAGCCAAACATCATTTGGGTCCCGACGACAATGGTAAAGAGTTCGATCAAAAGGTATACCGCTCCATGATTGGTTCTTTACTTTATCTATGTGCATCTAGGCCAGATATTATGCTTAGTGTTTGCATGTGTGCTCGATTCCAAGCGGCACCAAAGGAATCGCATCACTTAGCTGTGAAGCGAATTCTTCGATATTTGGCTTACACCCCAACTCTAGGATTATGGTATCCAAAGGGCTCAAAGTTTGATCTAGTTGGATTCTCAGATGCTAATTATGCTGGTGACAAGGTGGATCGCAAGTCTACATCAGGCACATGTCATTTTCTGGGACGATCACTTGTATGTTGGTCTTCAAAGAAGCAGAACTGTGTATCTCTCTCCACTGCTGAATCTGAATACATTGCTGCTGGATCTTGCTGCGCTCGGCTTCTGTGGATGAAGCAAACACTCAAAGACTATGGCATTCATCTGAAGCAAGTGCCACTCTACTGCGATAACGAAAGCGCCATCAGGATTGCCAACAACCCAATTCAGCACTCGAAGACAAAGCACATTGAGATTCGTCATCACTTTCTCAGAGATCATGTTGTGAAGGAAGATATTGATATCATACACGTCAACACTAAAGAGCAATTGGCAGATATCTTCACCAAGCCCTTGGATGAGAAGAGATTTTGCAAGTTACGGTGTGAGCTAAATATCTTGGAATCCTCAAATGTCCTGTGATCAGGCACACATCCTAACACTTATGCATATTGATGACTTAGATGTGCAACACACGAAGTAAAGTATATCTTCAATCAATGAAGACATGCATTCTAAGTGTGAATACATTAATGAGGAATTTGACTTCGGAGCGCCACGATAATTATGCGCCGTGTCTGGGTCTAATACTTTCTATACGGTGGGTAACGCCACCACCAAATGTTTTTTTTGAAGTGTTTCACTCGTGGCGTTACATTTGCTATGTCTTCACATTTGGTTTGGCTTCAATCTCAACATGTCTTCATGATTATCTTCACTATGTTGATTATATATATATACTAGTGTTCTGTCCTCTACAGCATTCACTTATAGCTATGTCTTCTTGTTGAATCTTTTGAACTAAGTGAATGTGATCGGACCCTAACCTCTCTATGCTTTCTATCTCAAACTCTATCTCTCCAAATCATATGCATTCTTTTGAAACTGTCAAATGTCTTCTCTGCGTCCTTGTCAGCAGAAGATACAGAGACAAACATTAAGTCCGCTTTCAATGCTAATTCCTTCACCTGAAACCCGAAGAAGTGGGAACGACCACCCGACAATCCAGGCGTGCGTGGGACGTGGAACAACCTCCGGTATGCTGCATGATGGCCACGTGTTCCTCAGATGTGAATCGCCAGGGGCACCTGTGTAATAACACTGAGCCGCCCCTGTCCCTATAAATACACGCCACACCATAGTCATTATCTCTTCTTCCACTCTCGCACGAACCCTAGCGCCACCGCTAGCCCTCGATGATGCCGGCGACGAAGCGCTTAGCTGCCGCAACCTCTCCGACGCCGTCTTCACGCCGACCGCGGACATCGTCTTCTCCGCCGTCGCCGTAGGTGTCCTCCGGCGCCAAGTTAGGGCACGGACGATTGAACTGCTCGGCCTCCTCTTCCACTCCGTCTAGCAGTTCCTTGTGTGGTAAATAAAAACCTCCTTTTTACGGCCCCTTTGATCCTACAGATTCGTCACTTTCTACCACAAGTAGTTTTTGTTCACACATGTTGGATCCACTTCATACTGCATCTCATAATATGCCTAGTATATTCACTTATGCTTCACAAAGTAGTTAGATTCCTCACTTGTACTGATCCGTGGATTCGTACAAATCTGGAACCAACTCCTTATCTATGAGTGAATGTCTTCGCACGATGAGGTCAATGTCTTCTAAATTGATTTATCTTCAAAATCTTCTGAGAATGCATATGACCTCTTCCCCTTCCCTCGCACCTTAATGCTGTCACAGGTACATGTCCGTGGGAGAATCCCTTGGTTCTCATAGTCTGCATTCATTTGCAGAATTCTTACAGTATCATATAAATTCTCCCGAAGCCAGTTCCTGTTTGTCCAGCAAGCGAAAGCCTTTGAACGTGTTGAAGCCATTCAGTTTGAAGTTCATGGCTGTAGAGAAATCAGCAAGGAAGGGTGGCAGACAGCGTCATGGGGGAACATCAAGAGATTTGCCTGATGACCTCTCAGAGCTTTACAAGACAGATCCTGAAGAGGATTACAATCAGCGCAAGACACGAATCCAATGGATTCGACGATATTGGGCAGAACAGTGGTTCAAGTACAGATTTGTGACAAAGGAATATGCTGAGAAAAACACCATCAAGCGACCTTGGGGAGACATCCTATACAAAAATCTTCAACCCAGGTCCAGAGCTGAAGCCATTGAACAAGGCTTCTATCCCTGCATGGTCCGTGTACCACAGCCTGCAGATGCACATCCATCATCACTACTATGGTGTCGTGACGACAATCTGTTCAAGCGCAACTTCCAGTTTGCCAAGAACTCAGCGAAGAAGAACAAGAAGTCTTTGGGACTAGACTTCAACCCTGGTCCCTCTGCTCCCCGTACTAACGGCACACGTGATGCAGAACCCAATGTCATCGGTCTGTTCTACAACCTGGAAGGTCTCATCACTCATATCGTGGTTCAAGGGACAGCCGTGGATGAGCCTGCAGATGACGTTGAATCAGATGAAGCACCTGCAGCACCGAAGCCAAAGAAACTGAAGCAGCCTAAAGCTTCAAAGCCTGCCTCAGCACCAAAAATATCACGGGCGAAGCCACTGGCTACTGCACCTCCTGAAGACAGTGTGTAGTCTGAAGATCTGTCACGCATCTCCAAGCCCTAGAGAGTCAAGATGCCTCTGCCACACACCAGCCAAGAACTGACTGCTGCTGCCATTCTGCGCAAGGATGCCATTGATTTGTCCAGTGATGAAGATCTGGCAGATGATGCTCTTGAGCAACTGATCAAGAGCAAAGAAGAAGCAGAAATCTTCAATGATCTGCCTCTCTTTGACATGGCAATCATCCACAACTTCATTGATGAGTGGTTTGACACGCCCAACCTCAGCTTCGAAGATCTGCAACTTCCAATTGGCCTCGGTGTCGCCTTCCATGGCGCCATTGCTTCAAAGCTAGCTCTAGCTCAGCGCATCGTCGAACTGAAGCAAAAGATTGACTTTGAGAAAGCTCAGTTCAAGAAGCATATGGCCAAGCTCAGCATGCAAGAGGTGAAAAACTTCAAGATTATGCTGCACGAGCTCAAAGAAGCCTTTCTCAAGAAACATGCAGAAGCTCAAGGTTCTCGTGAGCGCATGAAGGTCCTGGCTGACAAGAGTGTGCAAGCCTACAATGAGGCTGAGAAGCGCAAGGCCCTTGGTCGTCCTGGCATCGACCCCAGGATGGCTACAAAGCAGAAGAAGAAGAAGCCCTCTATGGCCGAACCCGAAGCACCAAGGCAGGAAGCACATCCCATTGTCTTCCCAACCAGCATGACTGGCTCGAAGCCAAAAGCCAGGTCTACCGCTTCAGAACTGAAGAAGACGAGGACTGTTGAGGCTGAAGCCAGAAAGAGGAAACATCCTGAAGCCTCTGCTGCTGCTCCCTCCAAGAAGAAGCGGAAGACCAAGAAGGAACGGGCTGCTCCCACAGAGCCCTTAATTGTTGAACCCATCTCCATGGTTCGCCCTGCCACTGAACATCAAGAGCGCCAACTGACTGTCCATGAGCCTGCTTTCACAGAGGCTCATGAAGCTGAAGACTTTCCAGCAGCTGATCCCACCACTGCTGAAGACATTGGTCACCATGACCATGTTGAAGATGATGCAGTTCTTCCTCAGATCAAGCACCAACAGGTATCATCACCTGTGCTTACACATAGCGAACTCATCAGCATTGGTCATCCTCTGACGCCAATTGCTCAGGATGCATCATGGGCTGATCACCCACAAGCACAAGAGGAAGATGACTTTGAGGCCCAGCCAACTCCAACTCCACAGGCATCGCCAGCGTTACGCAGGCTTCGCAAAGGACCAAGGCCTCCAGTCTCCGAGTCTGAAGCTAAAGCTGTTGAAGACATTCTGGCTGCATCAGCCGACGACACCAAAGAAGAAGAACATGTCCCCACTCCCCCAACTACTGACGAAGTTGTTCTCACGGAGAACGTGTCTGTGCCCGACCCTCCAGCTCGTCAAGTGGAGGTAGAAAATCTTGAGGCTGCCACCACCAACACCAATGAAGCCACTGACGCAGTCATGGCAGAAGCAAATGTGGAGCCTCCACCAACCCAAGAACCAGAAGTCAGTGAAGCAAATGATGCTACTACTCCTGTTCCTGCGCCTGCTGCTGGTCCTCAGTTTGACTATCATGTTGAGCATAGGCCTTAGGTACAGAAGCCAATTCCAAGGTTGCCCAGGTTTCCAGGTCCTGCATCAGCACCTAGATCCTTCAATGTCAATGGCTTCAAAGCAGAAAACACTTTCTTCAATAGCTCCAAGAACCCCTACTCAAGGGAAAGAATATCTTCTGATCGGTTCTGGAGCTATCCGCAGCGAAGCTATTACTCCTGCATTCTGTACAATCAAGGTCGCATATTCCCACATAAGCATCTTGACACTGAAGCAATAGCTGGTCTGCCCTGTCTGGAAGAAGCTCTGGATTGCTTCAAAGAGGTTGGATTGTTGCCGTTAGTCACCGACCAAGAGCACTGGAATGAAGAGTTGCTGCTCCAATTCTATGCCACACTTCACATCCGTGGGTACAACAGAGATCCGAAGACTTGGGTCCTAGAGTGGATGACAGGAAATGTTCATCACGAAGCCAAAGCCTTTGATATCATTGAGCTCACTGGTCTGCCCACTCCTGGCGATCTCTATGAACCTGGCTGTCAGCTTCACAGTGAAGCTATGGAGAACATCTTTCAGAAGCCTGAACTGAACATGAGTCAGATGCTCAGTATGATGAAGCCCTTGCCACAAGATGCTGCATATCCTAAGGAGTTCTTTGTTGAAGACCTTGAGTATCTTTCAAGGACTATCTATCACATCATAAGGTGAACTCTTTGGCCCATCAAAGGACATTCTCCACATGCCAAGCTGGAAGGTGCAATGAAGACTTTGGTCTTCTATATTCTTCATGGAAAATGCTTCAATGCACAAGACTTCTTCATCCGCCAACTTGCTGCATCAGGCTCTAATCTTTTTGGCTTGAAGTTCTACGCTCCATGGATAATGCGGCTGATTAAACTCCACTACGCTATCTCATATCAGCCATCTGCTCGCAATCATCGGATCTTTCTGCCTGATGTGGATATGTCCGTTGAAGCCATTTATCCTGAGCCTGCCAAGGAGCCTCTTAGTCTTCAGAATGCGGAGCATCAAAGTTTCTCTCAGAACATTGAAGGAGTTGAAGCAGTCACTCGTGTTTATCCTCTGGCTGGAACTACACGTGCACCTCATCATGCCCTTACTGAAGCCACCGAAAGCACTATTGCCCAATGACCCAAGAAGCGATCTCGGGTTCTCAATGACCGAGAGCTTCTGGTGGCTCTTCATCAGAAACAGGATAGGCATCATGACTGGCTGAAGCGCCAAATGCAAAGCCTCTTGGTGGATGTCAACCGCATTCGCAATCTTGCCACCAAGAATGCCTTTGTTGCCCATGAAACCTCTCGAGGCACATGGAAAGGGCTGACGCTTATGTGCTCTGAAGATGATCTTCAAGAGGATGGCTTCTCTGAACGCTTCAAGTTTGACTCCACACCTCCCCGACAGGCAGTGCTGCGACGAACTCCATCTCTTGAAGACTCTGAGTTCTCTTCCTCTGCAAAAATTGTGAATGCCCGAGTGATTGAGGACGAAGACGATGCTACTTCACCGCCCCCTCCTTCAGCATGCTTCGACACTGCTCCAAGTTCTTCTGCACCGCCGAACACCACCGACGACCCTGCTGCTTCACCTACTCTTCATGGGAACGAGTAGATGCTCTATGTCTTCAAACCTTTTTGGTCCTTACTAACAAAAGGGGGAGAAGCATATGAGTTTGATAGTCTTCAAGCGGGTCCACATGGGCGGTTGCTTTATATTTTTCCTAGTGTTTACAACTCTCGTTTTGATACACTTGGTTCGTTGAGTTGTAACACCTAAACTCGATGGTCGTCTGCTACTTATTTGATACTTTGTGATGCGATGATAAATTCCACATGTGCGACGATAAATTCCGCACTTAGATCATTTTGCAGACGTCCATTTTCCATTATTCATGTCATTATCTTCACATACCTTCACATGCATAATGAATTGTCATCATAAGTTGAAGAGGATCTCCACGAGTACAACCTGCCATGTGCATTTGCATTCCAAAAGCAAATTACTTATATGCACATCTTCAGGGGGAGCCCTTGCAACTTATGAAGACAATTCCTTATCCTTTACAATTTCACATATTATATTCCCCGTTGAAAACTTCAACTAGTTTGTCATCAATCACCAAAAAGGGGGAGATTGTAAGTGCATTTAGTGCCACCCCTAGTTGGTTTTGGAGTATTGACGACAAACCTAGTTGAGGGACTAATGTGTTTGTGAGAATTGCAGGATAACACAGGTAGAAGTCCCTCATTGATTCGGTTTTCCTACCAGAGATGACCCCTAAAAATGTATGAAGACATTGATATCAAAGGTGGTATGTGAAGATATTCACATTGAAGACTATGACAAGAGAAGACATCGCATGAAGCCTATGGAGCTCGAAGACTCAGATCTTTCATAGTTCTTTTTCTTCTTTATTGAGTCATATGAACCACCGTACTGTTAAGTGGGGTCCAAGAGAACCAGTCAGAATGACTGAAGTGATGCTTAACCAAAACCTATGTCTTCGAGTGAAGACTATGAGAGCAAATCTTGTCCAGAGTCGGACAAGTCAGCTTTGCTTGTAGCCCAAGTAAAGTTGCCGTGTGTGTTTGAAATCTGACCGTTGGAACACGTGTCAGTTCCTTAGTGACCCAGGGTCATTTTGGACAAATCAGGTCGGGTTGCCTAGTGGCTATAAATAGCCCACCCCCTACAACCATAAATGGTTGGCTGCTCAAAGTTAAAGTACGGCTTTTGTCGTTTGAGAGAAACCCACCTCGAAGCCTTTGAGAGAGAATTCCTTGCGAGGATAAAGCCCTAACCACCTAGAGCCAAAGAGTGTTAGGCATCACTTAAGTCTTCCTGTCTGTGTGATCTGAAGACTTATTACACTTGAGGACTGTGAATCCTTCAGCCGGTTAGGCCTCGCGTTCTGAGCATCCAAGAGTCATTGTGGATCGCCGGTGAACGAAGTCTGTGAAGGTTTGGGTGTCTACCTTGAAGACTTACCAGAGTGATTGGGCGAGGTCTGTGTGACCTTAGCTCAAGGGGAATACGGTGAGGACTGGGTGTCCTGAGCTGCGTGTTCAGGACTGGGTGTCCGGGACTGTGTGTCCTCAGGTTTAAATACCTAGCCGCCCTAACCAGACATACAGTTGTCATAGCAACTGGAACTGGTCTAACAAATCATTATCTTCAACGAGTCACTGTTTTCATCCTTCCCTTCCCTTTACTTACTGATGGTCCTTGTGAAGTCATTGTATGATTGCATTATCTTTTGTCTTCACTGAGTGACTGCTTGTTCTGATTGGCTTCATAATATCTTCCTACCTGATCCTTACTACCTAGCTGCTATTAGTCATTGTGCTTTCACTTCATTGAATACTTGACTATGGTTTGCCTAGTGTAGTCTACCTTCCGTTGCATGGTAATAGGTTTATTTCTATCGTTTGTCTTCGAAACTTCTACGTTTTGAAGACTTCCATAAAAATCGCCTATTCACCCCCCCTCTAGTCGATATAACGCACTTTCAGTATTTGATCAGACCACGTATTGAACTTGTATTTATGTATGTGCCTTACAAATGTATCTTCTTCTAGGCTAACTGTTTGAATAATAAGACCAACCATTCTAAAGTGAAATTCCAACTGACAACAGGATCTCGTAGCTATATTGCACAATGCGAGGCTCTTGTAAATAGCTGCTACTTCATTCTTTTTTTGTGCCATATTATTGTATCTATATTGACTTGTTCCAAATACAGAGGAAAGCCTGTGCGGACCAAAAAGAACCTGAACCGAATGCAGTGCAAATCTGCAAGGATTGCCACACCAGTAAGATGAAGGGCATGAGCACACCAGTTCAAGCCGCTGTTGTAAGTCCTTACTCCTCCTGCCTTTGAACTGATTGGTACTGTGATGTGTTCATTTAACTACTTGGTTTGCAGCCAATGTCAGTTATTCTGTTCACTTTTATACACAGTTGTCTTAACGTATCATTTCACCTTACATGGTTTAAAAGAGATGAATCTTTTGGTCTTGATCTGTAATCTAGTTGTTATGTTCATGTGCGCACACAATGATAAAATAGCATGTTTGTTTTATATTTGTTTGCCCATGATATGAATGATGTCATACTATGTTCATCCTACTTTAAACCATGTCTCTTTATCCTTAGATATCAATGAATGTGAGGAAATAGACAATACAATAGGCATGCTACATGGACATATGTTCCGAAAGTGATTTTATTATGTAGTTGAAACTACAATACATGCTAATGTATTATAGTAGTTCACCAAAATAAGTTATGTATAAACGTGTAACCTACTTTGTTTGTTTTTGTCTCATTAGTAACTTATCTGGTACACTAATCTACAAGTTCAAACTTTCAGGAAGCTATGGAACAAATGATTGAACAGCCACAACCACCTGAAGGTGACGAGGCTACCACAGGCACAATGTCACCTCTTGCTGCAGTGCCTCAGTATCTCTCCACTAACAGTGCAAAAAGCACCTTCCTGCGTAATTCTGGGTTGGTTATCAAGGTAACCTCGTCCAAATTGCCTACTGAACAAAATCTTCCTGCTAGACAGAGTGATATATATGTGCTCCAGACACCAGTCCAATCCCTAATGGACGTCGTTTTGGAAACAAGAATAGTGGTTGAAAAATGTCGTCAAGATCTGAATGGTTTTGAAACCAGACTATCAGACATTCGCTTCGTTGTTCAAGAGCAATGGCGGAAAAAGGTGAAGATCGTGCTGCTCCATCAGATTCTACAGCCTGAAACATTGGCACTCAGGTCAAATGATATGTGCCTCTATACACCTGATGGTGCTTTTATCTGCAAGGACTGTAAACTTTATGCCAACATGCCTTTTGTTGTATGGTTGGGATTTATTTTGTTGTGATACAGCATTTATGATGCTGCCAAAGGCTGCAGTAATTACGATGCTATTTTTGTATAGTGTAGGTTTATCTTAGTGATGTATTCGGCCGAAAGCTTCATAGGAGCCCAACATGCCAACATTCGTAGATCCCATTCCAATTGGGATAAAAACGATTATGGGCCAAAATTTGCATTTAGCCCACTAAAAATATATGGGCCTAAATCAGCATAAGCTTTCATATTTTTCTGGTAGGCATGTGCCCATAGTGGGCCTTTAACATGCCTAAACATAATTTGGACCCTCAGTAACAATAGGCTGTTTACAAGTGTAAATATCTCGAGCCCATAAAAAACATGGGCCTTCAATAGACCGAAAGTGATATTGGGCCCTGATTGTGCCAAATAACCCACTGGTCTTAGTAGGCCGAAATGGTGGCCCATTTACGATGCAAATCTTTCACATGCCGAAATTCAGACGGGCCGTAAATGCGCCGACCTAATACACGGGCCTTTAAGAGGCCGGAAGTTCGGTCGGGCTAGATTATCATCATTTTTATATGGGCCGTTAATGGGCCCGATGTGACATTGGGCCACATATGGCCCATGGATTTCGTCCGACGTTAATAGGCCGAAAATCACAACAGGCCGAAAGTGGCCCAAATCCATAGTGGGCCTCTAACAGGCCGAATGTCAGGCATGGCCGAATATGACCCAGATCCTTCACGGTCATTTATGGGCCGAAAGTTTCAATGCCTCTAAATGGGCCCAAATGAAGCAGGACCTTTAACAGGCCGGAAATACACCGGGCCATAATTCGGCCCATATACTTAGCGGACTGTTAACTGGCCAGAAGTGACCATGGGCCACGATGATGACAAGTTTAGGACAGGCCGTTGACGGGCCGATTTGACACTAGCCGTACGGGCCTTAACTGAGAATGTTGGGCCTTTAGCTGGGCCGGCCCATTATGGTCTGCAAAATCTTGTGGGCCTTTAGCTGGGTTGGCCCATTGTGGTCCGCTAAATCTTGTGGGCCTTTAGCTAGGCCGGCCCATTATGGTCTGCAAAAGCTTGTGGGCCTTTAGCTAGGCCGGCCCATTATGGTCTGCTAAATCTTGTGGGCCTTTAGTTGGGCCGGCCCATTTAAACTTTATGGGCCACTTTTGGGCCCGTCCACGTGTCAACATATCATAGGCCCATCTCGACCGTTGGATGAGTGACACCTATGCCAACGCAGAGATGACGCGTGGTTCCGTCGGCTAATGAGAATTTTACACATGGAAAATCGGCATTCATCGTGGCTGTTAGCGGGTTATAGGATCCAAAACCGGACCCGATAGCTTAACAGCGTCCCGTTACGGTGGATGCCACGTGTCGGTCACCCTTGACGAAAGCACTTCTATGACGCGTGATTTATCGTCATGGAAGTGGACACTTTCGTGATGATAATTTTGGTAATGTCATGGAACACTTCTACGACAACACAAGTATGACTATCTTCATTCTGTCATAAATTTGTCATTGATGTACATGCATGACAGAAAATGTGACCTACTATGACAAACACGTATCATCACGGAAGTGTATTTTTTATAGTGCAGGATACAAAATCAATGCAATGAAACAATATGATGCATGATCATGACATGGCAATATGTTGTGGTTTGAGCTAATGCAACTAGAAACATGTTAAATGAAGTTGGTTTGAACCCTAGGTTCAAATTCAAACTCCATATGTTAATATTCAAATGTCATTCATTTGATTTGTCCTAAACAATGGTCATAAGTTGTTCTAACATGCATGGAAACGGTACAGATGGATAGATTGGATTTTTCTGATCATTTTTCATATATAAAACTTTTCAATCTGAGTTATAGATTATTTTCTATGAATTTTAGAAGTTTTAACTATTTTTTGGAATTTCTGAATTATTTTAAATACATAAATTACTTACTGCGTCAGCATGACGTCGGTGTGACATTAGCAAGTCAACAGAAGCCGGTCCAGGTCAAACCTGACCAGTTGGGCCCACTAGTCAGTGACTCAGCGCTGCCTAGGGTCACAAAAAGGTGGGGTCGGGTCAACGGACATGTCAGCACGGTCAAAGTTGACGCGTGGGGCCACTGTGGTTAATTAAAACTAGAAAGGAACTAAATTGTGGTTAGTTAGGAAGTGGGGCCCATCTATCAGTGTCAGCAGGGTTAATTAGCGGGGCTCTTAGCGGCTAATGACGTTCCCACATCAGCATGCCGGAGTTGAACACTGGCGAGCACACAAACGCGGCGGTGTCGCTCGGGAATGCGCTACAGGCGGCAGGTTCAAGCGCTGAGGGCACCAGGGCATAGCCCTTGCTCCGCCGCATCAAGGAGTGGTCGAGTTGGACGCGGGGGTTTTGGGAATCGACGCTCGCGACGAGGTTTGCGGCTACCGTGGTTCGGTTGACGGCGGTTTTGTTCCTAGAGCGTGCAGATCAACTAGCTAATGGCATACGCTTGACGTACGCATGCTCACGAATCCGTTGGACACGGTGGTGTGACCAATAGGTCGCCGGAGTAACGCCGGCGACGAGCTCGGGCGGAGGCGAGCTTTGGCCATGGTTGGGGATGAGGCTAGCTGGCCTAAACGAGAGAGGGAGAAGAGGGGTCCGGAGAAGAATCTCATAGCGGGGTTGAGGAGCAGGTCAGTAGCTCGGGGGAGGTGTCGGAGCGAGTGGGGTGGCGAGAGAAATCTCGGCGACACAAGGTTGAAAGAGAGCTCGGGGTCATCGCTTGGGGGCGTTCGGCGTCGCGTACGTCAACGGAGAGGATGGGGCAGACGAGGCGGTGCTTCTGGATACAGATGGAGGGCGAGGAGCTGGCTCTGGCTACGACAACGACAAGCGGCGGCACCGGCAACCTCTAGGTGGTTGCGTGGGAGAGAGAGCAGAGAGGGGAGGGAGGTCCAGAGAGAGGAGGGGAAAGCGAGAGGGGCCAGCGCATTCTCTAGGCGCGGTTGGAATGAACGGGAGCTCGCCAGCGTGAAGCAGGAGCTGGCATGTTCGGCGTCGTGCGCTGGTTCGCCTCTGCCTTTTGGCAGGGGATGAAGACAAGGATGCCCTTGTGGGCTGGGCCTCCTGTGCTGGGCCAGGTGGCTGTGCCAGGTAAGCTGGCCCAAGGGGCTTCTCTCTCTCTCTTTGTTAATTTTGTTTCTGTTTCCTATTTTCAGTCTTTGTTTTCTGATTTAGCAAAAATACTAAACCATTTCCATAACTCCTGAAAATAATTGTGGACATCTTTTGAATTATTTCCAACAGCCCTCAATTATTTTAGAATTATTGAAGCATTTAAAATATTTATAGTCACTAAATGCTCCAATTCAAATACAATATGATTTAGCTCAAAAATCCAGAATGGCCTAGAAAAATGTGCACCATTTTTGGCAGAGGTTTTAACCTTTATCAAAAACCATGAACTTTTATAAAGGGCATTATGGGTTCATTGAAAAGATTTAAACTTGAACCTAGTTGAAATAATTATCTACTAGGGTTTGATCATCCCCAATTCAAATTCATTTGAATTTGAAACATGATGACATGATGATCAAGCAAAGACAACAGGGGCTGACCTAGGGCTGTGAAAGCTGATCATCTGTCAAAGTGTGTTGTGCAGAAGCTTCCTGTGGAACCAGGGACTTTTGTTCTCCATCTCACTCAGCCCTCTGTATCCCCAGCAACAATGGCCTGGAAAAGGAGAAAGTTTGACTCCGGTAAGCCTCTCCCGGTAGAGCCGTCCGCTCCTGGCAGAGACCCTGCCAGAAACAACTCCTCGCAGCCTGCCGGACAGCACCCTCCAGCTCAGCCCATGGACACCGCGAACGAGGCATGTGCTCCCGCAGCAAAGGAGGTGCCTCTAGTCATCGTTTCTGAGCCCCAGGCTCCAACTTGGGCAAGGCACATTGTCCACTTCCTCCAAACCGGAGAGCTCCCTGTTGACCAAGATGAAGCTGAAAAAGTAGCCCGGAGGGCCAGTATGTATCAGTCTGTCGATGACACTCTGTAAAGAAGGAGGCCCAATAGTGTGAAATTGAAGTGTGTCTGCCGAGAAGAAGGAAAGGAACTGCTGGCTGAGATACACAAAGGCATGTGTGGCTCCCACATTTGATCAAGGGCATTAGTTGGGAAAGCATTCCAACAAGTATTCTATTGCCCCACAGCCCTCCAAGATGCGGTCGAGCTAGTCACCAAATGTGAAGCCTACCAGTTCCATTCCAAGAAAACCCACCTGCCTGCCCAAGATCTTCAAACAATCCCTCTATCATGGCCGTTTTTGGTCTGGGGGCTCGATATCCTCGGCCCCTTCCCCTGAGCAATCGAGGGCTTTGAATTCTTATTCGTTGCTATCGACAAGTTTACAAAGTGGCCGAAAGTGACTGCCGTGAGAAAGGTGACTGCTTAGTCAGCTATCAAGTTCTTGAAAGAATTGGTGTGTCGTTTTGGGGTTCCGGCAAGGATCATTACTGACAGCGGCACCCAGTTCACAAGCCGCGCCTTCATGCAATATGTTCATGCCCTCGGATGCAAGATCTCATTTGCCTCTGTGGGGCACCCCCGGAGCAATGGACAAGCTAAGAGGGCGAACGCTGAAGTGCTGCATGGACTCAAGCTGAGAACCTTTGATACGCTGCAGAAGCATAGCAGGCAGTGGATTGAGGAGCTTCCGGTAGTTCTCTGGTCCTTCAGAACTACACCAAACCAAGCTACCGGGCAGACTCCCTTCTCCCTAGTCTACAGGGCAGAAGCAGTTATCCCCACGGAACTCATTTATGGGTCGTCTCGAATGCTTGCCTACGATGAAGTAGCGCAAGATCAACACCGGTGTGACGACGCTGTGCTACTCGAGGAGAACCGTCTCTGGGCTGCTACGCGTGTTGCACGCTATCAGCAAGCCCTCCGTCGCTATCATAGCCGCAGGGTTCACGCCCGGTGTTTTGAGGAAGGTGACCTTGTACTTTGGCGCGTTCAGTCCGCCAAGGGTACAAACAAGTTGTCATCGAAGTGGGAAGGCCCTTGCCGGGTAGTACGAGTCACCAGACTTGGCATAGTCCGTCTGGAGACCAGAGATGGCATTGAGTTGCAAAACTCATGGAATATTGAGCATCTCCGCAAGTTCTACCCCGTAAGGCGCGGTTGTCGGGCCCTGCCCGGCAGCCACCCTTTTGTACAGGCCTTGCCTCAGCTGCATGTAACACCTTGTACAAAGCCAGGGCGATGACCCTGTGCAAAAGAAAATAAAGAAGCACTGTGGGGGGGGGCGACCAAGATTGCATGCATGCATAAGCATTCCAAGATCACTGCATAAGCATTTCATGAGCATTTGCATATGCATATAGATAGGATCGCATTCTGCATTCATTCTCATCTGCATGAAGCTGCAGGTTCCTGCCGTGAACTTGGCTTTGACAAGGAGTTGAGAAGATTTCCCGGCACTAAGATCCCCGGCAAGCCAAACATATAAGTTCTACCTCCTGTCTGTTAGTGTTCTATGAAGCTATAACTTGTGCATAAGAAAACCTCGCCACTCTTTTGAGACTTAGGTGCTCCCATCCCTGACTCGAATGTTTCTTCGGTCAAGATGGTCGCAGTGGCCTTTGGTGAAGTTGGAGGGGGGCTGGTCCCTTTGTCTTTTTCCTGGTAGAAGCAGCTCTCCGGCAGACAAAAGGGGTGTCGGATGATAGCCTGCTGGGGAAAACTCGTTTATTTACATTAAAGAGGCATCTCACCTTTGCATGGAAATACACATGTACGAGTTCCCGGTAAGGTTCATATTTTTCATTAATATGCTAATACAAGTACAAGCATTATAGAACACAAACATGGACTCTAGAGATTACATTATTTCAATTAAAATTTAGCAAGTACCTACAGATTTAAGATTGAAAAAAGATAAGTGCCCCGTTACGCCTGATATGTCTCCAGCGTATCTATAATTTTTGATTGTTCCATGCTATTATATTATATGTTTTGGATGTTTAATGGGCTTTAATATGCTATTTTATATTATTTTGGGACTAACCTGTTAACCAAAGGCCCAATGCCAGTTTCTATTTTTTTGCCTATTTTAGAGTTTTGCAGAAAAGGAATACCAAACGGAGTCCAAACGGAATGAAACCTTCGCGATGATCTTTCTTGGACCGAAAGCAATCCAGAAGACTTGGAGTCGAAGTCTGGAACACCACGAGGAAGCCACGAGGCAGGAGGGCGCGCCCCCACCCTCGTGGGCCCCTCGTAGTGCCACTGACATACTTCTTTCTCCTATGTATACTCTTATACCCTAGAAACATCAGGGAGAGCCACGAAACCACTTTTTCATCACCACAACCTTCTGTACCCATCAGATCCATCTTGGGGCCTTTTCCGGTGATCTACCAGAGGGGGAATCAATCACGAAGGGCTTCTACATCAACACCATTGCCTCTCCAATGAAGCATGAGTAGTTTACCACAGACCTTTGGGTCCATAGTTATTAGATAGATGGCTTCTTCTCTCTCTTTGATTCTCAATACAAAGTTCTCCTTGATGTTCTTGGAGATCTATTCGATGTAATACTCTTTTGCGGTGTGTTTGTCAAGATCCGATAAATTGTGGATTTATGAACAAGATTATCTATGAATATTATTTGGTTCTTCTCTGAATTCTTATATGCATGATTTGATATCTTTCCAAGTCTCTTCGAATTATCGGTTTAGTTTGGCCTACTAGATTGATCTTTTTCTTGCAATGGGAGAAGTGCTTAGCTTTGGGTTCAATCTTGCGGTGTCCTTTCCCAGTGACAGTACGGGCAGCAAGGCACGCATTGTATTGTTGCCATCGAGGATAAAAAGATGGGGTTTATATCATATTGCTTGAGTTTATCCCTCTACATCATGTCATCTTGCTTAATGTGTTACTCCGTTCATATGAACTTAATACTCTAGATGCATGTTGGATACCGGTTGATGTGTGGAGTAATAGTAGTAGATGCAGAATTTTTTTGATCTACTTGACACAGACGTGATGCCTATATTCATGATCATTGCCTTAGATATCTTCATAACTATGCGCTTTTCTATCAATTGCTTGGCAATAATTTGTTCACCCACCGTAATACATGCTATCTCGAGAGAAGCCACTAGTGAAACCTATGGCCCCCGGTTCTCTTTCCTATTATATTACATCTCTTTTATTTACATCGCATCTTGTTTACTATTTTTCAATCTTTACTTTCCAATCTATACAACAAAAATACCAAAAATATTTAGTTTACTATCTCTATTAGATCTCACTTTTGCGAGTGACCGTGAAGGGATTGACAACCCCTTTATCGTGTTGGCTGCAAGGTTCTTGATTATTTGTGCAGGTACTAGGTTACTTGTGCGTTGTCTCCTACTGGATTGATACCTTGGTTCTCAAAACTAAGAGAAATACTTACGCTACTTTGCTGCATCACCCTTTCCTCTTCAAGGGAAAACCAACGCATGCTCAAGAGGTAGCAACGCCTTTGCCCTTGTCCATCTCCTTCAGGGTATTACAGGGAGGGACTAAAGAAGCAAGAGGTGGACCCATCTTGGATTCGGCAGCTCTCCAGGATCAAGACGATGCCACCCTCTAGCTGGGAGGGAGGAACCAGAGGGCAGGAGGGACAACGGCGTTTAATGGAGCCTAGACGGGGGTAGCGGAGTCACCGGCAAATACGAGCCGTCAGAACAGCCGCCCTTGTTCTCCGCATGTCGTGGGTCGCTGCTACCTCCCATACCGCTGCCGTTCGAAGACCCCATCGCGGCAGCCGTGCCGGGCGCCATGCTCTCCAAGGGACTCCCCACAAAGAGCATGGCCGTCCCCAATGACCATGCTATCGGAAGCCACCATGCTCCCAGAGGACGTGAGTACGATCAAAGAGCCCTCCTGCACGGCAAGAGGACGGTGCCCAGGAGGAGTCGGGTTCACCTTTGCTAAAGGAGACTCTCTTCCATGACTCCTCCCCAGCGCCGCAAAGGGAAGAAGAATGAGGAGCAATCGACTACCACGCACCATGCCCGCCTCAAGCCTCGACATGGTGTCGTTCGCCTCCCCTCCCACTGAAGTCAAGGCCACGGGCGGCCCAGCGGCGAGCACGTCGGAGTTGGCACCTCCAGCTTTGTCGCCGCGCCGCCCGAGTTCCCCTTTCAGGTTAGGAAAGGCTTCAAGATGGGGCCCGAGGCATGGCCCGAGGATCTTTTTCTTAACATAACCTGCCTAAGTAGAAGACAGAAAGAGGAAGAATGCGAGGGTGGATGACTCTGACCTCCCTCTGTCCCTCCTTTTATAGGAGGGCTGGGGGAGCCGCTCCCTCAATGGGCGGCCACCGTCCTCCTCTTCCAATTCAAGACGATCGGGCCCTCGCCTTGATGCTCTCCCACGCCACATGCCTCCATTACCTACCCCGCGTGATGCATGCAGCATACGTGGCTAAGGATAAGGGCGTGGTGGGAAGAGTGAATTGGCAGTGTCTACCCCGTGCTTTAAACTCATTCACGAACCATTACTGGAGCGGCCCCACCACTATTGGCTTTACACGACGCGCGAAGAAACTAGAAACTAGCCTGGAATCAATGCTAATGAAGAAGCGAAGAAGACCTCAAGAGACCAGCCTCTTCGGCAACCCCGCATGTGCACTTATTAGGCCCTACCCCGACGATGCTCAGCAGCGTGTTTCGGGTAGGCCCGGGGGCTTCTGTCAGTGCAACAGACCATGGGTCTGTTGATCAGACTGTGCACAGGCACAGAGACGAGATTGAAGCACCAACCCAAGTCAGAGTACAAGATACCAAGATCTCCAAAGGACCAGCATGCAGATTAGAGGGACCAAGATCAAGCCAGAGAAGCAAGACACCATTAGGAGAAGGGCCTCCGTTGCCGGGTAGGCGAGCTCAGCAAGGGGCGAGGCCACCCCCGGAGGAAGACGTCCAAGATGTCCCGGCACGGCCTGCCAGGACACACGGAAGCAAAACCACCTCACCAACTACCCTGCCACGACCCACGTCGTCAATCAGTGCGGTGTCGAGCCGCGAAGTGACTAAATGGCAGCCATTCGCCACATGGCAGCCTCTCCCTACGGGAAATACCTGTAGATGACACCCTTCCTGCGACGTGTCAAGCGAGCAGGTATGGAGCTGGCGAGATAGCCCGACAAGACTTGTCGGGAAACCAATGATGTGACGTTGAGCGGTGCATTTAATGCACCCTATCAGCCCATAGAGTTAGGTATGATAGCATTGTTTGCTACCTTATCAGTGCATAATGACTACTTTGCCATTGTGGTAACCGCTTGATCTATAAAAGGAGGCCCATGGAAACAGTAGAAAGGGTTAGAAGGTTGGAGAACTCACACCCCCATACGCGTGTAGCCCCTGCCGCCCTGAGGCAACCCCTGCCTGGCAAGTGTACCACGGTCCACCACCACCTTTCCACCATCAATCCACCAAAGCAGGAGTAGGGTTTTATGCCTCGCGGCAGCCCGAACCTGGGTAAAAATGCCTGCGTGATCTCTGCCATGCTGCCCCTCGCTCGTTTGCTCTTTGTGCAATGCGACGCCCCCTGCCGAACAAGCAAGGGGCCTTCTGGTCCCATAGGTTGTCGGATTCGGTGTTCCGTGGACCCTTGTGAGGTTCGAACACTGGGGTGTGTGTGCGAAGAACTCCCTCTTCCCAACTTGTCGGCTCAACGATTCCACAACCTAGCTCCACGAACCCGAGTGACAAGGGACACAGTAGTTTATCCTGGTTCGGGCCACCTTGCAGTGTAATACCCTACTCCAGCTTTGTGGTGGATTGCCTCGGGGGGCTGACGGTGAACTAGCTAGTACAGAGGTTCAATAGCCTCGGGAGGTGAGGTGTTCTTGAGCTCGATGAGCTGGTGGGTGAGAGGATGACCTGAATGGTTCGTCCTTATGGTGGTAGCTAAGTCCTATTTATAGTGGCTTTTGTTCCTCTTCCCAAATGTTGGCGGGAAGGGATCCCACAATGGCCAAATTTGAAGGGAGACAGCTAGTACAAGCTATCCTGACAAAAGTAGTGTTCTCCTGCAAAGGCTCTGGTGGTGACGCTGCAATGGGCTCTGCGATGACCTCCGTCCTGGCGGTCCTGGTCTCGTTGCACCAATATGGAAACCTTTGCTTGATTCCTTGGGAATCCGCGCCTGTGCTTGCCTCCTTGGCACCAAAAGGGAAACTAGTACACTACGCCCGCTGGCGCCCACCTTGCCTTGGTCGTCATGGCTCACGTCATGTGAACCTCACGATGTGCACCTTGCATTGATATCTCCGCTCCTCGGGAGCCAGCCTAGTGAGGCCGCCCTCAGGGAGGTCTTGGTGTCATCCACCTCGCGAGGGTCTTGGATTGTTGTTGCTGAAATTGGGCCATACCGGGCCGTCGATTGAACCACATCGTGGGCCGCAGGCAGGCTAGTCTGGGTACCCCCGTTCCTAGGACGCCGACAGTAGCCCCGGGGCCCAAGGTGTGCTCGAACTTGGCTTCAAGGCGAAGCCAAAGGGCAAGTGCGGAGCACCACGGGCCCCAACCGCCTGTGGCCTCGGTTGACGCGTGGTGATCAATGGGACGTGGGTGCCCCCACTTCCCCATGCACCCTTGATATTCGTCGGGCTCAGCGGCCGCTGCCACCGGCTCAGCTCCTTCTTCGTTGCTTGCCGTGTGCTTCCTTGGCTCCTCCACCTTCTCAGCTCTCCCTTGTAGACATGGCGCCGAATTTGGCAAAGAAGAAGGTGAAGAGCCACGCTCCAGCCGAATCTCCGCCGGCCTTCGAGCCTGCCCTCGAGCGGTCGACAATGGTCAACCGGGAGATGTTGGACAAGGTTCGTCCGGCGCTCGCCGCCAATTCCAACGAGTGGAACGCGACGGTGGCTTGGCCTGTTTCTTGCACCATGGTCGACATGGCGGCCACTGAGATCCCCATTCATCTCCACGCCCTCTTGGCAGGATTGATTCCCCCTTTTCCCGATTTCTTCAATGCCATAATCTCGCATTACCAAGTCCACGCGCTGCACCTCCATCCTTCTCCTCGCCATCTTCGCCTTTGTTTGCGAGGCCATGGTGGGCATTGTCCCCTCCGTGGCCTTGTTCCGCCATTTCTTCTCGCTTCACCTAACCGACGCCGACTAGTGCTCGGGGTGCTTGACCTTAGGCTGTGGGGCAACGGCCGGCTCAGGGATCAACTTTGAGCTCTCGCCGGTCGTACATGGATTCCGGAAGCGGTGGGTGTTCGTGGATGTCGGCGTGCTCAACTCCCTGCTCTTGCTCCACCGGGCGCCGGCTGAACCCAGCTCCAGATGGGGGCACACGAAGCTCGTCAATCCTCGGCTTGCCCATGTTTGGCGCTGGCTGGCCAGGTTGAAGGAGCTTGGGGTGACGGCGCCCATGGTGGTGACGGAGTTCGTCCATTGCCGCATTGCTCCGCTCTAGCGCCATTCTCGATAGATGTGGATCTTCGCCGGCAGCAGGGACCGCATGAGGCTTCATGTGCCTGCGCTTCCTCCCGAGACGCTGTGCACGGTGCTCGACTTCCTGACTGTCGACCCTGCGCCAGCCATGCTTCCGAAGGAGGGCTGCCTCATGTACTGATGCTCGAACACGGAGGTGTTCGTGAGGTAGATGCCCATCCTCGACGAGTGGGGGTTGCGCCCGGCTGAGCTTGAGGGGCCGCACGAGAACCCTGTCCTTGTGGTCCATGTGCATGTCGTCCCTGCGGCGCACACCCCGGAGGTGGACGCTGTGGGGCGGGCGCAGCCCGGTGCTATCGGGGTGGCTACTGACGGAGCGAACTGTCGGATCATGGGTTCCTACAAAACCCTTGAGGTTCGAACACTCGGGTGCGCGCGAAGGTTTTCTCCCTATCGATCCATGCCCTAGCTCTCTAAGATCTTGTGGACGAACTGAATGAACTTGCAACACAAAGACACAAGATTTATACTGGTTCCGGCCACCATTGTGGTGTAATACCCTACTCCAGTGTGGTGGTGGTGGATTGCCTCTTGGGCTGATGATGAACAGTACAAGGGGAAGAACAGCCTCCTGAGGTTGAGGTGTTCTTGTGCTCTCTTTTCGTGTCCCCTACTGTGGTGGCTAGTCCTACTTATATAGACCCTAGTCCTCTCCCCAAATATTGAGCAGGAAGGGAGCCAACAACGGCCAATTTGAAAGGGGGCAGCTAGTACAACTTATCCTAACAAAAGTAGTCTTCGCCTGCAAAAGGCTGTGGTGGTGATGCCGTCTTGGGCTCCATGGTGACATCCATCTTGCCGTCCTGCTGGTCTTGGTCTTGTTGCACCGATATGGAAACCTTTCCTTGATGCCTCAGTACTCCGCGCCTGCGCTTGCCCCCTTGGCACCGAAGAGGAAACAAGGACGCTGCGTGCGCGGGCGCCCACCTAGCGCCCGTCTCGTCTCGATCATCATGGCTCATGTCGCGAGGACCTCGCGAGGTTTGCCTTGCCTTGATCTCTCTGCCCCTCGTGAGCCTGCCTGGCGAGGCCGCTCCTGAGGAGGTCTTGCGCCATCCTCCTCACGAGGCTTGGCCCCTCGCGAGGGTCTTGAATACCTCGTTGATGAAGATGGGACATACAGACCTGCTATCCCAGCCACGCCGTGGGCCGCAGGCAGGCAAGTCTGGGGACCCCTGTTCCTAGAACGCCGACAGTAGCCCCCGGGCCCAAGGTGCACTCGGGCTTGGCTTCGAGGCGAAGCCAAAGGTCAAGCGTGGAGCACCGCGGGCCCCAAAAGCCTGCGGCCTCGGTTGAGGTGTGGCGGTTGATTGGACGTGGGCGTCTCCGCTTCCCCACGCTGCCTCGGCAACTGCCTGAATTGACAAGTCCCTGCGACATGCAAGCAAAACCATCATTACTTGTGATCATGGGGGGCGCTGGTTTGCCTTCTCCTGCTATAAATGAGGAAGGGGCGGAGCCCCCGTCCCCCACTTCTTTCCATTCCGCCTGCTTCTTCTTCCCCCGCTCTACTACTAGTAGAAACTTCAATGGCGCTGATCTGAAGGTTCTTAGCTGACGAGAAGGGAAAGATTCCCCCCGACATGTCGGCGCTGCTTCCTCCGAAGAAGAGGTCGATCCACCGTCGCGACGCTGCGGCGATGCAGGTGGTGACGAGGCCTTGGTGTGAGCGGCCTCCTCCTGGGTATCCACTGCCCTTGCACGCTCAAGCCGGGGGCTCGGGAGGAAGGAGAAACGAGCATCAGCGCGCACACCACGGACAAGGTCGACGCGCTGCGGCGACGAGTGTCGTCGCTCCTGGAGTCCATGCTGCGGACTCCTCACGCGAGCTTGTGCTGTGGGCAGTGATGCCCCCAAGCTCCTGGATCCGCTTCTCGCGCTTCTTCTCTGACGTGATGCCGCCGAGGGGGCCTCTCGAACTCTGGCTGCAGCACGCCGACTGCGACACTCTGGCGACCGGAGCAAAGGTTGAAGCAGTCTCCACCGACAAGAACTTCATGACCCGTTGAGATATTCCTGGATTAGGGGGTCTCCGAACAGCCGGACTATATTCTTTGGCTGGACTGTTAGACTATGAAGATACAAGATTGAAGACTTCATCTCGTGTCCGGATGGGACTCTACTTGGCGTGGATGGCAAGCTAGGCAATACGGATATGTGTATCTCCTCCTTTGTAACCGACCTTGTGTAACCCTAACCTCTCCGGTGTCTATATAAACCGGAGGATTTTAGTCCGTAGGACAACATACAATCATACCATAGGCTAGCTTCTAGGGTTTAGCCTCTCTGATCTCATGGTAGATCTACTCTTGTACTACCCATATCATCAATATTAATCAAGCAGGACGTACGGTTTTACCTCCATCAAGAGGGCCCGAACCTGGGTAAAATATCGTGTCCCCTGCCTCCTATTACCATCCGCCTTAGACGCACAGTTCGGGACCCCCTACCCGAGATCCGCCGGTTTTGACACCGACATTGGTGCTGTCATTGAGAGTTCCTTTGTGTCGTCGCCGTCAGGCTTGATGGCTCCTACTATCATCGATAGCGATGCAGTCTAGGGTGAGACTTTTCTCCCCGAACAGATCTTCGTGTTCGGCGGCTTTGCACTGCGGGCCAATTCGCTTGGCCATCTGGAGCAGATTGAAAGTTATGCCCCTGGCCCCCAGGTCAGGTTTGGAAGCTTAAACTACATGGCCGATATCCGTGGAGACTTGATCTTCGACGGATTCGAGCCTCTGCCTTGTGCGTCACGCGGTCACGATGAGTACGATTTAGCTCTACCATCGGATAGTGTTCAAGAGATCGCAGAGGCAGCTGCTCTGACCCTCAATTCGGAGCCAGTTGCGCCGTCCATGGACGGGTGGATGGACCCCGCCACGGAGGCCTTACCCTCAGCGGTGATCGAGCCAAACATCGACCTTACCTTACACGAGAGCCGTGTTGTTAAACTGTCAGATCCTTCTCCGGCCACGGACTCCGAGCCGCCTGCACCCATTTCTATCGAATCCGATTGGGCGCCGATCATGGAGTTTACCTCTGCGGATATTTTTCAGCACTCGCCCTTTGGCGACAAACTGAACTCATTAAGGTCTCTCTCCTTGTCAGGAGGATCCTGGCCGAACTATGACCGGTAGGATTGGGATGCGGATGACGAAGAAATTCGCCACCCACCCACCACCCACTTAGTAGCCACTGTCGATGACTTAACCGACATGCTCGACCTCGACTACAAAGACATCAACGGTATGGATGACGATGCAGGAGACGAACAGGAACCACTGCCCCCAGGGCACTGGACGCCCACTCCACCACATGACGTATACATGGTGGACACACCAAAGGAAAACGACGACGAGGAACGGAAGGACGGAACGAAGGGTTGTTCCCTCGAGAAGCAGTCAAAACGGCGGCGTAAGTGCCGCCCCAAATCCCGCCTCGGCAGAAACAACGATCATACAGACCCAGCGTTAGAGTAGGGGGACCATTGCCGGACCATGGCAACACGGAGAATCAAGCCGAACAACCTGACTCTGTCAAAGATAATAGTTCGGACGACCTCACACCGGACAGACACCCGGAGCAACAGAATGCCCGTCAAAGGCTTGTTGCCACCGCGGGGAGTCTAAAAAAGCAGAAGCAAAGACTCAAGGCTGCACAAGACACACTCGGAATCAGATGGAGCAAAGTACTCAATGCAGCAGCGAAGTACGGCGGTAATCGCCCCACCAAGAGCTACCCGAAGCGGAAGTTGCTACCCGAATTCGATGAGGAGGCCTTGGATCCCCCGCAACCAAAAATCAAAACGGCCACCTGGCCGGATAGACATCCTCATGACCAACATAAAGCGGCAAACAACACGACACATAAGCCAATACGTGATCCACGCGAGGGCCTGCATCAAGGGGACGGCGCAACCAGATCCATCTATGGACCACGCAAACGCGCTCCAGCATACGATGCAACACAACAAACATCCGAACAATGCGGTACACCCAGATACAGGGGTGCCGCACACCCCCTATGTTTCAGTGATGAGGTGCTGGACCATGAATTTCCAGAGGGATTCAAACCCGTAAACATAGAGGCATACGACGGAATAACAGACCCTGGGGTCTGGATCGAGGACTATATCCTCCATATCCATATGGCTCGAGGAGATGATCTCCATGCCATCAAGTACTTACCCCTTAAGCTCTAAGGGCCAGCTCAGCACTGGCTTAAGAGCCTCCCTGAAAACTCCATTGGAAGCTGGGAAGATCTCGAAGATGCTTTTCGGGCAAATTTTCAAGGGACTTATGTCTGACCTCCGGATCCGGACGATTTGAGTCATACAACTCAACAGCTCGGAGAGTCAGCCCGAAAGCTTTGGAACAGGTTTCTTACTAAAAAGAACCAAATAGTCGACTGTCCGGAAGCCAAAGCCTTGGCAGCTTTTAAGCATAGTGTCCGCGAAGAATGGCTTGCCACACACCTCGGCCAAGAAAAGCCGAGAACAATGGCAGCATTAACAAGCCTCATGACCTACTTTTGCACAGGTGAGGACAGCTGGCTAGCCAGATGCAGCACCAGCGACCCAAGTACATCCGAAGTTAGAGATGAAAACGGGAAATCATGACACAGCAAAAATAATAAGCGTCGGAATAAAGAAGACAACACGAAGAGCACGGCAGTAAATGCCGGATTCAAAAGCTCTCGGCCAAGTCAGCAAAAGCCGCCCTCTAAAGGCGCCAGAGACGAACTGTCCAGCCTAAATAAAATTCTAGACCAAGTATGTCAGATCCATAGCACCCCTGGTAAACCCGCTAATCATACCCACAGAGAATGTTGGGTCTTCAAGCAGTCCGGCAAGCTCAACGCCGTACACAAGTGGGAGGATACACCAAGCGAAGACGAGGATGAGCCTCCCAAGCAAGACACTGGGGAACAAAAGAAGTTTCCACCAGAAGTCAAAACAGCCAACGTGTTACACGTGATCAAGGGGAGAAATAAAGCGGCACTCCCAGAAAAATATGCCCAAGGGCCTATCACCGCGGAGTCCTGCCACTGGTCGTCTCAACCGATCACTTTCGACCATCGTGATTACTCAGCAAGTATCCGGCGTGCAGGATGGGCTCCCCTGGTATTAGACCCAATAATTAACGGATACCACTTTACACGAGTCCTGATGGACAGTGGTAGCAGTTTAAACCTGATATACCAGGATACAATCCGCAAAATGGGGATAGACCCAGCGAAAATTTACCACAGCAACACTACCCTTAAAGGAGTAACGCCAGGCCCAGGGGCTCATTGCACGGGCTCCCTGCTACTAGAGATTATATTCGGCTTCCCCGGTAACTTCCGTAGCGAAAATTTAACATTCCACATTGCTCCGTTCCAAAGTGGCTTTCAAGCACTACTTGGACGCGAAGCTTTCTCTCGCTTTAATGCAATACCGCATTACGCTTCCCTTACACTTAAGATGCCCGGTCCATGTGGCATCATTACAGTGAATGGAAATATTAAGCGATCCCTGCGCACCGAAGAGAGTGCGACTGCCTTGGCAGCCGCACACTAAAAATGGCCTCACCAGCTAAAGCATTTGATAGGTCGTCAAGACCACGGACATGGTTAGACGAGTCCGGCGCAGCTATATGTAACTCACACAGGTTTGATAAGCCACACCCTTATTACAAATACAAGGGGCTCAACGCGCACAGACAAGTGGCAATTTTTACTCATCTTGAATTATACATGGTTTCTTCAAACCTACCTTTCTGCACGACAACTTTTCACCTAAGTTTCTCTCTTTTACAGATGACCATCATGCTACACCCGTCCAGGATACGACACAACGGAGACACAGGCGCAGACGTGCAGCAGGGACCCGTCCCAAGGATTCTTTTTAGATTAAGACCCTGCATCAACCTTTTTTACTGTCTCTTGTTGATACACATCCCTCGGATTCTCAGTACAATTGAGAAGGATGCTGGCGTCTTGGCATGTGGCCACGTCAGAATAATGCACGTACCTGGACACCAGGGGCTTCTTACAAAGGGCACTATTTAGGCCCGGTTTATACCATAAAGACCGAATACCTTAGGGAGTGTTCGGCGTCACGAGTTTGGCCTTATATGCATCAGTTCCGAATCATGTCTTTGGTCAAATGTTGGGTTTGCCCGGCTCCTATGTTTTGGTACCTTACGTTCCGCTCTATCGGCTAAGGTAGCACTAGGAGAACTACTGCGATTGTGCCCCGGGTCATCAGGACGAGCACCTCAGTAGAGAAAGCCAAAAACTAAATGTCATGATATAGCGTGAGACTGGTCAACCACTCGATGACCTATCGGAATGTTAGAATTCCTCCGCCTTAACGAAGGGCCGTTTCCCGGCCAGGCATGTACGCACCCCGAATTTGGGAGAATGCGGAGCCAACAGGGGCTATATAGTAGCCCCACCGTCAAACTCCTATGGCTAAGTGAAACTGTTAAAGCATTATAGTCCGGTTGCCTCATTCGCTGCGCTATCACCTCCTTAAATAGGACCAAGACGTTGGGTTAAGTGTGAACACGCGTCTTCTGCGAACACCTCCGCATTATATGCGTGGGGGCTGAAGCCGACGACTGCAATCTTTCAGGTTATACACATGTATACATAAATGGCCGCACAAGAGGCATCATATTACTTTCAGGCAAAAGTATAAACATAGCCTTAATAAATTTCATAAAAACATTGTGTTTACAATGGGAATACATGTCACTCAAACATAATATTCTTCGAGCATTGGGCCTCTATCAAACGAGTACCCTCGAGAAACTCTTCGAAATAGTGCTCGGCAGCCACTCGGCCTATGGCCGAACCCTGCGCCGCAACAGTGGTAGCATCCATCTCCGCCCAGTATGCTTTAACACGGGCAAGGGCCATCCGCGAGCCTTCTATGCACGCCAACCTCTTCATCGCATTGATGCGCGGCACCGCACCAAGGAACTGCTGCACTAAGCTGGAATAGCTGTTCAGCTTTGGCTTTTCCAGCCACAGCTGATCCACGACAGACCTCGTGGCGAGTCCGGACAACCTATTTAGTTCGGCCCATTTGGCTAGCTGATCAGTCAATGGAAGCGCACGCTCTGGAACGTTGAATTGCGACCAGAATAGTTTGTCCACTTCACGATCTGTTTGACCTTGGAAGTATTTGGCCGCATCGGCAGCGCTCGCTGCCAAGTCCATATATGCGTCTGCCGAACTCCACAGCCGATCCAGAGGGGCATACCGTGGATCTCCGAACTTTCTCCGTAGCATGAAGGGCTTCCCAGCCGCAATATCCCCAGCTTCATGCAGCTCCTCCTTCTTCGCTCTCATAGCAGAGCGGGTGTCTTTGTTCGCCATCGTGGCCTTTTCAAGGTCCGTTGCCTTCGCTCGGTTTTCTTTTTCAAGGAACTGGCAATGGTCGGCAGTGTCTTTTAACTTTACGGCCATCTTGGTCATCTTCTCTTTGCTCTCGCAATGCGCGGACTTCTCGGCTTTCAACTCTTCGGCCGCCTTCAAAACAGCCGCATTACTAATCCTTGCTTGTTCTTTGGCTCGGGTAAGTTTCGCCCGCAGGGTTTCCACAGTGGCAGCTCCATCTGCAGTCACAACATATTAAAGATACTGGCATCATGCTGCTCTTACTATGTGGCATTCAACAGAAAATAACACTTACCCTGTGCCTCGTCAAGCCTCTTGTTAACAAGCTCGATGTCGGCATCCGCCGCATCCAGTTGCCACTTCAGTTCGGCAAACTCATGAGTCTGGCTAGCCATCGGAGCTCCCACTACCTGCACATTAAAGCGGTATGGTTATTGCCTGGGACTATGATCCTCTGTTTGCCGCCGTTCTCGGCGACAACCAGAGTCTCATGGGCTACTATCTACACAGGGCACACCTAAAAATGTGCGGTACCATCACAAATGTACATTATTTTACGTACCTCAAAGCCCGTCAGTAGAATCATAAAGGCATCATGCAACCCGCTTTCAGCGGATGAGATCCTTTCCATCATCATACCCATCAATGTACGGTGTTCTTCTGAGTTGGCCGCTCGCTCCAACAGCTCTCAGTACGTCCGACCACATACCAATTGGTGCCGGACTCTTCTGTTTGCTCTCTTCGAGAGCCGGACGCTGGGGACTTCGGGTGACTATAGGATTATCTTCTGGCCTCACCGGATCCGGATAGGCCCTCCGTGACGACACTTCAAGGTCGCCTGCTTCCTGAGCGAAGGAGTCCGGGGGAGGCGTTTCGCTCTCCATCATCTCCGGAAGAAGATCCCCCGAAGACGAGCTCTGCTGAGAAGGGAAAATATCCGAACTGCAAGATAAATACTTCGGTTATTTTCCTCAAAGGTAAGGTAATATATCTTCACTATTAAAGTACTTTTTAATTACTTACAGCTCGTTAGAGGGCTGATCCCCCGCGGACTTAGTGCGGCAAGAGCACCCTCCAAAGCAGGACCCTCTGGTGGAGATTTCTTCTCCTGTTTGGAAACCTTGGTTTCCGGATCTTCAGAGGTAGTCCTCTTCCTCCCCCGGGGTGAGAGAATGTCTGATTCCTCCCCTCGGTTATCCTCCCTCACGGAGGCGCTCGTTCCCTCGGTCGGAATAGGTAGCGATGGAGGCCTGCTTTCGCCCTCATTATTCCCCCCTTTGTCTTCCTTTGAGGGCTCCAGGCAAGGTGCTAGCTCGAGCATCTTTTCCAGTACCAGATTTTCCAAACCCTCAGGAAGGGGGGCCAAACACCGAATCATCTTCGCCTTTGTTATCCAGTCCTGGTCAAAGAGCGATTTCTCAGAATAATATCATGATAAATGAAAGACGGTGTGTTCGGCTAGAGGATAACTTACTTGGTCGGCGGTGCGGTTGCTGCTCAGGCCCACATCCTCGGTAGTATCCGGACACTCTATCTGGGGTCCGAAGAATGATATATACATCTCCTCGTGCGTCAGGCCGAGGAAATCCTGAATAGCGCGCGGTCCTTCTGGGTTGAACTCCCACATGCGAAGAGGCCGGCATTTGCATGGTTGGATTCGTCGAACCAGCATGACTTGCATTACCATAATCAAACTGAAATCTCCTTCGAAGAGATTTTGAATGCGGCTTTGCAGTATAGGCACGTCCTTGGCGGGACCCCAGCTCAGCCCTCTGCTAACCCATGACATCAGTTGTGGTGGAGGGCCTGAGCGGAAAGCAGGGGCAGCCACCCACTTGGCACTTCTGGGAGCTGTGATGTAAAACCACTCCCGTTGCCATAATCCGGACACCTCTGGAATAGAACCCTTTGGCCATGGAGCTCCGGCAATCCTGCTTATTGATGCGCCTCCACACGCTACATGCTGCCCCTCGACCATCTTCGGCTTCACGTCAAAGGTCTTGAGTCATAGGCCGAAGTGAGGGGTAATGTGGAGGAAGGCCTCACATACGACAATAAATGATGAGATGTGGAGAAAGGAGTCTGTGGCCAGATCGTGGAAATCTAGCCCGTGATAAAGCATCAGCCCCCTAATGAAGGGATCCAGAGTGAGGCCTAGACCCCGGAGGAAGTGGGAGATGAACACGATGTCTTCGTTGGGTTTAGGAGTAGGGACGACCTACCCTCGAGCAGGCAGCCAATGCGAAACCTCGGCGGTCAGGTATCTGGCCTCCCTCAACTTCTTGATGTCTTCTTCCGCAACGGAGGAGGGCATCCACCGGCCTTGAAGGCTAGATCCGGACATGATTGAAGATCCGGAGCACCTGACCTGGGCTTTGGGTGTTAGAACTCGAGGCGGGGGAAGGATTCAATTGAGCACGGGAGGGAAAAAAGTAAAAGCCTTGTCCCTTTATAAAGAGGGTGAATATCAAGCGTCCTCTCCGTAGCCGTTTGGGACTTGCCTATAATCTAGGAGTCCTAGGTACGGTTGGGTTACCCACGACCGTATTGATGAGAATCCCGTAATTAGGGGAGCACGATCTCTGCTTTGACAAGACGTGTCAAGAAACCGCCTCACGTTATGTGTGAGGCTGGTTGAAGAAAAACGGTTCGAATAATTACCGGGCCGTGGCATAATGTCGTGTTGCGGAAACGTGTCAGCAGATTAGATTTGTGGAAATATTATTCTCTCTACGGTGGTATGTGGAACTTGTTTTGCAGGGTCAGACACTATCCTTGTATTCAAATCCTTCCGTGATGTATTCGGAGGAGGAACCCGCCTTGCAATGCCGAAGACAATACTGCGCGTCGGACTCATCGTCATTGAAGCCTGGTTCAGGGGCTACTGAGGGAGTCCTGGATTAGGGGGTCTCCGGACAGCCGGACTATATTCTTTGGCCGGATTGTTAGACTATGAAGATACAAGATTGAAGACTTCGTCTCGTGTCCGGATGGGACTCTACTTGGCGTGGAAGGCAAGCTAGGCAATACGGATATGTGTATCTCCTCCTTTGTAACCGACCTTGTGTAACCCTAACCTCTCCGGTGTCTATATAAACCGGAGGATTTTAGTCCGTAGGACAACATACAATCATACCATAGGCTAGCTTCTAGGGTTTAGCCTCTCTGATCTCGTGGTAGATCTACTCTTGTACTACCCATATCATCAATATTAATCAAGCAGGATGTAGGGTTTTACCTCCATCAAGAGGGCCCGAACCTGGGTAAAACATTGTGTCCCCTGCCTCCTGTTACCATCTGCCTTAGATGCACAGTTCGGGACCCCCTACCCGAGATCCACCGGTTTTGACACCGACACCCGTGGCTGGGGCGAGGTCGCGCGGGTTTGCCGTGTGGAGGGCGCCCTCGAGATCCACTTCGAGTATGACGGCGCCTCCATGCTGTTCTTCAAGGTCTTCGACGCGGAGGTCGCCGCTTGGAGTGCTTCCCCGGAGGGGAGAGCCAGGATGAGGCGCGCCCCGCTTGCGGATGCTCCCGCAGCAGCGAATCTTGGGAGTCCAGCGGTTCTCCTGAGCTCTATGAGACTCCGGAGATGAGCAACGACAGCTACGTGCCTCCAAGCTCTCGCCGCGCCCTGAGCAGGGCCGCAAAGTCCAGTCGCCGCCATCGCTGATCTGGAATGGGTTGGCACCGGCCTCCCGTGGCCCACTGTTGATGATGGCATCGGCCGCGGGGGTGTGTAGATTGGATTCTCCTAGGTTCTCGTCTTTTGTTCCCTGCGAGGAATCAAGAAGTACCCCGTGGGGTCATGTAAAGAGTCTGCAATGTCTTTTGTTGATATTATCTCAATTATGGAAGCCTTGTGAGCGCAAGTCCTGTTTAGGCTCGGTCTTCCCTTTCCAATCTCGCGACAGCTTGTTGCTCTACACTGACAGGTCCTGGTCCCCAGGCAAGCTTCAGCCATCGCTGGTATGCCAGGTCGTGTGCCGTGGTCAAGGCCAGGAGGTGAGCGGCCCGAGGTCCAGTAAGAGCTCCTGAGGCACGATGCTTAGGGGGTCCCCTTTAGCACTCAAGCAGTCGTGGTAAGATAAGAAAGGGAGGCGACATTGCCGCAACAGGGCTGCGGCGAGCGTGTCCCCTAGGTTCCAACGATTAGTTGATCCGAGCTCGTGACTTATCTTGGCGGTCCGGGGTCGTTTCTTCGTGATGTGCCAGACCTGTGCACGAACATCCGCAGCATAGCTAGGTCCGGCCCATACGAGCCTTCCCCTTTCCTATGCTCTCCTTTGTGCTCTACGTCCTCACGTCCCGGCCCTCGAGCGAGCTCACCCGCCACTGGTATGCCAGGTCATGTGCCGTGGTCAAGGACAGGGGTGAGGGCTGGAGAGACAGTAAGAGCTCCTGAGTCGCGATGCTTAGGAGCCCCCCTTTTAAAGTGCAACCAGATTACTTGGAAGAGGAGGGGGCTCGCGGTGCCGCCTAGTGTTATCCTCGTGAGATTCCTGCGAGCCAGCACAAAGAAGAACACGATCTGCCATTACGGTTACCAGCCTGCTGCTGGTTGCTTCGAAAGGGGGTGAAGGCACTGAGGGCCCGGTGAGGTGACGTGCGTGGGGCGTATCGCGAGACAGAGCTTGACCGCTCAGGTGTTTCGACGTGGCAGGGATGGACCCGTGCACCAGCGCCGTGCCGGCGTGAGGAGGCCCCGTGGGAGACGATGATTGAGCAGGTAGTAATCATAGGTAGATCAAACATGAGCATAGCAGGCTTAAGTAAGTGCATGGGAGATACGTGCCACTGGGTCAGGCCCGAGCGGCTTGGGGATGATGCAGCCCGAGGGGCGCTCCCAACAAGGTAAACTAAAGACATAGAAAGGGATAGATGCCACAGGGACGGACCCACGCGGCCCGGGAATGATGCAGCCCGAGGGGCGCTCCCAGCTAAATGAACTTCGAAAACGTCACATGGTTATGTTGATGAAGGGGAGTTGGGACAGCTGAAGGCGCGCAGCGAAGGGGTTGCTCCTCACGAGCCACCGGGGCCCTGAGCCTCAGGAGGCTCTGGGGGCTCAGGTGGTTCCTTGAGGACCGTCTCCATCTCCATTAGGACGGCGTGGTGCCTGGCCTCCTGAGCCGCTAGGATGCGCCGCAAGTTGCTGTGGTAGGCGGATGACACACTTGGCAGGCTGAAGGGCATGCGAATGTAGCTGTGCAGTGGGCCCTCGCAGCGTCCCACGCGCAAAGGCCAGAAAAGCTCCTGAGAAGCGGCCCTATTGATCCCTGGAATGTCGATGCAGATGTGCAGCCCGGCATCCCTGCCTGGATGGGAAGCTGCGCCTCATGAGCAGCGGTCGCCGCGCATGGCCCTTGCGTCTTGCAATTCCTGGGTGGTCTTGGTGATGAACTCCTGAACGGTCGGTGATCCTTGCCCTGTTCCCTCCTGAGGGAAACATGCCGTGAAGCAGGCCTCCAAGTGGTGCCCAAGCGCCTCCCTCGTGATGTAGGCAAGGTCTGATGCCTTCCAGAAGAAAGCCCCGAGCCCTGCCCGAGAAGGGCGCTGGGCACACCTTCCTATGCGATGGATGGAGGCACCCCAGGAGCGGGCGCTGATCCTGATGATGCTCCGGCCGCGACGCCAGCCTCCTAAGGTCCTGCACAGCGCAGCTGCTTCTTCTTCTTGGGGATGACCTCAGGAGGGCCCTCGCCCTTGCTGTCGGGGTCGTCGATTGCTACAGCTTGGAAGGCACGCTCGAGGGAGCACACCACATCTCTTTCTTCACATGGGACTGTGATGATCCCACCGCTTCTCGGCATCTTGAGGACATTGTAGCCGTGATGGGTCACCGCCATGAACTTGGCCAGGGCTAGATACCCGAGGATGGCATTGTACGGCAGACGGATGTGCGCAACGTCGAAGTCGATGAGCTCGGTGCGGTAGTTCTTGCATTCCCCGAAGGTGACAGGGAGGCGGACCTACCCTATTGGTGTGGTGGAACCGTTGGTCACTCCTGAGAAAGGCTTGGTTGGCTGAAGCTAGTCATATGGCACTTGGAGGTTGTCGAACATGTCGACGGACAGGACGTTGAGCCCTGCGCCACCGTCGATGAGAGTCTTGGTAACTTGCACGTTGCTGATGACTCGGGAGCAAAGCATCGAGAGGGCGCCAGCGGTAGCTGCGCACTTGAGCTGATATGCCAAGTTGAACGTGATGGAGCACTGGGACCATCTGAGTGGGCGTGTGGCTTCGAGCTTGGGGAGGACTGCATTCACTTCACGAGAAAACTGCTTGAAAATACGCTGCGAGACGGGGGCCTGGGCTCCGCCGAAGATGCAGGCGATAGCACGTGGTTCCTGGAAGCCCCCAGCCCCCTCGTCTTGATGGTGTTTGTCATTCCTTCTTGGCGGTGGAGGCAGCGGAGGGAGTCCGGCGTTACCTTGAGGACGATCCTTACGAGGCTGATCCCTCCAGGCGCCCTCGCGAGGCTGATCCTGCCAGCGGTCCTCACGAGGCCGGTCGCGCCACTCCTGGCGCGGGCCACGGTCGTCGCAGCGTCCACCACCACGTCCACCTCTTCGGCCGTAGCCCCGGTCGCCGCGCTCGGGGCGTCGACCGAAGCGTCCTTTGCGAATGGCTCTGAGCTCTTGACAGTCACTGGTGTTGTGGGTATTCAGCTTGTGGAAGGCGCGGAATGGATGGCTTCTCTTGGATGACTTTGGTTGGTCTCTGCCACACTTGGTGTTTGGTTCCGCTACGAGCACGGCTGCTCCCTTGCGCTTCACGTCCTTCGCCTTGGCTTTCTTCTCCTCTGGGTCTGTGGCTGGGAGCTCGAGGAGGGAGAGGCGCCCCTCCTCGGCTCTTGCGCACTTGGTCGCCAGGTTGAACAACTCCAGGGACATGCACAGCTCCTCGTGGATAGCGAGTTCTTCCTTCATCTTGACGTCATGGACGCCATCAGAGAACGCAGAAATGATGGCCTCGTCCGTCACCTTGGGGATCTTGAGGCGGACGTTTTTGAAGCGCTGGATGTACTTCTGGAGGGTCTCTCCCAGTTACTGCTTGACGCGGTGCAGGTCATCCACAGCCGGCGGGCGGTCGCGAGTGCCTTGAAGTTTGCGATGAAGCGGTTGTGCATCTTGTCCCAGGAGGAGATCGAGCCCAGTGGCAGGGTCAGGAGCCAGGAGCGGGCGCCATCCTTGAGAGCCATGGGAAACCAGTTCGCCATGACTTTCTCGTCGCCGTTGGCCGCTTCAATGCTCAGCTCATAGAGCTGCAAGAACTCCGTGGGGTCGGGGGTGCCGTCATAGCGAGGAGGCAGATCCGGCTTGAACTTGCCCGGCCAGGCGACGCTACGCAGCTCGGGGGTGAAAGCGCGGCACCCGGCTATGGTCACCCGGGCCCGCCTTGGGGTGGAGCTTGGTCTTGATAGGGTCCGCGCACTGCCGCTACAGGTGGCAGGTGGTCTTGCCGCAGCAGCCGGTCCTGGCGCGGTGGCGCAAGTAGTGGTGGAGCGTTTTCTTGTGGTCAAGGGACTTCTTGGCAGCTTCTTTCTTCACGCGCGGGCGTGGAACGCGGTGGGTCGCGTTGTGGAGCCGCGCGCCTTGGTGCCAGGGCGCCGTCTTGGGGCAGAGGTGGTGGAGGCGCTCCGTGAGCTACGTTACCCGTAGCTGGCGGAGGGCGAGGCGGAGAGAGGGACGGCGCAGGGGAGCCCCCTGCGGCGCAGACAAGCTTGGCGATGCGGTCGAGCCAGTCCTCGTAGAGGTCGTCGACCAGTCGATAGCGCAGGAGCTCGTGCGCCATGAGGAGCGCGGCCCATGCGTCCATGGGAGAGCGACGTGCATGGGAAGAGGAACCGGGCGGGGTCAGTGATGGAGTGGCGGTGCGGCCGTCCCGCCGCACCGAGTGGTGCAGTGAGGATGCTTGCCGCTCGTTCCTTGCTGGGACGGTGGCGGCGTTGGCGGCAGGCGACGGGGAACGACGAGGTGGCCCGCCGATGGGAGCCATCTGAGTGACGCGGGTGGCGAGGGCAGCCCGGCGCTCAGCACGAGCACGGCGCGCGTCTGCCATGGAGACGACGGAGCAACGGGAGGAAGCTTCAGTGCACCCCTACCAGGCGCGCCAAATGTCGGATCACGGGTTCCGGCAAAACCCTTGAGGTTCGAACACTGGGGTGCGCACGAAGGTTTTCTCCCTATCGATCCACGCCCTAGCTCTCTAAGATCTCGCGGACGAACTCGACGAACTTGCAACACAAAGACAGAAGATTTATACTGGTACGGGCCACCGTTGTGGTGTAATACCCTACTCCAGTGTGTTGGTGGTGGATTGCCTGTTGGGCTGATGATGAACAGTGCAAGGGGAAGAACAACCTCCTGAGGTTGAGGTGTTCTTGTGCTCTTTTCGTGTCCCCTACTGTGGTGGCTAGTCCTACTTATATATGCCCTGGTCCACCCCCCCCCCAAATATTGAGTAGGAAGGGAGCCAACAACGGCCAATTTGAAAGGGGACAACTAGTATAGCTTATCCTGTCAAAAGTAGTCTTCGCCTGCAAAAGGCTCTCGTGGTGACGCCGTCTTGGGCTCCATGGTGACCTCCGTCTTGCCGTCCTGCTGGTCTTGGTCTTGTTGCACCGATATGGAAACCTTTCCTTGATGCCTCGGTACTCCGCACCTGCGCTTGCCCCCTTGGCACCAAAGAGGAAACAAGGACGCTGCGCGCGCTGGCGCCCGCCTGGTCTCGATCGTCATGGCTCACGTCACGAGAACCTCGCGAGGTTTGCCTTGCCTTGATCTCTCCGCCCCTCGCGAGCCTTCCTGATGAGGCCGCTCCAGAGGAGGTCTTGCGTCGTCCGCGCGAGGCCTGGCCCCTCGCGAGGGTCTTGAATACCTCGATGATGAAGATGGGCCGTACAGACCTGCTAGCCCAGCCACGCCGTGGGCCACAGGCAGGCAAGTCTGGGGACCCCCGTTCCTAGAACGCCGATAGCCACAGCCTGGCGCTCCTGAGATGGAAGCCCCCGAGGCGCGGGTGAGCAGTCCTGAGGGGGCGATCGAAGACCTGGCATGATCCAAGGCTCCCGAGGTCGCCGCCCCTAAAGCTCAGGGAAGCAGTCTTGAGGTGGAGGTTCGAGAGCTGTCGCAGCCCGATGCTCCCGAGGTCGCTGCCTCAGGAGCTCCGATGAACGCCCCAGACATCGATGATCGTGCCTGGGCCTTTGGCCAGCTCCGCCTAAACTTCCAAGCACTCCTCAAGAGGAAGGGGGTCCAAGCTACAGCGGTGACGCCTACTGGCTGCTGAAGTAGAGAAAGTACATAGCTGTGGACGAGTGAGTACCTTCTCTTTGGGATTTCTTGTACGTTGCGTCCTTTCCTAACAATGGCTCTTCAGGGTCCCTACGGCTGTAGTGGCAAGGCCTCCCGAGGTGCCGCCTTCAACAGTCCTTAGCTCGCTCATGGTCTCGAGCCCCTCGCATCCAACCGCCACGCGAGGCACGGTGCCTGCCCAAGAGGCGAACGCGCCGATGGGGGGTCTCGACCCTGCTTTCCTGGCATCCTTCCTTCGCGTTCCGGCCAGGGGTGTAGAAGGCGTGCCAAGGGCTCCTCCATTGGTCATCACTGGTGGCTGGGCATCCCCAGCACTGGCTTCATCTTCAGGTGGCGAGACCGTGCCACCCAGCACCTTCGCTGAAAACCGCAAGGTGGGAGTGAAGGCACCGACCTCGAGCCCCCTGCCAGGAGCAGGCGGGCCACCTCAAGCTTCCCCAACAACCCATGGCGCGGAGGACGGGCTTGGCCGTGCAATGGAGTTTGCGCACGGATGTGGCGCCATACGCCATGAGCTCTTCCGGGTGGCGATGGGTGTGCTGAGCCGCCTCAGAGAAGAGCTTGTTGAAGTCGACGCTTGCCTTGAGACAGAGGACCTTCGCCTGGCTCAGGAGTGGCACCAATTGAAGGTCGCGATCAACCTTGGGCAGCTTCAGCATGAGCGCGACAAGGCAAAGGCCGCGGTGTCCCTTGCGACCTCATGCGAGGCCAGCGCACGGGCCTTGGAGGAGGCCAGGGAGGCCGACCATCATCGCAAGGCCGTCGAGGAGCGCGAACGGGAGCTCCAGGCCTCAAATGCTACCCTTGAGCAGCAGATCAAGGCGCGCAGGGCCGTCTTGGAGTCGATGAGGGGAGCACCTTCCAAAGAGAAGGAGATCCTGAAGTGCGAGGAGGCACTGGCGCTGGAGGCCTTGGAGCGCAGCCTGGAGCTTGAGCGGCTGGAGGTGAGGGAGCGCCATGTGGCCACGGCTGAGGACACCGTTACCATGCGGGAAGCCAAGGTCTAGGAGGAGGTCGCCCGGATGGTGGCGAAGGTTCGCGCGGATCTTGCCGATGAGTACCGCCTGAAGCTACAGTTCCTGGAGGCCGAAGCTGAGGGTAGGACCGCCACCCTCAGGAAAAAGCTGAACGAGGCGGACCAGCGTAACAAGGCCACCAAGGCGGCTGAGGCTTCGGCCCTGGCTGACTTGGCCTCAACACTTGCTGACTTGCTCTCGCTCCAGCGGCAGATTGATGGTGCCACGTCCCTCGCGAAGCATAATGCGGACGAGGCGTGTCGTCGGCAGACGCTGCAGTGTGAGCATGCCCCCATGCTTCAGGCCCTCAGGGTGAGGGCCAACCGAGACCTGGGTGCCATCTATGAGGAGAGCACCCCTCATCTCCGCGTGGAAGATTATGCCAACCAACTTCGCTTCTTTACTAAGGTCGTGACGCGCCTGGAGGACCAGGCTACGAGGGCCTGCGAGCTCGTCGGGGAGAGGAGTCGGGGCCTCCTTGGGTGTGCGTTCTCACGCGCCTTCAATCATCTTCAGAACCTTGACCCCCACTTTGATTTTGATGCCGCCATAGCCCTAGTGCTCAGGGCTATCAGGGACAACCTGTCGTACTGGGTGGACGATCATGTGGATGCTCTGGTCAGAGAGTTCGTCCCCGAGGATGACGTGGCGGTGATCGTGGCGGACAAAGATGGCGTGGACGACGATGATGAAGACGACGTAAGTGATAGCGCAAGTAGCCAAGATGAGAGCAACCAGGATGGCACCGGGGGCAACACGTCCAGTTAGGCCCGCATTCCTTCGCCTGAACCTGCATACAAAGACTCAAACATGGCCCTGCAGGGCATGCGAGCATTTGGGAGGGGAAGCCCCTTGTAATGTGTAAATTAATGTTCTGTCTTTTTAAAGCTAGACTTGAAATGTGCTATCGCGAGCTCGGTAAATGTCGCGCCTTACCTTGACTCCGTAGGTCTTGACGTCCCGGCCAGACCTTCTTCCTGAGGCGAGCCCTTAGAGGCTCGCGAGACTCTGGGCCTCCTAAGAAGCCCGCGGATCCATTCGAGAGGGTTGCGCTAGGAGCATACGTCGGACCACGGTAGGAAGTGCACACGGCAATCTTGCGCCGCGTGCACTCTCGCCCTGAGAGGGTCCTATCCAGGTTGCCCAGACGCGTCCAGCACTGTCTGCCAACCAACCCCCAGCCCTCGGGGCACTCGCAAGGGGGGTGTCGGAGGCGTGAGCCTCAAAAAACAAAACATGCAACCAGAACGCAATAAACCGGCACAAACCAGAGAAAGCTCCCCCCAATTTTAGATAACACAAAAGAACTTCAACTCTCAATCTGAGAAAAAACAGCGATCAAGTTACATAGAAAAGGTGCGAAGGCAAACAGCCGCGTCCGGAACCTAACTAGTCTTCTTGTCTTCCCACCAGCGCGGAGCTAAGTGCTTTCACTGGATGTGAGCATAGTCATTGGGGGACATTGTCGACGGCCAGCGCGGAGCATGGTGCTTCCACTTGGACGTGGGCGGGAGCCCCCGAGGCCAAGGGGCGACACGCTGGAGACTCCGGGGCATGTACAGCCCCACTCATTATTACGTGAGAGTGTCACGAGTGGAGACCTTCACAGGCGTGAGCCTTGCTTCATATCGCCTGACGAGGGCCCCGCCTTGTGCCTCCCCCGACCATCGTTGGGGCATCCGGAAACCAGGACGAGACCAAGGGGCAATGGGGATGCTGGCGGCACCCTCAGCGACGATAGGCCCTCTATTGGGGGAGGGGGGAGGGCTCGCCAGCGCCTCCCCCGGCAGAGGACCTACCTCCATGTGACACCTTGCTCCGCGCGGCGTGAGGGAGGCCCTGCATCTGGGCCCCGCCCACGCAGCCCCCAGTGTGTCGGTCCTGCCAGGAGCAGGGGCACCACGCTGGGGTCTCCGACCGCTGTCGTGGCCTGGTTCACCTGCGGTCCATGGTTAGCGTAAGCATGTCCCTAGGGTATATGTCGTACCCTGTGGTTGTTGTCATCGAAGGGTTCGGCGAAGCTTCTAGGCAGCTCATGGAAAGTCCCGACCTCTAGCGAATCTCCTGCCCAGCTCGCCTCGGGGAATGAGCTAGGGCCTTCCTCAAGCGTGTACTCCAGGTCCATCATGCGGGGCACGTAGGCATCTGGGGCGGCTGCACCGAAGCCTTCGCCTGGGTGCCCCACACCTTGGATTTCTGGGACCTGCGCCTGGCCCTCGTGGCCGCAGGGCGACGCCCAAGCGCGGCCCCACAGGGGACCGCCAGAGCTCTGATGGGACAAACCCCGGCCGCAGGCATTGCGGTTGCGGTGGGACAAACTGCACCGAGGGCCGTGTTGCTCCGGTCGAATCCTCCGGGTGCTCCATGGGGGGCACGGGCGCGTTGGGGCCTGGCACGCGCCACTGCCACCACCTGAGGGGTGGACAGTGATCAGAAAGGTAACGCACCCCTGCAGGCGGCGTCGAGCAGTTCGGCGACCCGCTCCAGCAGGGCATCACGGCCACCCTCTGCCAACCTGCAGCATAGTAGCTAACACACCACGATGATCGCGGCCCGCATATTCACTTGCTCCCATCGAGTGTGCGGCGTCGTCGCTGCGGCATAGCCCAAAGACCGCATGGCTGCGCACGTACGCTGAGGGGCAAGGGCGGGCGGCGCCGACCCACATCTGGCAGAGTTGGGCGGTGTGCGAGCCGCCTGGAACGCGGAGTGGAGGTCTTCCTGGGTGGATGACATCGCCGGGGCGGGCCAAGTGGCCGAGGGCTCGGCATGAGCCCTCTGATCGTCTGCCATCAGGGATATCGGCTGGTTGGAAGAAGAAAGGCCCCGACGCACCCCTACTTGGCGCGCAAAATGTCAAGTTCGGGGTTCCGCAGACTCTTGTGAGGTTCGAACACTGGGGTGCATGCGAAGAACTCCCTCTTCCCAACCTGCCGGCTCAACGATTCCACAACCTAGCTCCACGAACCCAAGGGACAAGGGACACAGCAATTTATCCTAGTTCGGGCCACCTTGTGGTGTAATACCCTACTCCAGCTTTGTGGTGGATTGCCTCGGGGGGCTGAGGATGAACTAGTATAGAGGTTGAACAGCCTCAGGAGGTGGGGTGTTCTTGAGATCGATGAGCTGCTGGGTGAGAGGATGACCTGAATGGTCCATCCTCTATGGTGGTGGCTAAGTCCTATTTATAGTGGCATTGGTCCTCTTCCCAAATGTTGGCGGGAAGGGATCTCACAATGGCCAAATTTGAAGGGAGACAGCTAGTACAAGCTATCCTGACAAAAGTAGTCTTCGCCTGCAAAGGCTGTGGTGGTGACGCTGCAGTGGGCTCCGCGATGACCTCCGTCCTGGTGGTCCTGGTCTCATTGCACCAATATGGAAACCTTTGCTTGATTCCTTGGGACCCCGCGCCTGCGCTTGCCTCCTTGGCACCAAAGGGGAAACTAGTACACTACGCCCGCTGGCGCCCGCCTGACCGTGGTCGCCATGGCTCACGTCATGTGAACCTCGTGAGGTGCACCTTGCACTGATAATTCCGCTCCTCGGGAGCCAGACTAGTGACACCGCCCCTCAGGGACGTCTTGGTGTTGTCCGCTTCGCGAGGGTCTTGGGTTCTTGTTGCTAAAATTGGGTCATACTGGGCCGTCGATGGAGCCATGCCGTGGGCCGCAGACAGGCGAGTCTGGGTACCCTCATTCCCAGAACGCCGACATAGGTGGTCGTGGTTTCCCGCGACAGTTGTTGGCCAAGTGAAGGAGTAGGCACAGTTGGCCTCGAGGTCGCACCGCCCGAAAGTGGTGCAAGCATCGTGGTTAATGTGGCTAATCTCATTTGGACCAAGGCCTCAAGAGAAGCAACATGCTCCTCCTTTTGCTTAGCAAGGGCCCGTTCCAGATCCTCAGAAGTAGAGGACTTGACTTCCGTAGAAGCCTCGTCCTTGTCCTTCTGATCTTCAAAAAGGGGAGTCCCATCAGGGTTCATCTCGCTCTAGGGCGGTAAAGCCACAAGAATAGAGCACGAGGCTCTGATACCAATTGAAAGGATCGAGGTGGACCTATAGGGGGTGAATAGGTACAATTACAAATTTTAATTATTACTTAGCTATTTTAGGAAATAATACAGAATATGAAAGTGAGCCTAACAATTGCAAGTATGATGCTAAGAGCTAAACAAGGTAAACGAGTAACAGAAATATATGAGTAAGCAAGCACAATATAATATAAGTAAGGCATAAGAGACAAGTAACCACAAGTAGGAAGTTATGGTTAGGAATAACCGCAACTTCGAGAGACGAGGATGTATGCCGATGTTCACTTCCTTGGAGGGAAGCTACATCACCGTTAGAGAGGTGCATGTTACCACGAAGGCACACCAACGCCACAAAGGCTCACCCTATTCTCCCTTTGAGACAACACCATGAAGGCCTTTCTCAACCAGTAGTGGTTGACCTTGGAGTGAAAGAGAGAGTGAAAAGTGTTCTTGAGGATGTTTGAAGTGAATGGTCAACCCTCCCACAGGATAGGAGAGAGATATTTATAGTATGCCTCAATAAGTGGCCGTTGGGACCAAAACAGCACAGCAGCGTCGCACGTCTGATACTCATCGGACGACCGAGAGCTCGGCAGACACCGGACATCCGACAGGGACCGGATGTCCGATGTTTTGGCATGGTATAGAAGGTACCGGACGACCGGAGGATCCCGGACATTTGATGTTTTGGTTCTATGGAAAAGGTATCGGACGACTGGAGGATCACGGGTCTGATGTTTTGGTTCTGATGAGGAGTCGGACGTCCGGTGGAAACCAGAAATCCAATGTTTTGGTTCTGGGAAGGAGGTACTGGACGTTTAGTGAATACCGATCGTCCGACATGTGTCGGTCGTCCGACAGAACCAAGGCACGGAAGATGAGATCCTAAAGAAGATCATTTGAGCAAGACTTTAGCGAGACCCCATGTTCCCTTCCTAATAGTGCGGGATCCCTATACTCAAGAACAAGCATAAAAAGGTGCCTAAGCCAGTAGACTTGTTTCTTCATTCTTGAGGAAGATAAACATTTCCATAGTCATAATCCACACAAACAAGTTCCCGAGGGGACTTAAACCTAGGATATACTTGACAAACTTTGTTAGTCCCCTATGTGTATATTGTCATCAACAACAAAATAATATTAAGGGCATGATTGCACTTTCAGTGCCCCTCCGCCAGGCTGTGGGCGCAAGCAAAGGTTTTCCAGCCACGCCGGAAGAGCATAACATGAGGGGCGGGGAAATATACATCCACCCAATGTTGTTATTACAACAAACCCTCATGTGCAGCTTCAGTGCACACGGCTTCTCGAGCTCCATCACCCTCGCAAATGGGGTAGGAAGACAGAGGCGGCCACGTGGGGGCTTGTGCAGCCTAATGATGAATTCCAGTGGCTGGTCCCCAATGTGGCCTTCCATTTGTGGATGAGCGGCCGGGGGAGGGTGATCAGAACACCACCCCGTCCTTCTCAACCCCGAGCACCACGACGGCCGCGACCGCGCCCTCTCCCACCTCCTCTCACGGCAGGCTCCGCCCAGTGTCTTCGACATGAGGAGGGAGGCGTTGTCAAGCAGAAGCTCTCGTCGCCATCACTAGAACACCACCGCGCCCTCTCCCTCTCGTCATGATGGAGAGGAGATGCCAGAGGAATGGGGAGTGTGTGAGTAGGCGCCCCGCTCACGTCCCCTTTTATAGGCAAACAAAGCTAGGGGCTGGCTCCTCACCCAGGAAACGATCGCCCTGCTCCACCAATCCAACTCTTTTGCTTTTGGCAATGGCGCACAGGATCAGAACTGACCCCCTGTGCCTATTTGCGGCGCCTGGCTTTCTGCCATGGCGCTCATTCCCGTATCCTCCACGTCTACCACCAACCATGCACAATGCATGCGGCATACGTGGCGAAAACGGTTGGGATCGAAAAGACAATGGAATGGAAGTTACTGCCCTATGAACGTGGGATGTGGAAGGCCCACAGATCATGGCGTAAGACCTCCCCGTGAGGCCATACACGATGCACGGGAAAACCGGAAACTGACCCAAGCACTGGTTAATGAAGAAGCAAATGAAATATCGAAGAGAGAAGGATATCAGCTCAAGGCCCCTGCCTGTGTAACTAGTAGGACCTACCCCAACGATGCTCGGCAGCATGTTTGGGCCAGGCCCGAGGGCTCCTGCCGGTGCAACAAACCCTCGTGTATGCTGACCAGACTGTACACAGGCATGGCGACAAAGATTGAAGCTTCACCAAGCATACAAGTCATGACCAAGCCAAGTGAGGAGCTCTTCGAGAGATCTAAGGGCGGATCAAGAAGAAAAAGAAAAACCAGATGAACAAGATTTCACTAAGGGAGAAGCTTCCCTTGCCGGGCAGGCGAGCCTGTGTCGGATTTCGGGCTCCGGCAGACCCTTGAGGTTCGAACACTGGGGTGCGAGCGGATATTTTGCCTCCTACCTACCTGCACCCCTCCGCCGAGCTGGGATCAAAGCTATGAAAAGAACAACACAAGGGACACAGGGTTTATACTGGTTCGGGCCACCGTTGTGGTGTAATACCCTACTCGAGTGTGTGGTGTGTGGATTGCCTCTTGGGATGATGATGATGAACAATACAAGGGAGAACAGCCTCGCGAGGGTCTGTTCTTGGCTGGGGCGATGAACTGCTAGGAGGAGTTCAGCCACCTTTCTCTATCTCTCTCTCTCTCTGCTTACTTCCTCTCTACTTGTCGAGCCCTTGGAGGAGACTGAGCCGAACCCTTTGCTACGTGGGTGGCCGGTCCTATTTATAGAGGCCCTGGTCCTCTTCCCAAATATTGAGCGGGAAGGGAGCCAACAATGGCGGGCTAATTTGAAAGGGGACAACAAGTATCAGCTGTCCTGACAAAAGTAGTCTTCACCTGCGCAAAGCTCCGGTGATGACGCCGTCTTGGGCCCCATGGTGACCTCCATCTCGTAGTCCTCCTGGTCTTGGTCTCGTTGCACCGAAATGGCAACCTTTGCCTGACGCCTCGGTACTCCGCGGCTGCGCTTGCCCCCTTTGCACCAAAGAGGAAAGGAGGACGCTGCGCGGGCTGGCACCCGCCTGGCGCCCTGAGTCGTCATGGCTTGCGTCATGGGAACCTCGCGAGGTACCCCGCCTTGATCTCTCCGCCTCCTCGTGAGCCAGCCTGACGAGGCCGTGCTTGAGGAAGCTCCGTGTCATCCGCCCCGCGAGGCTTGGCCCCTCGCGAGGGTCTTGAGTTTGTGTTGGTGAAGATGGGCCGTGTTGGGCCCCCCTTTGAGCCACGCCGCAGGCCGCAGGCAGGCAAGTCTGGGGACCCCCGTTCCCAGAACGCCGACAGTAGCCCCCGGGCCCAAGGCACGCCCGGACTTGGCCGTGCAGGGAGGCGGAAGGGCAAGAGCGAAGCGCCGCGGGCCCTAACAGCCTGCGGCCTTGGGCGCCGCGTGGCGGTTGACTGGACGTGGGCGGCACTGTTCCCCCACGCCCTCCTTATCTTGCGCCTTGCTAGGCGGACCCGTAGTCGTACACAGCCATTCCCCTTTTATCGCTCGAGCGCTTCCCGTCCTTCCTCCGCTCGAGCCCTAGTTTCTGTTTTCAATTCAATCTCGAATCCTCCCCCCCCCCTTTTCCTATCGCCATGGCCCCGACGAAGAAGGGAAGAGGGAAGAATCCCGTTTCTCCGCCTCGCCCGCCGCTGTTGGCGGCCCCCGCCGAGGGTTTGGGTAAGGTCAGCTTGGCTCTGGCCACCATCTTCAATGAATGCGGCAGAACGACGGCCTGGCCCGCGTCCCACTTCTCCATCGGCAGGATAGTTACCGAGGTCCCATATTTCGCCGACGCCCTGTGGGCAGGTCTGGTTCCCCCCTTTTCTGATTTCTTCAATGCCGTGCTCTCCCACTATCAGATCCACATGCTGCATCTGAGTCCTAGATCCATCACCCTCCTTTCGGTCTTTGCCTTCGTCTGCGAAGCCATGGTGGGCATCCCTCCTTCGGTTGCCTTGCTGTGCCACTTCTTCTCGCTGCATCTTGTCGACCCTACCCAATGCTGGGCGTGCGTAAGCTTCGTTGCCGCGCCAGAGACTGTCGCCTCTGGGATTGACTTCAAGCTCCCCCTGCCCGCGGTTGGATTCCGTGAGCGGTGGCTGTATGTGGACGCAGGGGTGCCCAGCCCCCTGCTAACGGAGCCGACCTCGCCTGCTGTTCCCAATTCGGGCTGGGGCCAGGTGGCGCTTGAGAGCCCCCGGCTCGTCTTCGTCTAGCGCCGCTTCGCGCTCTTAAGGTCGCTTGGCGTGACAGCGCCCAAGGTGGTGAAGGAGTTCCTGCTATGCCGCGTTGCTCCTCTTCAACGCCACTCTCGCCGGATGTGGGCCTTCTATGGGCGCGAGGATAGTATGAGGCTCCAGGAAGAGGACCTGGCTCCTGAGGTGCTGAAGACGGCGCTCTTCACCCTGGCTGGGGACCCCAACCCCGGTAGCGTCCGGTAGGGAGGGGCCTTGCTGTACCTCTGCCAGAGCAGGGTTGACTTTGTGAAGCAGATGCCTGCCTTTGATGAGTGGGGGCTGCGCCCCGCCGGCCTTCAGGGGTCTCGCGAGAATCCGGTGGTGGTGACTGCCCTTCCAGTCGGCCAAGGCGACTCGTCCTCGAGTGGTGGAGCAGGGAGGTATGAGGCGCCAGAGGCCGAGGGGGCTCCCGGCATGGTGACGGCACCGGGCAAGGCTCATGAGGAAGCAGTTATCGGGGCCCATACCGCTGAGGCTGAGGGTGACAAACAGCTGCCCTCTGCGCCTGCGACTGGGGCACCTGAGGCTCCAGCTGCTTCTCTTGGGGAGGCGATTGGCGGCGCACATCAGGCAGGCGCCCCTGACGCTGATTGTCTTGACGCTCCATCTTCGTCGCAGGTCGATCCATGCGCCCGACTCTTAGGCCGCTTCTGCGTGGACTTTGGGGCTCTCCGGAAGAGAAGGGAGGCCCTGGGCGATGGTTACCCTTGTCTCCTGCTGAAGCGCAGAAAGTACTTCGCCACTGATGAGTAAGCCTTCTCCTTTCCCTGCTCCTGATCCTCCCGTTGCTCTTACTGACCCTTGCTCCGCAGGCCCCTTCCAGCCGAGCTTGCTGAGACGGCTGAGGAGCCGTCCCCTTTGGCTTTGCCCCCTCCACCGTCCTTGAGTGCCCCAAGCAGCGGAGCCCTTTTGGCGAGGGCGATCGAAGAGGCGAACCATCCCAAGGCGTATCGTGGTCCCGCGCACCTTGCGATCCTCCTTCGCGAGCCTTCTCGTGGCATAGCCAACCTGCCATGGGCTTCTCGCCTGGTCGTGGACTGTGATTGGCGGAGGCGCTTCCTGCGCTCTCCTCCTGAGGTCGGGCTGGCCCCAGGCCGGGCTTTTGATGTGGCGTGCCCGGCTGTCGCGAGGGTGCCAGCCCCCAGCCCCTAGCCCGGAGGGGGAGCGCTGACCTGCAGCCCCCGGCGCTTGCTTGGGGCAGATGATGGTGTGGAAGACGTGCTTGAGCGCGCTCGGGAGCGTCGCGCTCTCCGCCAAGGATTCCTTCGAAGGGCGACTGACGTAGTGAGCCTGCTTGGTGAGGAGCTTGCTGATGAAGACGCGCGCCTTGAGGCCGAGGGCCTGCGCCTGGCTACAGAGAGGCGCGAGCTGGAGGGCGCCATCGCCCTTGCGCGCCGTCAGCGCGACCTTGATGAAGTAGAGGCCAAGGCGTCGTTGGTGGACTCTCGGGAGGCCCGGTCTCGGGCTGCTGAGGAAGCTCGGGAGGCTGACCGGCGGCGGACGGCTGCAGAGGAGCGGGCTCGGGAGCTCCTGACCTGGTGCCACTCGCTGGAGGAGCAGGTGGAGCTGCGCGAGGCAGCCCTCGCGTCGACGAGGGTGGCCTCCGGCGACTCGGCGGAGCTCCAGAAGTGTGAGGAGGCGCTGACGCTGGAAGCCGCCGAACGTGCCTGCGAGTACGAGCGTCTGGAGACGAGGGAGCGCTTGGTGACACAGGCGGAGGGCGATGTCGCTGCACAGGAAGCCCGTGTCCTGGAGGAGGTCGGACGTCGGGTGGCGATGGCGCATTTGAACCTCGAGCACGAGTTCGAGGAGAAGCTGGGGTTGATCCGGGCCAAAGCCGAAGGCAGGACTGCTGCCCTAAGGGCCAAGCTGGAGGAGGTGACGCGGCGGGCCAATGCTTCCCGGGCCGCCCTTGAGGTGGCGCAAGGTGGGCTAACCACCTCCCAGGCTGAGGTGCTCCTTCTTCGCCAGCAGGTGGAGGAGGCTGAGGCCGTCGCGCGCCAGAACGCGGACGAGATACGTCAGCGGCGGCTCCTGGAGCATGAGCACGGCCCCATCCTGACCACGCTCCGGGAGAGGGCCAACACGGCCTTGGGCAACATCTGCGAGGAGACCGTCAGCGAGCCGCACGTGGTTAACTACGCGGGCAATCTTCAATTCTTTACTGACGTGGTGACGCAGCTGGAGGCGTGGTCGATCAGGGCTGACAGGTTGTTGGAGGAGAGGAGTCACGCCCTGCTCAGGCGCGCCTTTTCTCGTGTCTTCAGCCATCTCCGGAGCATGGATCCCTACTTCGATTTTGACGCCGCCATCACCCCAGTCCCCCAGGCCGTACGAGGTGAGCTGGCGCACTGGGTGAAAGACCATGTGGAGGCTCTTATCAGGGCCTTCGCCTCGGACAACGACGACGCGATCGTGGCGGCCGACGAGGGCGGTGTGACGGGCGGCCCTGACGCCGCTGGTGGCAACGCGGGCGGCGGTGGTGAGTTTAGCGATGCCAGCAACGGCCCCGATGGCGCTCCTGAGGACGCATTGGGAGATTCATCCGACTAATTGCGCATCGTTCTTGCTTACCCTATATGAATAGAACTCAGGTTTTGGCCTGATAGCTGTGAGAGCATTTTGGAGGGGGAGCCCCTCATGTAAAACTTGTGTTTATCGTATCAATAGGAGCTACATTGCCCATGCGCCCGCGCCAAGTGGTTGGCTTAAGCGACACGCTGGTCGGCTAATTTACCTTTGTCCCGTGCTGGCCCTGGGGCAGCCCGCAGGAGGCTGTGGAGCTCGGAGTGTTTCCCGATTGAATCCGTTGGACCTGTAGTAAGACGCCCTCCTAAGAGGACGCGGCGGCGGCAGTCTGGGCTGCGCGCAAGCTAGGCCTGACCCGGCTCGTGAGGGGCCCACGAGGGGAGGCAGCTGAGGCAAAGCGGTAACCGAAACACGAGAAATTGCTCGAACGAGATTAAGCACCCCTTCCCCAAACACACGCAAATCTCAAATTCGAATCCAACTTGAATCCAGCGCGGGAAAGCGGCAACCAAAGGGAAGAGCAATAAAAGCAAACAAAAGGCCACGTCCGGCACCTAGTCTAGTCTTGGACGTCTTCTCACCAGCGCGGAGCTAAGTGCTGCCACTGGGCGTGGGAGGGATCCCCAGGGCCTGAGGCTGGCACCCCTGAGACTCCGGGGCATGTACAGCCCCACTCATTATTACGTGAGAGTGTCACGGGGCGGCGAGCTTCACAGGCACTGGGCCTTCTTCACAGGTACTGGCCTTGCTCCATATAGCCAGATGAGGGCCCCGCCTTGCACCACACTCTAGTGCCATCAGCAACGACCGGAAACCAGGACGCCGCCCGATGGGGTAGAGCGGTCGCCAGCGGTTCCCCCGACGACCACGGGTCCTCCACCGGGGGCAGGCCCTGGGGCACCTCCCCAACGGAGGGCCTACCTCTTGAGAACGCCTTGCTCCGAATGCCGCGGTGGCGATGTTGGATCCCTGCCTCTCTCCTGCAGCCCCCTGCGCCCTCCTCCCGAGGGGTAGGAGACTGTGGGAGCGGGGCAGCTGCTCGCTGCGGCGACCTGCACCTCCTGCGATCCATGGTTAGCGTATACCTGCTCCTGAAGAATTAGCGGTACCCGATAATCGTTGCCTCCAGTGTGGCCAGTGGGACCGTCCCCGGGCTCCTAGAAAGGCTCAGCTTCTAGTGCCTCGTCCCCCCAGCTTGGGCTGAGGAGCGAGCCTTGTCCGTTCTCGTGAGGGTGTCCTTCGTCCATCATGAGGGGCACGTATTCCTCCGGCGCCGTCATCCCGAATGCCACGCCGTAATGCCCCGCATGCCACGCGGTCCTGCCTGACGCGCCTACCGTGGGGTGGCAGGCGGCCGCCCACTGGGGCCACGGGTCGTGTTGAGTCCTTCTTCTTCGCGGACCAGGGGCGGGGGTAGCGCCGCCGCCGGTCCGGCGCTGACAGCTTCGCTGGCGTCGGAGTAGCCTTGGAGCCCGCGGGCGCGCGCGGGGCCCCCGCGTGGGTCGCCCTGGGCTTGAGATGGGAGCTGGGTGGAGAAGGGGTGAGCCCCCGAGGCACCGAAGCCCAGGAGCTCTGCCACTCGCTCCAGCAGCATGTCATGGCCGCCCTCCAGCAGTCTGCACTACAACAGCTCTCGGGCCACCGTGAGTGCGGCTCTCGAGTTCGCCTGCTCCCGGCAGGTGTACGGTGTCGTGGTCGCGGCGTGATTAGAGGCCCTTGCTGCCGACCGCGCCTGCCGCGGTGTAAGAGTTGTCGAAGCCTGACCGCATCACCCGCGGCCCGCAGCGCCCTGCGGACCGAGAGCTGCCTGGGGCATGGGGTCGCCCGAGGCGAGCGGTTTTGCGCGGGCGGGCCATGCAGCCCATGGGTCTGGGTTGCCCTCCTGGTCGCCGGGCATGGTGATGACGACGCGATGGGGCACGGAGCGGTGGAAGACGAATTCCGGCGCACCCCTACCTGGCGCGCCAAATGTCAGATTTCGGGTTCCGGCAAACCCTTGAGGTTCGAACACTGGGGTGCGCGAGGAGATTTTGCCTCCTACCTACATGCACCCCTCCGCCGAGCTGGGATCAAAGCTATGAAAAGAACAACACAAGGGACACGGGGTTTATACTGGTTCGGGCCACCGTTGTGGTGTAATACCCTACTCCAGTGTGTGGTGTGTGGATTGCCTCTTGGGCTGATGATGATGAACAATACAAGGGAGAACAGCCTCGCGAGGGTCTATTCTTGGCTGGGGCGATGAACTGCTGGGAGGAGTTCAACCACCTTTCTCTATCTCTCTCTCTGCTTACTTCCTCTCTACTTGTCGAGCCATTGGAGGAGACTGAGCCGAACCCTTTGCTACGTGGGTGGCCGGTCCTATTTATAGAGGCCCTGGTCCTCTTCCCAAATATTGAGCGGGAAGGGAGCCAACAATGGAGGGCTAATTTGAAAGGGGACAGCAAGTATCAGCTGTCCTGACAAAAGTAGTCTTCGCCTGCGCAAAGCTCTGGTGATGACGCCGTCTTGGGCCCCATGGTGACCTCCGTCTCGTAGTCCTCCTGGTCTTGGTCTCGTTGCACCGAAATGGCAACCTTTGCCTGACGCCTCGGTACTCCACGGCTGCGCTTGCCCCCTTTGCACCAAAGAGGAAAGGAGGACGCTGCGCGGGCTGGCACCCGCCTGGCACCCTGAGTCGTCATGGCTTGCATCACGGGCACCTCGCGAGGTACCCCGCCTTGATCTCTCCGCCTCCTCGTGAGCCTGCCTGACGAGGCCGTGCCTGAGGAAGCTCCGCGTTGTCCACCCCGCGAGGCTTGGCCCCTCGCGAGGGTCTTGAGTTTGTGTTGGTGAAGATGGGCCGTGATGGGCCCCCCTTTGAACCACGCCGCAGGCCGCAGGCAGGCAAGTCTGGGGACCCCCGTTCCCAGAACGCCGACAGCCTGGTCAGGTCGAGGCCTCCCATGAAGGCGAAACCAATACACCTCGGTAAGCCTGTCGGGGCCAGCGTAGGTTCACTCCCCCACCAAGACTCCACCGCTCCTCCACACCGCAACGCAAGTCTCCCATCGGTGCGATGTCGAGCCCCTAGATGGTTAAGTGGAAGCCCTTTACCACATGGCAGCCACTTAGCAGGAAGCTTACTCAACATGACACCTGTCCAGAGACGTGTCAAGCAAACAGACAGGAAGATGACTAAACGGCGCGGCAAGGCTTGCTGAGCTACGTCCACGACGTGACATATAGCGGTGCATTTAACGCGCTTTATCCTGTCTGCCAGAGTTTACCAAGGAGCGTCCAAGAAATTGACATGCACCAGAGGTGGACTTTCGTCCCACTTTGTCTCCAGCCCAATCCGCATCCGTGTACCCAATGAGATCAAACTTAGCATCCTTGGGGTACCATAGACCTATCTTTGGGGTGTGAACAAGGTATCTAAGAATATGCTTAACCGCCTTATGATGACTTTCCCTAGGGGAAGCTTGAAATCTAGCACACATTGAAATTGCAACTAATCAATAGGTGGTTTTGGTAATTCTTAACAACATATAGCTCAACATCGTGAAGAGCTCGGGAATCATTTTCGTCATCCCTTGCAAATTATAGTTCATCACGAAGTTCTAGTAGCTTGGTGATAGTGACTAGAGAACTCTTTCAATCATTATCTTATCTCGAAGATTAAATCCCACTTGATTGAAGTGATTATACTACCCAAACATCCTGAGTATATGCTCACTGGCTGAGCCATTATCCTCCATCTTGTAGGCAAAGTACTTGTCAGAGGTGTCATACCTCTCGACATGGGCATGATTCTGAAATACCAATTTCAACTCTTGGAACATCTTATATTCTCTGTGGCATTCAAAATGTTTTTGAAGTCTCGGTTCTAAGCCTTAAAGCATGGTGCACTAAACTATCAAGTATTCATCATACCGAGCATATTAAACGTTCATAACGTCTACATCTGCTCCTGCAATAGGTCTGTCACCTAGCGGAGCATCAAGGACATAATTCTTCTGTGTAGCAACGAGGATAATCCTCACATCACGGACCCAGTCCGCATCATTGCTACTATCATCTTTCAACTTAGTTTTCTCTAGGAACATATCAAAAAACATAGGGGAGCTACAACGCGAGCTATTGATCTACAACATAGATATGCAAATACTACCAGGACTAAGTTCATGATAAATTATGTTCAATTAATCAAATTACTTAAGAACTCACACTTAGATACACATTCCTCGAGTCATCTAAATGATTACATGATCCAAATCAACTAAACCATGTCTGATCATCACGTGAGATGGAGTAGTCTTCAATGGTGAACATCTCTATGTTGATCATATCTACTATATGATTCACGTTCGACCTTTCAGTCTCTAGTATTTCGAGGCCATGTCTGTACATGCTAGGCTCGTCAAGTTTAACCCAAGTATTCCGCATGTGCAAAACTGTCTTGCACCTGTTGTATGTGAATGTAGAGCTTATCACACCCAATCATCACGTGTTGTCTCAACACGACGAACTGCCGCAACGGTGCATACTCAGGGAGAACACTTATACCTTGAAATTTCAGTAAGGGATCATTTTATAATGCTATCGCCATACTAAGAAAAATAAGATGCATAAAAGATAAACATCACATGCAATCAAAATATGTGACATGATATGGCCATCATCATCTTGTGCTTTTGATCTCCATCTCCAAAGCACCGTCATGATCTCCATCGTCACCGTCTTGACACCTTGATCTCCGTCATAGCGTCGTGGTCGTCTCGCCAACTATTGCTTCTACAACTATCGCTAACACATAGTGATAAAGTAAAGCAATTACATGGTGTTTGCATTTAATACAATAAAGTGACAACCATAAGGCTCCTGCCAGTTGCCGATAACATTTACAAAACATGATCATCTCATACAATAACATATATCACATCATGTCTTGACCATATCACATCACAACATGCCCTGCAAAAACAAGTAAAAACAAGTTAGATGTCCTCTACTTTGTTGTTGCAAGTTTTACGTGGCTGCTACGGGCTTCTAGCAAGAACCGTTCTTACCTATGCATCAAAACCACAACGGTGATTTATCAAGTTTGCTGTTTTAACCTTCAACAAGGACCGGCCGCAGTCAAATTCGATTCAACTAAAGTTGGAGAAACAGACACCCGCCAACCACCTTTATGCAACACTAGTTGCATGTCTGTCGGTGGAACCGGTCTCATGAACATGGTCATGTAAGGTTGGTCCGGGTCGCTTCATCCAACAATACCGCCAAATCAAAATAAGACATTGGTGGTAAGCAGTATGACGATCACTGCCCACAACTCTTTGTGTTTTACTCGTGCATATCATCTACGCATAGACCTGGCTCTGATAACACTGTTGGGAAACGTAGCATGCAATTTCAAAAATTTCCTATGCTCACGCAAGATCTATCTAGGAGATGCATAGCAACGATGGGGGGAGAGTGTGTCCACGTACCCTCGTAGACCGAAAGAAGAAGCATTTGACAACGTGGTTGATGTACTTGAACTTCTTCTCGTTCCGACCGATCAAGCACCGAACGTACGGCACCTCCGAATTCTGCACACGTTCAACTCGATGATGTCCCTCGAACTCTTGATCCAGCAAAGTGTCGAGGGAGAGTTCCGTCAGCACGACGGTGTGGTGATGGTGATGGTGAAGTGATCCACGCAGGGCTTCGCCTAAGCACTACGTGAATATGGCCAGAGGCGTAAATTGTGGAGAGGGGCGCCGCACACGGCTAACAATTGTTGATTGTTGTGTGTTCTAGCGGTGCCCCCCCCCACATATATATATATATATATATAGGTTGGAGGCGAGGAGAGGCAGCTAAGGGGGCGCCCCAAGTAGGAGGAATCCTACTTGGGGTCCTCCCAATTCGGCCTCCCCCTTTCCTACTCCTATTCAGAGTAGGAAGGAAAGAGGGGGAAGGGGGAATCCTATTCCATTTATCCTTTCCTTCTTCCCCTTTCCTTCTCCAATTTAGCCAACCCATATGGGGGCGCACCAGCCCCTTTGTGGCTAGTGTGTAACCCCTCTTGGCCCATTAGGCCCATATAACTTGCCGGGGGTTGCCCGGAACCCCTTCTGATGACCCGATATGTACCCGGTACCCCCATAACACTTCCGATGTCCGAATACTATCATGCTATATATGAATCTTTACCTCTCGACCATTTAGAGACTCCTCTTCATGTCCGTGATCTCATCCGGGACTCCGAACAATATTTGGTCACCAAATCACATAACTCATATAATATAAATCGTCATCGAACGTTAAGCGTGCAGACCCTACGGGTTCGAGAACTATGTAGAAATGACCGAGACACCTCTCTGGTCAATAACCAACAGCGGAACCTAGATGCTCATATTGGTTCCTACCTATTCTATTAAGATCTTTATCGCTCAAACCGTAATGGCAACATACATTATTCCCTTTGTCACCGGTATGTTACTTGCCCGAGATTCGATCATCGGTACCTTCATACCTAGTTCAATATCGTTAATGGCAAGTCTCTTTACTCGTTTTGTAATAGATCATCCCACAACTAACTCATTAGTCACATTGCTTGCAAGGCTTATTATGATGTGCATTACGGAGAGGGTCCCGAGATACCTCTCTGATACTCGAAGTGACAAATCCTATCTCGATCTATGCCAACCCAACAAACACCTTCAGAGATACCTGTAGAGCATCTTTATAATCACCCAGTTACGTTGTGATGTTTGATAGCACACAAGGTATTCCTCCGGTATCCGGGAGTTGCATAATCTCATAGTCGAAGGAATATGTATATGACATGAAGAAAGCTATAGCAATAAAACCGAACGATCAACATGCTAAGCTAACAGATGGGTCTTGTCCATCACATCATTCTCCTAATGGTGTGATCCCATTTATCAAATGACAACACATGCCTATGGTTAGGAAACTTAACCATCTTTCATTAGCAGGCTAGTCTAGTAGAGGCTTACTAGGGACACAGTGTTTTGTCTATGCATCCACACATGTATCATGTTTTCGGTTAATAAAATTCTAGCATGAATAATAAACATTTATCATGATATAATGAAATATAAATAACAACTTTATTATTGCCTCTAGGGCATATTTCCTTCAGCTTTCCACTCAAATCATCTTTCCACCATATCCAAATCTGTGAGAGAGAGCTGAGTGTTGGGGAGACTATCATTTGAAGCACAAGAGCAAGGAGTTCATCATTAACACACCATCTATTACCTTTTGGAGAGTGGTGTCTCCTGGATTGATTAGGTGTCACTTGGGAGCCTCCGTCAAGATTGTGGAGTTGAACCAAGGAGTTTGTAAGGGCAAGGAGATCGCCTACTTCATGAAGATCTACCCAAGTGAGGCAAGTCCTTCGTGGGCAATGGCCATGGTGGGATAGAAAAGGTTGCTTCTTCGTGGACCCTTCGTGGGTGGAGCCCTACATGGACTCGTGCAACCGCTACCCTTCGTGGGTTGAAGTCTCAATCAACATGGATGTATGACAGCACCACCTATCAAAACCACACCAAAAATCTCCGTGTCTACATTGCGTTTGCTCCCTCCAAACTCCTCCCCTTTACCTTCATGTGCAATGATTTACATTCCGCTTCTATACTCTTAGAATTGCTTGTGTAGGTTGATTCCTTGACTTTTGTTAAGTTGCTAAAATCTGCCAAGACTTAAAATTGGGAAAAGGCTAGATTTTTATTGGGTCAAGTAGTCTAATCACCCCCCTCTAGACATACTTTCGATCCTACACACATGCATACATTGAACATGATATCTGGTCTAGATGCACAAAGATAAAGCAATGAACCAATCATGGAGCGGTAAATAGATGGGTCAAAAGGGATATCGTTTGTGTCTTCAGTGGGTACAATTTTTGTTGGCATGGGTATCTTACATGGACTAGCATCAGACATGCCAAACTTCTCTAGAATATCCTTGAGGTATTTTTCTTGAGACAAGAAAATTCCTTCTTGAAATTGTTGAATTTGGAATCCTAGAAATAACTTCAAGTCCGCATTGAGTGACATTTCAAAATTCATGGTCATGGAGGTCGCAAACTTCTTGCACAAATGAATGTTAGGAGAACAAAAAATGATGTCGTCTACATAGATTTGGAATAGGATCAAATCACCCTTGTCCCTCATAGTAAAAAGAGTGGGATCGATCACCCCTCTCACAAAACTATCATTGAGTAGAAACTTCTTAAGATGATCATACCAAGCACGAGGTGCTTGTTTGAGGCCATACAAAGCCTTGTGAAGTTTATACACATAGTCTTTGTGGTCGGGATCAATGAACCCGGGTGGTTGTGATACATATACTTCCTCTTGTAGGGGACCATTAAGGAAAGCACTCTTGACATCCATTAGATGTAATGTAAAACCATTGTAAGTAGCATAGGCAAGTAAGATGCGAATAGATTCAAGACGGGCAACAGGAGCAAAGGTCTCACCAAAGTCCAAACCTTCAACTTGTGAGTGCCCTTGTGCCACTAACCTTCCCTTGTTGCGGATGATTATACCATTCTCATCTTGCTTGTTCTTGAAAATCCCTTTTGTTCCAATGACATTGTGTTCTGTAGTTGGTCTCTTGACTAATGACCACACTTGGTTGCGCTCAAAACTGTTTAACTCTTCTGGCATAGCAACAAGCCAATCGTTGTCCATCAATGCATCTTGTACCTTGAGTAGCTCAACACTAGAAACAAACGAGAAGTGAGCACAAAAGTTTGTCAATTGTTTATGAGTGACTCTACCTTCCGATATGCCGGTAAGAATTTTATCAACATCAACACGACCAGCAACTCGGGGCATGATGGAGGTTAGGCTTTCGCGAGGTTCAACTTCATGTCCATCATCCACATCCTCAACATATGGGTCATTAATGTGTGGTGGGAGATCTTCTTCTTCATATTGCATTTGTTGAGGTTCATCATCAATGATTGCACTTTCTTGTTCTTGCTCTTGGTGATGATCTTGTTCTTGAAAATGATCATGATGAGGGACTTGATCATCTTCTTGCACTTAAACTATGGGCATTGGTTGAGAAATAGGAGCTTGTGGTGGTATCGATGTTGAAGTGGTTTGATGATGTGTGAAACTTCCATCTTCTTCTTCATCATCACGAGGTTCTTGTTCCATGGGAAGGAGGGCACCAACACCCATGGTCAAAATATCTTGAGACGAATCGTCTTCACCTACATCAGTTAGATCAACTTGCTCCCCATGGGATCCATTAAATTCATCAAACACCACGTGACAAGTTTCTACAACACATCCATTGGATTTGTTGTAGACTCTATAGGCTTGAGAGTTTGATCCGTAGCCAACAAATATGCCATCAGTTGTTTTGGATTGAAATTTTCCTAACCATTCTCTTTTGTTGAGGATGAAACATTTGCACCCAAATATATGAAAGTACTTGACGTTTGGCTTGTTCCCAGTTAGGAGCTCATATGGAGTATTCTCCAATATTGTGCGGAGGAAGAGCCGGTTTGATGCATGGCATGCGGTGTTGACAGCCTCAGCCCAAAAACTATGTGGCGACTTGTATTCATCCAACATGGACCTTGCCATCTCCACAAGTGTACGATTTTTCCTTTCGGTAACACCATTTTTTAAGGTGTGTATGGTGCGGAATATTGATGCTCAATCCCTTCATCAATAAGAAATCCTTCCATGGTGTAGGTCTTGAACTCGGAGACATTATCACTTCTTATTGCCAAGATTTCTTTGTCAAACTTGTGTTGTGCTTGCTTGGCAAAATCAATGAAGGTGATCTTCGTCTCGTCCTTGGACTTGAGGAAAAACACCTTGAGTAATCATCAACAATGACAAGTCCATACTTTTTCCCACCAAGACTATCCCATGAAGGAGGCCCAAAAAGATCCACATGAAGGATCTCCAAAGGCCTTGAAGTAGACACTATATTCTTGGGTGGGTGCTTTGATTGATGTTGCTTCCCGACTATGCATGCACTACACACACGATCTTTCTCAAAAGAGACATTGGTTAGTCCAAGGATGTGATTACCCTTTAAGAGATCTTTAAGATTTATCATGCTGACATGGGCAAGCCGGCGATGCCATAGCCACCCCTTGTCAGCCTTGGCCATTAGACAAGTTTCATGAAATGTGCTCTCTTTCAAGAAATCAACCGTGTAAAGGTTGCCATCCAACTCACCAAAAAAGGCCACTTCGAGAGTATCTCTCTTAAAGACTTTCACATCTGTTAGTCCAAAGAGTGTATCATAACCAATAGAAGCCAATTGGCGAACGGAAAGAAAATGGTATTTAAGGGATTGGACAAGCATGACATTTACAAGAGACATGTCATTTGTGATAGCCACCTTGCCCAACCCGAGTACCTGCCTTTTGATCCACCACCAAACATAATGCTCATAAATGGTTGAATAGCTTCCATGAAATCGTGGAGCAATTTGCCGTCTTCGGTCATATGATTGGTACATCCACTATCGATCACCCATTTTACTCCACTAGAGAAAGCAACCTACACACAATTATGACTTGGTTAGAGGCACCCATTTTGCAATGGGGCCTCTCAAGTTAGTCACAAGGGTCTTAGGAACCCAAATAGCATAAAACCAGAATGCATTTCGAGGACCAACATATTTTGCATAAACTTCTCCATCCTTAGTTTTACGAAGTACATAGGATGGAGGCATGAACTATTTCGGCTTGTTGAGAGTGGGCATGCCCCTTGTGGCATTCCCACTCACAACCTTACCTTTCTCCTTGTGCCCTTCTCGTACAAGCGTTTCTTTCAGAGGAGCGGTGCACTTTTGACAAGACATCTTCTTCTTGCTTGTGCTTGGGTTAAACTTTGGCAAACACCTCATTGTGTTGGCTCAATACCTCATTAAGGTTCTTTTGTCCTTGAGCACATGTCATGAGTCCTTTCTCGAGTTGAGCTTTGAGAAAACGATTCTCCTTAAGAATAGATGCTAGGTCACCACTAGAGTTAGCAATACAAGCATCAACATTGATAATAGGAGAAGAGTAAGCCTTGGCTACGGCTTCAAGATAAGTAAGCTTGAGTGTCTCAAAACTCTTTGTAAGAAGAGTGAGCTCTTCTTCCTTAGTCTTGAGGGACACGGATAGAAGCTCACAATCCTTAGAGAGAGAAGCATGAGACTTCACAATATTACTTTTATCATTCATCAACTCCTCGCAAGAGTCCTTAGCCTTTTTCAAGGAGGCAAGTTCTTTAGCATGAACATCAATGTTTGCACCAATTTTCAAGCATAGTTCATCATTTCGTGCTTCCTCATATTGGACTTTTTGCTCAAGGATTTCATATTTTTCCTTTTCCTCGATGACGAGGGTTTCAAGTTCCTTAATGGTGATGGTGTGCTTACTCACCATCTCCATAAGCATATGAAACATAGTGAGCTTCTTTCCTTTGAGGGAGCACATGAACTTATTTAGTTTAGCAAGCATAGGATCATATATATCATCATCATAATTATCCTCCGCATCAAGATACTCATCACAAGGAGTAGAAGGGGTGAAAAGAGGAGGGTTTGATCGTGGGGTTACCTTGACCTTATCAGGAGAGTTTTGGTCCTCTCCATCTTCTACCACGTCCTTTGCCATTAGGCACTTGTGAGCATTGCCCTTGTAGTCTTTCATATAGTTGTAGGTGACAACATCACCACTCTTGTTGACTAGCCTCAAAGTGTTTTGAGAATCTTGAGCTACTCCGGCAACACCACTAACATCATCCAGATCGGATTCTTCATGTGCAACCATTGCTTTCCCATCTCTCTTCTTGAGCTTGGAGTTCAAAGGATTTGGTACCTTTTTCTTGGGAAAGGTCTTGGGAAACCTTGGTTTAGCTTCTCTCTTCTCATAAGGGCAATCATTTGAGAAGTGGTTGGTTTCTTCACAGTTGTAGCATTTTCTCACTTTCTTCTTCTGGAATCTTCCCTTGAATTTTCCCACGCTAAACTTCTTCACAAAGAGGGAAATGTATTCATATGAAGGGATCTCATCGGAGTCAATCTCATCACCATCTTCATCCTCATCATCTTCTTCTTCTTCACTTTGCTCTTCTTCATATACATGTTTGGCCTTCAATGCAAGGTTGATTTTTTATGTTGAGGTACCATGCATGGCAAGATGTTTTGTAGCATTTTCCTTTGACTCTTCAAATAGTTGGAAAGTGGATATGATGTCCTACAGAGTCATTTCCTTGAATCCATGGTGTTCTCTTATGTCCCAGACCATTTGGTGATGATACAGAGCAAGAGCATGAAGCAACTTGCCCAGGAGAAATCGCTTAGTCAAGTTGAATCCATCTTGTGTCTTGTCACAATCACAAGACTCGATGTCGGCGGTGAGAGTCATGAGACGCTCAAGGAGCTGCTTGGGGGATTCACCTTTCTCCATACAAAAGTTTTGGAATTAACCCTTGGCAATTTCATATCGAGCAAGCCAGAGAGTGGAGGTACCGGTCTTGGTCCTCACAATGCTATCCCACAATTCATTGGCACTTGTGATGTGTATGTATGGTCTCCTTTGCTTGTCAGTCATACCTCTCTCCTTATGCACATGGTTGTCGTGTCATTGAGATTCTTGTCATATATTTCTCTTGGTGTAAGATTCTTCAGGTCAACAACTTTGTAGCCATACTAAAAGATATCCAACATCTCATCTTTCCCATATCGAAGATGATCCTGCATAGCAACTCTCCACAAAGCAAAATCGGTAGTGTCATCAAGTAAAGGAGGTTTTCCTTGAGGGTTATACTTTGGTTTTTCTATTTGACGTCTTGCATAAAGCCATGGAACACTGGAGTGATCATTACTAGGAGGTTGTTGGCTAAATGAAGGAGTAGGCACAGTTGGCCACGAGGCCGCACCACCCAAAAGTGGTGCAAGCATCGTGGTTAATGTGGCTAATCTCATTTGAACCAAGTCCTCAAGAGAAGCATCATGCTCCTCCTTTTGCTTAGCAAGGGCCTGTTCCAGATCCTCAGAAGTAAAGGACTTGACTTCCGTAGAAGCCTTGTCCTTGTCCTTCGGATCTGCAACAAGGGGAGTACCATCGGGGTTCATCTCGCTCTAGGGCAGTTAAGCCACAAGAATAGAGCACGAGGCTCTAATACCAATTGAAAGGATCAAGATGGACCTAGAGGGGGTGAAGAGGTACAATTAAAAAAATTAATTATTACTTAGCAATTTTCGACAATAATGCGGAATATAAAAGTGAGCCTAACAATTGCAAATATGATGCTAAGAGCTAAAGAAGGTAAACGAGTAACACAAATATATGAGTAAGCAAGCACAATATAATATAAGTAAGGCCTAAGAGACAAGTAACCACAATTAGGAAGTTAGGGTTAGGAATAACCGCAACTCCGAGAGATGAGGATGTATGCCGATGTTCACTTCCTTGGAGGGAAGCTATGTCACTGTTAGAGAGGTGGATGTTACCACAAAGCCACACCAATGCCACGAAGTCTCACCCTATTCTCCCTTTGAGACAACACCACGAAGGCGTTTCTCCACCACTAGTGGTTGACCTTGTGGTGGTCTTCAAACCCTCACAAACTTTCCGGGGGAAATGACAATGGTCGATTCCTCTCTGAAAGACTCCTACCGCCTAGGAGTCTCCAACCTCCAAGAGTATCAAGAACGATGGGGAAAAGCTCAAGACTTGCTCAAATAACAAATTCCTTTGGTGCAAAGAAGGGGAAGGAGTGGATCTATCACTTGGGTGGACAACTTCTCTCAAAAGCTCTCAAATCCCTTAGGGATCTAAGATTTGGTGTAGGAGAGTGAGAGAGAGAGAGAGTGAAAAGTGTTCTTGAGGATGTTTGAAGTGAATGATCAACCCCCCCCCCCCACGGGATAGGAGAGAGATATTATAGTATGCCTCAATAAGTCATCGTTGGACCAAAACAACACAATAGCATCGGACGTCCGATACTCATCGGACGACCGAGGGCTCGGCAGACACCGGACGTCCGACAGGGATGGGATGTACGATGTTTTGGCACGGTATAGAAGGTACCGGATGACCGGAGGATCCTGGACGTCCGATGTTTTGGTTCTGTGGAAAAGGTACCGGACGATCGGAGGATCCTGGACGTCTGATGTTTTGGTTCTGATGAGGAGGAATCGGACGTCCGGTGGAAACCGGAAATCCTATGTTTTGGTTCAGGAAAGTGTTGGGGAACGCAGTGTTCAAAAAAAATCCTACGATCACGCTAGATCTATATAGGAGATGCACTGCAATGAGTGTGGAGAGTGTGTCTACGTACCCTCATAGACCGAAAGCGGAAGCGTTTAGTAACGCGGTTGATGTAGACGAACGTCTTCACGATCCAACCGATCCTAGTACCGAACGTATGACACCTCCGTGTTCAGCACATGTTTAGCATGATGACGTCCCTCGAGCTCTTGATCTAGTTGAGGATGAGGGAGAGTTTCTTCAGCACGACGGTGTGGCGACGGTGATGATGAAGTTACTGGTGCAGGGCTTCGCCTAAGCACTACGACGATATAACCGAGGTGGTAAACTATGGAGGGGAGCACCGCACACGGCTCAGAGATGTCTGTTGTGCCTTTGGGGTGCCCCCCGCCTCCGTATATAAAGGGAGGAGGAGAGGAGGCTAGCCAAAGGGGGGCGCGCGCCATAGGGGAGTCCAACTAGGATTCCCAATCCTAGTTGAAGTCCCCTTCCTTTCCAAGAGAGGGAAGGAGGAGGAGGGGAGAAGGAAAGAGGAGGGAGCCATCCCCTCCCAAGTCCAATTCGTACTAGCCATGGGGGGCGTGGCCTCCCTTGCGGACCTCCTCTCTTTTCCATTAAGGCCCATGAAGGCCGATTAACTTCCCGGGGGGTCCGGTAACCCCCGGTACTCCGAAACTTATCCGAACCCATTCCGGTGTCCGAATGCAACCTTCCAATATATGAATCTTTAACTCTCGACCATTTCTAGACTCCTCGTCATGTCTGTGATCTCATCCGGGACTCATGACAAACTTCGGTCATCAAATCACATAACTCATAATACAAATCATCATCGAACGTTAAGCGTGTGGACCCTACGGGTTCGAGAACTATGTAGACACGACCGGGACACATCCCTGGTCAATAACCAATAGCAGAACCTGGATGCTCATATTGGCTCCTACACATTCTACAAAGATCTTTATCAGTCAAACCGCACAACAACATACGTTATTCCCTTTGTCATCGGCATATTACTTGCCCGAGATTCGATCGTCGGTATCATCATACCTAGTTCAATCTCGTTACCGGCAAGTCTCTTTACTCGTTCTGTAATGCATCATCTTGTAACTAACTCATTAGTCACATTGCTTGCAAGGCTCATAGTGATGTGCATTACCGAGAGGGCCCAGAGATACCTCTCCGATACTCGGAGTGACAAATCCTAATCTCGATCTGTGCCAACTCAACAAACACCATCGGAGACACTTGTAGAGCATCTTTATAATCACGCAGTTACGTTGTGACGTTTGATAGCACAGAAGGTGTTCCTTCGGTATTAGGGAGTTGCATAATCTCATAGTCAGAGGAACATGTATTAGTCATGAAGAAAGCAACAGCAATAAAACTAAACGATCATTATGCTAAGCTAACGTATGGGTCTTGTCCATCACATAATTCTCTAATGATGTGATCTCGTTCATCAAATGACAACACATGTCTATGGTTAGGAAACTTAACCAACTTTGATTAATGAGCTAGTCTAGTAGAGGCATACTAGGGACACTATGTTTGTCTATGTATTCACAGATGTACTAAGTTTCTGGTTAATACAATTCTAGCATGAATAATAAACATTTATCATGATATAAGGAAATATAAATAACAACTTTATTATTGCCTCTAGGGCATATTTCCTTCAGTCTCCCACTTGCACTAGAGTCAATAATCTAGATTACATTGTAATGATTCTAACACCCATGGAGTCTTGGTGCTGATCATGTTTTGCTCGTGAGAGAGGCTTAGTCAACGGTTCTGCAACATTCAGATCCGTATGTATCTTGCAAATCTCTATGTCTCCCTCCTTGACTTGATCGTGGATGGAATTGAAGTGTCTCTTGATGTGTTTGGTTCTCTTGTGAAATCTAGATTCCTTCGCCAAGGCAATTGCTCCAGTATTGTCACAAAAGATTTTCATTGGACCCGATGCACTAGGTATTACACCTAGATCGGATATGAACACTTTCATTTACTGCTTCCAAAGCAGCTATGTACTTCGCTTCACACGTAGATCCCGCCACGACGCTCTGCTTGGAACTGCGCCAACTGACAGCTCCACCATTCAACATAAATACGTATCATGTTTGTGACTTAGAGTCATTCGGATCAGTGTCAAAGCTTGCATCAGTGTAACCATTTATGACGCGCTCTTTGTCACCTCCATAAACGAGAAACATATCCTTAGTCCTTTTCATGTATTTTCGGATGTTCTTGACCACTGTCCAGTGATCCACTCCTGGATTACTTCGGTACCTCCCTGCTAAACTTATAGCAAGGCACACATCAGGTCTGGTACACAGCATTGCATACATGATAGAACCTATGGCTGAGGCATAGGGAATGACTTTCATTTTCTCTCTATCTTCTGAAGTGGTCGGGCATTGAGTCTGACTCAACTTCACACCTTGTAACACAGGCAAGAACCCTTTCTTTGACTGATCCATTTTGAACTTCTTCAAAACTTTATTAAGGTATGTGCTTTGTGAAAGTCCAATTAAGCGTCTTGATCTATCTCTATAGATCTTGATGCCAAATATATAAGTAGCTTCACTGAGGTCTTTCATTGAAAAATTCTTATTCAAGTATCATTTTATGATATCCAGAAATTTTGTATTACTTTCAATCAATAATATGTCATCTAGATATAATATTAGAAATGCTACAGAGCTCCCACTCACTTTCTTGTAAATACAGGCTTCTCCAAAAGTCTGTATAAAACCATATGCTTTGATCACACTATCAAAGCATATATTCCAACTCCGAGAGGCTTGCACCAGTCCATAAATGGATTGCTGGAGCTTGCACACTTTGTTAGCACCTTTTGGATCGACAAAACCTTATGGTTGCATCATATACAACTCTTCTTTAAGATATCCATTAAGGAATGCAGCTTTGACATCCATTTTCCAAATTTCATAATCATAAAATGCGGCAATTGCTAACATGATTCGGATAGACTTAAGCATCTCTATGGGTGAGAAGGTCTTATCGTAGTCAACTCCTTGAACTTATCGAAAACCTTTCGCAACAAGTCGAGCTTTGTAGACAGTAACATTACCGTCAGCATTAGTCTTCTTCCTGAAGATCCATTTATTCTCTATTGCTTGACGATCATCGGGCAAGTCAACCAAAGTCCACACTTTGTTATCATACATGGATCCCATCTCAAATTTCATGGCATCAAGACATTTTGTGGAATCTGGGCTAATCATCGCTTTCTCATAGTTCGTAGGTTCGTCATGGTCAAGTAACATGACCTCTAGAACAGGATTACCATACCACTCTGGTGTGGATCATACTCTGGTTGACCAACGTGGTTCGGTAGTAACTTGATCTAAAGTTTCATGATCATCATCATTAGCTTCCTCACTAATAGGTGTAGCAATCACTGGAACTAATTTCTATGATGAACTACTTTCCAATTCGGTTGAAGGTACAATTACCTCATCAAGTTCTACTTTCCTCCCACTCACTTCTTTTGAGAGAAACTCCTTCTCTAGAAAGGATCCATTCTTAGCAACGAATATCTTGCCTTCGGATCTGTGATAGAAGGTGTACCCAACAGTTTCCTTTGGGTATCATATGAAGACACATTTCTTTGATTTGGGTTCGAGCTTATCAGGTTGAAGCTTTTTCACATAAGAATCATAGCTCCAAACTTTAAGAAATGATAGCTTAGGTTTCTTGCCAAACCACAGTTCATATGGTGTCATCTCAACGGATTTAGATGGTGCCCTATTTAATGTGAATGCAGTCGTCTCTAAAGCATAACCCCAAAATGATAGTGGTAAATCAGTAAGAGACGTCATAGATCGCACCATATCTAATAAAGTACAGTTACGACGTTCGGACACACCATTACGATGTGGTGTTCCAGGTGGCGTGAGTTGCGAAACTATTCCATATTATTTTAAATGAAGACCAAACTCATAACTCAAATATTCAACTCCACGATCAGATCGTAGAAACTTTATTTTCTTGTTACGATGATTTTCCACTTCACTCTGAAATTCTTTGAACTTTTCAAATGTTTCAGACTTATGTTTCATCAAGTAGATATACCCATATCTGCTCAAATCATCTGTGAAGGTCAGAAAATAACGATACCCGCCGTGAGCCTCAACACTCATCGGACCGCATACATCAGTATGTATTATTTCCAATAAGTCAGTTGCTCGCTCCATTGTTCCGGAGAATGAAGTCTTAGTCATCTTGCCCATGAGGCATGGTTTGCATCAAGTGATTCCAAAATCCCATCAGCATGGAGTTTCTTCATGCACTTTACACCAATATGACCTAAACGACAGTGCCACAAATAAGTTCCACTATCATTATTAACCTTGCATCTTTTGGCTTCAATATTATGAATATCTATATCACTACAATCGACATTCAAAAAAATAGACCACTCATCAAGGGTGCAAGACCATAAAAGATATTACTATATAAATAGAACAACCATTATTCTTTGATTTAAATGATTAACCGTCTCACATCAAACAAGATCCAGATATAATGTTCATGCTCAACGCTGGCACCAAATAAAAATTATTTAGGTCTAAAACTAATCCCGATGGTAGATGTAGAGGTAGCGTGTCGACGGCAATCACATCGACTTTGGAACCATTTCCCACGCGCATCATCACCTCATCCTTAGCCAATCTTAATTTAAACCGTAGCCCCTGTTTCGAGTTGCAAATATGAGCAACAGAACTAGTATCAAATACCCAGGCGCTACTACGAGCATTGGTAAGGTACACATCAATAACATGTATATCAAATATACCTTTCACTTTGCCATCCTTCTTATCCGCCAAATACTTGGGGCAGTTCCGCTTCCAGTGACCAGTCCCTTTGCAGTAGAAGCACTCAATCTCAGGCTTAGGTCCAGACTTGGGCTTCTTCACTTGAGCAGAAACTTGCTTGTCGTTCTTCTTGAAGTTACCCTTCTTTCTGTTGCCCTTTTTCTTGAAACTAGTGGTCTTATTAACCATCAACACTTGATGCTCTTTCTTGATTTCCACCTCCGCAGCCTTTAGCATCGCGAAGAGCTCGGGAATTGTCTTATCCATCCCTTGCATATTATAGTTCATCATGAAGCTTTTGTAGCTTGGTGGCAATGATTGAAGAACTCTGTCAATGACACTATCATCAGGAAGATTAACTCCCAGTTGAGTCAAGTGGTTGTGGTACCCAGGCATTCTGAGTATATGTTCACTGATAGAACTATTGTCCACCATCGTGCAGCTATAGAACTTATTGGAGACTTGATATCTCTCAATTAGGGCATTTGCTTGAAATATTAACTTCAACTCCTGGAACATCTCATATGATCCATGACATTCAAAACGTCTTTGAAGTCCCGATTCTAAGCCATAAAGCATGGCACACTGAACTATCGAGTAGTCATCAGCTTTGCTCTACCAAACGTTCGTAACATATGGAGTTGCTCCTGCAGCGGGTGACGGTGTCCTGGACTAGGGGGTACTCACCACGTCATCTCCCGGTCAGTTAGATTGGGCCGAGGACCCCCATGGTCGTATACTCATGGGCCAGTTTAGACAGCTGCCGCATACAAGGAAGATTCCACAAGACTTGGTGGTCAAGACAAGGACTCCTCCCCCACCGACGTATTTGGCTAGGACCCTTGTTATCCTAGGCCTCTGGTGCATTATATAAACCAGGGTCAGGCTAGTCGATAGATATACAAACAATCATACCATAGGCTAGCTTCTAGGGTTTAGCCTCTATGATCTCATGGTAGATCAACTCTTGTAATACTCATATCATCAAGATCAATCAAACAGGAAGTAGGGTATTACCTCCATCAAGAGGGCCCGAACCTGGGTAAACATCATGTCCCCTGCCTCCTGTTACCATCAATCCTAGACGCACAGTTCGGGACCCCCTACCCGAGATCCGCCGGTTTTGACACTGACAGCGGGTCTTGCACCTAGCGGTGCTTCCAGGACGTAATTCTTCTGTATAGCAATGAGGATAATCCTCAAGTTACGAACCTAGTCCGTGTAGTTGCTACCATCATCTTTCAACTTAGCTTTCTCTAGGAACGCATTAAAATTCAAGGGAACGGTAGCACGGGCCATTGATCTACAAGATCATGCAAATACTATTAGGTACTAAGTTCATGATAAATCAAAGTTCAATTAATCATATTACTTAGGAACTCCCACTTACATAGATATCCCTCTAGTCATCTAAATGATCACGTGATCCATATCAACTAAACCATGTCCGATCAGCATGTGAGATGGAGTAGTTTTCAATGGTGAACATCACTATGTTGATCATATCTATTATATGATTCACGTTCAACATTTCGGTCTCAGTGTTCCGAGACCATATCTGCATATGCCAGGCTCATCAAGTTTAACCCTGGTATTTTGCACGTGCAAAACTGGCTTGCACCCGTTGTATGTGAACGTGGAGCTTATCACACCCGACCATCATGTGGTGTCTCGGCACGACAAACTGTAGTAACGGTGCATACTCAGGGAGAACACTTGTAACTTGAAATTTAGTGAGGGGTCGTCTTATAATGCTACCGACGTACTAAGCAAAATAAGATGCATAAAGGATAAACATCACGTGCAACCAAAATATATGACATGATATGGCCATCATCATCTTGTGCCTTTGATCTCCATCTCCAAAGCACTGTCATGATCTCCATCGTCACCGGCTTGACACCTTGATTTCCATTGTAGCATCTTTGTCGTCTCACCAACTATTGCTACTACGACTATCGCTACCGCTTAGTGATAAAGTAAAGCAATTATATGGCGATAGCATTTCATACAATAAAGCGACAACCATAAGGCTCCTGCCAGTTGTCGATAACTTTTATAAAACATGATCATCTCATACAAAAAATTATATCTCATCATGTCTTGACCATATCACATCACAACATGCCCTGCAAAAACAAGTTAGACGTCCTCTACTTTGTTGTTGCAAGTTTTATGTGGCTGCTACAGGCTTCAAGCAAGAACCATTCTTACCTACACATAAAAACCACAATGATTTTTCATCAAGTGTGTTGTTTTAACCTTCAACAAGGACCGGCCGTAGTCAAACTCGATTCAACTAAAGTTGGAGAAACAGACACCCGCCAGCCACCTGTGTGCGAAGCACGTCGGTAGAAACAGTCTCATGAACGCGGTCATGTAATGTCGGTCTAGGCCGCTTCATCCAACAATACCGCTGAATCGAAGTAAGACATTGGTGGTAAGCAGTATCACTATTATCGCCCACAACTCTTTGTGTTATACTCGTGCATATAACATCTACGCATAGACCTGGCTCGGGTGCCACTGTTGGGGAACGCGGTATTTCAAAAAAATTCCTATGATCACGCAAGATCTATCTAGGAGATGCACAGCAACGAGAGGGGAGAGTGTGTCTACTACCCTCGTAGACTGAAAGCGGAAGCGTTTAGTAACGAGGTTGATGTAGTTGAACGTCTTCACGATCCAACTGATCCTAGTACTGACCATACGGCACCTCCGTGTTCAGCACACGTTCAGCACGATGGCGTCCCTCGGGCTCTTGATCCAGTTGAGGACGAGGGAGAGTTTCGTCAGCACGACGGCATGGGGATGGTGATGATGAAGTTACCGACGCATGGCTTCGGCTAAGCACTATGACGATATGACCGAGGTGGTAAACTTTGGAGGGGGGAGCACAATAGACTTCCAGGGGGGCCGGTAACCCCCGATACTCCGAAACTTATCCAAAACTTCCCGAAACCATTCCGGTGTCTGAATGCAACCTTCCAATATATGAATGTTTACCTCTCGACCATTTTGAGACTCCTCGTCATGTCTGTGATCTCATCCAGGATTCCGAACAAACTTCGGTCATCAAATCACATAACTCATAATACAAATCATCATCGAATGTTAAGCATGCGGACCCTACGGGTTCGAGAACTATGTATACATGACCGAGACACATCTCTGGTCAATAACCAATAGTGGAACCTGGATGCTCATATTGGATCCTACATATTCTATGAAGATCTTTATCGGTCAAACCGCACAACAACATACGTTATTCCGTTTGTCATCGTTATGTTACTTGCCCGAGATTCAATTGTTGGTATCATCATACCTAGTTCAATCTATTTACCGAAAAGTCTCTTTACTCGTTCCACAATGCATCATCATGTAACTAACTCATTAGTCACATTGCTTGCAAGGCTCATAGTGATGTGCATTACCGAGAGGGCCCAAAGATACCTCTCTGATGCTCGGAGTGACAAATCCTAATCTCGGTCTATGCCAACTCAACAAACACCATCAGAGACAAATCCTAATCTTTATAATCACCCCGTTACATTATGACGTTTGATAGCACACAAGGTGTTCCTCCGGTATTCGGGAGTTGCATAATCTCATAGTCAGAGGAACATGTATAAGTCATGAAGAAAGCAATAGCAATAAAACTAAACGATCATTATGCTAAGCTAACGGATGGGTCTTGTCCATCACATCATTCTCTAATGATGTGATCTTGTTCATCAAATGACAACACATGTCTCTGTTTAGGGAACTTAACCATCTTTGATTAATGAGCTAGTCTAGTAGAGGCATACTAGGGACACTCTGTTTGTCTATGTATTCACACAAGTACTAAGTTTCCGGTTAATACAATTATAGCATCAATAATAAACATTTATCATGATATAAGGAAATTTAAATAACAACTTTATTATTGCCTCTAGGGCATATTTCCTTTAGAAAGGAGGTACTGGACGTCCGATGAATACCGGTCGTCCGACACGCGTCGGTCGTCCGACAGAACCAAGGCACGGAAGATGAGATCCTGAAGAAGATCATTTGAGCAAGACTTTAGTGAGACCCCATGTTCCCCTCCTAATAGTGCAGGATCCCTATACTCAAGAGCAAGCATAAAAAGGTGCCTAAGCCAGTAGACTTATTTCTTCGTTCTTGAGGAAGATAAATATTTCTGAAGTCATAATCCACACACACAAGATCCCGAGGGGACATAAAGCTGAGATATACTTGACAAACTTTGTTAGTCCCCTATGAGTATATTGTCATCAACATCAAAATAAGATTAAGGGTATGATTGCACTTTCAGTGCCCCTCCGCCAGGCTGTGGGCGCGAGCAAAGGTTTTCCAGCCACACCGGAAGAGCACAACATGAGGGGCAGGAAAAATCTACATCCACCCAATGCTGTCGTTACAACAACCCCCATGTGCAGCTTCAGTGCACACGGCTTCTCGAGCTCCATCACCCTCGCGAGCGGGGTAGGAAGATGGAGGCGACCGTGTGGGGGCTTGTGCAGCCTGATGATGAATTCCAGCAGCTAGTCCCCAACGTAGCCTTCCATTTGTGGATGAGCGGCCAGGGGAGGGGTGATCAGAGCGCCACCCCATCCTCCTCAACCCTGAGCACCGTGACGGCTGCAACCACGCCCTCTCCCACCTCCTCTCATGAAGGGCTCCGCCCCAGCGTCTTCGACATGAGGAGGGAGCCGTTGTCAAGAAGTATCTCTCGTCGCCATCATTGGAACACCACCGCGCCCTTTCCCTCACGTCATGATGTAGAGGAGATGCCAAACGAATGGGGAGTGTGTCAGTAGGTGCCCCGCTCACGTCCCCTTTTTAGGCGGACAAAGTTGGGGGTTGGCTCCTCACCCAGGAAACGACCGCCCCGCTCCACCAATCCAACTCTTCTGCTTTTGGCAATGGCTCACAGGATCAGAACTGACCCCCTACGCGTATCTACGGCGCTTGGCTTTCTGCCATGTGATAACCCACAAGTACAGGGGATCGCAACAGTTTTCGAGGGTAGAGTATTCAACCCAAATGTATAGATTCGACACAAGGGGAGCCAAAGAATATTTGAAGGTATTAGCAGCTGAGTTATCAATTTAACCACACGTGGAGATTAATTATTTGTAGCAAAGTGATCAGTAGCAATGTAGTATGATAGTTTTGATAATAGTAGCAACATTAACGGTAACGGTAACAGTGATATCAGTAGTTTTGTAGCAAGTGTAACAGTGATGATAGCAGTAGTAACTTAGCAAGATCAATATAGGATAAATTCGTAGGCATTGAATCGGTGACTTGTTGGATGATATTCATCATGAGACAGTTATAACCTAGGGCGATACGGCACTAGCTCCAGTTCATCAATATAATGTAGGCATGTATTCTGGAAATAGTCATACATGCTTATGGAAAGAACTTGCATGACATCTTTTGTCCTACCCTCCCGTGGCAGCGGGGTCCTATTGGAAACTAAGGGATATTAAGGCCTCCTTTTAATAGAGAACCAGAACAAAGCATTAACACACGGTGAATACATGAACTCCTCAAACTACGGTCATCATCGGGAGTGGTCCCGACTATTGTCACTCTGGGGTTGCCAGATCATAACACGTAGTAGGTGACTATAACTTGCAAGATCGGATCTAGAACATGGATATAATGGTGATAACATAAATGGTTTAGATCTGAAATCATGGCACCCGGGCCCAAAGTGACAAGCATTAAGCATGGCTAAGTCATAGCAACATCAATCTTAGAACATAGTGGATACTAGGGATCAAGCCCTAACAAAACTAACTCGATTACATGATGAATCTCATCCAACTCCTCACCGACCAGCGAGCCTACGAAGGAATTACTCACTCCCGGTGGGGAGCATCATGGAATTGGCGATGGAGAAGGGGGTGTGATGATGAATAACGAAGATCCTCCTCTCCGGAGCCACAAACAGACTCCAGATCTGGCCTCCCGATGAAGAACAGGAGGTGACAGCAGCTCCGTCTCATGGATCGCGATAATTCTTTCTCCCCGATTTTTTTCTAGAAAATAGGATTTTATAGTGTCGGTTTCATGGTCTGCGGGGCCACCAGGTGGGGACAACCCACCTGGGCGCGCCTGGAGAGGGGGGCGCCCTGGTGGGTTGTGCCCACCCAGGTGCCCCTCTCCGGTAGGTCTTGGCTAGAAATTCTTGCTTATTGTATAAAAATTCCTCGCAAAGTTTTGTTCCATTCTGAGAACTTGTATTTCTGCACAAAAACAACACCATGATAGTTCTACTGAAAACAGCGTCAGTCCGGGGTTAGTTTCATTCAAATCATGCAAATTAGAGTCCAAAACAAGAGGAAAAGTGTTAGGAAAAGTAGATACATTGGAGACGTATCAACTCCCCCAAGCTTTAAACTTTGCTTGTCCTCAAGCAATTCAGTTGATAAACTAAAAGTGAAAAAGAAAAACTTTTATGAACTCTTTTGCTCTTGTTTGCATAAATAAGCCTAAACAGCACCCAGGTTTTTAGCCAACATTATAACTAACCATGCCGACAATAACTCTTAAATATTATATTAACTCATTTCAATGACATAATCAGCTAGCGAGCAATAATAAGATATCTCAAATGACAACACGTTGTCAAAACAACCATGATATAATATGACAATAGTGGTATCTCGCTAGCCCTTTCTGAGACAGCAAAACATAAATGCAGAGCACCTCCAAAGTCCAAGCAGTGACTAAACATTGTAATCCATGGTAGAAAAGATCCAGTCATGATGCACCCAACATTAGCTACACACAATGCATAAATCATGACAGCAGTGCTCTCAGGTTCTAGCGCTTGTTTTAGAAGGTGATGGCACAACATAAAAGTAAACAGATAGTCCCTTCGCAGAGGGAAGCAGTGATTGTAGAGGTGCCAGAGCTCAAGTTTTTAAAACAGAGATAAATGATATTTTGAGACATTCACCCTTCTCATTTACTTCACGACCATCAGTTATCAATATCATCCATGCTAAGCACGCTAGTGGCGGTTCCCAAGCGGTAAAAGTAAAGGTTTTGACTCCATTGGGATTTTTTGTTTGATTATTTGTAAGCTATTTTTGTTTGCAGTTTGGTACTAGGCATCCCTATTACCTCCCTTTTCTCGTGCGATGGCGAGTGAATAAACACTCGACCTAAGAATAACCCGCTTAGCATGGAAGATACCGACCACCTCCTATCGTTCCATGAACGATCCAGGCACACAAAAAGGATTTTTTTTAGAAGTTTTTAGAGGTGGCACATGCAAATTTACTTAGGACGGTAGGGTAATACCGCATATAGGTAGGTTGGTGGACTCATCTGGAATAACTTCGGGTTCCAGTTTTTGATGTACAGGCAGAATTCCCACTTAGTACAGGCGAAGGCTAGCAATTAGATTGCAAAGCGGCCAGCTAGAGAGCAGCAACGATCATGAACATGCATTATGCATAAGTAATATTGGACACTGGCATGAGTAGGATATGAACACCATGAACATAAATATCATAGAGGCTATGATTCAACTACATGCATGAACATGTGCCAAGTCAAGCCACTCGAACATTCATAGGAGGATACCATATCATCATACTACATCACAATCATTTTTACGCAATGTTGATATCCAGGATAAATCATTATCCACTCCTAGCTACTTATGGATGGCATGAGAAACTATAATATCTAATTGTCATTGCAAACATGTTCAATCATAATGGGCCGAATCATGGATACTAGGTTATTTACACAAACAGAACAAGTCAAGTTCATACTAGTTTCTGTCGGATGTCGGGTTCCGGCAAAACCCTTGAGGTTCAAACACTGGGGTGCGCACGAAGATCTCTCCCCCTCCCTAGCTCGCACGCTCTACGATCTCACGGCCTAGCTCGACGAACCCAAAGAACACGAGACACAAGATTTATACTGGTTCAGGCCACCATTGTGGTGTAATACCCTACTCCAGTGTGGTGTGGTGGATTGCCTCTTGGGCTGAGGATGAACAGTACAAGGGAAGAACAGCCTTGTGAGGAGAGGTGTTCTTGTGCTTGGTGTTCTTGTGTGGTAGAAGATTGGAATCTCCCCCTTTTCACGGTGGTGGCTAGTCCTATTTATAGAGGCCCTGATCCTCTTCTCAAATATTCAGCGGGAAGGGATCCCACAATGGCCAAATTTGAAGGGAGACAACTAGTACAAGCTATCTTGATAAAAGTAGTTGTAACGCCCCGTGACCGATGTGCCAGGTGTCGTCCAGTTATTCGCTGTTGTTGCCTTGTCATTGCTTGCGTGTCATGCATTGCATATCATGTCATCATGTGCATTTCATTTGCATACGTGTTCGTCTCATGCATCCGAGCATTTTCCCCGTTGTCCATTTTGCAATCCGGCGCTCCGTTCTCCTCCGGTGGTCATTTCTACCTTCTTCTCGTGTGTGGGGATTAAACATTTCCAGATTGGACCGAGACTTGCCATGTGGCCTTGGTTTACTACCAGTAGACCGCCTGTCAAGTTTCGTACCATTTGGACTTCGTTTGATACTCCAACAGTTAACCGAGGGACCGAAAAGGCCTCATGTGTGTTGCAGCCCAACACCCCTCCAAAGTGGCCCAAAACCCACCTAAACCTTCTCCATCATCTCGGTCATTCGATCACGATCGCGTGGCCGAAAACCGCAGCTCATTTGGACTCTCCTAGCTCCCTCTACCTATAAATATGTGATCCCCTCCGAAATATTCGCGGTACAAACCCTAACCTTCGTCCTCCTTGCGCCGCCGGACACGTCCGCCCGGCGGCAGGACATGTCCACCCCGCCCGGCCACCTCACTCCGACCAATGGGGAGCCACCACGTCACCGCCGCCACCGCCCTCACCCAATCGGACGCCGCCACCTCGCCCGCGCCTCTCTCTCCTCCGCCGCGGCCCGTGGGGCCCGAGTCAGGCCCGCCCGGGCCCGGAGGCGCCCGCCGCCGCTCTTGCGCGCCCAGGCCGCGCCGGACCTCATCGTCGGGCCGCGCCCGACGCCGCTGCTCGCCGCTGTATGCCTCGCCGCCGCCGCCATGCTCGCCGGCGTCCTGCCCCGCCGCCTCGGTCGCCGGACCACCCCGCGCCACCTCGCCCCGCGCGCCTCGCCGGAGCGCGCGCCACCGCCGCCCTTGTCGCGGATCCGGTCGGGCCGGACCGGATCCGGCCGTCCCCAAGCGCCCCGGCCATCCTCCGGCGCCGTCCCACCGCCCCATCGCCGGAGAGGCCACCGGCATCGTCGTTGACCTCGGAACCCTAGATCTAGATCTGGAGGTGATATTTCCACTAAGTCCCAAATTTCCTGATTCAGATGCTCTTGTTCATCATGCCATAACTCATCATCCGTAACTCCGATTTGAGCATATAGCATATCAAAATGTTCGTCTCAGAGAGTACATCATTTCATCTCATTGCATCATTTTCATTTGAGTTCATCTTGATGCCCGAAATGCTGTTAGAAGAGTGCTACTTGAGATAATTGTCAGATCTGTTGCTCCATTTAGATATTTGTCATTTTTGCCATGATTATTGTATGCATGATATGCCCATGAGCTCTACATGTGTTTTGTTAAGGGTTTTGCCATCTATCCAGAGGTGCAACCCATGTATTTTTGTGATGTGTGTGGTGACTAGCACAAGCTTGGAAAGTGAGGCACTTGGTAATGCTGATTTCAGGGACTTAGCATTTCCACTAAGTCCTTGAGCTGTTTATCTCATATGGTAATATGTTCATGTTGTTTCCTAGTGATCCGTTCCTCTTTTAAGGATGATCAGTAAGGATGTTTTGTTAATCTTTTAGTGCTCTATCCATCCATGTCTTTGTTTGCAATTATTGGAGCACCCTAGCTTGAGTCAATCGAGCTCTACTTTTGCTACTTCGTGAATCTGGGCAGATTGTCTACTTGTTAGCGATTTTGCCGTGGATGTTGTAGTTGATCCATGCATGCTATGCTATTGTTCTTGCCATGTCTAGCTTGTATTTTGTGTATTCTTGATGATTGTATGCTTAGTTTGCCATGACTTGCTCTGTAGTGAGTGCATCGAGCTCGTAAACATGCCTACTTGATATCTGTTTCAGCATGCTCGAGTTTTCACTAAGTATGAAAACTTATTATGTTTTTGCCATGTTCACATGCTTGCAAATGTATTTTCTAATCCCTTTTGGCTCAAGGTCACTAAGGGACTTTTGTTAAGCTCTTTGAGTAGCTCCATGCCATGCTTTACTTTGCCATGTTCAGGTCCTGTAGCTTATAGTTTTCATGCTCCGAAGAGTACTATCTGATCTGAAATTCCAGGCTTGTTAATTTCACTAAGTCTGAAATCTGTTTACCAAATGCATTTTTGCCATGCTTGTTTGAACCTGTTAATGGATGAATTGGCCGTAGCTCAGTGCTAGACTTTTGTTAAGCATCATGAATGGATCCCTGCCATGTATTTTGATGCCATGTTTGGGTGCTGTAGAATGTTCATCTTGTTGCATTTAGATGGCTACTTGCTGTAAATCGTAGACCGTGGTCACATTTGCATTGCTTGCCATTTCCAAACCGTAGCTCCGATTCCGGTGTTCTTTATATCGTTTTCAAGCGATTTCATCTCATATTTCCAGTGGCACATTTGGTTTTCCAAGTTGAGGCCAGGTTCATGCATTCCTTGTCCAATCATGCATATGCATCGCATACCGCATCCCGCATACCATACCATGTTCATGTGTTGGTTGTTTACTATGTTGTGTGCTTGTTTCCGGTGTTTGCTTCTTCGGGTTGGTTCCGGTAATGTCGCGTTTGTGAGGACTCATTCGTCTATGTCCGTTTGTCTTCTTCATGGACTCGTTCTTCTTCTTTGCGGGATTTCAGGCAAGATGATCTTACCCTCGAAATCACTTCTATCTTTGCTTGCTTAGTTGCTCGCTCTTTTGCCATGCCTATGCTGCGATACCTACCACTTGCTTTTCATGCCTCCCAGATTGTTGAACCAAGCCTCTAACCCACCTTGTCCTAGAAAACCGTTGTTTGGCTATGTTACCGCTTTGCTCAGCCCCTCTTATAGCGTTGCTAGTTGCAGGTGAAGATCGAAGTTTGTTCCTTGTTGGAACATGGAGCTGTTGTTCCTTGTTGGAACATGTTTACTTGTTGGGATATCACACTATATCTCTTATTTAATTAATGGTATCTATATACTTGGTAAAGGGTGGAAGGCTCGGCCTTATGCTGGTGTTTTGTTCCACTCTTGCCGCCCTAGTTTCCGTCATATCGGTGTTATGTTCCCCACGGATTTTGCGTTCCTTACGCGGTTGGGTTATAATGGGAACCCCTTGACAGTTCGCTTTGAATAAAACTCCTCCAGCAAGGCCCAATCTTGGTTTTACCATTCGCCACCTAGCCTTTTTCCCTTGGGAGTCATGCATCCCGAGGGTCATCTTTATTTTAACCCCCCCCCCGGGCCAGTGCTTGTCTAAGTGTTGGTCCGAAATGGGCAGCCTGCGGGGCCACCTCGGGGAAACTTGAGGGCTGGTTTTACTCGTAGCTTGACCTATCCGGTGTTGCCCTGAGAATGAGATATGTGCAGCTCCCATCAGGATGTCGGCAAATCGGGCGGCTTTGCTGGATTTGTTTTACCATTGTCGAGGATGTCTTGAAGAACCGGGATACCGAGTCTGATCAGAATGTCTCGGGAGGAGGTCTATTCCTTCGTTGACTGTGAGAGCTTGTCATGGGCTAAGTTGGGACACCCCTGCAGGGATTTGAACTTTCGAAAGCCGTGACCGCGGTTATGGGCAGATGGGAATTTGTTAATGTCCGGTTGTAGAAAACCTGAAGTTGACCTTAATTAAAATGCATCAACCGCGTGTGTAACCGTGATGGTCTCTTTCCGGCGGAGTCCGGGAAGTGAACATGGTTGTTGGAGTTATGCTTGACGTAGGTTGTTCCAGGATCACTTCTTGATCATAGTTGTTCGAACGTGCTTTGCCTTCTCTTCTCGCTCTCATTTGCGTATGTTAGCCACCATATATGCTAGTCGCTTGCTGCAGCTCCACCTCATACCTTTTACCTTACCCATAAGCTAAAATAGTCTTGATCGCGAGGGTGCGAGATTGCTGAGTCCCCGTGACTCACAGATACTTCCAAAACCAGCTTGCAGGTGCCGATGAGTCCATGCAGATGACGCAACCAAGCTCAGGAGGAGCTCGATGAAGATCTTGTCCTTTGTGTTGTTTCATTTTAGTTGATCAGTAGTGGAGCCCAGTTGGGGTCGATCGGGGACCGTGTCGCACTTGGGGTTCTTCTTTTATTTTGGTTCCGTAGTCGGACCTTGACTGTATTTGGATGTTGTAATGTTTTATTCACGTAATTGTGTGAAGTGGCGATTGTAAGCCAACTATGTATCGTTTCCCTTATGTATTACATGGGTTGTGTGAAGATTACCTCACTTGCGACATTGCTTTCAATGCGGTTATGCCTCTAACTCGTGCTTCGACATGTGGGAGATATAGCCGCATCGAGGGCGTTACAGTAGTCTTCGCCTGCCAAAGGCTCTGGTGGTGACGCCATCTTGGGCTCCACGGTGACCTCCGTCTTGCTGTCCCGCTGGTTGTAATAGCCTGGATTTTTGCCATTTTCTTTTTCCATTGATTTTCTTGGATTTCATGTTTTGTTTTGCTTTTCCGTGGCTATGTGGTTCTGAAACTTGGGAAGATCATGTCTTCCTAGGTTTTATAGTGGCTTGTCACCCTCTTCATCATCCCAAGATCATGTCATTTCCATCCTTGACCTAACCCAGAATTCTTTTGTTGGGAATATTCCTTTTCTGATAAAGGAATAACCCTTAAAACCCTAGGTTGTGAAGCAACCTATATTTATATCACTCCTAATATTCCCAAATAATTCTCATAAATTTTTTGGGTAATATCTTCCACAAATATGGCAAAATATATCATTGGCCATGTTTCCCATCATGCTCAATAAATTCATTTCATATTCTGTCATAAATGGCACATTGTGGAATAAGTGCCATTTATCTTTGCCCAATTCAACCCAAACTTCTTGGACATATTTTTCTGTCCAACTAATTGCCTCATGCAAAAATACAACTCAATTTGCCTAGTAAATATTCCTGAGCATTTTTTTAAAGTTCCTGTCTGAGGGAAGTCATTGTGAAGGAAGTACAAGCTATACATATCCAAATGAGTTGCAATTTTGCAAGGTCATTCCTATGGTCAAATAATGACTCTCCACCAAATATGAGCTCATGTAACTCATCTGTGTGAGCCCAGCCCCAAATCTTAGTTTCTAGTCATATTTTCAGTTTGTGAAGCAACTATATTTTATATTGATTCAATTGAGCTGAAACTTTACCAGGACATGATTATACCTATATCAACTCCCTCCACCAAGTTTTAGATCAATTAGTTAACCCAATTGCCCTGTGCAATTCTTCCAAGTTTTTGTCCAGAATAAAGCTTTGTGAAGCAAGTGCCACCTTGGTATTTCCAAATGGCATGAAACTTTTACAGCAGCTTCATATCATCATATAACCCCTCTATGCCAAATTTAAAGTCATGAAAATCAAGTATGTGAGTGTATCATCCAAATCCCTAATTCTGGCCAGTTTTGCACTTTCTACAGCAACCCTCGTCTAAACTCCTCCTCTTAGTATGATTTTTGGTGATAAGCATCACCTTAGTGTGTGATCATCAGCAGACAAACTATTTACCACATTACAAAGTTGGTTTAACCAGGGCAAGTTACAAGCACCTTCCTGTTAATTTACTTTGGATATAAGTGCAGATCTCTTATTTGCCCCTGGACCGATTTATTTCCTCATTTTGACTAAGGGCACGACGGTCTATCTACTGGACATGGCCGGCCCGGCCATAACGCATCGTTTGCACCAATTCCTGTGGTGATCACGCTGATGTCACGTACAGTGCAAGCTATGGCTCGGTCCGGCCACTGTTCTCGTCTCCTCACTCCTCGTCTCGAACTCCATTCATGTCCTGGAGTTAGCCCGTGCTCGACTGCATCACCATGCGTCGCTGCTTCGTCGTGGTTCGCCTTAAATGCACCGCTAGCGCCATGCCCGTGCCGCGTCCAGCCTCTGCCCGCCATTAAAGCTTCGTCGGGAGCTCGTCCGTGAGCTCCAGAGCCTCCCCGGGCCTATATATAGGACCCCCGAGCCCTCCCGCAGCTCACCCATCTCTCCCTCGCCTCATTTGGTCACCAGGATCGCCCCATCTCGCCGGAGTTCGCCTCTGTCCACCATGGCCGCCTCGGCCTCGGCATGATTCTGGCCAACCCGAGCCTCCTCTCGTCCTCCCACCACGTCCACTGAGTCCTCCTCGTTCCACTCAGCCGCCCCACCCACTTGCCCCCTCGCCGAAGCCCCTGCTTCACCGAATACCTCCACCGCCCGAGCTCTCTATAGCCTCCCCGGTCGCGGCGTCTCACCACCTCTCCACCACTCTCCGACGCCTCCTTTGCCTCTGAATGGGTGCAGTGCTCCGCCCTGAAGCCACCGGTGCCCGTGCCTTGGTTTGAGGTGGCCGGAGCAGTCCGCTCCATCGCCGGCGCCCGCCCTTGTTCTTCTCTGTTACCAACCACCACCGCAGCTCCAGGCCTCCCCCGCGCCTCTTCTCTCTTGGAGAAGGTGCAGCGTGGCCCCGCACCCGCCGGTGTGTTCGGCCGGGCTGGAGCTGGCCTGAGCCGGCCGCCACGTCGCTGGCAGCGCCTTTGTCTCCCTCCCCTATTCCCTGTCGCGACTGAGCACGGGAGGAGGAAGACGATGCCTTGCCAGCTGGCCAGGCAGGCCCCCATCTCCAACGGATCCCACCTGTAAGTGAGCCACCACCTTATCCACTTGGATAAGTGGAAACGTTTTCCTGAAAGGCGTTTTCGTTACATGAAAGCGTATTTCCTTCCTCTTTTATCCAAAATGTGTTTTACCTTCAGGAAAGCGTATTCTCTTCTATTGCGGCTGAAAATATGTTTGCCTTCACAGAAAACGTGTTTGGCCCGAAGGCGCTTTATGTTTTTCCACCAGGGGCCTGTTTGCTGAAGTATATTCATAGATTGGTCCCTGATCTTCTACACTTCACAACTTTTCAACCGTAACTCCGATCGAGGTGAAACCATTGCTCACTTTTTCGTCTCGACGAGCTCTATCTTTTGGTAACATTTTCACTAGGTGGTCCCATAGTAAAAATGACCATTTTGCACTTGCCTCAAATCAGCCCCTCCGAGAAAGAACCGCCTCGCGTTTTGTTCCGCGGCTTCACCGCACTTCTTCCCGGAGTCTTCGTCACCCCAGGCAAGCCACAATACCCACTTGCATGATAGTCATGCAGCAGCCATGGTTCTCAACTTGAATATTTGTTAAATGTTTGCTTGTTTAAAATATGGTTATCGTTGTTTCAGTAATGCTTCTGGGTAGTGCTTACTTTCTTGTTATGTTTTTATGCACCTGGTTGTCATGCCCTGCTAGTTGCTAGTATTCCTTTCTTATGCTTATGTGTGCTAGTAGTACATGTTGATGTTGGTGATGGTCTTCGGTTGACTGCCATCTATCCCAAGTACCGTTTTTATGCATGTTCCATTGCATCTAGTTGGTTAAATGCTTGCATGATGGCATTGTTGATATGTTCTTGCATGATATTTATTGTTGATGCTAGTGGTCATGCTATGTTTTGGAGAAGTATGTACTTATGATGTTCACGCTAGTCAGTATGCCATGCTTAGTTGGATATGATTCATGGTTGTTATGGTGGATAGTTATGTGGTACCCTCATGATTATGTTGATATCATGCTCATGCATTGTAATTGCATCATGTATTTTATCATGGCTCAGCATATTTGCATTCAAGTTTAACCGGATTAAATTGAACTTGAACAACTGTTGGCTGAGTCATGGTGCCACCATATCAAACTGACCAGTGCAACCACGCTTACCTTTATGGGAAGGTCCTAACTGGGTCTATTGCCGTGCCTCTCGCCGGTGCCTCCAACGAGGGAAGGTTATGGGCGTGCGGTACCTTGGCCCGGTAAGCAGACATAACCTTGTGTGCCCGTTGTTGTTATGGATCTGGGTCCCCATTTGGGAGCGTTTATGTTTGGCCACGGCGGTGGTCGTTGGTGTCTTCGGTAGACACGGGGCCACCCAGGACTAGCCAGTGGGGAGTGAGTCGGAGTGGTCGGAAGAGTGTCATGGCAATAGGACGGTTTTGTCGGAACGCCGTTGGTCCACCCGAATGGGAGTGCGAGGCCATAGGTTCCGTGGTGTGGGTACAGTGTACTAACCTATGCAGGGTGTATACTAAATCTATCGATAGTCGTGCCTACGGATAAGGGCCCAGTTCGTGTCGGTCACACTGTGAGTCAACAGTAATAATAATAATAATGTGCTTAATAACAACCCCGGTTCGATGATGAGATAAGTTGGTTGTGATCACCGGAAAGATCACCGTTTCAGACCAAGTGTTGGTCATGGTTGTGATCGCCGGAATGATCACCGTGGTATCGAGGATACCGAGTTGTTGGATATTCGTGATGTTGTGCGAGAAACGTGGGTAAGTATCAAGCTCCTTGTGGTCATTTGATGATTACTATAGTATTGTTTATGCCAAGATTGATTTGATCCTGAGATAATCGTGTAATGTCCGAGGTTGGTAAGTGATGCATGTAATGGATTAGGAGGTAACCTGAGCAAATGGTGCATATAGTGTCATCATGTTGCATGCTAGTATCATCAGATTTATATGTTCATGCCATGATCATATATTGTTCTAGCGATATTATGTTCATGTTGTTCATGCCATGTTATCCTGATGATCTCATGATAATTCCTTATTAACCTGTAATTGCCATGATGTTGTTTGTCTTGAATGCTTCTAGTTATTGTGAGCTTGCAAGTACATTCAATGTACTGACCTGGCGTGTCATGCCAGTTTGCAGGTCGTGCCTGGATTTCTTGCTTGTTTGGTGTTGTTCCCGTGTTCGCGAGCTATGATAAACGTTCCAGGCAGAGTCCCTGCAGATTGGAGTCCATCATCGCCATTCGTTGTTCCGCTGCCAGTAGTTGTTCCGCTGCTTCGAATTGTTATGCTGCTTGTATAGAGCAACCTCGTTGGCGTAGTGTCGTCGTGCCGATGTTATTCATTGTAATATCGGAACCCTTGTATTCATATTCGTGTTGTAATAGAGAGCTGGTTTGTTCTATACTAAGCAGTGATGTATTCTAGAAGACTTCACCTTGATCTCTGGGCTGGAATACGGGGTTTTCTCTGAGCCGGGGTGCCACAGGCTTGGTATCAGAGAAGGTCTGGCTGTAGAGCGTCCTAGTCCGCTGGAACATTAGAAAATGGTAGTATAGGATCTGGTTGTTGCCCTTGCTTGCTGCATTTGGTTGTTGCATTTGTTTGCTGCATATAGTCTTATTTCTGAGTTAGTCCGAGACGCCATTCGAGCCAGGAGATTGCTTGGTGTCGCTATACCTCAGTCTCCGCTAGCCCCTCCAGATCGTCCGCCTCGTCCGTTCGGAGTTTCAGAGTCAGCAGTTCCACTCGGTACTCCCTTAGCTTCCTCGTCAGTTCGCGAGCGTTTGGTCAAGCGTAGAATGTAGTCCATCGTGTAGTGCTTGTGCATCTGCTATAGTATCATGCTTGTGTGTGCCTGTGTGGAGCAGCTTTGTAGCTTGTTTGACGTGTGCTTTGTTGCAATAAATCATTTTCTCGTGCCTCTTTTCTTTGAATCCTCTGTGTTACCCCCTTATGGAAATTACTCCTCAACCGACACCGGATCAAAAGAAGCCGTGAGCAGTACAGATATACACCAAGGAATTTAGTTAAAAGCAATGAGATTTTCAGCTGACATCATTGGAGACATCCGTCCGGATACAAATTGTATTATGATCAGACCTTTCAGCAACAAGTACCTGTCAAAGATACACTTTATCGCATCAATGATTAAATTAGCAATAGAACAAAATTGGATCAACAACGCATTTCAAGTCAAAGGAATGGGCTATGCACAATGATTGAATCTGCCGTAAGGAAAAATTAAAACATTGTGACACCCAGAAGTCAGTCCAAATGCACGGTGAATTCAGTAAGGACAGTCAGACAATTCTTGCCATATAAATAATCAGATGCTGGGCTGACAAAGATATATATATATATATATACATATATATATATATATCATTCCATTCACCAAGAAAATCAGTCCCGTCCTTCTCCACAATTTATTGACGAAGTGTACAAAGATAAGGTTCCCAGTCTGCATCGGTAGGGAATGAATGGATTCCCATGCAAGATATTCAGTCTTCTCGATAAAATACTACAAAAGCTTCTGTCATAAGGTACCGAGTCTTCCCTAGCAAAGTCTTTCAGGGGGGAAGCTTATGAGCACAATATCCCGGTGGTTCCCAAACGCAAGCTGCCCAGTATTCTTCTGTACGACACTAATACAATACATTAAATTATGAATTGTCAGCATATGATAGTGTTCTCCAAATGGCAGATCTGCGACAATTTGGTCTGAAACAAAAATCAGTCAGAACAAAGGTATTCCTCGAGAATCAGATATTAGTTCATTCAGTATGCTGGCAAGTCCATGCAAGTCTCTCACACAAGGAAGAATTCCACGGTACACATCCGAAAACCTCACTGGTTATTCAAGAAACAAAAACCAGTGGGTGATGCCATAATCAACAAGTCTTGAAGGAAAGACAACATTGAGACAATAATCTTGGCAGTGACTATCAAGATCAGTCCCGCACATCCAACAATATGATGTTATTAACCCTTTCACTGTCCGGCATAATCCCCAACAGTATTGAGATCTGTATAACCACACGTGAGCCGGATAAATATACCAAGGCTCAAAACATGAACTAGATCAAGGTATGATTGCCAGATACTGTATGTAACAGTATTCAGGGCCGCAAAAATAATCAAGGATATATATAAGGCCCCGCTCTTTCAGTTGAGGATCCAGATGAAGAAAGTAATAATGAAAGAGCAAGACCAACAATACAGGTATGTCGGTTATCATGTGAAAAATTTGGATGCCCAATACCGTCTTATTCCACGGCAAACCCAAGCAAAGATCCACCTAAGAGGTATACTCCATTGTGGTAAGGACCTCATAGCGAGGCAACCAGCTCAGTCCACAGTATGCTCAGAACTGTCAACATTGAATACCCGAGTCTGTCCGGTCAGACTCATGGATGGCTAAATATATTGACCTCAACACCCGTGATGGAGCATCGCACAGACAGTTAATCCCAGGGAGATACTGGCAAAAATGAAGAATTAGTGTGAAAACATATACTTTGAGAATTGTTATCTCTCGCATAGGGGAAGCGATTAAAAGAATAGCCTGTGTGGATGGGATTCTTTGCCAAGCTCACCACCAGTCAAGTCTACAAATCTTATCATCGGGAGATGGTGCATTTTTCTATCAGTCACGACAAGCGACAGTCAAACCTTTGGTACAACTTGGATACTCAAGACTGTGAAGCCAGGCAAGATAAGTCAGAAACTCCTGCAAGATGACAGCATCCGTTAGCAAAAACAGATATGATCCACATCACTGTTTTGGAACCAGAAGGCATGCCTATATTTGAGGAATCCGATGCCAGGATAGAAGAGATTCTTTGTTCCATGGGAAGATATGTTCCCCAACTTTGTGGAATATTATTGGTACTCGATACTAGGATAACATTTCCAGCAAGGATCAATATCAAGAAGGACAAGTATGTCCATAAAAATAATATTTTGGATGCTAGCTCAGCCAACAGATATGAAAGAAAATTTGAGTCAGTATAAATAGGAACATATAAGGTACATCCTATCAGAATGTCATATACGACAAAGCAAACCACCCCAGATCAAGACAGTCAGTCAGACCCAATTCAGTGGAAATATTATGAATAAAAGAAACCTGAGTTGGAAACGGTTTCTTCAAGTCAGGAAAATTATTTAACCCTGAACAACCAAATCTTGAGGACGAGATTTCTTTAAGGGGGGAAGGTTTGTAATAGCCTGGATTTTCGCCCTTTTCCTTTTTCCTTCGATTTTCTTGGATTTCCTGTTTTGTTTTGCTTTTCCGTGGCTATGTGGTTCTGAAACTTGGGAAGATCGTGTCTTCCTAGGTTTTATAGTGGCTTGTCACCCTCTTCATCATCCCAAGATCATGTCATTTCCATCCTTGACCTAACCCAGAATTCTTTTGTTGGGAATATTCCTTTTCTGATAAAGGAATAACCCTTAAAACCCTAGGTTGTGAAGCAACCTATATTTCTGTCACTCCTAATATTCCCAAATAATTCTCATAAATTGTTTGGGTAATATCTTTCGCAAATATGGCAAAATATATCATTGGCCATGTTTCCCATCATGCTCAATAAATTCATTTCCTATTCTGTCATAAATGGCAAATTGTGAAGCAAGTGCCATTTATCTTTGCCCAATTCAACCCAAACTTCTTGGAAATCTTTTTCTGTCCAAATAATTGCCTCATGCCAAAATTCAACTCAATTTTCCTAGTAAATATTCCTGAGCAATTTTTCAAAGTTCCTGTCTAAGGGAAGTGATTGTGAAGGAAGTACAAGCTAGACATATCCAAATGAGTTGCAATTTTTCAAGGTCCTTCCTATGGTCAAATAATGACTCTCCACCAAATATGAGCTCATGTAACTCATCTATGTGAGCCCAGCCCCAAATCTTAGTTTCTGGTCATATTTTCATTTTGTGAAGCAACTATATTTTATATTGCTTCAATTGAGCTGAGACTTTACGAGGACATGATTCTACCTATATCAACTCCCTCCACCAAGTTTTAGCTCAATTAGTTAATCCAACTAGTTGACCCGTTGCGCCAAATGGCGCAGATACCCGCTAAAGTCATGTTGTCGATGAAAAGAGTTTCATTTAGCAAGGGCATATTCGATACTCGTAGTAGAAAGCTCATGTATTAAACCATGCTATTTTGAAAATGTCTTATCACATTGCGAGATCCAAATTTGAAAAAAATGTATAACCCGTTGCGCCAAAAAATTATATTTGTATAACATGACCCATTGTGACAAATGGCGCAGAGTCCCATTTAAAACCATGTACTTGTTAAAAATATTTTCATTTTTTTAGTAACTATGTTTGAGCAAATACATACGATAAGAGTTTAATTGATTGTGTACATAAAAGGCAAGATGGCAACATCAGAGTACAATTGTACGATGCGCAACAGCAATCAAACTTAGTTAGCTAATAAATTGTTTGAAGGGAACTAAACATTTCAGAGTAGTTTATCCCACATCTCATTCTCCTCGAAAATGAGCCCAAGCGGCCATCAACAAAAATACAATTGTTTTGATACAACAACGGTAACAGAAATGAGTAACCATGGAGGAGAGTTGCATGTAAACTTAAGGCCAATGTCAAAGACCAACATGTTGACATACTCATCCCGCTCTCGGTTCTGGTCATCAGTCCAGGTAATCAACTCCTGACCAACGCCTTCAGCAACAACCACAACAACATGCCCCTTCTTCTTTACCCTTTCATACAGGAACTCAAATAGGTCTCCCTTCCATTCAACGTGGAAATCAATCTCAACCAGCAGTCAACATCTTGGCTACTCAGAGTGGCATGAAGAGTAATGTGGCACGTGCTCCTGCTCATAAGTATGACAAGACCGGTGCCATTCACAGCTCTCACAGCCTCCACATGTGCCGCATTGATCGCCTGCTGAGCAATCAAGAAAGAGCCTACACACTGAACTCGACAACGCAGTTCAACTTATGAAACTAAGCAACTAATCTACGAAAAAGCGCCTGCTTGGCTACTTGGCATCCAACCATAAAAAGTAAAATCACAGTGAGAAAAAGAATAACATAGGGCTTTATGGATCATGACTTTGCCGCTCCTCATGCATCATCTCCATTGGATAGGGTTTTTTTTCTGAACCACTGTACGAGGGACCTGGAAGAAACCAAGACAAAAATATAACTCAGTAAATGAAGACTGCATTTTCCCATAAATTGAGGCCTAGTCTAGAAAAAGAGCCAAGGCTTGAGGCAGCAACTAAAATGTACAAAATAAAGAACATCATATGCAGTGTCCATAGTGAAATGGAGTTGTAACTGGCCATCAGTAGATTATTACACAACACATGAAGTATGTTAGAACATGGAAAGAAGCTGGAAAGCATTGTTAAATAGGTTACTGAACACCTTACCTGGTATAGACCATAAAACATGCTTTCTACAGCAAGTGGATGCTTCATTAAATATGCAGCTTGTCTCTAAAATGTCTTGTATTTATGAACAGAGGGAGTATTAACTGACCAAAGCAAACACTTTATAACCAATAATGAAAGAGTTCCTAATTGGACTCAAGAGGTGTAACGGTTAGATTACATGAGGAACGATATTTTCAGGCATCCAATAGATCCAAAGTGCACGCAAAATTATAATTTTGGACTGGAGGCTATCTATTGTCAAATTCTTTATTTTTCCATGGCCTGTGAAAATATATTGTAGTGTAGTGTCACATTGTTGGTACAGAAAAGGCTATTGCAATAATGAGAACAGAAATATATTTTGGGACTGTTAGATGGATAAATCTTGATTTGAAACGTTAGTAGCGAATTCGTTCTTTTGCTCATGATGTGATTTCTTTTGCTAGGACGAATTAAGCCTGGGTAGAGTATTACCCAAAAAATGGTGTGTTGTTGTGTACAATGAGATATATGTACACACATTCTTATTTGGTGGTATAAAGTCCCATTTTAAATCATGTTTCCGGCCACCGTCGATCCCATGCTCCTATCCGGGTGCTCGGTGTTAGGCAACAGGCAAGTGGGAGAAGGATCCAGGAGTGGATCAAGCCGCCACCAACCACCAGGTCGTAGCTGACCTAGACGTCAGGGAAGTGTAAGAAGGATCCAAGAGTGGATCGAGCCGCCACCACCCACCAGGTCATAGCTGACCTAGCCGGCAGGGAAGTGTAAGAAGGATCCAAGAGTGGATCGAGCCGCCACCACCCACTAGGTCACACCTGGCAAGCGACAACTGGCAAAAGCAGATACAAAGGTTGTATCTAATGAGTATAAGGTTGGACCCATAAAATTTGGCTAGCCATAAGTATGATTATAAGAACATACTTTGATTGTATGCAGCATCAACAATATAAGATTATTCACAAAATAGGATAATATTGGGGACACAAAAAGGTCATTCCTAGATGTTCCGGACAATCTAATAGTTTGAAAAGACAAACTGAGAACCATACAACAATATAAACTTGTTACCTTTTTTTCTTAGGCAAAAACAGACATTAGAAACCAAAATGGATGTATCTTTTTCTATGTAGTGATAATGGGAGAGTCCTAGCTCAGAAGCAACTCCACATCCAACTGATGAGCAACCTGGTCCTGCATGTACACGGAACAAAAATAATGTTTATTATCCTTCAGGTATGCACCCCAAGTAGCAACTGAAAAATTATTGAACTACAAGCAGTTCAAGATAATAACTACAAAATCTTTCTAGAAATAAGTGACTAAGTAAAAAAAATAAAAACAAGAGAATGAGGTAAGTAAGAAATCCCAATTGAGCTTGAGAAGGAGAGGCTGTGCATGAGCATCCAAGAACCAGTAGAAGAGCGCCCTCCCACTCTGCTTGTTCATGGTGACATGCCCAGAGAACCGAGAGATGTGTGAACTCCTTGGCTGACCAGGGAGAAATACCACCCTATCAGCTTCCTACTCGCTGTAACCGGCCAAGTAGCAGCGTCAACACCCTAGCAGGCAAAGACAATGTGTGCCTGAACACACATGTCACTAAACCAACAAGCACACACACATAACAAGAACCCGTAGCAAGCAAGTGCGGGGGACAAGAGGAGAGTTGGGACTGAAAAGAAATTACCATGGTGGCAACTGGATTTAGATGGAAAAACAACAAAACAAAATTTCGTAAAAAGAAAAGCTGCTATATTCCTTCAATATGTATTTCTAAAACTGATATATCATCTTCATAACATGTTTATTTTCTATCCAAGGCTTGACTGTAGCATAAAATTACACCATGGTAAATCTTGAGAAAGACCAAGCTTCAATTTCAGGCTTAATCGCTTGGTCACAAATTTTAGGAGAAGGGAAGACAACAGTCAGCGGTCACGAGATGAATTGTGCCTGCTAGTTCAGAAACACCAATACACCTAAATGGAGGAACTTACTTCATGTGCCTGAGCCACCGATACAACTTTACCAGTGCCAATGGGCTACACCGGTTCGTGCGCGACGACCACGTAGGCCCAGTCCTTGATCCTGTCTGCAAATAAAACGATCATCTTAGCCTACACCTTTTAGGTGACAATATATGATGATGTTAACAAAGCAAATTTCATAATTCAGATCAGGAAAAATTATTCTAGAAAAAGTTGATTAATAGCAAGATCTTGTCCCTGCCAAGCAAAATAAAAGTGTAATCATCTGTTAATAAGCACATAAACAATTAAGTCAGCTACTACTCAAATGAACTAAAAGGATTGTAATTAATAGGATGGACTGCTCATTTGAAGAAATTTATTAACAAAAACTTTGGGTGGTTCAGGTGGATCTGAAACGACCCTTGTTCTCACCTCAGGCAAAACATCGCACTTTATCCCGCAGGTGATTGTCAGCCTAAGGAAGTAGGCGGCGATCTGTTGGCTTCTTGAAATGCGCTAACCTTAAGCCATTGCCATGCTTTCTAATGGGCTTCAGAGGTCATCTACACAAAGCAAGCACCTCCAAAGCATCAGTGGTAGGTTCACAGAGGAAAATAGAAACGGTCTGAAGTCCATAGTCAACAACACAGACCATCTTCCAAGATCATACAAAGGAACCCACTCCACTACAAGCTTTCTTTCCATAGCTACTGATGTGTGCAGAAGAGCCTAGAACAGCGGTCAAACAAGATAAATCAGCCAACCATACAGTTCCAAGGTAGCATCAGGATTAGTATTGATAACTAATCCGGTAATCGTCCAAGAGCACAATGAACTAAGAGGAGATTTACCAGATTTGAGTGTTGGGGAGCGGAGAGGTGGAAGAGGGAGTTGGAGCTGAGCCGTGCCAGTTGGGATCTCGATCCAACTCCGGCCGGTCAGCCCTGTCATCGCCGGCGAGACCACCCCGTACAACGTGCCCGAGCCCCGGACTCGTCGCAGCTCCCGATCCAGGAGTGGATCGAGCCGCCGCCAACCTCCAAGTCACGTCCAGGTCAGGCCCGTCCTCTCCGGCGTCGGCCGATGACCCTCTCTCCTGTCAGCCACCGCACCTCCCTTTCCTATTTCCTCTCTCTTTCTCCCTCCTCTCCTTCCTTCTCTCTCTCCCCCTCATTTTGTCTCTCAGCTAGGGTTCGTGCGCGAGGAGGGGCGCAGGCCAACGCCGGCCGGTCACCCTCTCCCGTCCGCTGCCGGACCTCCCTCTCCTCTCCTCTCCCCTTCCTCTCCCTCTCATCTTCCTATCTCTCTCTCCTAGGGTTCGTGCGGGATGAGGGGACCGGAGTGTGCACGGCGTGCGGGACGAGGGGATTGGGTTGCGTTGGGTGCGGGCGCGGCACGCGGATGGGACAATTTCTCTCTCACCCGGGCGCCGCTTACCCAGCCAATACAGACACAAGACGAGCCCATCAGTCATTGGGCAGAAAAATGAATCGTGGGGTGAAAATAATTTAACCGCAAGTGAAGATCCAACGGCTCAGGCGTGCCAGAAAGGCAGATTGGACGGCTGACGAAGCTCCAATCGGGGAGCCTTGTGGAGGTGAGTTGGCTAGCTTCATTATAGTTTTAAATTGCCCTGTGCAATTTTTCCAAGTTTTTGTCTAGAATGAAGCTTTGTGAAACAAGTGCCACTTTGGTATTTCCAAATGGCATGAAACTTTTACAGCAGCTTCATATCATCATATAACCCCTCTATGCCAAATTTAAGCTCATGACAATCAAGTATGTGAGTGTATCATCCAAATCCCTAATGTTGGCCAGTTTTGCACTTTCTACAGCAACCCTCGTCTAAACTCCTCTTAGTCAAATTTTTGGTGATCGGCATCACCTTAGTGTGTGATCATCAGCAGACAAACTATTTACCACGTTACCAAGCTGGTTTAACCACAGCAAGTTACAAGCACCTTCCTGTTGATTTACTTTGGATCTAAGTGCAGATTTCTTGTTTGCCCCTGGACCAATTTATTTCCTCATTTTGACTAAGGGCATGACGGTCTATCTACTGGACATGGTCAGCCCGGCCAGAACGCGTCATTTGCACCAGTGCTCGTGGTGATCACGCTGACGTCACGTACAGTGCAAGCTCTGGCTCGGTCCAGCCACTATTCTCGTCTCCTCCCTCCTCGTCTCGACCTCCATTCATGTCCTGGAGCTCGCCCGTGCTCGACTACATCACCATGCGTCGCTACTTCGTCGTGGTTCGCCTTAAATGCGCCGCTAGCGCCATGCCCGTGTCGCGTCCAGCCTCTGCCCACCATTAAAGCTTGGTCGGGAGCTCGTCTGTGAGCTCCAGAGCCTCCCCGGGCCAATATATAGGACCCCCGAGCCCTCCTGCAGCTCACCCATCTCTCCCTTGCCTCATTTGGTCACCAGGATCGCCCCATCTCGTTGGAGTTCGCCTCTGTCCACCATGGCCGCCTCGGCCTCGGCATGATTCTGGCCAACCCGAGCCTCCTCTCGTCCTCCCACCACGTCCACCGAGTCCTCCTCATTCCACTCAGCTGCCCCACCCACTTGCCCCCTCGCCGGAGCCCCTGCTTCACCAAGTACCTCCACCGCCCGAGCTCTGTGTAGCCTCCCCGGTCGCCGCGTCTCACCGCCTCTCCACCACTCTCCGACACCTCATTTGCCTCTGAATGGGTGCAGTGCTCCGCCCTGAAGCTGCCGGTGCCCGCACCTTGGTTTGAGGTGGCCGGAGCCCGCCCCTGTTCTTCTTTGTTGTCAACCACCACCGCAGCTCCAGGCCTCCCCCGCGCCTCTTCTCTCTTGGAGCAGGTGCGGCGTGGCCCCGCGCACCCGCCGGTGTGTTTGCCGGGCCGGAGCTGGCCTGAGCCGGCCGCCATGTCGCCGGCAGCGCCTCTGCCTCCCTCTCATGTTCCCTATCGCGAGCGAGCACGGGAGGAGGAAGACGACGCCTTGCCAGCTGGCCAGGTGGGCCCCCCTCTCCAACGGACCCCACCTGTAAGTGAGCCACCACCTTATCCACTCGGATAAGTGGAAACGTTTTCTTGGAAGGCGTTTTCGTTACATGAAAGCATATTTCCTTACTCTTTTATCCAAAATGCATTTTCCCTTCAGGAAAGCGTATTCTCTTCTATTGCGGCTGAAAATACGTTTCCCTTCATAGAAAATGTGTTTGGCCCGAAGGCGCTTTCTGTTTTTCCACCAGGGGCCGGTTTGCTAAAGTTTATTCATATATTGGTCCCTGATCTTCTACACTTCACAACTTTTCAACCATAACTCCGATCGAGGTGAAACCAGCGCTCACTTTTTCATCTCGACGAGCTCTATCTTTTGGTAACATTTTCACTAGGTGGTCTCATAGTAAAAATGACAATTTTTCCCTTGCCTCAAATCAGCCCCTCCGAGAAAGAACCGCCCGGTGTTTTGTTCCGCGGCTTCACCGCACTTCTTCCCAGAGTCTCCATCACCCCAGGCAAGCCACAATACCCATTTGCATGATAGTCATGCAGTAGCCATGGTTCTCAACTCGAATATTTATTAAATATTTGCTTGTTTAAAATATGGTTATTGTTGTTTCGGTAATGCTTCTGGGTAGTGCTTACTTTCTTGCTATGTTGTTATGCACCTGGTTGTCATGCCCTGCTAGTTGCTAGTATTCCTTTCTTATGCTTATGCATGCTAGTAGTACATGTTGATGTTGGTGATGGTCTTCGGTGCATGACTGCCATCTGTTCCGAGTACCGTTGTTATGCATGTTCCATTGCAACCAGTTGGTTAAATGCTTGCATGATGGCATTGTTGATATGTTCTTGCATGATATTTATTGTTGATTCTAGTAGTCATACCATGTTTCGGAGAAGTATGTACTTATGATGTTCATGCTAGTCAGTATGCCATGCTTAGTTGGATATGATTCATGGTTGTTATGGGGGATAGTTATGTGGTACCCTCACGATTATGTTGATATCATGCTCATGCATTGTAATTGCATCATGTATTTTATCATGGCTCGGCATATTTGCATTCAAGTTTAACCAGATTAAATTGAACTTGAACAACTGTTGGCTGAGTCATGGTGCCACCATATCGAACTGACCAGTGCAACCACGCTTACCTTTATGGGAAGGTCCTAACTGGGTCTATTGTTGTGCCTCTCGCCGGTGCCTCCAACGAGGGAAGGTTATGGGCGTGCGGTACCTTGGCCCGGTAAGCAGACATAACCTTGTGTGCCCGTTGTTATTGTTATGGATCCGGGTCCCCGTTTGGGACCGTTTATGTTTGGCCACGACGGTGGTCGTTGGTGTCTTTAGTAGACACGGGGCAACCTAGGACTAGCCAGTGGGGAGTGAGTCAGAGTGGCCGGGAGAGTGTCATGGCAGTAGGACAGTTTTGTCGGAACGCCGTTGGTCCACCCGAATGGGAGTGCGAGGCCATGGGTTCCGTGGTGTGGGTACAGTGTACTAACCTATGCAGAGTGTATACTAAATCTATCGATAGTCGTGCCCGTGAATAAGGGCCCAGTTCGTGTCGGTCACACTGTGAGTCAACAGTAATAATAATAATGTGCTTAATAACAACCCCGGTTCGATGATGAGATAAGTTGGTTGTGATCACCAGAAATATCACCATTTGAGACCAAGTGTTGGTCATGGTTGTGATCGCCGGAATGATCACCGTGGTATCGAGGATACCGAGTTGTTGGATATTCATGATGTTGTGCGAGAAACATGGGTAAGGATCAAGTTCCTTGTGGTCATTTGATGATTACTACGGTATTGTTTATACCAAGCTTGATTTGATCCTGAGATAATCGTGTAATGTCCGAAGTTGGTAAGTGATGCATGTGATGGATTACGAGGTAACCCGAGCAAATGGTGCATATAGTGTCATCATGTTGCATGCTAGTATCATCAGATTTATATGTTCATGCCATGATCATATATTGTTCTAGTGATATTATGTTCATGTTGTTCATGCCATGTTATCCTGATGATCTCATGATAATTCCTGATTAACCTGTAATTGCCATGCGGTTGTTTGTCTTGAATGCTTCTGGTTATTGTGAGCTTGCAAGTACATTCAATGTACTGACCTGGCGTGTCATGGCAGTTTGTAGGTCGTGCCTAGATTTCTTGCTTGTTTGGTGTTGTTCCCGTGTTCACGAGCTAGGATAAACGTTCCAGCCAGAGTCCGTGCAGATTGGAGTCCTTCATCGCCGTTCGTTGTTCTGCTGCCAGTAGTTGTTCCACTGCTTTGAGTTGTTATGCTGCTTGTATAGAGCAACCGTGGTTGGCGTAGTGTCGTCGTGCCGATGTTATTCATTGTAATATCGGAACCTGTGTATTCATATTCGTGTTGTAATAGAGAGCTAGTTTGTTCTATACTAAGCAGTGCCGTATTCCAGAAGACTTCACCTCGATCTCTGGGCTAGAATACGGGGCGTTCCAGTTTTCTCTGAGCCGGGGTGCCACACTGGTCTTGGTCTTGTTGCACCGATATGGAAACCTTTGCCTGATGCCTTGGGACTCCTCGTCTGTGCTTGCCCCTTTAGCACCAAAGAGGAAATGAGGACACTGCGCGTGTTGGCGCCCGCCTGGTTCCAGTCGTCATGGCTTGCGTCACAGGAACCTCGTGAGGTGTCCCTTGCCTTGATCTCTCGGCCCCTCGCGAGCCAGCCTGGTGAGGCCGCCCCTGAGGAGGTCTTGCATCATCCGCCTCGCGAGGCCTGGCCCCCCGCGAGGGTCTTGAATGTTTGATGGTGAAGATGGGTCGTACGGGGCCGCTGGTGGAGCCACGCTACGGGCCGCAGGCAAGCAAGTCTGGGGACCCCCGTTCCCAGAACGCCGAGTAGCCCCCGAGCCCATGGCGCGCTCGGGCTTGGCTTCGAGGCGAAGCCAAAGGGCAAGGACGGAGCGCTGCAGGCCCCAATAACCTGCGGCCGCGATTGGCACGTGGCGACTGACTAGACGTGGGCGTCTCCGCTTTCCCACGCAGCCTCGGCAACTGCCCGACTGACAAAAGGTCGGTGCGGGGAATGCTTGCCTTCATTGCCTTCCTTCGCCTTGCTCCAGATCCACTCTCTTGCTCCTCACTTCTGAAATCTCCAGATCAGCTCCGATCTCCTTCCGAGCTTCCGACCAATGGTGCCCCGAAAGGCCAAGGTTGACTCGCCGCCCGCCTGGTATGAGCCGGCCCTGGAGGCGCCCAATGTCTCGGCGAAGAACCTTGCCGACGTGCGACTGCTGCCGGTGGGGGAGAACAACGAGAGGGGGGAGACCGAGCTCCGGGCTGCCTCCGTCGTGCCCGAAGCTCTGAAGAGCTCCTTCTACCCCTTCTTCATGAGCAGCGTCGTCGCCGGCCTCGTTCCCCCCTTCTTCGACTTCTTCTATGCGGTCCTCCATCACTATGGGTTACATGCTCTTCATCTCCATCCCGACTCCATTCTTCTCTTGTCCATCTTTGCCTTTTACTGTGAGGCGTACATCGGGGTGATGCCGTCCGTGGCACTGTTGCGCCACTTCTTCTACCTCTGGATCAATGACGGCCACACCATGGGGTACGCCAACTTCATTGCAGCCGGCAAGGCTAACGCGATTTCGAAGACCGGAAGAAGGCCGATAGCTTCAGGAGCAAGTGGGTTATGATGGATGCCAAGTGTGTCCACCCACGGCTGAAGCTGCCGACGGGAATGCCCCGTCCTGATGAGGGGTGGTCCTGCGCGAAGCTTACTGACGACCGGGCGAAGCTGGTGCTGGAGAAGATGAACGCTGACCTGAGGCCGGGCAACGCGAAGGCGGCGAAGCTAACGGGGGCCATGCTCCTGAGGGAATTCTTGGCGCTGCAGGTAGCTCCTCTCCAGGCGCGCTCGCGCCCCTTGTGGACGCTTGTGGATGGAGAAGACAAGCTCCGCTTGAGTCCGAAGGCCTTGTCCGACGAGGAGCTGGCCGTGGCCCTCCGTCTCCTGGTCAAAGACGACCAAGAGTATCCACCGAATCCCCACACTTCCTTGTTCCTCCAGAAGGACGGGGCGGAGGTCGTACCTGCCATGCCCACCTTTGACGGGCGTGGCTTGGTGCCGCCAGCGCCTTCTGAAGCTCCGGTGGCGATGGCGGCGGTGGACGTGTCTTCTGGTGATTCCCGCAGGGACGGAGAAGAGGAGGAGGACGAGGAGCGCGACTCAGAGGCAGCCCCCGAAGAGATGGGGGAGACCTCCCCCTTGCGCAAGGCCAACATCCTCCGCCTCCTGCCTGACAACAATGGCGAGGCCGACGTCCTCCCGAAAGAGGGGGAGCCGCCCGTGGTTCCTACGAAGAGCAGGTCGGCGTTGCTCTCCCGGGACGACGATCCAGCCTCACCGCCGCCTAGAGCTGCTTCCGGCCCAGCTGCTGCCCCTGCTTCTGCTCCCGGAGCTGGCGCGCCCGCGCCTCGGGCCGCGAAGCTCTCCGGCTTCAAGCTCCCGAAGTGGAGGGAGTATGCCGCGGTGGACCAGTAAGTGTTATCGCCCTGCCTTGTTCTTGCTTCTTGGTGCTTGTCCTTGACTCTTCTTCTTCATTGTGCAACTAGGCCGACGCTTGCGGTGAAGAGGAGAAGGGAGGGCGAGGTGGTGCTGCTTGAGCCCAGGTCGCCTCCTGCGGTCATGATGTCTACTACACAACCTTCTTCTTGTAGACGTTGTTGGGCCTCCAAGTGCAGAGGTTTGTAGGACAGTAGAAAATTTCCATCAAGTGGATGACCTAAGGTTTATCAATCCGTAGGAGGCGTAAGATGAAGATGGTCTCTCTCAAGCAACCCTGCAACCAGATAACAAAGAGTCTCTTGTGTCCCCAACACACCCAATACAATGGTAAATTGTATAGGTGCACTAGTTCGGCGAAGAGATGGTGATACAAGTAGTATATGGATGGTAGATAATAGTTTTTGTAATCTGAAAATATAAAAACAGCAAGGTAACTAATGGTAAAAGTGAGCATAAACGGTATTGCAATGATAGGAAACAAGGCCTAGGGTTCATACTTTCACTAGTGCAAGTCCTCTCAACAATAATATCATAATTGGATCACATAACTATCCCTCAACATGCAACAAAGAGTCACTCCAAAGTCACTAATAGTGGAGAACAAACAAAGAGATTATGGTAGGGTACGGAACCACCTCAAAGTTATTCTTTCCAATCAATCCGTTGGGCTATTCCTATAAGTGTCACAAACAGCACTAGAGTTTGTACTAGAATAACACCTTACGACACAAATCAACCAAAACCCTAATGTCACCTAGATACTCCAATGTCACCTCAAGTATCCGTGGGTATGATTATACGATATGCATCGCACAATCTCAGATTCATCTATTCAACCAACACATAGAACCTCAAAGAGTGCCCCAAAGTTTCTACCGGAGAATCACGACGAAAACATGTGCCAACCCCTATGCATAGGTTCATGGGCGGAACTCGCAAGTTGATCACCAAAACATACATCAAGTGAATCACGTGATATCCCATTGTCACCACAGATACGCACGGCAAGACATACATCAAGTGTTCTCAAATCTTTAAAGACTCAATTCGATAAGATAACTTCAAAGGGGAAACTCAATCCATTACAAGAGAGCAGAGGAGGGAAGAAACATCATAGGATCCAAATATAATAGCAAAGCTCGCGATACATCAAGATCGTATCACCTCAAGAACACGAGAGAGAGAGATATCAAACACATAGCTACTGGTACATACCCTCAGCCCCGAGGGAGAACTACTCCCTCCTCGTCATGGAGAGCACCGGGATGATGAATATGGCCACCGGAGAGGGATTCCCCCTCCGGCAGGGTGCCGGAACGGGTCTAGATTGGCTTTCGGGGGCTACGGAGGCTTCTGGCGGCAGAACTCCCGATCTATTGTGCTCCCGGATGTTTTTAGGGTATATGGAGATATATAGGCGGAAGAAGTACGTCAGGGGGGCCACGAGGGGCCCACGAGGGTGGAGGGCACACCCAGGGGGGTGGGCGCGCCCCCCTACCTCGTGGCCTCCTCGAAGCTTCCCTTATGTAGACTCCAAGTCTTCTGGGCTTCTTCTGATCCAAAAATAAGTTCCGTGAAGTTTCAGGTCATTTGGACTCCGTTTGATTTTCCTTTTCTTCTAAACCATAAAATAGGCAAAAAAAAACAGAAACTGGCACTGGGCTCTGGGTTAATAGGTTAGTCCCAAAAGTAATATAAAAGTGCATAATAAAGCCCATAAACATCCAACGTTGATAATATAATAGCATGGAACAATCAAAAATTATAGATACGTTGGAGACGTATCAGCATCCCCAAGCTTAATTCTTGCTCCTCCTTGAGTAGGTAAATGATAAAAACAGAATTTTTGAGGTGGAATGCTACCTAACATATTTATCCATGTAGCCTTATTTATTGTGGCAAGAATATTCAGATCCATAAGATTCAAGACAAAAGTTTAATATTGACATAAAAATAATAATACTTCAAGCATACTAACTAAGCAATCATGTCTTCTCAAAATAACATGGCCAAAGAAAGCTATCCCTACAAAATCATATAGTCTGGCTATGCTCCATCTTCACCACACAACATATTTAAATCATGCACAACCCCGATGACAAGCCAAGCAATTGTTTCATACTTTTGATGTTCTCAAACTTTTTCAATCTTCACGCAATACATGAGCGTGAGCCATGGACATAGCACTATAGGTGGAATAGAATGGTGGTTGTGGGGAAGACAAAAAGGAGAAGATAGTCTCACATCAACTAAGCGTATCAATGGGCTATGGAGATGCCCATCAATAGATATCAATGTGAGTGAGTAGGGATTGCCATGCAACAGATGCACTAGAGCTATAAGCGTATGAAAGCTCAAAAAGAAACTAAGTGGGTGTGCATCCAACTCGCTTGCTCACGAAGACCTAGGGCATTTTGAGGAAGCTCATCATTGGAATATACAAGCCAAGTTCTATAATGAAAGATTCCCACTAGTAGATGAAAGTGACAACATAGGAGACTCTCTATCATGAAGATCATGGTGCTACTTTGAAGCACAAGTGTGGTAAAAGGATAGTAGCATTGTCCCTTCTCTCTTTTTCTCTCATATTTTTTTATTTGGGCCTTTTCTCTCTCTTTTTATGGCCTTTTTTTATTTTTTATTTGGGCTTCTTTGGCCTCTTTTTTTATTTATTTTCGTCCGGAGTCTCATCCCGACTTATGGGGGAATCATAGTCTCCGTCATCCTTTCCTCACTAGGACAATGCTCTAATAATGATGATCATCACACTTTTATTTACTTACAACTCAAGAATTGCAACTCGATACTTAGAACAAAATATGACTCTATATGAATGCCTCCGGCGGTGTACCGGGATGTGCAATGAATCATGAGTGACATGTATGAAAGAATTATGAACGGTGGCTTTGCCACAAATACAATGTCAACTACATGATCATGCAAAGCAATATGACAATGATGGATCGTGTCATAGTAAACGGAATGGTGGAAAGTTGCATGGCAATATATCTCGGAATGGCTATGGAAATGCCATAATAGGTAGGTATGGTGGCTGTTTTGAGGAAGGTATATGGTGGGTTTAAGGTACCGGCGAAAGTTGCGCGGTACTAGAGAGGCTAGCAATGGTGGAAGTGTGAGAGTGCGTATAATCCATGGACTCAACATTAGTCATAAACAACTCACATACTTATTGCAAAAATTTATTAGTTATCGAAACAAAGTACTACGCGCATGCTCCTAGGGGGATAGATTGGTAGGAAAAGACCATCGCTCGTCCCCGACCGCCACTCATAAGGAAGACAATCAATAAATAAATAAATCATGCTCCGACTTCATCACATAACGGTTCACCATACGTGCATGCTACGGGAATCACAAACTTCAACACAAGTATTTCTCAAATTCACAACTACTCAACTAGCATGACTCTAATATCACCATCTCCATATCTCAAAACAATTATCAAGTATCAAACTTCTCATAGTATTCAAAGCACTTTATATGAAAGTTTTTATTATATCCCTCTTGGATGCCCATCATATTAGAACTAAATTCATAACGAAAACAAATTACCATGCTGTTCTAAAGGACTCTCAAAATGATATAAGTGAAGCATGAGAGATCAATTATTTCTATAAAATAAAACCACCGCCGTGCTCTAAAAAGATATAAGTGAAGCACTAGAGCAACGACAAACTACTCCAAAAGATATAAGTGAAGATCAATGCGTAGTTGAATAATTATGCAACTACGTGAAGACTCTCTAACATTTAATAATTTCAGATCTTGGTATTTTATTCAAACAACAAGCAAATCAAAATAAAATGACATTCTAAGAATAGCAAACATCATGTGAAGAAGCAAAAACTTAGGATCAACCGAAGCTAACCAATAGTTGTTGAAGAAGAAAGGTGGGATGCCAACCGGGGCATCCCCAAGCTTAGATGCTTGAGACTTCTTGAAATATTATCTTGGGATGCCTTGGGCATCCCCAAGCTTGAGCTTTTGTGTCTCCTTAATTCCTCTCATATCACGGTCTCCCTAAATCTCAAAAGCTTCATCCACACAAAACTCAACAAGGACTCGTGAGATAAGTTAGTATAAACCATTACCAAAACCTTATCATACTCTACTGTAGAAAATCACTAAAATTATTATTCAACATTGCATACTAAATGCCTCTTCATATTTAATAGTCCTATCCTCAAATAGAATCATTAAAGAAGCAAACATATGCAAACAATGCAAACATAACAGCAATCTGCCTAAACAGGACAGTCTGTAAAGAATGCAGCAACATCCATACTTCCCTAGCTCCAAAAATTATGAAATAAAAATACCACTATAGTAAATTTATCATATCTTAATATTCAAAAGGTTTCAACATTTTATCACATTCTTAATTTTCTAGGGAATTATTGCAACAGCGGTAAACTTTCTGTTTTCAAACAGCAACATGTGGACTTCTAAAATAGACATAGTAAAGGCTATCAATGCCACTTTTATTGAAATAAAAGATGAAAAACTTTGTTATAAATAAAAGCAAGCAAATCTTAACAAAATAAATTGACGCTCCAAGCAAAACACATATCATGTGGTGAATAAAAATATAGCTCCAAGTAAAGTTATCGATGAACGAAGACGAAAGAGGGGATGCCTTCCGGGGCATCCCCAAGCTTAGGCTCTTGGCTATCATTGAATATTACCTTGGGGTGCCTTGGGCATCCCCAAGCTTAGGCTCTTGCCACTCCTTATTCCATAGTCCATCGAATCCTTACCCAAAACTTGAAAACTTCACAACACAAAACTTAACAGAAAACTCGTAAGCTCCGTTAGCGAAAGAAAACAAAACACCACTTCAAGGTACTGTAATGAACTCATTATTTATTTATATTGGTGTTAAACCTACTGTATTCCAACTTCTCTATGGTTTATAAACTCTTTTACTAGCCATAGATTCATCAAAATAAGTGAACAACACATCGAAAACAGAATCTGTCAAAAACAGAACAGTCTATAGTAATTGGATCAAACGTATACTTCTGTAACTCATAAAATTCTCAAATAAATTGATGGACCTGAGGAATTTATCTATTAATCATCTGCAAAAAGAATTAACTAAATAGCACTTTCCAAATAAAAATGGCAGCAATTCTTGTGAGCGCTAAAGTTTCTATTTTTACAGCATGATCAACAAGACTTTACCCAAGTCTTCCCAACGGTTCTACTTGGCACAAAAACTAATTAAAAGCATAAAACCACATCTAAAAAGAGGATAGATTAATTATTTATTACTAAACAGGAACAAAAAGCAAGGAACAAAAATAAAATTGGGTTGCCTCCCAACAAGCGCTATCGTTTAACGCCCCTAGCTAGGCACGATAATTTCAATAATGCTCACATAAAAGATAAGAATTGTAACATAAAGAGAGCATCATGAAGAATATGACTAGCACATTTAAGTCTAACCCACTTCCTATGCATAGGGATTTTGTGAGCAAACAACTTGTGAGAACAAGAATCAACTTGCATAGGAAGGTAAAACAAGCATAACTTCAAAATTTTAAGCACATAGAGAGGAAACTTGATATTATTGCAATTCCTACAAGCATATATTCCTCCCTCATAATAATTTTCAGTAGAATCATGAATGAATTCAACAATATAACCAGCACCTAAAGCATTCTTTTCATGATCTACAAGCATAGAAATTTTATTACTCTCCACATAAGCAAAATTCTTCTCATGAATAATAGTGGGAGCAAACTCAACAAAATAATTATCATGTGAGGCATAATCCAATTGAAAACTAAAATCATGATGACAAGTGTCATGGATATCATTATTCTTTACAGCATACAAGTCATCACAATAATCATCATAGATAGCAACTTTGTTCTCATAATCAATTGGAACCTCTTCCGGAATAGTGGATTCATCACAAAATAAAGTCATGAATTCTCCAGTTCCACTTTCATCAGTATAATCATCATAAATAGGAGGCATGCTTTCATCATAATAAATTTGCTCATCAAAACTTGGGAGACAAAAAATATCATCTTCATCAAACATAGCTTCCCCAAGCTTGTGGATTTGGATATCATTAGCATCATGGATATTCAAGGAATTCATACTAACAACATTGCAATCATGCTCATCATTCAAAGATTTAGTGCCAAACATTTTAATGCATTCTTCTTCTAACACTTTGGCACAATTTTCCGTTCCATCATACCCACGAAAGATATTAAAAAGATGAAGCGTACGAGGCAAACTTAATTCCATTTTTTTGTAATTTTCTTTTAAAAACTAAACTAGTGATAAAACAAGAAACTAGAAGGCTCGATTGCAAGATCTAAAGATATACCTTCAAGCGCTAACCTCCCCGGCAACGGCGCCAGAAAAGAGCTTGATATCTACCACACAACCTTCTTCTTGTAGACGTTGTTGGGCCTCCAAGTGCAGAGGTTTGTAGGACAGTAGCAAATTTCCCTCAAGCGGATGACCTAAGGTTTATCAATCCGTAGGAGGCGTAGGATGAAGATGGTCTCTCTCAAGCAAACCTGCAACCAAATAACAAAGAGTCTCTTGTGTCCCCAGCACACCCAATACAATGGTAAATTGTATAGGTGCACTAGTTCGGTGAAGAGATGGTGATACAAGTAGTATATGGATGGTAGATAATAGTTTTTGTAATCTGAAAATATAAAAACAGCAAGGTAACTAATGGTAAAAGTGAGCATAAACGGTATTGCAATGATAGGAAACGAGGCCTAGGGTTCATACTTTCACTAGTGCAAGTCCTCTCAACAATAATATCATAATTGGATCACATAACTATCCCTCAACATGCAACAAAGAGTCACTCCAAAGTCACTAATAGTGGAGAACAAACGAAGAGATTATGGTAGGGTACGAAACCACCTCAAAGTTATTCTTTCCAATCAATCCGTTGGGCTATTCCTATAAGTGTCACAAACAGCCCTAGAGTTCGTACTAGAATAACACTTTAAGACACAAATCAACCAAAACCCTAATGTCACCTAGATACTCCAATGTCACCTCAAGTATCCGTGGGTATGATTATATGATATGCATCACACAATCTCAGATTCATCTATTCAACCAACACATAGAACCTCAAAGAGTGCCCCAAAGTTTCTACCGGAGAATCACGACGAAAACGTGTGCCAACCCCTATGCATAGGTTCATGGGCGGAACCCGCAAGTTGATCACCAAAACATACATCAAGTGAATCACGTGATATCCCATTGTCACCACAGATTCGCAAGGCAAGACATACATCAAGTGTTCTCAAATCTTTAAAGACTCAATCCGATAAGATAACTTCAAAGGAGAAACTCAATCCATTACAAGAGAGTAGAGGGGGGAAGAAATATCATAGGATCCAAATATAATAGCAAAGCTCGCGATACATCAAGATTGTATCACCTCAAGAACACAAGAGAGAGAGAGAGAGATCAAACACATAGCTACTGGTACATACCCTCAGCCCCGAGGGAGAACTACTCCCTCCTCGTCATGGAGAGCACCGGGATGATGAAGATGGCCACCGGAGAGGGATTCCCCCTCCGGCAGGGTACCGGAATGGGTCTAGATTGGCTTTCGGTGGCTACGGAGGCTTCTGGCAGCGGAACTCCTGATCTATTGTGCTCCCGGATGTTTTTAGGGTATATGGAGATATATAGGCGGAAGAAGTACGTCAGGGGGGCCATGAGGGACCCACGAGGGTGGAGGGCGCGCCCCCCTATCTCGTGGCCTCCTCGAAGCTTCCCTTACGTAGACTCCAAGTCTTCTGGGCTTCTTCTGATCCAAAAATAAGCTCCATGAAGTTTCAGGTCATTTGGACTCCGTTTGATTTTCCTTTTCTTCGAAACCCTAAAATAGGCAAAAAAACAGAAACTGGCACTGGGCTCTGGGTTAATAGGTTAGTCCCAAAAATAATATAAAAGTGCATAATAAAGCCCATAAACACCCAAAGTTGATAATATAATAGCATGGAACAATCAAAAATTATAGATTTGTTGGAGACGTATCAGGCTGCACCCCTCTCCATGAGTAAAGGCGGAGACGACGCTCGTGCTTCTCCAGCCCGATCATCCTCGCGAGGCTGGGTGGAGCATCCTCGGGAGGGGTCAACCCCGAGGCCCCGCCGGCTCCGGAGGTGCCAGCGTTTGGCTCGGGCACTGGGGTCCTCGAGGCTCAGGAGCCTCTGGCCTCCCAGGCCATGGTGACGACATCGCCTCCTCTTCCTTCTTCTGTTGTGCTGTTGATCCCAGGTTCCTCCGCCTCTCCTGACGTCCTGGAGCAGGCTCTTTCTGCGATGGCCCTGCAGCAAGAAGACCTTCAGGGCTCCGACCGTCGCCTGGTGGCCAGACGCCTGGAACTGGTTTCCGGTTGGCTGCATTCCGATGCATCCATCCGGGTGGCACTGAGCCAAGTTGCTGCTGACTCCGAGAAGGACAGGGAGACCGTTGCTCAGCTTGTGGCCGCCCGCGAGGTGGCGTTGAAGGATGCCGAAGCTGCCCAGGACCGCTGCCGGTCGCTGGTGGCCGAGCTGGAGACCGTGCGGAGAGAGCGTGCGAATGAAGCTCGAGACCACAAGGCGGAGGAGGAGAGGATGAAATCCCGAGAGGACGCCGTGAAGGATCACGACGCCAAACTAGAGCAGTTGGCGAAGGCGCGGGCCACAGAGCACGGACGACTGGAAGAGCTGGAGCAGAATCTGAAGGCGGAGAAGGCCGAGCTCGATGCCAAGGCGAAGGTCCTGACTGAGGACCGCGCGTTCTTCAAGCTCCTTGAAGAGAAGGCTCGGACGACGCTGAAGTCGCTCTACGAGAAGGGCTTCGAGGAGCCGCTGGTTGCCGACGACGGGGCCCCCAACCAGCTGGTTCCTTTTCTGGTTGATGCGCTTGAGGACGTCGTGAGCGGCATCGGCCCCATGGCAGAGGGAGAAGCCCGCGTTCTCTCCTCGGCCGCGCTGACACGCGTCTTTAGCCACCTCCACCTTCGCGATCCCGCGGCCCGCCTTAACGAGCTGCTGGAGCCTGTGAAAGACGAGCACTATGAGGCCGCTGCTGCAGCTGTGAAGGGTCAGGTGGAGGCCCTGCTGAAGAGGTTTCGCGCCTTCGCTCCCGCGCCGCCGACCGGCGGTGATACCGATCCCGCGACTCCGGCTGGTGGCGCAGGTGAAGGCGACGCTGTTGGAGAAGAAGCATTCCTTGCAGGCGACGGTGGCGTGCAGGGATGACGAGGCAACCTGCCGGCGGCTCCTTTCCTGTTTTAACTTCTGCAATATGCACCATGCCTCGTGGAGGCGTTAAACTATCGTTTGATTTCAGGGGAACAATATGTCTTGTAATATTTGCTTTGAAATTTTGTGATTTCCTTTCAATTTGCTTTATGTTCTACATCGGCAGGGCCCGACCCCACGCATACCTCAGCCTCCATTGGGCCGACCGGATCACCAGGACGGACCAAGGAGTGAGGGGCTACGTGATCAGTTAGGCTCTTGAGTCGCGATACTCAGGAGTCCCCCTTGATGCGCAAACAGCTTATAAAAAGGAGATATGGGAGTAGGTCTAGTGTTCTACGTCGGCAGGGCCCGACCCCGCGCATACCTCAGCCGCCATTGGGCCGACCGGATCACCAGGACGGACCAAGGAGTGAGGGGCTACGTGATCAGTTAGGCTCTAGAGTCGCGATGCTCACGAGTCCCCCTTGACGCGCAAACAACTTATAAAAAGGAGATTTAGAAGTAGGTCTAGTGTTCTACATCGGCAGGGCCCGACCCCGCGCATACCTCCACCGCCATTGGGCCGACCGGATCACCAGGACGGACCAAGGAGTGAGGGGCTACGTGGTCAGTTAGGCTCTTGAGTCGTGATGCTCAGGAGTCCCCCTTGACGTTCAAATGACCTTCATACCTTGGCTCCGCTTGGGAGGGCGCGCGACGACCAGGTCCGAGGGACCTGGCAGGGTGGCGTACGCTTGGGCGTGACCTGAGCGCAGCCCCCATGCCCAGCCCCCACGCACGACTCTCCCGAGGGGAGGTGTTGCGATGAGGCCGGACACCGAGCTCGGAGGCTCCCTAAGGTTGATACGGCCGTGAGGCCGCCCTCAGTTGTTTATCACTAGGACGGACCATGTAGCTTCCGCACTTGCACGTGCATAGCCGCTCCTCGACAGTGTCGACTGCCAGCGTGGAGCATGGTGCTTCCACTGGTATGTGGGAGGGGACTCCCTACTGTGGAGAGCCCCCGGGAAGTGTACAGCCCCGCCCTGACACATGGCTTGCACGGCAGGGCTAGACAAGGTGTATCTGGGCACTCGTGAGCCAGCGCGGGACTCACGAGGCCCTACCTCAAGGCGGGTTGCGCCTGGTCTTGGTTCTTGATGGATGCGGTGTTCCCGCGAGATGGTTAGACAACCCGCGCCGAGTGGATTCCCTGAGGCTATCCCACGAGAAGTCCAAGCACCAACGACCCCAGGAGGTGACGTGAATGGGGCCGGCCCACCAGACAGAGCTCAGCCGTTGGATTTAGTGACGCTACAGGCATGGGCCCGAGCACACATGCCGTGCCTAGCCTTCTTATGCGAAGGATCCTGAAGAAAGACCATCGGCGCGCGGCTCCCTTGGTGGGTGACAATCAAGTAGGTGATAACCATAGATAGATTATGCATGAAAAGCAACTAGCTCAGGTAAATGCGAGGACGATACATGCCACTAGGTTGGACCCGAGCGGCCAGGGTTTGATGCAGCCCGAGGGGCGCTCCCAGCAGAGTGAACTAAAGATGCAAGCACATACATGCCACAGGGACGGACCCACACGGCCTGGGGATGATGCAGCCCAGGGGTTGCTCCCAGCTAAATGAACTTGGAAAGATGTCACCTGGTTTGGTTATCGAAGGAGTGTTGGGGTAGCTGAAGACACGTAGCGAAGAAGTCGCTTCTCATGAGCTGCCGAGACCCTGAGCCTCGGGAAGTTCTGGAGGCTCAGGTGGCCTCCGGAGGACCGTCTCCATCTCCGCCAGGACCGCGTGGTGCCTGGCCTCCTGACCTGCCAGGATGCTCTGCAGATTGCGCTGGAAGGCGGCGGCCACGCTCGGCAGGCCGAATGGCATGCGAACATAGCTGTGAGGCGGGCCCTCACACCGGTCAGTGTGTGAAGGCCAGAAGTGCTCCTGAGATGCGGCCCTATTGAGCTCTAGGATGTCGATGCAGACGCGCAACTCACCACCCTCGCCTGGGTGGGGAGCAACGCTAGGTGGGTGGCGGTCGCCGCGTATTGCTCTTGCTTCCTGAAGCTCCTGAGATGCCTTGGTGATGAACTCCTGAGCGTCGGGCGCTCCTCGCCCGGTGTCCTCCTGAGGGAAACGTGCTGCGAAGCACGCCTCCATGTGGTGCCCGAGCGCCTCCCTCGTGACATTGGCCAGGTCTGAGGCCCTCCAGAAGAGAGCCCCTGAGCCCTGCCCGAGGAGGGCGCTGGGCGCACCTCCCTATGCGAGGGAAGGAGGTGCCCCAGGCGCTGGCGCGGATCCTGAAATGGTGCCGCTGGAGGTGCCGCTCCCTTGAGGTCCAGTGCGGAGTAGCTGCTTCTTCTTCTTGGGGTTGGCCTCAGGAGGGTACTGCACACCCGCGCTGTTAGGGTCTTTGATTGATGCAGCTTGGAAGGTGCGCTCGAGGGAGCACACCACGTCTCTTTCTTCATAGGGGACTGTGATGATTCCACCACTTCCCGGCATCTTGAGGACGTTGTAGCCATGGTGGGTGACTGCCATGAATTTAGCCAGTGCTGGGTACCCGAGGATGGCGTTGTACGGCAGACGGATGTGGGCGACATCGAAGTCGACGAGCTCCGTGTGTTAGTTGTCACATTGACCGAAGGTGACAGGGAGGCAAACTTGCCCTATCGGGGTGGTGGAGCCGTCTGTCACTCCTGAGAAAGGCTTGGTGGGCTGGAGCTGGTCGTATGGCACTTGAAGGCTGTCGAACGTTTCGACGGACAGGACACTGAGTCCTGCGCCGCCGTCAATGAGGGTCTTGGTGACTTGGACATTGCCGATGATGGGTGAACAGAGCATCGGGAGGACGCCAGCGGTTTCCGCGCATTTGAGCTGGTCCGCCGAGCCAAAGGTGATGGCGTACTTGGACCACCTGAGCGGGTGCGTAGCCTCGAGCTTGGGAAGGGCTGCATTCACTTCGCAAAGAGAATTGCTTGAAGATGCGCTGGAAGGCTGGGGCCTGAGCGCCACCCAAGATGCAGGCGATGGCACGCTCCTGGAAGCCCCAGCCCCTTCGTCCCATTGATGGTCGTCGTTCCTTCTTGGCGGCGGCAGTGGAGGGTGACCAGGGTTGCCCTGAGGGCGATCCTCACGAGGCTGGTCTCTCCAAGCGCCCTCACGAGGCTGGTCCTGCCAATGATCCTCACGAGGCTGGTCATGCCACTCTTGGCGAGGCCCACGGTCGTCCCAATGTCCTCCACCTCGTCCGCCTCCTCAGACGTAGCCCCGGTCATTGCGCTCGGGGCGTCGACCGAAGCGTCCATCTCGAATGGCCCTGAGCTCTTGACAATCATTGGTGTTGTGTGTGCGCACGTTGTGGAAGGCGCAGAATGTACGGCTGCCCTTGGACGATTCGGGAAGATCTTGGCCGTGCTTGGTGTCCGGTTCTGCTATGAGCACGGCCACCCCTTGCGCTTCACGTCCTTGACCTTGGCCTTCTTCTCCTCTGGATCCGAGGCGGGGAGCTCGAGGAGGGAGAGACGCTCCTCCTCAGCCCTCGCACACTTGGTTGCTATGTTGAACAGCTCCAAGGTCGTGCACAACTTCTCATGGATGGAGAGCTCCTCCTTCATCTTGACATCGCGGACACCATCGGAAAATGTCGAGATGATGGCCTCGTCCGTCACCTTGGGGATCTTGATACGTGCATTGTTGAAGCGCTGGATGTACTTTTGCAGGGTTTCTCCTGGTTGTTGCTAGATGCGGCGCAGGTCACCCGCGATCGGGGCCCGGGCGCGAGTGCCCTGGAAGTTGGCGATGAAGTGGCTGTGCATCTCATCCCATGAGGAAATCGAGCCTGGGGGCAGGTTCAGGAGCCATGAGCGGGCGCCGTCCTTGAGAGCCATGGGAAACCAGTTCGCCATGACCTTTTCGTTGCCGTTGGCCGCTTCGATGCTCAGCTCGTAGAGCTGCAGAAACTCCGCATGGTCGGGGTGCCATCGCAGGGAGGAGGCAGATCCGGCTTGAACTTGCCCGGCCAGACGACGCTACGCAGCTCAGGAGTGAAGGCACGACAGCCTGCCATGGCCACCGGGGCCCGTCGTGGAGGCGGAGCTTGACCTTGGCATCCCTGTGCTGCCACGGCAAGTGGCACATGGCCCTGCCACAGCAAGCGATCCTGACATGGTGGTGCTGGGAGTGGTGGAGCATCTTCTTGCGGACGGGGGACCTCCTGGCAACTTCTTTCTTCGCGCGGGGGCACACGGCGCGAAGGATCACGCTGTTGGGCCGCGCATCTTGGAGCGAGGACGTCATCTTGATGCGGGGGAGGCTGAGGCGCTCCCTGAGCCGCGCGCCTCAGTGCGAGGGCGCCATCTTGGTGCTGAGGGGGTGGAGGCGCTCCGTGAGCCACATCGCCCGCAGCCGGGGGCGGGCGAGGCAGCGAGAGGGATGGTGCAGGAGAGCCTCCCGCGGTGCTGACGAGCTCGGCGATGCGGTCCTACCAGTCCTCGTAGAGGTCGCTGACCGGGCGGTAGCGCAGGAGCTCGCGAGCCATGAGCAGCGTGGCCTGTGCGTCCGTGGGGGCGCAGTGAGCGTGAGACGATGAGGCGGCCGGAGCCAGCGACGGGGTGGCAGTGCGACCATCTCGCCGCACAGAGGGGTGCAGTCAAGAGGTTTGCTGCTCGTTTGCCGCCGGGCTGGTGGTAGTGTAGGCGGCGGGTGACGGAGAACGATGGGGAGGTCTGCCGACAGGGGCGGTCTGAGCGACGCGGGTGGCGAGAGCATCCCGGCGCTCAGCGCGGGCCCGACGAGCGTCGGCCATGAACTTGGCAAAGCGGTGAAGCGCGGATCGACGAAGGGGAAAGCTTCAGCGCACCCCTACCTGGCACGCCAAATGTCGGATTTCGGGTTCCGGCAAAACCCTTGAGATTCAAACATTGGGGTGCGCATGAAGATCTTTCCCCGTCCCTAGCTCGCACGCTCTACGATCTCACGGCCTAGCTCGATGAACCCAAAGAACACGAGACACAAGATTTATACTAGTTCGGGCCACCGTTGTGGTGTAATACCCTACTCTAGTGTGGTGTGATGGATTGCCTCTTGGGCTGAGGATGAACAGTACAAGGGAAGAACAGCCTCGCGAGGAGAGGTGTCCTTGTGCTTGGTGTGCTTGTGTGGTTGAAGATCGGAATCTCCCCCTTTTCATGGTGGTGGATAGTCCTATTTATAGAGTCCCTGGTTCCCTTCCCAAATATTGAGCGGGAAGGGATCCTACAATGGCCAGATTCGAAGGGAGACAATTAGTACAAGCTATCCTGACAAAAGTAGTCTTCATCTGCCAAAGACTAGTGGTGACGCCGTCTTGGGCTCCACGGTGACCTCCGTCTTGCCGTCCTACTGGTCTTGGTCTTGTTGCACCGATATGGAAACCTTTGCCTAATGCCTCGGGACTCCTCGTCTGCACTTGCCCCTTTAGCACCAAAGAGGAAACAAGGACACTGCGTGCGCTGGCACCCACTTGGCGCCTGCCTGGTTCCAGTCATCATGGCTTGCGTCACAGGAACCTCGTGAGGTGTCCTTTGCCTTGATCTCTCCGCCCCTCGCGAGCCAGCCTGGTGAGGCCGCCCTTGAGGAGGTCTTGCGTCGTCCTCCTAGCGAGGCCTGGCCCCTCGCGAGGGTCTTGAATGTTTGCTGGTGAAGATGGGCCGTACGGGGCCGCTGGTGGAGCCACGCTGCGGGCCGCAGGCAGGCATGTCTGGGGACCCCCGTTCCCAGAATGCCGACAGTTTCTCTCTGCCACGGCCAGTTCATCGAATATCATCATTATTTCCTTTCACTTGCATGAGCGAATGATGTGAAAATAATAATAGTGCAAGAGTGCCATGGACTAAGCTGAAATCTGCAAACATTTTATTCAACAGGAGAAGACAAGGTAAAATGGGCTCTTTATTAGTTCAACAGTTATTCATATGAGAGCCGCTTAACATTTTCATCGTGGTCTTCTCCTCGGTACAACTCGAAATAAAGGAAAAGAAAATTAGAGAAACACACTGAAATATTTTTGGAGTTCTTGGTTTTCTTGAACAAGCAAATAAAAAAGGAAAGCAAAAATGAGCAAAACTATTTACACGGGAAAACTCCCAACAAGCAAAAGAAGAACAAGGAAATCTTTTTGGGTTTTCTTTTTAATATTATAGCTAAGCATGCATAGAAAGTTAACTAACTACAACTATTCTTTTTGGTTTTTCTAAAAAAATTCAAACACACAAGAACAAAGAAGAAAATAAATTAAGCATGGATGATATAATGAAAAAGTGTGAACACCGACGAATGGAATAAGTGGACATGAATGTAATGTCGGTGAGAAACACGTACTCCCCCAAGCTTAGGCTTTTGGCCTAACTTGGTAATCGATCAGAAGCATGGATAGTAGTTAGGGTACTGAGGAGCGGGTATCCACTGATACCACTGCTGAGGCTCTTCCTCCTCCTCTGCAGCAGCCTTATTGTTCCGGTAGGCGATGATGTCCGCAGGCATAATCCTATATCCGTCCTTCGCAACAGGATCAAACAAAGAAGGAGCAGGTAATGGAATAACATCACGAGTGATGATGCTGAAAACCAGGTTATATGGAACAGGATGTTAGGAGACTCGATATCAGTAAAATGATGGTGATCCATGGCCCCACGATCTAGGTAAACCTTGGTTAGAGGGTAATCATGAAGGCGTATCTCAACCTCGAAGTGAGCCGCCAAACGAGTAGCAAAAATCCCACCATGTATTTTACCCTTGGACCTATTAATGTGGAGGCGACGTGCCACAATATCTCCCAAGCTATAAGTGGTGTCGCTCTCTAGTGCGCGACATAGAACAACAAAGTTTGGTGTGCTGAGCGCACCCACCTTTTGTCTAGCAAGCAAACACTTAGCGATAAATAGAGTAAAATAATGCACTGAAGGAAAGTGTATGCTAGTGGCAGTGACGGCCGACACCCCTCTCTCATCTCCCACTGTCAAAGTACGATAAAATGCCTCAAACTCTGCCGGCCTAGTCTCAGCTAAGCTCACATCAGAAGGGATCATGCATATGTTACAAAATCCAGTAAATGGTATCTGATGGGTTTCAGCATATAAATCAAATTGCACTTCAGAAGGATTATTCCTAGAGAGGAAAGTAAAGCTTTGAACAAAGGAGTTTGTGAGGAGATGATACTGTTCGCATTCAGCTACAATGAAGTCAGTCAGGCCGGCATTAGCAGCATATTCTAACATATAAGAAGCCTAGCTGACCCGCTCTCCTGAGGCCTCATCATTTTTGCACCACGCGTGTTCGTCCGATTGGTTTTGGTCGGGTCAACGCGCATGTGGTTGTTGTTCGATTTTCACTTGCTATTTTGACTCAGCAGTCATGCGTGGAAGCCGATGACTGGTGGGCTCAGTGAGTTCTCTTATTGGCTGGGTTTGAAAATCTCCGGTGACCACTCTTCACACGTCGCGTGGCTTGTCCGCGCTGACCGCGGTGTGCGTGCGTCGGTGGGCCGTGAAGGGGTTGGCCGATGCATCCGCACTCGTTTTGTACGCCCTCCTCATGATGACTGGTGGGCCATGTTGCTACTAGTCCCGCACGTTGGTGGATGGACTTGGTTGTTTTTCTGTGTGTGTGGTGTTACGTCTTGTCCGTATTTGGAGAGAGAGAGGGGCTGAGCGGCCGATTCATGTGTGTGTGGGGCCCTGGCTGACCGATGGATAGTGCGCGCGTTGTGCGTGCCTCGCCTGCCATCTGCGGTTGGAGAGAGAGAATGTGGACGGGCAAAATATCTCGCGAGCAGGCACGTGGGACGTTGGGGATGTCAAAAAACACGCACAAAAAATGACCCAGGTCAAATGACATGCGGGTAGGGCTGGGCATATAACCCGAAAACTGATGTACCGAACCGAAATAACCGGCACCGAAGCTGAACACACCGAAACCGAGAGCTTTGGTAGCGCGATCGGTTAGCATATTTGGAAAACCGAATTTACTTCGGTGAATTCGGGTTTACCCCTCGGTCAACCGAACTGACCGAACACCGAGTAAAATAGAGGCCCAGCCCAGCCAGCCGGCCCATATGCTATCGCTACAGACCTTGCCCTAATCCCCTGCAGCCGCATGCGTGAGGATTCGAGGTAGCGAGTGAGCCGCCGCCGCCTCCCGTCTGACCTCTGCGATTCCATTCGCCGCCTCCTCACTTCCCGCATGGTGTTTATTGCTCGATGCTTAAGCTTCTGTCCCTTCTGGAGTTCCCGATGGTGCCCCGTCCTTTTATACTGTCTGCAACGCCCGCTGGGATGGCGAGTCAATGACCGGGGAGGCGGGGACGAGGAGCTCTGAATCCTAGCCGGCTAGCTGGAGACGGATCCATAGCAGTGTCGCCAGCAGCGCTGCTCGCGCCATCCTACTGAGGAACTGTGGATCTACGCGGCTACGCCCATAGGACGATTCTGCAAGGCTGCCTAGCTGCAACGTAAGTCCCCTCTCCTCTATTTCAATCATGTGTTCATTTTTCCCCATCTAAAAAATCTGAAACGCGGTCGAATTTGAAAATTGTTCTGTACTATAGTGCTTGTATTATTGCATCTGATGTCAGTCTAGTTAGAGAAATCATTCTTGTGTTGAACTGTTGATGAAAATGTGGCCTTAAATAGTTGCAGAATCATAGTACTGTACTACCATTCTTCATTGTCAGCCATCTGGTTCGATTTGTTTATGTGGAATACTTGTTGACAGTGAAATTTGGTTTGACTGTAGATGTCGTCCGAGGTTCAAGAGATCGTGGGGACAGAGACTGTTGTGCCTTCTTCAGCTCTAACAGCAGTTGGTGTAGTACCTATGGACGTCGAGAAGGCCGCTGGAAGTGATCATGATGTTGAGATTGTGCAAGCAGCGGAAGCAAGGAAGGAGGATGACAAACAGGGGACTGGCAAGGCAAAAGTTGTGAAGGGGGATGACAATGAAAAGAAAGACACCCGGAAGCAGATGGCATCAAGATCAGAGATGTGGAACCACTTTGAAAAGGTCATGATCAATGGTGTTTTACAGAAAGGAAAATGCAACTACTGCAAGAGTGATATCAACGCCCATACTACTGTTAATGGTACATCTGCTTTGCGCAAACATTTTAATATTTGCAAGCGTAATCCTCATAAAAATATTGGTGATGATAAGCAAGCTATGTTGCAATATAATCAGGGTGATAGTGTTAGTACTTGGAAATATGATCCTGATGCTATTAGGGCTGCTCTTTTTGAAATGATGATAGAGGATGAACTCTCGTTTGCATTTTGTGAAAAAGCTGGGTTCAAGAAGTTTATGTCTGTAGCATGCCCACATTTCTTAGTTCCATCTAGGAGAACATGCACTAGGGACATTGTTGGCAAATATTTTGAAGAGAAGGCTAAACTGAAACTTTTCTTTAAAGAACATTGTGAAAGAGTGTGTCTCACCACGGATTGTTGGTCTTCTCAACAAAAGGATAGCTACATGACTGTTACTGCCCACTTCATTTGTAAAGACTGGAAACTTCACAAGAAAGTGATTGGTCTTTTCAATGTTAAGAGTCATAAGGGAGATGATATTGGGAAATATTTGCAAAAAACCTTGATCGATTGGGGGATAGAGAAGGTCACGACCATTACTGTTGATAATGCTAGTAACAATGATGGTGGAATTGGTTATATGAAAAGGGAATTGAATAAAGCTAAGACTTGCATATCTGAAGGCAAATATCTCCACATGAGGTGTGCTGCCCACATTTTCAACTTAATAGTTACTGATGGTCTAAAAGTAGTTGATACTTCAGTCAAGCATGTGCGTGCAGCTGTTAGATATGTGAGGAACAGCCCAAGTAGGTTGACTAAGTTCAAAGAATGTGCTGACCTAGAGAAGGTTAACACTAAAGTTTTCTTAATCCTTGATGTGACCACTAGGTGGAATTCTACATATTATATGTTGAAGGCTGCTGCTAGCTATGAGAAAGTCTTTGCAAGGTATGCTGATGAGGATCCATACTATGCAATTGATCTACTTAGTGACAAAGGTAAGGACAAGGGCCCTGGAGTTCCAGAAGAGCAGGATTGGGAGAATGTGAACAAGTTGGCAGAATTTTTTGCACATTTTGCTGATCTAACAACTCGTGTTTCTGCCTCACTACATGTGACTGCTCACAGTTTTTTCCATGAGATTGGTGAGGTGAATATATTAGTGAAAAAATGGATGGACAGTGGGGATGGTTTGAAAATTTCAATGGCAGAGAGGATGAAGGAGAAGTATGACAAATACTGGGGTAATTGGCATGAGCCTGAACCCAACAAGAAGGGGAAGGAAAAGGATAACATGAACTTGCTGATTTTCATTGCAACAGCACTTGATCCAAGGTAAAACAATTCAAGTATTGTAATCTATTTTTTTATTGGGTGATCTCTCTTCTTATCTAGCAGCACATATTAAATTTATCTATTGTTGAATCGCAGATACAAGCTTGCACAATACACACATCTTGCCATTTTGGAAATGTATGGGGATGACAAAGGGCCTAAGGTGTGGGCTGCAATCAATACTTGTCTCCGAGATTTGTTCGAAGAGTATAGGGTGATGTATGCTCCAGAAAATGCGTCACCTCAAACCACCCGGGAAGCTGAATCTGCAAGTGGAGGGCACGCAAGCATGATGAAGTCTTTGATTGCCAAAAAAATGAGGTTGAACAATGGAGGTAGCAGTAGTAGCAAGTCTGAGCTGGAAAAGTTCCTTGCCGAGGAAACTGAAGATGATGGCCCAAACTTTGACATGTTACTTTGGTGGAAGATCAATTCATCCAGGTTTCCTATACTGGCATGCTTGGCTCGTGATGCTTTGGCAATCCCCATTTTGACAGTTGCATCAGAGTCTGCATTCTCCACTAGTGGGCGCATTCTTGATGACTTCAGAACTTCTCTTACTCCTTTTATGGTAGAAGTTCTTGTATGCACTCAAGATTGGCTTCGACATGGCACTCCTCCCAGCATAGCAAAGAACATCGAAGTGCTCACCAAGCTTGAACAAGGTAACTCAAATACATTAACCTTGCATCGTCTAGTTTGTGTTCATTTGCGGTTATACAATGCTTGATTCCACCATTTTTGTTTTCAGAATTAATTGCGGAGCACAAGGAGAAAGCAAAGCTGCAAAGCAATGCCAAGTCCACCACCACCGCAAAGCCTACTTAAGAATTGGTGAGATTTCGAAATGGAAAAAGCATAACTTTATTTATGAGTGTATCTATTCATATGAACCACTCATGTTGTATTGTTGGTTGTAGTTCTGGATAACTTGTTGATGAATGCCGGAGCAGAAGTTTTGGATAGCTTGATGATGAAGGCTGGAGCAAAAGTGAAGCTTCCAACTTTAGATGTTGGCGAATTCCAAGCAGTGATAATGCTCTTATATGCATGCTGCCTGCTACTATCTATTTCCTATTTCCAAATTAAGTCCTGAGGGCTAAGTTATTGTTGAACTTTATTGTTATTGTCGTGTCTTGAGACTTGAGTTGGTTCGTCTGCTAAATTATTGTTTGGATGCTATATTTTGAGTCAAATTTGGTATGCTTATGTCTATTCCAGAACCGCAGTCTGTTATTAACCTTTTCACTTTGTTATTACTTCCTATGAGAGAATTGGTAAGTACTCTGAGACATGCTAAAAGGGATCTCTCTCCCTAATCATATTCTATCATTTTCTAATGTTGGCATGGAGGCTAGCTTTTAACATGCAAGCATGCATGCAGTACTACAGCTACAGGCACTGAGTACTGTATTGTCAGCATGTTCAGTCACAGTCTGACAGAGATTCCTGTTGCTGCTGCTCTTTTTTATTATATAATTGTACATATCGGTGCTGTTCGGTCACACCCAATGACCGAAACGATCTCTCGGTGCACCGAAGCCTCGGTTTGGCAATTTTTTATTAACTGATTGGTCATTGATTTCTCAAAACCAATCTAGTATAGAGACCGAAGAACCGCACCATTCAGTTCGAGGGAACCGAACACCCAGTCCTACATGCGGGTCAATCTTCATGGGCCCCGTATCTACTACCCCTATAAAATGAAGAAAGGGCGGAGAACCAAATCATTCTATCCATTCAAACCTGCAATCTGATGGTCTACATCGCTTCAAAACACCAAATATGTTTTATGCTTTAATTACCCACCATGCCATTGGGTTACGATCCTCATAAACACGTGCGGTCAAAAAACGCGCCCTCCCGTGACCACGCCCTCGGGCAGTTTGGCCCCTGCCCGACCTCTTCCCCCCACATACTCCCCGCCAGCCACCGCCGCCTCCGTCTGCACGCCGCCGGACCGCCACGCCCACTCTCCAGCCGCTCGGTCGCCCTGTTCACGCGCCGCCCGGTACGGCCCCTCCCCGCCCCGTCCACAACGCGCCGCGCCCAGAGGAGAGCCGAGCCGTCAGGGCCGCCGCGCCCAGCCGAGCCGTCAGGGCCGTCGGCGCGCCGCCCGGTCCGCCGTCGCCGCCATCCCTCCTCCACGCACTGCCGCCTCCGTCGAGGAAGAGGTGCCCCGCGAAGGGGAAGTCCCTCCAGGGACGGCGCAGTCGGCGAGCACCGTGTAGGCGTCGGTGAGGACATGGGCGAGGGAGGTGGCCCTGTTGTGCGCGGCGGGGAGGCAGATGCCGACCGCGTGTCTCCTCTCCGAAGGGGTGTGCCTGCATCCGATGGTGAGGGACCCTAGCTCCACACCCTTTTGTCGTTGATGAATGAAACCTGCAGGTACATCTCTTTCTTTCTCTGATCTACTTTTCCTCTCTCACATACACAGTTCTGCACCTTCTCTTGTCCAAGTCATGATTCCTTGTAGTAGGAGGGGATCACATTGGATCCGAGTATGTGAGGGAGGAGCAAGAGCAACAGGAAATTGATAAGGCAAGATCACCCCCCCCCCCCCCCCCTTGTTAATTTGTATTTCTGTTGCTGCGTGATGATATAATCTAAGTGATGAAACGTCAATTCTGTATGTGACTGATGAAAGAGAGGTTTCGCATCACAAAGCAAAAAAAACCTATCATGACACAGTGTTTGCATTTTACTTGCACATGCTGTAGGAATATAGACAGTATGCATCACAGGCTTATAGTGCTGATGTTCTCAATAGTATCCAAAATTTTCTTTGTAGAACCAAATAAGCAACGAAATATATTAATAAGTTTACAATTTAGCTGTGTACCACAAAGAATCATGGAAACCAGATTTCAGGTGTTTTGGATGTGTGTGTTCAGTTCCGAAGGCAATGGTTAACAAATGTGTGTTTTCAGATTTTTCAAATGAATTTCACCCTATGGCTAGAGCATCTTCAATGAAATGCAAAACTGTTCATTTGTATTTACCATTAATAGTTTAATACTCATGCTGAAATATTGAGGTCTTCTATTTACGCTTTGTGTGCTATGTTTTGCTCTCACTGTACTTCAGTAAGAATATTATTCAAATTCTTCACCACGATGTCCTATATTTCTATGCTTGTAGGTTTTCCACCGGGAGAACAATTTCTAGATGCTAAATTGAAATGTATTGTCCAGTGTCTTGCGATGTCATTCTTTCATTATTCAAGGTATGTGTCTCACAAGGAAATAGAAAATCCTGAATTTTGCATGTGTGATTGGTTCAACAACCTCAACCTCTGCACCTCACTGTCAACCACATGCAAGCTTCCTCCTTACTTTAGGTGAGAGGATTTATTTCATCGCCTTTTTAGCTTGCTCAGATTGCAAGTTTGATAGGTTTCCCCAACCCGGGTTAGGAACCCCTTTGATTTTGGTTCCTTGCTACAACTCTGTATGCAATTTTGTTTCTCTATCACAGTTTGATCGATCCATTATTAGCTACAAATGCTTATTTATAAACAGATGGGTACAAGGTTCATTGTAGTCTTGCAGTTTGGAATACCAAAAAAAGCATTTGTTTGAGTGGTGTAGCGTTTAGATGTCATTTTCTTGTTTGCTGTTTTTTATCGCCTTTTATTGTCGTGCTATGAGTTGATATGAATCAGCTAGCTATTGTCTAATTGTTGAAATACCACCCTTTCGAGCAGCCCTTGAACACAGAACAAGGAAACAAGGATATTTCGGAGTCCCAGTTTCACTGCCTTCGTGGACGCTGGAGCCACTGCCACCTTTACTATGTGTGTGGTTAGGGTATAGATCAAACTACAATTCAACAATGGTCATCTACACCATCAGATCTCCGACTATAAAACTCCATGCTAATGTTCCATATTCCTCTTTTCTGCTAATTTTTAGAGTTTATCCTTTTATGAATTACCTAATTTCAGTCACAACTGACAAATATCAGTCTATTTGTTAACATCTCCTTCTCCATCAAGGTTTATAAATTGACTTAAGAGTATGTATGTGCCCCTATCATTTTTTTGGTTCGTCAACATATGAAGTAATCAACCGTTCGAATGAGGGATTAGGAGTACATCATCTAAAATATTTCTATTCCCAGTTAAATGTGTACTGATAAATTTAACTATCAAAGTCATTGTAGTGAGAAAAAATTTTGTTCTTATTTGCAGGCATTGTGTGGCGATGAACACATGACCAGCAAGGGGCCCTGCCCCCCTCCCAATACTATGGATTTGTTCATAATAAACACATGAACAATGCAGCATTTGCCTTGTTTTCTGCTCCAACCGGCCCTCCCCAACATCCTAATCCCACTAATCCCGCCTCCGCCACTGCAGGCATGCCGGCCTTTTCTTAATTGCTATACTTTTGAGGACGCATCACTAAAAAAACTAAAAGAGGTACCACAAGTCTGTAAAACCCTTATTACATTTTTGCATACGTACAGAAGTGAAAAATGAAAGTGAATTTAGCTATATACTTTGAAAATTGTAGTGGTTTTGCATGTCTTATAATTTTTTTTGTTATGATATTATTTTGTTCGCCGGTATTTAACCCTTGGGGATTTTTATCTTTCCCATTCAGAGTAGTCCAATTGATACTTCCGATGGACATACGACAGGTTGCTGATGATGTCGTCTAATCCATATTGGAAGGTTTAATAACGTACTTGAACACTAAAACTATATAATGGATGGTTCTAGATGGGGGCAGGGATCCTCTATTTCCTTTACCAAATGGAGTCGGTCGTAATCACATGTTGTCTGACCTTCTCTCTATGCTCTCTTCACCTTATTCTTTGCATCATTTCACCGGTACAAGTCATCAGATGGGTATTACTGTTTCCAGTATGTTGTGTGTCGGTGGCCTGAAGCACAAGCTACTCACTATACTATATAGTACCGTGCTACAACTGTGAATTTTGCAAACCTGGTATACCCTAATTTGAGGTGATTTGTATGCCAGGTTATCCTAATCTTTATGTATCTGATGCTAAAACCATCATGCTTGCTTGCAGAGATTCAGTTAAGACTTAAATTAACAATTATGTATCTGAAGACTGACATTTGAAATTACAGGTTTCATGGCAATGATGAAGTGCTACCAAATTATGTTCCAAGAAAAATGATTTCTGCTTCAACTTGACTACATGTACGTGACTTGCAGTCAGTATGAAGTTCATTACACTACTAATATTAATTTCCTCATCTCCTTTATTTAGCTATTTGTCTATAGTCAACTCACATCACTCGATATCTACAGGCATGTTGAATTGTTGACCCGATTTGACGGACTATATAAGTGCTCTTCTCCTTGGGAATTTGAAAGCACGCCCCTTCTAAGCATCGCACAATATATATGCTTATATATGTGGTAGCAGTCATTGGTACAAGCATATGTGCATTAGACCAGAAAAGAGGTAAGTTGCCTTTGATACTGATCTGGTACCCCCCCTATAAGCGTATGATATTAAATAGGTTTCTATTGATTTATCAACAAAGAATTTATGTCAATTGATTTAATGTCGATATAAGCTTTACGCAAGTTTGTTTTCTCGAGAGTACACAATCGGTACTATAGCTTCTTTATATAAGTTTGTGATTTCTGAAGTAGTGGATCCTATCAGGTTTCAAACTCGCAGAGCATATTGAAGATGGTACAAATCATTGCAGAGTGAATTACAAGTAGCTATATATGGATTGGAATTTACTGAAGCTTTGCATATTCAAAATTTTAAGTCAAATGAGACGTGCATTGCACGTGCAAGCTTACTAGTGGTAGTAAAGGAGCAGGCGAACAAGACGGTAAGAAAGGGATCCCACCCGGTGCTGAGCCCTCTCTCCAACCGTGCGAGCGAACGCATGGGAAGTCAAAAAGCATGCACCATGCGTGCATCATCTGCGGTGGTTAAGAGATGGACTGACACATGCTCACACGTTGCTGCCTTTTCGCACTATGACTGGTGGGCCGAGTTGGCTGCTGGTCCCACGGGTATGTGCCTTGCCTTTGTTCTCGCTCGTGTATCATCTGGGGTTGGAGAGAGCCGGGTCGTGGGTCGTGCGTCGTGTCGTGCGCCATGCCGGGTCCTGCGGCTGGGTGTGGGTGTTTGCTTTTGATGCAGCGCTGAACGTGCAGCGAAGACAGTGTTCCCTCCCGTCCCAAGCCGTGCACCCCCTCCTTCCCTCTCTCCTCCTTTCTCCTCCCTAGCCACCGATCTGCCTTCTCGTCTCGCTGCTTCGTCTCCTCCACCGCCTTGTCTCCGGCCGCTGGCCTCCCGGCAGCCCTACCTCACAACATGTTTCTCGAGGAGCAACGCGAGCAAGGCCAGCATACGAAAGGAGTGGATCGAGGCTTCGCACGCTGGCTCCGTCATCTGCTTCGCCACGTTCTGGATTCGCGCCGCCGTGTGTGATGGTTCTAGATCAGTGCAGGTCATCGCCGCGGGATATCAGGAGCGGTGGGTTCTTCACATCGAGGGTTGGCAAGCTGGGGAGGGTCAAGAGGCTGACATGGCATGTTTAGAGCAGCGAGGTCGGCTGTAGGGGAGCGGCTACCCCGGAGCTTCAGACTGCGCACGCGTCGCGAGTTTGGCTATGGGGGAGCGGTTGCCCGGAGCTCGGTTGCGCACGCCTCATGGGATCTGGTCTCACCTGGCACTCGATGCCGGCCTCGTCGGCTTCCCGAGGTGACACAACGACGGTCACACTCGACACCCTCTTTCATGATTCGACGACAGCCGGCTCATACGGCGGCCTCAGCGGGTAGCTGACGACGACTGCAGCTGGTGCACGAGCTCTCAGTCGACATATCCACACTCGACTCCTCGTCTCGGTACCAGCTCTTGCAGCATGTTCGAAGTTTTCTCTTTTTTCCATTCTTCATTTGTTTGACCTGGTTCTGCTCGGGTGGATACAGGGTGCGGAGTGCGGACTGAGAGTTGGATGCTCTGTGCTAGCATATAGAAGTGTTGCAACCACCACTGTTCCGGCTGTGAGGTATAATGCTAATTGGGCTTGTGAATTAATCATGTCTGGGAATGGATTGCCTAATTGTTGGGGTTTCTCAGTATGTAATTTCTTTTACTCATTGTAGATTCTTAATTCGGTGGTTCTTGATTGCAACCTGGGGTCATCCTGTTCCTACTCACATGTTACAGTAGTGTTTTGTATAATATACCCAACCTCTCGCTCCTGAAAATTACCCGTCTTCTCTGATGCACGCGGGTCACTGGAGGAGAGGGGGTCTGGCTTGTGAGTTTCGCCGATGCGGTCACAACGGCGATGCCAAACTCTGAGGAGATACTAAAGGTGTACTGGGAGGCGGTGCTTCCTGGAATCCCAATGCCTCCACCTATTATCAACCTGCTGTTAGCCCAGCAAAATGGTATCTCTCTCCTTCCCTCCCTCCCTCCCTTCCCACCTTGGTGACCTCATTTAAGTGGTTTTGATAATTGGTGGTACAACTTTCCCTCTTTGATGCCTACAAATTCTTTATAACGACTCTTAGTTTGCAATCCATTATGGAACATAAATGAACATACTAGATGTGAATCTTTTGTTATGATGAATGATAAATGTTTGACTTAAAGCATAGACTATTGCATATACAATATGATATGTGTACCATAAAGGATAAATTAACCTTTTCTCTACCGGTGAACTGAGAGCTTACAGTGGCTAATTTGATAAGAAGCATAGTACTTGTATCGTTCAGAAAATGACCCTTCTGTACTTCATTTTCAGGGATAGTCCTATTGTGCTTTGTTTTTATATGATCTAAAACTACAGAGTTCTTGTGCAGTTCAGATGTTCTGTTTTGTACGAATTTTACTATATCTGAACTTCTGAAATTAGTATAAGTCTAACAGCCTTGCAACCAAACCAAAACTAAAACTGCAGGGATCTTGTGACAGCCTTGCAACCAAAACTAGAACTACAGGGATCTTGTGTAGTTGAAAGCTAGCTGTCGTTTGTTGGAATATCAATTATCTTGTTTGTGCACGATTAACCTGCTTATCATGAAAAGGTAGAATATTTTAGGACAGACCATCAAGTTGGTTGGGATTTGTTTAGATCTTTATGAGAAGCAGCTCTTCTCAGTGGGACTTTTCTTTTTTATCCAGCCTAAACATATTCAGCCTTTCACCTAAAATGTTATTACTTTCTCATGTCCTACTTTTTGTTACACGATGTTCAAGAAAGAATTATGGATCATTTTGTCATGAAGCATGATCAGTGCCACCTCTTTCTTCTGTGTAGTGCTAGGCTAGATTGGTATTCTCTTTACTGCCCCAGTTGGATTATATCTCAAACTTCTCTTGTTCCTATGCTGAGATTCTCCTAGCCAGTGGCAAGGGTACATACTGCCTCATCTTCTTTTTTCCTTTACATTTTTCTTCGATTGGAAGGAGTGGATTACTGCCACCAAGTTCTTGGATAAAATGAAGAAAGATATGTATGACGTCATGTCAGTTATTTTGTTTTACAACAAAATGGATAGTTCATGTATTCCCTACCGAGCAAGATTTATGTTGAGGTGTGGCATCTATTTTGCATTTCTTGATTATGGATTTTTGATAATGCGAAGTTTTTATTCGGAATGGACGATGAGTGCTTACTTCTATTGTTCCCCAAAACACCATTAATGATTTATCCAGTCCTACACATTGCATGCTTGCCACAAGCTTAGAAAATCTCCATCTTACTTCGCTAAATGTTCTTTCTTACCGAACTAGCTTCAGGACGAATGGCAGGTTTATTAACCATTTGATCATTTTTGTGCATTGCATGTTTGCTGCTAAGTCTCATGAAGTAGTGTTTTTTTTTGCATGACCATCCTGTGGAGCCATGATATTTGAACCAATGAATTCAGAGGACATTTAGTATGTTTATGGACCACATCATGTTCTGTTGGTACAAGTGAGATCCTTTTTCCAGTGATCACTTTAAAGGTACATATATTTTTAAACAAAAGCTTATGTATTTTTTGCTCCAACACACAGTCACTGAAAAATGCAAATATTTTCAATGCGAACATGGTAGCGAATATTTTGTGCTATCAAATTAAAATGTCTATATACATCTCATTGTAGACAACAATCCACCATGTTTTCTATTAAAGGGGATTAAACCATGGATGGTTGTTTCATCCCAGACATGGATTTAGTGTGCCTCTGCGCCATTTGGCGCAACGGGTCCACTAGTTGTGTGAACTCCTGAAGGATTCCAGCTTCTTCCACGAACTGGGTGTGCGGTCATTCGCACGGCCGTACTTCCGCCAACCTCCCAGGATGGAGGTCACTGTCAGATGACTCTCGAATAACACCCTTGGAGTTCTTGGAGCCAAACTTCCTAAAGATATTCATGGTTTTCCTATGAACAAAAATTCTGAAATTTATTAGCCCATAAAATTTTCTCGACAAAACTTCACAAAAATAATATCAACTACTCATAGGGATACATAGAGACCATAGCAAGCATTCAAACTACTTAGAACTCTAAGAATTTAACATGCAAGTTCATCTACAGCAACACCAAAAGTAGCTAATTATTCAAAATATAAACCACTAAAACAAAAACTAATTGGACAAACAGTGGAGTTACATACCAAGCAACAATCCCTCGAAATAGTTTCAGAAACGGAGCTTCGAGCAAAGAGATCGAAATCTGCGGGCTTGAGAGCAAGAACACGAGAGAGAGAGCTATGGGGATTTTTTTTCGGAGGTAGGTGATGATGTGGTGTAAAGAGATAAGTGAGGGGGCCCACGTGGGGACCACTACCCACCAGGGCACGCCCAGGGGTTCTGGCGTGCCCAAGTGGGTTGTGCCCACCTGGTGCACCTCCCCCTGATGTTATTTGCACCAAAAATTCAGAAAAAATCATATTAAATTTTCATTGTATTTTGAGAACTTTTATTTTTGGGTCATTTTTATTGCCTGAGAAAATCACAAAATAGACAAAACATGGCATTTTATTTTATTTAACTAATAAAAACAAAAAACAAAAAGTAGGGCAGAAGGTAGTGCTTATTAAATTCATTGACTTTATATCGCTAAAAAATGATTCATTAATAAGGTCGATCAAGTCTTATTAACAATCACTTTCAATTAGCATGAAACCGAAGAACTTTCGTGAATAACTAAGTTACCTCAATGTGGATATGAATGCCCCAACAATAAGCATTTCATATTTTTTTTTTGACAGTAGGTAGAGGTATTTGAAAACTTCCAATAGTGATTGTTGGAGTTTTTTCAATAACATTAATACCATTCACTTGGAATTGTTTTTTCAGAAAATGCACCATATGCTCATTACCATTGATATGAAAAGTGACTTTGTTTTTATTGCAATCAATAACAGCCCTTGCAGTATTCAAGAAGGTCTACCAAGGATAATCGACATGTTGTCGTCCTCGGGCATCTCAAGTATAACAAAGTCAGTCAAAATAGTAATATTAGCAACAACAACATGCACATCCTCACAAATACTGATAGGTATGACAGTTAATTTATCAGCCATTTGCAAAGATATTTCAGTAGGTGTGGATTTATTCAAATCAAGTCTTCTATATAAATAGAAAGGCATAACACTAACACCAACACCAACTCCTAAATCACACAAATCAGTTTTCACATAATTCTTTTTGATGGAGCAAGGTATAGTTGGTATTCCTGGATCTCCAAGTTTTTTAGGAACTCCATCTTTAAAAGTATATATTAGCAAGCATAGTGGAGATTTCAGCTTCCGGTATTTTTCTCTTATTAGTGATGATGTCTTTCATATATTTTGCATAAGGAGGCATTTTTAAGATATCAGTCAAGCGAGTACGCAAAAAAATTGGCCGCAGCATTTCAGCAAAGCGTTTAAATTCTTCATCATCATTCTTTTTAGTTGACTTGGGTGGAAAGGGCATAGGTTTTTGAACCCACGGTTCTCTTTCCTTACAGTGTCTTCTAGCAACAAAGTCATTTTTATCATACCTTTTATTCTTAGGTTGGGGGTTATCAAGATCAATAGGTGGTTCTATCTCAACATCATTGTCTGGTTCTTTATTATTATTAGGTTGAGAGTCTTCATAAACATCAGCATTATCTTTTTTATTATCACAAGGTGAATGTTCATTACCGGACTGAGTTTCAGTATCAGAGATAGAAGTTTTATTATCATTATCAGGAGGTTTCTCTATTTCAGGTTCACTAGAAGCATGCATAGTTTTATCATTTTTCTTCCTCCTGTTTCTTTTTAGAACTAGGTGCACTAGTGTTAGCTCTTTGTGAATCATGTACAATTCTTTTTGGGTGTCCCTCGGGATAAAGTGGTTCCTAAGTCATTTTACCTCCTCTAGTTGCAACTCTAACAACAAATTCATGTATATTATTATTATCCATTTCATCAAGCAATTCTTTTTGAAATTTAGCAACTTGTTCTAACTAGGTGTGTATCATAGAAACATGCTTTCTAACACCAACATCATTTGAGATTCTAAATAACAAGTCACTCAAGTGAGCAGTCATATCAGAATTGTATTTCAACTATTTCATAACATTTGCATTGAAGTGATCTTGTTTTCTAATATAGTTTTTAAACTCATAAAGGCATTGGCTAGGATGCATATTGTGAGGATTGCCATTATCATTGAACTTCATTAGAGAATTTACCTCTACCGCCTTAGGCAGTGGTGGTGTAATAAGCCCATGTATTTCTTCAATAAGATTTAAATTTGTAACATCCTCAGCTTTAATACTTTTTTCCTTCATAGATTTCTTTGCCTCTTGCATATTTTCAGGACTGAGATATAATATACCCCTCTTCTTTGGAGTGGGTTTAGCTGGTGGTTTAGGAAGAGTCCAATCATCATAATTTTTCAATGTATTATTCAATAATTATTCAACGTGTCCAATAGTTCGTTCCATGAAAACACAATCAACACAACTATCTAGGAAATTCCTAGAAACATCGGTTAGTCAATTATAGAAGATATCAAGTATTTCATTTTTCTTAATAGGATGATCAGGCAAAGCATTAAGTAATTGGCAAAGCCTCCGCCAAGCTTGTGGGAGACTCTCTTCTATAATTTGAATAAAGTTAAATATTTCCTGCAAGGCAGGTTTACTACTGCAGGATGCTGCTAACGCAACACTATGATCACAGACCCTTTGACGAAACAATGTGCGATGCATTAATCACAAACGGGGATGTAAAAAACTGTCAAAAAGCATCAAAATGTTTGCAATGGAGGATGCATCAAACACAGTTTAGATTTTAGTTGCGTGTGTGATGCAGGGCACACGGTTAAACCGTTCAAACTGTTTGCGATGAGGCAGAACAACAGAAACGGGCAGCCATATTAATGTGTGTGCGATATATGGCATACAGTTCGCTTCGATGAACCGTTTGCTATTAGGGAGTGCAACGTAAACGGTTAGCCAGATCAATGTGTGTGTGATATAGGGCATACGGTTCACTCGGATGAACTGTTTTCGATTAGCGAACGCAACAGAAATGGTTCAACTTAACAAGATGTGTGTGATACGTGGCAAATAGCCGACTCGGATGAACTGCTTGCGATGAGAATTTACAACACAGACTGTTAATACAGTTAGTACGTGTGCGATTTTGTGTGTACAAAAAACTTTGGAAAATGCAAACTAGTTGCTTGCGGTGGCTAGGAGTATCGCACACAATGCGTCTGCGGGTACTCGTGTGCGATGATTAGTAAGTTACACATGCATTTCCTTATGTTAACACTTGTGTGATAAATAACACATGGCACCAGGTACGATATTCGGGCTGTGTGTGCTCCACTTAGTCTTCCCGCGCTCCAGCGAATGCTTCCCGTGCTCCACATGGGTGAATTGTAAAATCCACGCCTATTCCCTCACCGGTTTCCTGCCACCAGCTAACGGCTTGCTACATATAACCCAGACAGCAACGCACCGCCGCGACACTCTGCGAAGATCTAGTCCTCACACATCTACCATTAGTTATTCCAAGCATGCCAGGCAACGACCAAAGCTTCGACGTCGACGCCTACTCGCGTTACATCTTCAGCGAGGAGAACGAGCCGGAGCAGGTCGGGGAGCAAGAGCTTCATCGGCCGGTGCAGGCACCATAGCCCATCGATAGCGATATCGGCGTCATAGTCCTTGGGAGCACAATCGACATATTGGAGAGGAGGTGTGATGAGCAGTTTGCCATCCACCATGCAAAAGATCCAGAGCTGCTCGGCGGCATGATCGACGACCCACCCGAAGAACCACCGTCACTAGTGCTCATCGAGAGCTTGATGCCCCGCAAGGAATGGGCAGAGGACCTCTGCGATTCAGTCAAGACAAAGGCAGCATGCAGCTTCATCATTGCCCGCGGCGGCCATGTCAACCTTGATCTCGATGATGTGGTGGCTAGGCTCGAGCGCATCCTTGGTGGAGTTGACGTCCTCGACGAAGTAGAACATCGCCAACGTGATATCTTGAGGATGCAGTTGATCGACGAAATTTGCTACCAGGCCTGAGACATGGAAATGGAGCGATTCCGCGAAGTTGTCATGCGCACGATTGCATGCTGTCAAGCTCTTCTGGAAGAGGCCTAGCAGGCCCAAGAGCCTCCCAGCACCTGCAGCTCCGCATAGGCAGAGGCGGGTCGGTACACTCGGAGTGAACGGTCGCAAGGGTGCTATGCTGATCATGGAGTCTGAGAAGACCATCGTCGGAAGGCCGCCGGCTCAGCCTTTTAGCTTATATTTTATTATAATTGTATGCATATGTAGGTTGTGAGTGTTCTGGGCCTTGCCGCATTTGGCATTTGAAATTATCCTGAATATGTAAGACAATTATTAAGAATATTAACCATTTCCATTGTAACTTTGCCTCAACGGCGAGCAGAGTGCGCAGGGACGCCGGAGTAGAGCGCACCGCGGGCGCCTCAACGGCGAGCAACCACGTGATCAACCTTCTGCCATCAATAAATTTTGACCTTGTTTCTCGCAGTAAGTAATTGCAAATCTGTTCACACCTATCAAAATAATATGTGTTCACACTTAGCACCGGGCTATAAAAACTACCCACTTGAAAATTACTTCACAGTTTCTCTCCTCATCACCCACAAAACTAGTTTTTTTTGTCAAGTCGTTCCGCCATGACCGGTAGGAGGAGTTTAGGGTGGACATATAACCAGGCAGCAAAGACCAAGGCCGCAGAAGCACTAGAGAGTTCCCGCCACGAAGCCGCAGCCGCAACAGAGATGTCCCGGCACGCCGCGGAGCCCTCGAATGAGCTCTCACGGGAACGCGGGGGCTCTCACAAGTGCATTCACGGCGTCGGCCATCATGATGAGCCGGTGTTCCTGAAGTCCTTCACTGGCGATGACAACATTCTCGCTGGCGTCACTACGCAGCAAGAGCTGGTCGACAGCTTGATGAAGCTGCTCAAGATCAGCGATGCCTCGGTTGACAAGGCGACCGGCCTCGTTGAGCAACTCATGGGTGACAATGTGAAGCTCCTCAAGTTGGTCGCCGAGAAGGAGGAGGAGGCCGCCGGCTGGAAGATGCTGCATGAGTAGAGCAGTGCCTTGGAGATGACGCTGAAAGCGATCGTCGAGGAACTGATGGGTGGCTTGAGGAAGCTCCGGATCGAGCGCGAGCAGGAGGTGGAGGAATCCGTGGGTGCTTTCAAGCAAAGTCATGAGGAATTGAAGAAGGAGCTGGAGGATTTCGCCGCCCGGCGATCCATCGACGAGTAGAGACAGTAGCGACCCAGATCGTTGTCTACAATTTCCTTCTTATCTTGCCCCCGTGTCTTCCGGGCTTTGCCGCATGTGGCATTTTAAAATATCTGGAATATGTAAGACAATTATTATCTGCGCCATTGTAAATTTGTCGTCATATTATCCGTTGCCACTTTATTTGTGGTCGTGTTATCCGTTGCCCGATGTGGCAATTTAAATTAGGGCAGAATACTAGTTGAAAACACGAAAAAAGCAAATGCTGCCATGGGATTGCAAGCAAACACCCTCCGTCTAGGTGCTTTAATTAACCCATTATTGGAGAAGTTGTGAGCGAGGCGAGTGGCGGCTGGTGCATGGAGGTCAAAGAGCTCGCTTTCAGGTGAGCATGGGCGGCCTTGCTGCTCGCACGTGTCCCGTCGAGCCTGTGAGGTGGACAGGATGCACGCGTCCCATCAAACCTGTGCGGCAGACTGCTCGCATGCGTCCCGTCGAGCCTGCACGGCGGACTTCTCACGCTCGTCCCGTCTAATCAAACAGCTGCACACACGCCACCGAGTATGGTTAAATTTCGACACGGTTAATATAATACAACCGTTTGCGATATTAACGTGTCAGTTTTTTGTTTCAAAAAGGACTTCGTTGGCTACTAATGTGTGTGCCTCTTCTCAAACTGAACGATTTTTTACCACGACATATATGTGCCATGTTATGAAACTATGCCAAGTTTCAAGTTTTTGGGTGACTTTTTGATTTACTGGGATTTAAAAACCGAGATTCTCAATGTTTCAGGATGACGAGAAGTTTGTAATTCATTCCCATTCCTTAAATAAGACTTAAACATGCACCCAATGACACATGTATGATTTCACACCCATTTGCTTCACCGGAGCATGTGATTGTAGTTCAAATTTGAATTATGGACTACATTAAATGCATATAATGATGGGTTTCGTAGTAATTTCAAAAAATTTCCTACACACACGCAAGATCATGTGATGCATAGCAACGAGAGGGGAGAGTATGATCTACATACCTAGTAGATCGACAACGGAAGCATTTGGTTGATGTAGTCGTACGTCTTCACGATCCGACCGATCAAGCACCGAAACTACGGCACCTCCGAGTTCTAGCACACGTTCAGCTCGATGACGATCCCCGGACTCCGATCCAGCAAAGTGTCGGGGAAGAGTTCCGTCAGCACGACGGCGTGGTGACGATCTTGATGCACTACAGCAGCAGGGCTTCGCCTAAACTCCGCTACAATATTATCAAGGACTATGGTGGCTGGGGGCGCCGCACACGGCTAAGGAACAGATCACGTGGATCAACTTGTGTGTCTCTGGGGTGCCCCTGCCTCCGTATATAAAGGACTAAGGGGGGGGGGAGGCTGGCCGGCCAAGGAGGGTGCGCCAGGAGAGTCCTACTCCCTCTGGGAGTAGGATTCCCCCCCCCAATCCTAGTTGGAATAGGATTCGCGGAGGGGGAAAAGAGAGATGGGGGGCCGGCCACCTCTCCTTGTCCTAATAGGACTAGGGGAGGGGGGAGGCGCGCGGCCCATCTTGGTCTGCCCCTTCTCTTTTCCACTAAAGCCCACTAAGGCCCATATAGCTCCCGGGGGGTTCCGGTAACCTCCCGGTACTCCGGTAAAATCCCGATTTCACCCAGAACACTTCCGATATCCAAACATAGGCTTCCAATATATCAATCTTTATGTCTCGACCATTTCGAGACTCCTCGTCATGTCCGTGATCACATCCGGGACTCCGAACAACCTTCGGTACATCAAAATGCATAAACTCATAATATAACTGTCATCGTAACCTTAAGCGTGCGGACCCTACGGGTTCAAGAACAATGTAGACATGACCGAGACACGTCTCAGGTCAATAACCAATAGCGGGACCTGGATGCCCATATTGGCTCCTACATATTCTACGAAGATCTTTATCGGTCAGACCGCATAACAACATACGTCGTTCCCTTTGTCATCGGTATGTTACTTGCCCGAGATTCGATCGTCGGTATTCCAAATACCTAGTTCAATCTCGTTACCGGCAAGTCTGTTTACTCGTTCTATAATACATCATCCCGCAACTAACTTATTAGTTGCAATGCTTGCAAGGCTTAAGTGATGTGTATTACCGAGAGGGCCCAGAGATACCTCTCCGACAATCGGAGTGACAAATCCTAATCTCGAAATACGCCAACCCAACATGTACCTTTGGAGACACCTGTAGTACTCCTTTATAATCACCCAGTTACGTTGTGACATTTGGTAGCACCCAAAGTGTTCCTCCGGCAAACGGGAGTTGCATAATCTCATAGTTATAGGAACATGTATAAGTCATGAAGAAAGCAATAGCAACATACTAAACGATCGGGTGCTAAGCTAATGGAATGGGTCATGTCAATCAGATCATTCACTTAATGATGTGATCCCGTTAATCAAATAACAACTCATTGTTCATGGTTAGGAAACATAACCATCTTTGAGTAACGAGCTAGTCAAGTAGAGGCATATAGTGACACTTTGTTTGTCTATGTATTCACACATGTATTATGTTTCCGGTTAATACAATTCTAGCATGAATAATAAACATTTATCATGATATAAGGAAATAAATAATAACTTTATTTTTGCCTCTAGGGCATATTTCCTTCAGTCTCCCACTTGCACTAGAGTCAATAATCTAGATTACACAGTAATGATTCTCACACCCATGGAGCCTTGGTGCTGATCATGTTTTGCTCGTGGAAGAGGCTTAGTCAACGGGTCTGCAACATTCAGATCCGCATGTATCTTGCAAATCTCTATGTCTCCCACCTGGACTAGATCCCGGATGGAATTGAAGCGTCTCTTGATGTGCTTGGTTCTCTTGTGAAATCTGGATTCCTTTGCCAAGGCAATTGCACCAGTATTGTCACAAAAGATTTTCATTGGACCCGATGCACTAGGTATGACACCTAGATCGGATATGAACTCCTTCATCCAGACTCCTTCATTTGCTGCTTCCGAAGCAGCTATGTACTCCGCTTCACATGTAGATCCCGCTACAACGCTTTGTTTAGAACTGCACCAACTTACAGCTCCACCATTTAATGTAAACACGTATCCGGTTCGCGATTTAGAATCGTCCGGATCAGTGTCAAAGCTTGCATCAACGTAACCTTTTACGATGAGCTCTTTGTCACCTCCATATACGAGAAACATATCCTTAGTCCTTTTCATGTATTTCAGGATGTTCTTGACCGCTGTCCAGTGATCCACTCCTGGATTACTTTGGTACCTCCCTGCTAGACTTATAGCAAGGCACACATCAGGTCTGGTACACAGCATTGCATACATGATAGATCCTATGGCTGATGCATAGGGAACATCTTTCATATTCTCTCTATCTTCTGCAGTGGTCGGGCATTGAGTCTTACTCAACTTCACACCTTGTAACACAGGCAAGAACCCTTTCTTTGCTTGATCCATTTTGAACTTCTTCAAAATTTTGTCAAGGTATGTGGTTTGTGAAAGTCCAATTAAGCGTTTTGATCTATCTCTATAGATCTTAATGCCTAATATGTAAGCAGCTTCACCGAGGTCTTTCATTGAAAAACTTTTATTCAAATATCCCTTTATGCTGTCCAGAAATTCTACATCATTTCCAATTAGTAATATGTCATCCACATATAATATCAGAAATGCTACAGAGCTCCCACTCACTTTCTTGTAAATACAGGCTTCTCCAAAAGTCTGCATAAAACCAAATGCTTTGATCACACTATCAAAACGTTTATTCCAACTCCGAGAGGCTTGCACCAGTCCATAAATGGATCGCTGGAGCTTGCACACTTTGCTAGCTCCCTTTGGATCGACAAAACCTTCTGGTTGCATCATATACAACTCTTCTTCCAAAAATCCATTCAGGAATGCAGTTTTGACATCCATCTGCCAAATTTCATAATCATAAAATGCGGCAATTGCTAACATGATTCGGACAGACTTAAGCATCGCTACGGGTGAGAAGGTCTCATCGTAGTCAATCCCTTGAACTTGCCGAAAACCTTTTGCGACAAGTCGAGCTTTGTAGACAGTAATATTACCGTCAGCGTCAGTCTTCTTCTTGAAGATCCATTTATTCTCAATTGCTTGCCGATCATCGGGCAAGTCAACCAAAGTCCATACTTTGTTCTCATACATGGATCCCATCTCAGATTTCATGGCTTCAAGCCACTTTGCGGAATCTGGGCTCACCATTGCTTCTTCATAGTTCGTAGGTTCATCATGATCTAGCATCATGACTTCCAGAACGGGATTACCGTACCACTCTGGCACGGATCTTACTCTGGTTGATCTACGAGGTTCAGTAGTATCTTGTTCTGAAGTTTCATGATCATTATCATTAACTTCCTCACTAACTGGTGTAGGTGTCACAAAAACAGTTTTCTGTGATGTACTACTTTCCAATAAGGGAGCAGGTACAGTTACCTCGTCAAGTTCTACTTTCCTCCCACTCACTTCTTTCGAGAGAAACTCCTTCTCTAGAAAGTTTCCGAATTTAGCAACAAAAGTCTTGCCTTCGGATCTGTGATAGAAGGTGTATCCAATAGTCTCCTTTGGATATCCTATGAAGACACATTTCTCCGATTTGGGTTCGAGCTTATCAGGTTGAAGCTTTTTCACATAAGCATCGCAGCCCCAAACTTTCAAAAACGACAACTTTGGTTTCTTGCCAAACCACAGTTCATAAGGCGTCGTCTCAACGGATTTTGATGGTGCCCTATTTAACGTGAATGCGGCCGTCTCTAGAGCGTATCCCCAAAACGATAGCGGTAAATCAGTAAGAGACATCATAGATCGCACCATATCCAGTAAAGTACGATTACGACGTTCGGACACACCATTACGCTGTGGTGTTCCGGGTGGCGTGAGTTGCGAAACTATTCCACAATTTTTCAAATGTACACCAAACTCGTATCCTCCATGATCAGATCATAGAAACTTTATTTTCTTGTTACGATGATTTTCAACTTCACTCTGAAATTCCTTGAACTTTTCAAACGTTTCAGACTTATGTTTCATTAAGTAGATATACCCATATCTGCTTAAATCATCTGTGAAGGTGAGAAAATAACGATATCCGCCACGAGCCTCAATATTCATCGGACCACATACATCTGTATGTATGATTTCCAACAAATCTGTTGCTCTCTCCATAGTACCGGAGAACAGCGTTTTGGTCATCTTGCCCATGAGGCACGGTTCGCAAGTACCAAGTGATTCATAATCAAGTGGTTCCAAAAGTCCATCAGTATGGAGTTTCTTCATGCGCTTTACACTGATATGACCTAAACGGCAGTGCCACAAATAAGTTGCACTATCATTATCAACTCTACATCTTTTGGCTTCAACATTATGAATATGTGTATTACTACTATCGAGATTTAACAAGAATAGACCACTCTTCAAGGGTGCATGACCATAAAAGATATTACTCATATAAATAGAACAACCATTATTCTCCGATTTAAATGAATAACCGTCTCGCATCAAACAAGATCCAGATATAATGTTCATGCTCAACGCTGGCACCAAATAACAATTATTCAGGTCTAATATTAATCCCGAAGGTAGATGTAGAGGTAGCGTGCCGACTGCGATCACATCGACTTTGGAACCATTTCCCACGCGCATCCTCACCTCGTCCTTAGCCAATCTTCGCTTAATCCGTAGTCCCTGTTTCGAGTTGCAAATATTAGCAACAGAACCAGTATCAAATACCCAGGTGCTACTGCGAGCATTAGTAAGGTACACATCAATAACATGTATATCACATATACCTTTGTTCACCTTGCCATCCTTCTTATCCGCCAAATACTTGGGGCAGTTCCGCTTCCAGTGACCAGTCTGCTTGCAATAGAAGCACTCAGTTTCAGGCTTAGGTCCAGGTTTGGGTTTCTTCTCTTGAGTAGCAACTTGCTTGCCGTTCTTTTTGAAGTTCCCCTTCTTCTTCCCTTTGCCCTTTTTCTTGAAACTAGTGGTCTTGTTGACCATCAACACTTGATGCTCCTTCTTGATTTCTACCTCCGCAGCTTTCAGCATCGCGAAGAGCTCGGGAATAGTCTTATTCATCCCTTGCATATTATAGTTCATCACGAAGCTCTTGTAGCTTGGTGGCAGTGATTGGAGAATTCTGTCAATGACGCAGTCATTCGGAAGATTAACTCCCAACTAAATCAAGTGATTATTATACCCAGACATTTTGAGTATATGCTCACTGACAGAACTGTTCTCCTCCATCTTGCAGCTATAGAGCTTATTGGAGACTTCGTATCTCTCAATCCGGGCATTTGCTTGAAATATTAACTTCAACTCCTGGAACATCTCATATGCTCCATGACGTTCAAAACGTCGTTGAAGTCCCGATTCTAAGCCGTAAAGCATGGCACATTGAACTATCGAGTAGTCATCAGCTTTGCTCTGCCAGACGTTTATAACATCCGGCGTTGCTCCTGCAGCAGGCCTGGCACCCAGTGGTGCTTCCAGGACGTAATTCTTCTGTGCAGCAATGAGGATAATCCTCAAGTTACGGACCCAGTCCGTGTAATTGCTACCATCATCTTTCAACTTTGCTTTCTCAAGGAACGCATTAAAATTCAACGGAACAACAGCACGAGCCATCTATCTACAATTAACATAAACAAGCAAGATACTATCAGAGACTAAGTTCATGATAAATTTAAGTTCAATTAATCATATTACTTAAGAACTCCCACTTAGATAGACATCCCTCTAATCCTCTAAGTGATCACGTGATCCAAATCAACTAAACCATGTCCGATCATCACGTGAGATGGAGTAGTTTCATTGGTGAACATCTTTATGTTGATCATATCTACTATATGATTCACGCTCGACCTTTCGGTCTCCGTGTTCCGAGGCCATATCTGTATATGCTTGGCTCATCAAGTATAACCCGAGTATTCTGCGCGTGCAACTGTTTTGCACCCGTTGTATTTGAACGTAGAACCTATCACACCCGATCATCACGTGGTGTCTCAGCACGAAGAACTTTTGCAATGGTGCATACTCAGGGAGAACACTACTTGATAATTTAGTGAGAGATCATCTTATAATGCTACCGTCAATCAAAGCAAGATAAGATGCATAAAAGATAAACATCACATGCAATCAATATAAGTGATATGATATGGCCATCATCTTCTTGTGCTTGTGATCTCCATCTCCGAAGCACCGTCGTGATCACCATCGTCATCGGCGTGACACCTTGATCTCCATCGTAGCATCGTTGTCGTCTCGCCAAGCTTATGCTTCCACGACTATCGCTACCGTTTAGTGATAAAGTAAAGCATTACATCGCGATTTCATTGCATACAATAAAGAGACAACCATATGGCTCCTGCCGGTTGCCGATAACTCGGTTACAAAACATGATCATCTCATACAATAAAATTCAGCATCATGCCTTGACCATATCACATCACAACATGCCCTGCAAAAACAAGTTAGACGTCCTCTACTTTGTTGTTGCAAGTTTTACGTGGCTGCTACGGGCTTAAGTAAGAACCAATCTCACCTACGCATCAAAACCACAACGATAGTTTGTCAATTTGACTCCGTTTTAACCTTCGCAAGGACCGGGCGTAGCCATACTCGGTTCAACTAAAGTTGGAGAAACTGTCACCCACAAGCCACCTCTGTGCAAAGCACGTCGGGAGAACCGGTCTCGCGTAAGCGTACGCGTAATGTCGGTCTGGGCCGCTTCATCCAACAATACCGCCGAACCAAAGTATGACATGCTGGTAGGCAGTATGACTTATATCGCCCACAACTCACTTGTGTTCTACTCGTGCATATAACATCAACATATAAAACCTAGGCTCGGATGCCACTGATGGGTTTCGTAGTAATTTCAAAAAATTTCCTACGCACACGCAAGATCATGTGATGCATAGCAACGAGAGGGGAGAGTATGATCTACATACCTAGTAGATCGACAACGCAAGCGTTTGGTTGATGTAGTCATACGTCTTCACGATCCGACCGATCAAGCACCGAAACTACGGCACCTCCGAGTTCTAGCACACGTTCAGCTCGATGACGATCCCCGGACTCCGATCCAGCAAAGTGTCGGGGAAGAGTTCCGTCAGCACGACTGCGTGGTGACGATCTTGATGCACTACAGCAGCAGGGCTTCGCCTAAACTCCGCTACAATATTATCGAGGACTATGGTGGCTGGGGGCGCCGCACACGGCTAAGGAACAGATCACGTGGATCAGCTTGTGTGTCTCTGGGTGCCCCTGCCTCCGTATATAAAGGACTAAGGGGGGAGGCTAGCCGGCCAAGGAGGGTGCGCCAGGAGAGTCCTACTCCCTCTGGGAGTAGGATCCCCCCCCCAATCCTAGTTGGAATAGGATTCGCGGAGGGGGAAAAGAGAGATGGGGGGCCGGCCACCTCTCCTTGTCCTAATAGGACTAGGGGAGGGGGGAGGCGCGCGGCCCATCTTGGTCTGCCCCTTCTCTTTTCCACTAAAGCCCACTAAGGCCCATATAGCTCCCGGGGGGTTCCAGTAACCTCCCGGTACTTCGGTAAAATCCCGATTTCACCCGGAACACTTCCGATATCCAAACATAGGCTTCCAATATATCAATCTTTATGTCTCGACCATTTCGAGACTCCTCGTCATGTCCGTGATCACATCCGGGACTTTGAACAACCTTCGGTACATCAAAATGCATAAACTCATAGTATAACTGTCATCGTAACCTTAAGCGTGCGGACCCTACGGGTTCGAGAACAATATAGACATGACGGAGACACGTCTCCGGTCAATAACCAGTAGCGGGACCTGGATGCCCATATTGGCTCCTACATATTCTACGAAGATCTTTATCGGTCAGACCGCATAACAACATACGTCGTTCCCTTTGTCATCGGTATGTTACTTGCCCGAGATTCGATCGTCGGTATTCCAAATACCTAGTTTAATCTCGTTACCGGCAAGTCTGTTTACTCGTTCTGTAATACATCATCCCGCAACTAACTTATTAGTTGCAATGCTTGCAAGGCTTAAGTGATGTGTATTACCGAGAGGGCCCAGAGATACCTCTCCGACAATCGGAGTGACAAATCCTAATCTCGAAATACGCCAACCCAACATGTACCTTTGGAGACACCTGTAGTACTCCTTTATAATCACCCAGTTACGTTATGACGTTTGGTAGCACCCAAAGTGTTCCTCCGGCAAACGGGAGTTGCATAATCTCATAGTTATAGGAACATGTATAAGTCATGAAGAAAGCAATAGCAACATACTAAACGATCGGGTGCTAAGCTAATGGAATGGGTCATGTCAATCAGATCATTCACTTAATGATGTGATCCCGTTAATCAAATAACAACTCATTATTCATGGTTAGGAAACATAACCATCTTTGATTAACGAGCTAGTCAAGTAGAGGCATATAGTGACACTTTGTTTGTCTATGTATTCACACATGTATTATGTTTCCGGTTAATACAATTCTAGCATGAATAATAAACATTTATCATGATATAAGGAAATAAATAATAACTTTATTTTTGCCTCTAGGGCATATTTCCTTCATATAAAACTTAGTAATTAGTAATATATATACAATGGCCAAACGAACCCTGAACAGTTTCAAATTTCAGCCCGACACTCCTGTTATTCTATGTTGCCTGTAGAAAACAAAGTTCAAGGTGAGAAGAGGCAGCGATTATCGTTTCACCCACAAGAGGGGCATGTTTCCCTACCGGAACCATGAGGGTTGCGACAGGCTCCGGTTTGTAAAAGGCTTGTAATATAGCTTCGCCCAAATTGGATAATTATATGTACCATGTAGTGACACCATGCCAAGTTTCATGATTTCCTGGTGAGTTTTGGATTTACAGAGATTTAAAAACCGAGATTCACAATGTTTGGGGCCAATCTAGGATGGCGAGATAGTTGAATTCATTCCCATTCGTTCCATGGGACCTAACCATGCACCCCAAGGAAACATGTATGTTTTTTGTACCCATTTTGGTGCACTGGAGCATGCATTTGTAGTTCGGATTTGAATTATATACATTAAATGCCTAGAAAACTCAACTAATGAATAAAAAAGGTCAAACAAACCCTGAATAATTTCAAAGTTCAGCGCGAATCTCCAGTTGTTCTGTGTCACGTGTAGAAGAAAATACGAGGCTAGCAGAGGGAGTGATTATCGTTTGGCCCACAAGGGGACACATTTCCCTATCGAAACCACGAGGGTTCCTGCGACAGGCTCCGGTTTGTAAGAGGTTTGTAATAGAGCTTGGCCCAAATTGGCAATGTTTTTACCACGACATATATGTGCCATGACGTGACACCATGCCACCTTTGATGACTTTCTGGTGAGTTTAGGATTTATGGGGACTTAAAAACTGAGATTCGAAATGTTTGAGGACGAGCCAGGACAACGGTACGGTTGTAATTCGTTCCCATTCCTTGCATGAGACCTAAACATGCACCCAAGGGCACATGTATAATTTTTCTGGCCATTTTGGTGAACTAGAGCATGTATTTGTAGTTTACATTTGAATTATGGACATTAAATGCCTTGGAAACTCAATTAGTGTATAAAAAGGCCAAACGAACCTTGAATAAGTTTAAATTTCAGCACGGATATCATGTCGTTCCATGTTGCCTATGGAAGAAAATACAAGGCGAAAAGAGGCGGTGATTACGTTTCGCCCACAAGGGGAACATGTTTCCCTATCGGAACCACGAGGCTTATTTGAGAGAAGCTCCAGTTTTTGTAAGAGGTTTGTAATAAAGCTTGGCCCAAATTGGACAATGTTTTTACCATGACATATATGTGCCATGATGTGACACCATGCCACCTTTGATGACTTTCTAGTGAGTTTAGGATTTATGGGGACTTAAAACCGAGATTCGAAATGTTTGAGGATGAGCCATGACACCGGTATGGTTGTAATTCGTTCCCATTCCTAGCATGGGACCTAAACATGCACCTAAGGACACATGTATAAATTTTCTAGCCATTTTGGTGAACTGGAGCATGTATTTGTAGTTCAGATTTGAATTATGGACATTAAATGCCTAGAAAACTCAACTAGTGTATAAAAAGGCCAAACGAACCCTGAATAAGTTTAAATTTCAACACGGATATCCTGTCGTTCCATGTTGCCCATAGAAGAAAATACAAGGCAAACAGAGGCAATGATTACGTTTCGCCCACAAGGGGGGCACATTTCCCTATCGGAACCATGAGGCTTCTTTGAGAGAAGCTCTGGTTTGTAAGAGGCTTGTAATAAAACTTGCACCACAATGGACGAAAAAAATTCCTCGACATATAAGTACCATGTCATGACACCATGGCAGGTTTCACGATTTCCGGCTTAGTTTTGGATTTGCGGGGATTTAAAAATCGAGATTCTTCTCACAAAATGTTTTCAAATAGCACACGGTTCACTCACAAAAGCCGATATTCAATGAAAACTTCGTGGAAACCATATTTTAAAGTTTCATAAAAATATGAAAAAAATGTGGGATGTTAAGAAGGTGATGTTTTATTGCGACACAAAATTTCGAGTTGAAAAACATTACGAGATGTGAGCTATGAAAAAGACAAATTCAGCCCTGAATAGTGACATTACTATTCGGCACCTTTCAACACTGATTTTTTTTTCTTTTTCATAGCTCACATCTCGTAATGTGTTTCAACTTGAAATTTTGTGTGGCAATAAAACATCATCCTCTTAACATCCCGCATTTTTTCATTTTTTTTTAAACTTCAAAACATCTTTTTCTCGTGGTTTTCACCTGTTTCCACCGAATGTTGGTTTCCGTATGATATCCCGCCCCACCACTGCACGTGCAGTCTGAGTCATGCGTTCTGACTGGCCAGAACCCAAACCCCACGGATCGTACATGTGCGCCATTGGATGCTCCCAGATCGAACGGCAACCCTGAGCCCTTTCGACAACACATGCAGTACATGGGTAAGCACTATGCGCATGCATCGTGTAGCTCACGCTTCCTTCTCTACTAGGTTTTCATTCAACACAGGCTACTGTTTCTCGCCACTCCTCTCATCGGTTTCCCGCCTCTTCTCCCAGATATGCATGATGTAGATGTTCGTTTAATTCTTATAGTTCATCTCATCCAAAATCAATTAGTTTTATAAAAAAATCTATTTTAAGATTCATGGAATTGTGCATTAGAAAGGTAAAAACAAAAAGTGACAATTCATTTAGAAAAAAAGTTTGGGCAATTAAGATATGGAAGATTCTAGAGAACAAAGGAGAAGTGCTTGTGTTTTGAGGTTGTGCATTATGCTTAAGTTCAACCATGGAGTCTTCTAGATTGTACATGCGGCAAAATCTGGTGGAATGTAGATGATATCCAACGGCCAGTAGTGCTCGGATTTTCCATCTCTGTACCGTCAGATTGGCTTCATCCAACGAGCAACTTTCAAAGTTATTCGCACACTATATAGGTGTATAGATGTATAGATATATATATATAGGTGTGTCCGATGCTAGACAAAATAAAGTTTGAGCGCATGCGTGGGAGGACCCCCCCCGCCGCCGCCTCGAAGTTGGGAAACTAACATCATACGTATTGAACCAGGCTTGGAGTCGGGTACGGTGTTCGGTTTGTAATGTAGTTGGTGGCCCATCGAAGTTGTGCATTTGGGATTTAAACACATCATACACCATCGTACCCATACATATTTTCGGGCTGCATGCAGTGTATATGAGGTCTTCTGATCGACCACGTCTCCCTTGTGCTGTTTTTTGTGACGACACGGATATCGGTGGGCTCCCCGGGTGTATATATATCATCCCTTTGACCGATAATGAGGGGTATGTGTTGGCCATGAATGGATTCCTCCTAGTTCGTGTTAGGGCTGGTCACCATCAAATGTCGGTCAACCAAAGCTCGAGCTCATGCGTTGTCAGGATTCCCTCCCAGATGCTCGGATTGCTGGGTTCGACCTACATCAAACCCTGCGTATCTCGTCCTTAACTACCTTGCCTTCATGGTTGTTGTCTGTATCGAGAGGTAGGCACCACATCTAAATTGTACATTATTCTATATTGAAAACACACATCTCCCCTTCCCAACGTACATCATTTTGGGCCGCATGTAAGAGGTGCTGGTTTTGTGGTCCCTCTCGTGCGATTTTTATGATGGTTCAATCTATTGGCCCAAGCGGTTTATCGACAACAACAACTGCCATTTGACCAAACGATAGATTCATTGGTCCGTCTTATGGTAGGTCATGGCGACACACATGTTTGACCAAAGTACCGATCATTACGTGCATCCGTCCCGCTGACACGAAGTGGGAGGTGGTGGGCCAAGCATCCTAGCTAGGTACAACATTATGTCATTATATATATATCCTAGCTAGGTGGTTGTTAGGGTGCTTTCGGGTTTGCGAGGCAGGTGCCACCGAAGTTATGCATTGTGTATTTAAAGTTTTAAACATCCCCAATATTCGTACATATATTTGGCCACTTTCAGGTGGTTCTTGACTTCTGGCCCCTCTCATCGATCTTCAACGACGTGCCCAACCGTGGGCCCGCGGGGTCAAAGTTGTGCATTGGAATTTTGAACATCACAGACCACCCTTTTCACTCATATATATTTGGGCCACGTGTTGGTGTGGCTGTCTTTTGACCCTCTCTAATGTTAATTTTTGCTGCAAATACTCTGATGACCCTCAACGGACACGGGGTATAATATCTTAACCGTGTGTGATACAAGTGCGGTGTGAATCACCATGCCTGCGCAAGCGCGAGAAAATTAAGGTGGAGGTACTGGCTCAACCGTGTGCGATGCAAGTGCGCTGAAATTACCACGACCACGCAAGCGCGAGCAAATTAAGGTGGAGGTACTGGCTCAACCGTGTGCCACTCAAGTGCGCTGAAATCACCACGACCGCGCAAGCGCGAGCAAAGGATGGAGGTACTAGCTTAACCGTGTGTGATGCAAGTGCGCTGTAAAACTACCACTTGTGCAAGCTAAAGGCGGGTAAGTTTATTTGGAAATTAGGACCAACCATGTGCGATAGACCAGCTATCTAGAAATATAAAAAACAAACTACCCGCCTTGAGCGTTGCAAAAATCGGCGGGTCCACGCCACTTTTCCTTATTATCATACATGCTTATTGTTATTGGACCGTGCGCAATCTTGGGCATTCCCGCCCCACATCAATTCCTTTACCCAAATTTTAGTAGCCGCCGTACTTCAACCGTCGCCCATACTCCTCCAGCACCGACCTTATAGTAAAATTGCAGTAGTCGAGGCATTTGAACCGTCGCCCTCCCTCATCCACCACCATCTCCACCCACCATTACTAAAATTTTCAGTAGCCGCGGCGTATCCTCAAACACCAACCCCACCCCCTCCCCCCTCGAACCCTAGCTCGCGGCGGCCATCGGCGCCACCGCCAACCTGCCGGTCTGCCCGTTCCTCCTAGCTTAGATAATAAAGTTAAGGTTACCCAGCGATTCCCATACCGTCGCCCCACTCCCCCTAAGTTTTTAGATGAGGCCTGCGGTGTCCCTCCCCGCCAGATCCACATCCCCTGCTCCAGAATGTCACAGCCTAAGCCCGACCACGTATCCCGGGGAGCCCGACGAGCGTTCGGCCAAGAAGAGGTTTATCATGGCCTCTCCGGCGGATGTTGGTGAGGTGGCCGCCATTCGCCCTGACCTGTCGATCCCGGAGCAACACGTCACCGCGGAAGCCGATGAAGACATTGACTACGTTGCCATGTCGAAGGCTTCATATCAGCGGGCTAGCGTATTACTGTATCTTGGGAAAGCTGGCTACGACATCAAGCTCGTCCACACCGACGGCTTCACGCGGGCCATGTCATAGGTTAAGTGGTCCATCCCCAACCCCTCTGGTTCAACCGCCGTCGATCTCTTCGACAACCCTACTGCTGATCTCCTTCGCTAAGCGGTCAAGGATTTGCGATCTTTATACGCCATCGAGCCCATTTTGTCATTTCTGAAGGATACGTTCTACGGTGGCGGCTTGGGATCCTCAATTGCCAAGTCAGATCTCATCGACCACGACCATGAGGAGGGCACCCACGAAGGTGCTTCCAAGGTGAAACAGCCCATCTGTGACATCAGAGAGCGCACCATGGGTCTGTGCTCTTCCAACTGGAAGGATCCTATCCATGAAATGTGAGGCAACATTCTATCAGCAAATCTTACCTTTTCTAGCTTACCAACCCGTACCCTTTGTTGTAGTAGCATTTTCCATGTGGTGCTTTAACTGTGTTGTGTTTAATTATTTCAGTTATGCAAAAATGTATTGTCCAATAGGTCTATGTGATGTTTAAGTATGAACTGTCCACTTCTGTTTCACGAATGGCTATATTTGGTTGTTTATAGTGAGTAGATACCTTGTTTGTCTATATTTGGTTGTTTTTTTGCGGGAGTCTATATTTGGTTGTTAGGTTGGTTGGAGTGAACATTTTTTCAGTTATCGAGCAGATGCCTTGTTTATCTGTATTTGGTTCTTAGTTTGGTTGTAGTGAGCATTTGTCCAGTTATCAAGCAGATGCCTTGTTTATCTGTATTTGGTTGTTAGGTTGCTTTTTTAGCATTTGTCCAGTTATCAAACAGATGTCTTGTTTATCTTTATCTGCTTGTTAGGTTGGTTGCAGTAAGCATTCGTCCAGTTTTCAAGCATATGCCCTGTTTATCTGTATTTGCTTGTTAGCTTGGTTGCAGTGAGACTCTGTCCAGTTTTCAATGGCTATATTTGGTTGTTATACTGGTCATTTATGCCTTGTTTATTTCAGTCATTCACAATGCGTTGTTCATTATGTGAAAGTCTATATTTGAACGGCTATGTTTGGTTCCAGTTATTCCTGGTGTAGTTAACACATGCCCTTTATTTCAGTTTTACACACTTATCCAGTGTGATGTTTAAGCATTACTGATGTCTACTAGACAACCTTCTTCTTGTAGACGTTGTTGGGCCTCCAAGTGCAGAGGTTTGTAGGACAGTAGCAAATTTCCCTCAAGTGGATGACCTAAGTTTTATCAATCTGTGGGAGGCGTAGGATGAAGATGATCTCTCTCAAACAACCCTGCAACCAGATAACAAAGAGTCTCTTGTGTCCCCAACACACTCAATACAACGGTAAATCGTCTAGGTGCACTAGTTCGGCGAAGAGATGGTGATACAAGTGCAATATGGATGGTTGATATAGGTTTTTGTAATCTGAAAATATAAAAACAGCAAGGTAACTAATGATAAAAGTGAGCGAAAATGGCATTGCAATGCGTTGAAACAAGGCCTAGGGTTCATACTTTCACTAGTTCAAGTTCTCTCAACAAGGATAACATAATTAGATCATATAAGAATCCCTCAACATGCAACAAAGAGTCACTCCAAAGTCACTAATAGTGGAGAACAAATGAAGAGATTATTGTAGGGTACGAAACCACCTCAAAGTTATTCTTTCCGATCAATCCATTGGGCTATTCCTATAAGTGTCACAAACAGCCCTAGAGTTCGTAGTAAAATAACACCTTAAGACACAAATCAACCAAAACCCTAATGTCACCTAGATACTCCAATGTCATCTCAAGTATCCGCGGGTATGATTATACGATACGCATCACACAATTTCAGATTCATCTATTCAACCAACACAAATAACTTCAAAGAGTGCCCCAAAGTTTCTACCGGAGAGTCAAGACGAAAACATGTGCCAACCCCTATGCATAAGTTCACAAGGTCACATAACTCGCAAGTTGATCACCAAAACATACATCAAGTGGATCACGTGAATATCCCATTGTCACCACAGATAAGCACATGCAAGACATACATCAAGTGTTCTCAAATCCTTAAAAGACTAAATCTGATAAGATAACTTCAAAGGGAAAACTCAATTCATCACAAGGAGGTAGAGGGGGAGAAACATCATAAGATCCAACTATAATAGCAAAGCTCGGGGTACATCAATATCATGCCATATCAAGAACATGAGAGAGAGAGAGAGATCAAACACATACCTACTGGTACATACCCTCAGCCCCGAGGGTGAACTACTCCCTTCTCATCATGGAGAGCGCTGGGATGATGAAGATGGCCACCGGTGATGGATCCCCCCTCTGGCAGGGTGCCGGAATAGGGCCCCGATTGGTTTTTGGTGGCTATAGAGGCTTGCGGCGGCGGAACTCCCGATCTAGGTTTCTTTTCTGGGGTTTCTGTATTTATAGGAATTTTTGGCATCTGTCTCACGTCAGGGGGTCTCCGAGTCATCCACGAGATAGGGGGACGAGCCTAGGGGGTAGGGCATGCCCTCCACCCTCGTGGATGGCTCGGGACTCTTCTAGCCCAACTCTTTTACTTTGGGGGCTTCTTTTGGTCCATCAAAAATTGGCAGATCAAGTGGACTCCATTTGGTATTCCTTTTCTGTAAAACTCAAAAACAAGGGAAAATAGAAACTGGCACTGGGCTGTAGGTTAGTAGGTTAGTCCCAAAAATCATATAAAATAGCATATAAATGCATATAAAACATCCTAGATGAATAATATAATAGCATGGAACAATCAAAATTTATAGATACGTTGGAGACGTATCAAGCATCCCCAAGCTTAATTCCTGCTCGTCCTCGAGTAGGTAAATGATAAAAACAGAATTTTTGATGTGGAATGCTACCTAACATATTTATCCATGTAATTCTCTTTATTGTGGCAAGAATATCCAGATCCGAAAGATTCAAAACATAAGTTTAATATTAACATACAAATAATAATACTTCAAGCATACTAACAAAGTAATCATGTCTTCTCAAAATAACATGGCCAAAGAAAGTTCATCCCTACAAAATCATATAGTTTGGCTATGCTCCATCTTCGTCACACAAAATATTCAAATCATGCACAACCCTCATGACAAGCCAAGCAATTGTTTCATACTTTAGTATTCTCAAACTTTTTCAACTTTCATGCAATACATGACCGTGAGCCATGGACATAGCACTATAGGTGGAATAGAATGGTGGTTGTGGAGAAGACAAAAAGGAGGAAGATGGTCTCACATCAACTAGGCATATTAATGGGGTATGTAGATGTCCATCAATAGATATCAATGTGAGTGAGTAGGGATTGCCATGCAACGGATGCACTAGAGCTATAAATGTATGAAATCTCAACAAAAGAAACTAAGTGGGTGTGCATCCAACTTGCTTGCTCACGAAGATCTAGGGCATTTTGAGGAAGCCCATTATTGGAATATACAAGCCAAGTTCTATAACAAAAATTACCACTAGTATATGAAAGTGACAAAATAAGAGACTCTCTATCATGAAGATCATGGTGCTACTTTGAAGCACAAGTGTGAAAAAAGGATAGTAGCATTGTCCCTTCTCTCTTTTTCTCTCCTTTTTTGGTTTGGCTTCTTTGGCCTCCTTTTTTTCATTGGCTTCTTTGGCCTCTTTTTTTTCCTCACACGGGAGAATTCTCTAATAATGATGATCATCACACTTCTATTTATTTACAACTCAAATATTACAACTCGATACTTAGAACAAAATATGACTCTATATGAGTGCCTCCGACGTTGTACCGGATGTGCAATGAATCAAGAGTGACATGTATGAAAAAATTATGAATGGTGGCTTTGCCACAAATGCGATGTCAACTACATGATCAGGCAAGGAAATATGACAATGATGGAGCGTGTCATAATAAATGGATCGGTGGAAAGTTACATAGCAATATATCTCGGAATGGCTATGGAAATGCCATAATAGGTAGGTATGGTGGTTGTTTTGAGGAAGGTAAATGGTGGGTTTATGGTACCAGCGAAAGTTGCGCGGTACTAGAGAGGCTAGCAATGGTGGAAGGGTGAGAGTGCGTATAATCCATGGACTCAACATTAGTCAGAAAGAACTCACATACTTATTGCAAAAATCTACAAGTCATCAAGACCAAGCACTACGTGCATGCTCCTAGGGGGATAGAGTGGTAGGAAAAGACCATCGCTCATCCCCGGCCGCCACTGATAAGGAAGACAATCAAAGAAACACCTCATGCTTCAAATTTGTTACACAACGGTTACCATACGTGCATGCTACGGGACTTGCAAACCTTAAGACAAGTATTTTTCAAATTCACAACTACTCAACTAGCATTACTCTAATATCACCATCCTCATATCTCAAAACAATCATAAGGAATCAAACTTCACATAGTGTTCAATGCACTTCATATGAAAGTTTTTATTATATCCCTCTTGGATGCCCATCATATTAGGACTAAATTCATAACCAAAGCAAATTACCATGATTTTCTAAAAGACTCTCAAAATGATATAAGTGAAGCATTAGAGTTCAAAAATTTCTTCAAAATAAAACTATCGTCGTGCTCTAAAAAGATATAAGTAAAGCACTAGAGCAAATGATAAACTACTCCAAAAGATATAAGTGAAGATCAATGAGTAGTTGAATAATTATGTAACTATGTGAAGACTCTCCAACATTTAAGAATTTCAGATCTTGGGATATTATTCAAACAGAAAGCAAAACAAAATAAAATAAAATGACGCTCCAAGCAAAACACATATCATGTGGTGAATAAAAATATAGCTCAAAGTAAAGTTACTGATGAACGAAGACGAAAGAGGGGATGCCATTTGGGGCATCCCCAAGCTTAGGCTCTTGGTAGTCCTTGAATATTACCTTGGGGTTCCTTGGGAATCCCCAAACTTGGGCTCTTGCCACTTCTTATTCCATAGTCCATCGAATCTTTACCCAAAACTTGAAAACTTCACAACACAAAACTCAACAAAAAACTCGTAAGCTCCGTTAGTATAAGAAAATAAATCACCACTTTTGGTACTATTGTGAACTTATTATAAATTCATATTGGTGTAATATCTATTGTATTCCAACTTCTCTATGGTTCATACCCTCCGATACTACTCATAGATTCATCAAAATAAGCAAACAACACATAGAAAACAGAATCTGTCAAAAACAGAACAGTCTATAGCAATCTGTAACTCTCGAATACTTATGTAACTCAAAAAATTCTGAAAGATTAGGACGACCAGGATAAAAAGTATATTGATCTACTGCAGTTGGAATTGGTATTTTATTGCTCTCTGGTAAAAATATGATAATTATTTTCGTGAGCGCATACTTTCTGTTTTTATCAGCAAGATCAAACAACAATCACCCAAGAAGATCCTAAAGGCTTTACTTGGCACGAACACTAATTAAAACATAAAAAACACAATCATAACAGAATCTAGATGAATTATTCATTACTAAACAGGAACAAAAAGCAAAGAACAAAAATAAAATTGGGTTGCCTCCCAACAAACGCTATCGTTTAACGCCCGTAGCTAGGCATGATGATTTCAATGATTCTCACATAAAAGATAAGAATTGAAACATAAAGAGAGCATCATGAATAATATGACTAGCACATTTAAGTCTAACCCACTTCCCATGCATAGGGATTTTGTGAGCAAACAATATATGGGAACAAGAATCAACTAGCATAGGAAAGCAAAACAAGCATAACTTCAAGATTTTAAGCACATAGAGAGGAAACGTGATATTATTGCAATTCCTACAAGCATATATTCCTCCATCATAATAATTTTCAGAATCATCATGAATGAATTCAATACTATAACTATCACATAAAGCATTCTTTTCATGAGCCACAAGCATAGAATTTTTATTACTCTCCACATAAGCAAAATTCTTCTCATTAGGAATAGTGGGAGTATCATAAGAAACTCTAATACTATAAATTGTTTCCACATTAAAAGAGTAACGTTTAGGAAAAGGGTAATCATCATGACAAGTTTTGTAAATATAATCATCACTACTTTTTATAACATAAGTATCATCACAATAATCATCATAAGTAGCAACTTTGTTCTCATTATAATCAATTGAAACCTCTTCCAAGATAGTGGAATCATTACTAAATAAAGTCATGACCTCTCCAAATCCACTTTTATAATTATCAATAAGATTCAACATCCTCCAAAACAGTGGGATCATTATTTCCTAAAGTTGACACTCTTCCAAACCCACTTTCATCAATATAATCATCATAAATAGGAGGCATGCTATCATCATAATAAATTTGCTCATCAAGACTTGGGAGACTAAAAATATCATCTTCATTAAACATAGCATCCCCAAGCTTGGGACAAACATTAATTGCAGCAAATAAATTCTCAAACATGTCATTCTCATCAAACATAGCACCCCCAAGTTTGGGCCTTTCCATATCATAAGCATAATCACTCTCATCATTAATAGTATGGATATCACCAATAGTATAGCAATTATCATCATCATAATGAGTAATAGGAGCAACATCATTTGGGAGGGATACCTTTTTACCTTTGCTTCTCCGTCTTTTATTTTTCTTCTTCACATTAAGTATGGGTTTAATCCTCTTTTTTGAGCTCCTTATTAATGAGATTGGTTAAATAGAAGGCTCCTCCTTGTTACCTGATTCATCATAAGAAAGAATAGGAGGATATTGCGAAATCTCTTCCCTTTCATTAGTATTCTCTTCATCTTCTATTTCTTTTCTTGTCTTTATGTAATTGGCAATATAAGGATTTTCAATGCAATTCACTGCACAATACATATAAATTTCCTCTAGATCAAAATCAAGAACTTTATCAAGGGAAAATTCTGGAATATCCTTAGCTATACGTTTCATTTCTTCATAACCCACAAGCAAACTAAGTTCATTATGATGCGCAAGGGAAATCAAGTCATCACAATTTGTGGACACGATTCGATCATGAAGCAATTTGCATTGGATATTTAAATGACCATGTTCATTGCAAAGTTCACAAGTATGGCTAAGAAAATTTAAATTTTCAGCACAAACATCTAGCCTTTCTTGCAACCATTTAGTTTCTAAATATTTATGCCTCTTGCAAAATCTATCTTCCCTATTTGGTGTGTACTTGCAAACTCTATGCACTCCACAAAAATTGGCATGCTTATAAGAGACATTTTCATCATGAACAGTGCAATCATCATTAGTACTATGGATATTCAAAGAGTTCATACTAACAACATTGCAATCATCCTCATCATTCAAAGATTTAGTGCCAAACATTTTAATGTATTCTTCTTCTAACACTTTGGCACAATTATCGGAATCCTTATTTTCACGAAAGATATTAAAAAGATGAAGCATATGAGGCAACCTCAATTCCATTTTTTGTAGTTTTCTTTTATAGACTAAACTGGTGATAAAAGAAGAAAAAAAGATTCGATTGCAAGATCTAAAGATATACCTTCAAGCGCTAACCTCCCCGACAACGGCGCCAGAAAAGAGCTTGATGTCTACTACACAACCTTCTTCTTGTAGACGTTGTTATGCCTCCAAGTGCAGAGTTTTGTAGGACAATAGCAAATTTCCGTCAAGTGGATGACCTAAGGTTTATCAATCCGTGGGAGGCGTAGGATGAATATGGTCTCTCTCAAACAACCCTACGACCAAATAACAAACAGTCTCTTGTTTCCCCAACACACCAAATACAATGGTAAATTGTATAGGTGCACTAGTTCGGCGAAGAGATGGTGATACAAGTGCAATATGGATGGTAGATATAGTTTTTTGTAATCTGAAAATATAAAAACAGCAAGGTAACTAATGATAAAAGTGAGCGAAAACGGTATTGCAATGCGTTGAAACAAGGCCTAGGGTTCATACTTTCACTAGTGCAAGTTCTCTCAACAAGGATAACATAATTAGATCATATAAGAATCCCTCAATGACGGTGTCCTGGACTAGGGGGTACTCAACACGTCATCTCCCGATCTGATAGATTGGGCCGAGGACCCCCGTGGCCGTATACTCATGGGCCAGTTCGGACAGCTGTCGCATACAAGGAAGATTCCACAAGACTTGGCGATCAAAACAAGGACTTCTCCCCACCGGCGTATTCGGCTAGGACTCTTGTTAACCTAGGCCTCTAGTGCATTATATAAACCAGGGCCAGGCTAGTCGATAAATCATACACAATAACAATCATACCATAGACTAGCTTCTAGGGTTTAGCCTCTCCGATCTCGTGGTAGATCTACTCTTGTACTACCCATATCATCAATATTAATCAAGCAGGACGTAGGGTTTTACCTCCATCAAGAGGGCCCGAACCTGGGTAAAACTTCGTATCCCTTGCCTCCTGTTACCATCCTTCCTAGATGCACAGTTCGGGACCCCTACCCGAGATTCGCCGGTTTTGACACCGACATTGGTGCTTTCATTGAGAGTTCCGATGTGTGATCGACAAAAGGATCGATGGCTCGCCTGTAGATCAACTGCGACTTCGGCATCTTCGTCACCAGCTCGACTGGTCACCTTGGTTCGACCAAGAATTGCGCCCCGTGTTCAGATCACCATGTTCGGACGAGGGCCTTCATCAAACATCAACTCTGATCTCTAGCAAGATCACGGAGGAATCATCTATGGAGCTCGGGGGCTCAACGTCAACATTGCCCTCAAGCGACCGTGCTGTTTTTTTGGACAGCGAACTCGTATCTGCCGCCACCACCTCCTCGAGTATCGCTTTGACGATTTCTTTGGTGGAATTGTGCGTAATTGAGTTTACAACAACCCTGGAAAATTTCGTCGAGTTCCGATGGACGAATCTCTGGCAATCCACGATATACCGGAGCCGTGTCAAATCTGGATGGGAATCTGGATGAGTTTAGGGCGTGGTGTCCAGCTTCTAGCTCGGACGTCCTTTGGAAGATCCAACCGTTGATCGGCTGCGGAATTCCTATATCTACCGCCTCTCAAAATTTCAGCTCGATCCGACCGTCCAAACTCCGGGAACCTTCCGATTAGTGCATCACTTTTCGGATCTATTTTCTGCGCGAAAACGAATCCGACCCGAGTTCATCTTTTTTATGAACGGGGTTTCGGACATCCCTTTTGAAGGAAGTTTTGTATGGGGTATTGTGTTTTGTTCCCGAACACATCCCACTAACTTTAAGATCTTTTGAACATGATCTTCGACATCATGCTGGTGTCAAACCAGTCCGGCAATATTACTTCACGGCTGCCGACCTGCGCTAGACACGGCGTCACTTTGTTGAGCCGAGCTCAACTTTTTCGGATCATCATAAGTTCCAACTATAATAGCAAAGCTCGCGGTACATTAAGATCGTGCCATATCAAGAACATAAGAGAGAGAGAGATCAAACACATAGCTACTGGTACATACCCTAAGCTCCGAGGGTGAACTACTCCCTTCTCGTCATGGAGAGCGCCGGGATGATGAAGATGGCCACAGGTGATGGATCCCCCTCCGGCAGGGTGCCGGAACAAGGTCTCGATTGGTTTTTTGTGGCTACAGAGGCTTGCGGCAGCGGAACTCCCGATCTAGGTTTCTTTTCGGGGGTTTCTGTATTTATAGGAATTTTGGCGTCGGTCTCATGTCAGGGGGGTCTCTGAGTCATCCACGAGATAGGGGCGAGCCCAGGGGGTAGGGTGCGCCCTCCACCCTCATGGATGGCTCGGGACTCTTCTGGACCAACTCTTTTATTTCGGGGGCTTCTTTTGGTCCATAAAAATCATCCAAAATTGGCATATCAATTGGACTCCGTTTGGTGTTCCTTTTCTGTAAAACTCAAAAACAAGGAAAAAACAGAAACTGGCACTGGGCTCTAGGTTAAAAGGTTAGTCCCAAAAATCATATAAAATAGCATATAAATGCATATAAAACATCCTAGATGAATAATATAATAGCATGGAACAATCAAAAATTATAGATACGTTGGAGACGTATCAGTTACCTACGTTCTATTCATTTTCAACAATACCAGTTTGAATTGCAATATTTGATGGTTATTAAGCCTGATGTCTATAACATTGCCTTCCATTTTATATCTGCTTTAACAGCATGCTGAAACCAATACATTCAATCTATCATTTGGAGGTGATGTTGTTTACCTTTGCTATATGTGTTTGATGTTAAGATTGATGTGCTTATCATGCCTTTCCACTACTTACGCAGGACAACAACGGGAGTGGCCACCATTTTCCACCGAGGTTAGCTTCATCCCTCGGCTTGTACTGGACGTAAACCGTCCAGGAGTAGCCGGATTAACTCTAGGAAGATTAGAAGCCCATGAAGACGTAAGGATGGTGGCGCTTTACGAAGGCCCAAGGCCCAAAGGCGAGTTAAGGCCTGTAGATGTAAACCGGTTCTCTCATGTAACTTGTATTGTAAGTTAAAAGGAGTAGAGACCGAGCCGGACACGTTTACGATCCGGCCTCGGGACTCTGTAAACCAGCGGGCATCAACCTATGTATATAAAGGGACGACCCGACAGCGGTTTAGGGACAACACACAAGAACTCGAGAGCTAAGCAAAGCGGATTCGCTCCCTGGTCATCGAAACCCTAGCAATACCAACACAACTAGACGTAGGCTTTTACCTTCATCGAAGGGGCCGAACTAGTATAAAAACCCTCGTGTCCCTTGTCCGGTTTAACCCCTTTAAGCTAACCCGTAGCGATGGCGACTAAGTCCTTTCACGAGGACATCTCCCGTGACAAAACCACGACAGTTGGCGCCCACCATGGGGCTATCACACGATTGTTCCGAGTTCTTGAAGGGCAGCTTCGAAGGACTCAAAGGATACTCTGTGGGCCGGATGACGAGGAGTTGTCACGGCAAGATCTACATCGACGACGCGGGATGGGGCCCCGAGGCCGGTTCAATTGAATACGGGTACCGGGTCCCCTTTGGCGGAATTCACGTCTTCATCGGCAAGATCGGCGAACCGGGCCCTGAGCCGGACACCTGCACCGACATCATCAAGACGGCTCAGCGCGCAAGCCCTGACCCGGTTTAGCCCATAGCAAGGCATGTGTCGTAGGTGTCATCCATGGAGCGGAATATGAGGATGGACCGGCATCTGATGTGGAAACCGTTGTCTGTTCTGATGACGAGTCTTCAACCGGAGAGACCGAGTCGCTGTATCAGCTGCAGGACGGCCGGATTAGTGGAGGTTCTGATGGCAACAGTATTCCGGGCCCCCTCGATCTGCCAAACCGGGTCGCGGTCTTCATGGCCGGTACACAACCAGCGCAGCACTCTTCTACCGCCGCGGAAATGCTCTTCGGTTCAGCAACAGCAACGCCAGCAGGAGTAGGGGGCTCTGCGCCGCCTCCGGCTCAGGTTCTGTCTGATTTGTTCGACGCTTTGGCAACATTGATGGCAGCAGAAGTGGACGCCACAACCCGATATCAGCACAATGCGGAGATCGCAAAGGTGAAGGATCAGATAACTCAGGCTAAAGCGGACCTGGTAGCAGAGAACGCCAGGATGGCTACACAACGGGCCGAGTTGGAAGCTCAGGCCTACCGGCTTAGGCTGGATCAGAGTGCCTCGGATCATGTCATGAGGAGGAGATACCGGTCGCACCTCCCGCCGGGTTATGAGCCAAGAAATCTCTTCAACACGCCAGGAGCAGGAACCAGTAACCAGCCGGTGGGAAACCGGACTGAGGCACTGGGAACAGGAGTGACGGTTCAGCCGCGCATGATGAACCCCCCTCGTCAGAACAACATTGTGCCACAGTATGTTCCGACGCCTCCGGGGCATTACTCCAACCCGTTGGATAACATTGTGGCCGCCGCTTCACGATTGGTGGCCCTCCCAATGGACGGCGAGTCACCAGTGGCGATTGAGACACGACGGGCCAGAGAGCTCCTTCAAACATCTTTAAACTAGTAGCAGGCTTATTCACATAGTCGCGAGAGGATTCATTCCACCCCCCGTCCGAGTCGGAGCTACAGCAGGCACGTTGAGGATGAGTCGGCCGTATCAAGCAGTGCACGTCATCGGAACTCGCCGCGAGGGCATAACCCGACAGGTGGTGGTGCCAATGCGCAGGATGTGGTGGATCATGGTCGTGCACGTCGAGAAGCCGAGTTAGCAGCTCAGCACGCAGCTCGTCAACCTACTCCGGTTCGTCCTACCGCTTCAGTGGAGCCAGGCGTGGTCTTCAGTTCTTTAGGGGTGCCGTGTCTTACCCCTGCATTACGTAATGTGTGACTGCCCAAGGATTTTAAAGGCCCTCGTAAGGTGCCCAATTACACCGCCGATTTGCAACCAGAGTCATGGGTTGAGAGTTATGAGATGGCAATGGAGATGCTGGATGTGGATGAAGCGGTGTGCGCTAAATACTTCACCATGATGTTGGAGGGGACAACTCGTACTTGGTTAAAGAGCTTACCGGCTAATTCTGTCGGGTCATGGGCGGAGTTAAAACACCGATTCATCCAGAATTTTAAAGATACTTGTAAGCAGCCTATGTCGATTGTGGACCTGGCCGCTTGTGTTCAAGAGGATGGGGAGTCTACAACTCATTGGGTGAAGCGAGTCTCAGCTATTCTGCATTCGTCGGACCATATCAACGCGGACACAGCGGTTTTGACGTTGGAGGGTAATTGCCGGTTTATGCCATTGAAACTGAAGCTAGGGAGGCTCAAACGTCATTGCAATGACATGTCAACCCTTATGGCTGCTTTGGTGAAATATGCCGATTCAGATAGTATCAAAGACCCTGAGTTTGAGGATGACAAACCGGGGAAGGGGAAAAAGAATGGCAATACCAAGGGGCAGCAGCACAATCTGGCAGGTCATGGGAATAATGGTAAGTGCAAGGCAGACAATAATTTGTACTTTGTGGCTAACACCAATGCTCAGGACAACGGTCAGCGCCGTAAGGGCAAACCGCTCCAAAGGGGTGGAGGTTCAGGCCCCAATTTGGAACGCCTATTAAATCAACCTTGTCCAAAGCATGGATCGAAGGAGAGGCCAGCTTCACATGTTTGGAAGGATTGTTTCATCATGCGAGAGTTCAAGAACTCCAATATGTTTCAATACGATAATGGCCCGCCCGACAGTTCAGGAGGTGGTTTTCATGGGCCGGGTTATGAAGGCAGCAACTCCGGTTCAGGATTCCAAGGCAATCAAACCGGACATGGTAATCAAGGGAACCAGGGCAATTAGGGAGGTTATAACCATCAGGGGAATCAGCAGCAGCAGCAGTCGGGTTATCAGAGCAATCCGAAGCAGTTAAATAGTGGGCAGTATCATGTTTTCACCACTAGCTTGTGCAAGCGTGATCAGAAGCTTCACAAGAGGGTCGTGAACTCTATTGAACCGACAGTGCCTCAGTATTTGCGCTAGTCTGAGCAACCAATTTTATGGAGTCGAGAGGATCACCCACCCCAGGTTGATAATCCGGGTCATCTGGCCTTAGTGGTGGCACCTCAAGTTGGGGGGTATAAGTTCACCAAGGTGCTTATGGATGGTGGAAGTAGTATCAACATCCTTTACTATGATACCTTCCGTCATATGGAATTGACAGATAAGAATCTTAAACCGTCGAACATAGTTTTTCATGGTGTGGTGCCTGGTAAGTCTGCGTATCCAGTGGGCAAGATAGCCCTAGAGGTGGCTTTTGGAGATGATCATGATTCAAGGTCAGAAACGTTGACTTTTGAGGTGGTGAAAATCAAGAGTCCGTATAATGCCCTATTCGGACGACCGGCTTATGCCAAGTTCATGGCGAGGCCGTGTTATGTTTATCTACAGCTTAAGATGCCGGGTCACAAAGGGACCATCACAGTACATGGGAGTAGGAAGATTGCTTTGGAATGTGGAGAGGGTGATGCAGCTTATGCTGAGTCGGTTTGTGCCACAGAGGAGCTGAAGTTTTATAAAGACAAGGTTGATCCGGCAGACATGACTTCTTTGAAAAAACCAACTACAGAGCATGATCCGAGTTGAAGTTTAAATCGGCTACAGACACTAAGATGGTTGATTTTGTTCCTGGCGATTCATCCAAGCAGTTCAGCATCAGCGCTAACCTGGATCCCAAATAGGAAAGCGCGCTCATCGAGTTCATCCGTGAGAACTGGGACATTTTTGCATGGAAGCCTTCTGACATGCCAGGTGTACCAAGGGAAATCGCTGAGCACACACTTAATATAGATCCTAAGTTTAAACTGGTCAGGCAGTTTCTCCGCCGCTTCAACGAAGAAAGGTGTAAGGCTATCGGTGAGGAGGTAGCTCGGCTGTTGGCCGCAGGGTTTATCGTGGAGGTCTTTCGCCCGAAGTGGCTGGCTAACCCGGTGCTAGTCCTTAAGAAAAACGGCACTTGGCGTATGTGTGTGAACTACACAGACTTGAATAAGGCTTGTCCAGCTGATCCCTTTGCCCTCCCACGTATTGATCAGATTATTGATGCTACGGCAGGTTGTGACCGTTTGTGTTTTTTGGATGCTTATTCTGGTTATCATCAGATCAAAATGGCAGTTAAGGACCAGGAGAAGACGACTTTTATAACTCCCTTTGGAGCCTTCTGCTATGTCTCTATGCCATTTGGGCTCAAGAGTGCCCAGGCGACTTATCAGCGTTGTGTTCAGAATTGTCTTCATAGGCAGATTGGGCGCAATGTTCATGCATATGTGGATGATATTGTGGTGAAGTCCAGGAAGGAGGAAACATTGATAGATGACTTGAGGGAGACCTTTGACAACCTCTGGGTTTATAAAATGATGCTTAACCTGGACAAATGTGTCTTTGGTGTTCCGGCAAGCAAGCTCTTGGGTTTTCTGGTGTCTAACAGAGGCATTGAGGCTAATCCGGAGAAAATTTCAGCTATCACGTCCCTGGCTAAACCGGCGTGTATCAATGACGTTCAACGTTTAGTAGGACGGATTGTGGCTTTGAGCCGGTTTATCAGTCATCTTGGGGAGAAAGCTATCCCTTTATATCATATGTTAAAGAAAACGTATGAATTTGTCTGGAGTGATGCGGCTCATCAAGCGTTTGAGGATTTAAAGAGACAGTTAGCTGAACCGCCTGTCCTTGCTGCTCCAGTCGATAAAGAGCCTTTACTACTATATGTGGCTGCTAATGCCCGGGCTGTCAGTGTGGCTATTGTTGTGGAGCGCAAGGAGGCTGGAAAAGAGTATCCGGTTCAATGGCCGGTTTATTATATCAGTGAGGTGCTTATTGAATCAAAGCAGAGGTATCCGCATTGGCAGAAGCTGGTGTATGGAGTTTTTATGGCAAGCAGGAAGCTCAAGCACTATTTTCAGGGTCATCCTATCACAGTGGTTAGTTCAGCCCCTTTGGGAGATATCATCCAAAATAGAGAGGCGACTGGCCGGATTGCCAAGTGGGCTATTGAGCTTGGACCTCACGGGATCAAGTAGACACCTCGCACAGCGATAAAATCTCAAGCACTCGTGGACTTCATCAATGATTGGGTAGAGTTGCAAGCACCAGAGGAAAAGCCAGACAACACTTATTTGACTGTTCATTTTGATGGATCCAGGCAATTGGAGGGCTCGGGGGCTGGAGTCATATTAACTTCCCCACAAGGTGACAAGTTTTTTTATGTTCTTCGTTTAATGTTCCCTTGCACTAACAATGCAACTGAGTATGAGGCCTTACTCCATGGTCTTTGGATGGCTAAGGAGATGAACTTAAGCAGGGTTAAGTGCTTCGGTGACTCGGACCTGGTGGCTCAATAGGTATCTGGCACTTGGGATTCTAAGCACCCACTCATGGTTGCATATCGACGAAAGGTGGACATAGTGGCTGGTCATTTCAAGGGCTATCAAGTTGACCATATAGACCGGCGAAAGAATGAAGCGGCGGACACTTTAAGTCATCTAGGCTCTCAGCGAAAACCGGTGCCACCTAATGTCTTCCTCGACGTACTTCATAATCCATCGGTCAAGATACCCACAGAGGAGGAGTTGTCTATTCCTGACCCGGAGGCCTAGTTGGTGGCAGCTTTGCACGTTATACCGGATTGGACAGTCCCGTACCTGGCTTACATGAACTGGGGCGAGTTACCGGAGGATGAAACCTTGGCCCGGCAGATAATCCAGCGATCCAAGTCAATGACCATTGTTAATGGGGAGTTACATCGTCACAGCGTCACAGGAGCAATTCAGCGTTGTGTGTCTCCTCAAGAGGGTTGTGAAATTTTGCGAGAAATTCACGAAGGAGATTGTGGTCACCACGCCGGTTCAAAATCCTTGGTGGCTAAGGCTTTTCGTCACGGCTTCTATTGATTGACGGCTCATGCTGATGCTGAGGATTAAGTCAAAAGGTGTGACGGTTGTCAGAAATTTGCACGCCGCGCTCATGTTCCGGCTCAGGAGTTGAGAATGATTCCAATTACTTGGCCGTTCGCAACTTGGGGGCTCGATATGGTTGGACCCTTTAAGAGATCCAAGGACAAAAAGACCCACCTGTTAGTGGCAGTTGACAAGTTTACCAAGTCGGTAGAACTAGAGCCAGTCAGTAAGTGTGATGCAGCCACATCGGTTCAATTCATCAAAAAGGTGATATTCTGGTTTGGTTTTCCACACAGTATTATAAATGATAATGGTATTAATCTTTCCAAGGGTGATATGGAGGAATTTTGTCAACATGAGCACATCTGGCTTGATGTAGCATCAGTGGCTCACCCCCGGTCTAATGGTCAAGCAGAGAGGGCAAATCAAGAAATTATGAGAGGTATCAAACCCCGGCTTATGGTTCCTTTAAAGCGGACGCCTGGTTGTTGGGTGGAGGAGTTACCTTCCGTATTATGGAGTATCAACACCACACCAAACAGATCTATGGGTTACACCCCTTTCTTCATGGTTTACGGAGCAGAGGCGGTTCTCCCTAATGACATCCGTCATGATTCACCCCGTGTGACGGCGTATGTTGAAGCTGAGAATGAGAAAGCACGTCAGGACTCACTGGACCTGTTAGATGAGGAGCATGATTTAGCAGCAGCACGTTCGGCGATTTATCAACAAGATCTCTGACGTTATCACAGCCGCCGGGTTAAGACCAGAACTTTTCAAGAAGGCGATCTGGTGCTCCGGCTCATCCAGGATCAGAAAGATATGCACAAGTTATCCCCACCTTGGGAAGGACCTTTTGTGGTCAGCAAAAACCTGCACAACGGGTCATACTACCTCATCGATGTTCGAGAGCACAAAGACTCACGCAAATCGGAGGAGGAGACCCAGCGGCCGTGGAATATAGCTCTTCTTCGGCCTTACTATACTTGAGCCATAGGCTCTTCTTATGTACATACTTATGACAATGTATATATTATATAATAAACCGGAGCCTTAGCTAAAGCAGGGTCTCTGTTCTTTTTTACATCATGTGTGGTTCCATGGGGGCTTCTATTTACAAAGCGGAGTTCTATTAACCCGGCCTACAAAGCCACACAGATATGAAGGAAATCACTAGGGGGCTTGGTCGTATCCGAACCATAGCTACACCTCTTGATCGGTTTAAAACCAAAAAGGGAAATCACTAGGGGGCTTGGTTGTCTTTACACCATAGCTACACCTTTTGATAGGCTTAAGGCCAAAAGGACATTATGTGGCACCAAAGAGAGTCTGTTGCATAAAGCACAACTCAAACATAGGTAACCACTGAGCATAGCTCAAATATTACCTGGGGGCTCCTTGCTTCTCAAAGAACAACGAGCTTGCACCCTTGTAATAGGCTATCAAGCCAGGCTTGGAAGCCAGGTGTATTCACCTATAACCCCGGGTTATCCTGCCTCTTTAAGTAAGCGACTCCGTCCAGGTAAACCTGGTATGACCCATCGAACGTTTGACAAGTCAATCTCATAGATCCTGAACTTGTCAAAGTTAAAACGGTGATTGGTTAAAGATTGAGGTCCATCTTAAAAGGCTTTGTGAAATGGTTTAACTCAGTGGCCTGGCAGCCCATGAAAAGCCTCGATTTAGGGCTTGGCAGCCCATGAAAAGCCTTGCATATTTCTTTTGTCTTTTCTGTTTTAAAATCTTTTGATCAGGGATTTATGAATATTTTTTGATAAACCGGTGTTTATTACAAACCGGCGTGGCTTTCAACGCTCAGTTGTCAGTACATGATCAGTTTTAAACCGGCAGTACGTTGCTCCGGTCTGGTTTTGATTAAATGTCACCAGCATTATATGAACAAATCGGTGCCTATTATAGCCCGGTATGGTTTTTTCTATGAACCGGCACAAGGGTAAGGAGTCATCAACACTCCAGATTGGTGTTCTTCACCCTTACTATACAAATAGTTGGTTAGCCAACAAGGTATATCCCAGGTATCATCTATTTTTATATCTGGTTATTACAATCTTGGTTATCCATCCAGGTTATGTATATATTTTTTGGGCATTATGACCCATACAGTGGTAAACCACTAGGACATTTTCAAGTTTTTTATATGCAGGAACAAAAGCCATAATGGACTGTGCATACCAAAGGCATGACAAGTTTTCAGTCACAAGCAAAACAAACATGCTCGATGGCATGGCAGATAAAGGTGTTCACGCTATCCTATTACAAGGCGCTTTCAACAACCCAAATTGAATAATTGTTTTAAAGAGTGGAAGACTACAACTGGTAAACCGACCTCCGGTTTATGCTTCCTCATCTGGACGGCTTGCCGATTGAGGATCATCTTGAGTGGTCACATTCTCTTCATCTCTACCCAGTCGCTGGAAGTCAATCATTGACCAATCGATTCCGGTTAAGGCTTGAAAAACAGCTTCTTCATGAATAAGGGTGGAAGGGTTGATGTCGGGAGCGTAAGTGTGCTTACGGATTGGCGGCACAAGATCTTCCACATTGTGAATCAACGCGGGCTGTCTTTTCCCTTCAGCGTCGTAAACCGGTTGAAAATGAGATAGATCTGTGTCATCCGCCAATTTGCTTGTTATAGGCCGCATCTCCTTCGTCAGTCTTCCAAGATCATCGTTGTTGAAGTTGGTACCATCTTCCTTCACGCTGGGGTAGCCTTGGCCAATATGTGTCGGTTCAAGATCTGGAATCCACGCCTTGGCCCGGATTAGCGCGGTCAGTGCACCTGACCTTGCAGCTGCTCTCTTCAGTTCATCCAACCGGGCAGGTAGCATGGTCAGCTTTTCAATTGTTTCTTTGATCAGCGTTGGCGGAGGCTTGTTATAAGCTGCAGCGCAAATGGCTCGCTGGGATCCAGAATACAGCTGTTCTATCAAAGTATAGGCCGCTTTAAGCTTCATCCGCATATAGGAGCCCAGATGAGTAATGCGGGTCCCTGTCATGGTAAAGCATCAGTAAGCCGTTTTTCTGATAAGATGTTATGGATTGGAAAAACTTCATATGCAGATACTTACCAAAGACAGCAGAGGTCATGGCGTTAATCTGCCGTTTTAACCCAGTCAGTTCTTCAACCACCGGTTTCAGGGCCGCTTCTGCGTCTTCGGCCTTCTTTGTTAAACCAGCCTTTTCTGTCTCCCAGTCTGCATGCTCTTTGTTAAAGGTCTCTTTCAGCCTTTCCATGGCTGCTAAGGCATTTGTCAACTCCTCCTTGGCCTTGGAAGCCTCTGCTTGCTGAGATTTGACGTTCTCCTGAAGGTCAGTGGTTTGAGCATCCCTTTTACTCAGCTCGGCCTGTAAAGGCAAGATATATCAACAATGAGATATGTATTTTTGAAGTACCAAGCGTATAACAAGTTATGCACTTTCTACTTGGGGGCTAATGCCTATTTTCTCTATCATAAAAATTTTATTTGCAAGTCTCAAGTACAATGCAAGCATTATCCTTGACACTTGGGGGCTAATGTACATTTGTTCAAATGGATGCATGGATTAAAGACCCGATTCACCTTGGAAAGATAAACTGGCCCTTGGGGACTACATAGGCGAACACTACAGGAATACAATGGTCACATCTGGTTTACTTCAAAAGATCAGTTGGTATATGGAGGACAAGTTTGCAAGGGTTAAGATATTATAAAGTCCTGTTTGTGATTGCCATCATAAACTGGCCCTTGGGGGCTACTTGGGTTGGTATTTGTACTTTAGATTTAAGAAAGGAAAAGTGATGAAAATACCTCATAGCGCTCCTTCATCATGTTCACCAAACCGGCTTCATAATCACGGTTTGAGTGCAGATAGTTTAGAAAACCGGAGTGGAGTTCTTGAGCAATGAGATGGGCGTAGCTTGACAAGTCGGTGCTCCATTTGCCTTTTTCCATGGCAGCACGCTCTTCCTTGGCACTATGTTTGGCCAAGATTACAGGATGGCCAGGAGAGGTGTGACCAATACCAGTAATGATAACTTCGCCTTCTTTGTCTCCAGCAGCCTTTTCTGGAGTTGATGAGTGTCTGTATCTCTCACCGGACTAGAAGATCTGTCAACAGCCCAGATTGGATTTGCCAGTTCGTCAGCAGGCACAACAGTATCAACTTCTGCTTGTTCATCAGTATTGTGATCTTGAGGGGGTGGTTCATCAAAGGTAGCTTCAGGATTTGGACCCTCTGGTTCAGCAGTCTGCTCCGGTTCAGTAACCACCTGGTCTTCGGGCGGATTATTCACCCGAGCCTTTTTACTGGGTCTAGCTTTGGCTCTAAACAGAATAAGATGCAAAGGTTAGCACAACATATAAAGTATGAAACATCAAAATAAAGGGGTGAAGTACTTACCCAGCTACGGTTTTGAGAGGAGGGAGTTGTGTTGCTGTTGACTCGCTAGAAGATGAAGGATGTGTCACCTGATAATTCGAATTGGACAGATTAAGAGGTTGTTGGAAATAGCCTGCCTTGGGATAAGAAGTGTCAGAAGTGGATGAGACCTCAGATCGACGCTTTCGAACCGGGGTGTCTGGTAAACCGGCGAAGTGACCTTTTGGCCGCTGTGCCGGGTTGTGCGGCGAGCCTCGTGCTGCTGCTTCTTCAAAATAAATGTTGGATCCAAGTGAGCAATAGGATGAGAAAAGCTTACTTTCCGGACCGCTTGACGGATTTTTTGTGTTGGCAGAGAGTCTGAACCGGAGGAAAGGATAATTACCTCTGCATCGTCAGCTTGGTTGCCCTCAACGTCCTTCTGATAAGTATCATTGTCAATGAGATGCATGAAAAGTGAACCAAGTGAATCAAGTTCTACCTCAACTTCTGGTTCATCCGGGTCGTCATCTAGTTCCATACTGATGCGTTCAGGTGCCTTCCACTTTGAGGTTTTCTTGACGGCTTTTGTTTTAGGACGGGAAGGCTTTGCCGCTTTCTCTTGAGGTTTCTTCTTCCAGAATGGATCATCACCCTATTTAAGAATAAGCAGAAGAATATTCAAAGATTGGACAGTCTAAAGATATCAGGTGTAAAGCGGAAGAACAATACTTACAACAAGCGGTTTGTTTTGCCTGTAAAAAGGGTCTAATCCAGTTTGGCGATAGATAGCTTCCGATTCATTCAATATCTTCTTGACAGCCTCAGTGACTTCTTCATCTGTTAGTTGAATATTGATATGACGTTGAGAGTCTTCTGCTTCCCCAGTGTACTCGCACATTAAGCGGGAGCGGCGACTTAGCGGCAAGATACTCCAGGATATCTAGCAATGGACAAAGTCTACACCTGTTAAACCGTTGGCCAAGAAGGCTCTCAGCTTGGTGATTTGAGGTGCATACGGGGCCCATTCCTGGGCACTTAGAAGTTGTGGAAGTGGATGAGTATTGGCAAGCCGGTGGGCACGGTAACCCGGCAGAGGATTCTCATCTTCAGGGGAGGTGTCTTTACAGTAGAACCAAGTTTGATTCCACTCTTTGGGGTGACTGTGTAGCTTGGCGTGAGGAAATTCAACCTCTTTTCTTTTCTGAATGGATACGCCACCAAGTTCAGTATTGGGTCCGTCTACAAATTCAGTGCGCCGGTTCAGATGAAAGAAGTCCCGGAACAGCTCAACAGTTGGCTCTTCTTGTAGGTACACTTCACAGAAAACTTGAAAGTTGCATATATTGGATACCGAGTTGGGTCCAATATCTTGAGGGTGGAGTTGAAAGCTGGCAAGTACATCCTGGAAAAACTTTGATCCGGGCAGTTTGAAACCACGGCCTATGTGATCAACAAACACCACTACCTCACCCTGCTTAGGGGTGGGAGGATTTTCCGGTCCAGGAACTCGCCACCGGATTTCATTCTTCTTTGGTAAGGTGCCGATCTTGACAATTCCATTCAGTTGCTCCTCTGTAACCCGGGAGGGAGCCTAGTTGCAGGAATAAAACTGTTTCGCCATTGCAAGTGAAGGGCTGAGAAAAAAATGTCGGTTTACAATTCATTCATAGTGATGCATAAGGTACAAAAGGACAAGGGAGTCCAAGTATGTGAAATTGGTAAACCAGAGGATGATATAATTATCAATGACAAGGCAATAAGTGGAAAAAGCAATATACACATATTATTAAACCGAAGTATGATAACGGAGATAAAGGGATTGCCAGTTTACAAGGGGACTAATGGTATGTGATAGATTGCTTTCTACAAAGGTAAACCGCCTATGTGATAAAGAAGGTACAGATCTAAAAATGGCTAAGTGAGGAAAAACAGATTTCACAGAGATCACATTAGCATTTCGGATCTACCACAGGTCAGGAAAGCAAAAAGATTTAGACCTAAAAAGGTTGATCCTGAAGTGATTCGCAAAAAGTCCAGATTAGTTTTTATGCGCATTAGGGTTTGTTTTGATAGCAAAGACAAGGAATGCTACAGCTACTACACGGAATACATCAAGCTTAAGGTCTTTCATCTATGGACTAAAGAGGAACAGGGAAGAACAGTGTCGGAGCTTCGATGAACTTTGATGAACACTGAAACCCTAGATAGATCTACAAAGGAGGAAAGGGGAAGACTTACAGCGGCTGTTGAAGCAGCAGAGATATGCCGCGATTCTCTGGTGCGGTCAGGTCGATGCAGCGGCCAAAGGAGATGTAGAGGCGGAGCTTGGAGACGGCGGCTGTCGGTGTCAAAACTGGCGGATCTTGGGTAGGGGGTCCCGAACTGTGCGTCTAAGGCGGATGGTAACAGGAGGCAGGGGACACGATGTTTACCCAGGTTCGGGCCCTCTCGATGGAGGTAAAACCCTACGTCCTGCTTGATTGTTCTTGTTGATATGAGTATTACAAGAGTTGATCTACCATGAGATCAGAGAGGCTAAACCCTAGAAGCTAGCCTATGGTATGATTGTCTGTTGTCCTACGGACTAAAACCCTCCGGTTTATATAGACACCGGAGGGGGCTAGGGTTACACAAGGTCGGTTACAAGGGAGGAGATATCCATATCCGTATTGCCTAGCTTGCCTTCCACGCCAAGTAGAGTCCCATCTGGACACGGGACGAAGTCTTCAATCTTGTATCTTCATAGTCCAACAGTCCGGCCAAAGGATATAGTCCGGCTGTCCGGAGACCCCCTAATCCGGGACTCCCTCAGTAGCCCCTGAACCAGGCTTCAATGACGATGAGTCCGGCGCGCAGTGTTGTCTTCGGCATTGCAAGGCGGGTTCCTCCTCCGAATAAACCATGGAAGAGTTTGAATGCAAGGATAGTGTCCGACCCTGCAAAATAAGTTCCACATACTACCGTAGAGAGAATAATACTTCCACAAATCCAATCTGCTGACACGTTTTGATAGTATGACATCGCTTCATGGCCCGGTTATTATTCGAACCGCTTTTCTCAGCCAGCTCCACACATATCGTGAGGCAGTTTTCTTGATACGTCTTGTCAAAGCAGAGATCGTGTTCCCTTTATCACGGGATTCTCATCAATACGGATGTGGGTAACCCAACCGCGCCATCAATTACGGCGCCTGAGGAATAAGCGGTTTTGCCAGGCAAGTGGGGAGACTCATCGCCTCCTCCGTCCTTATAAAGGGACAAAGATTTACTTTTTTCACCCACGCCTTCTTCCTTCTCGCTTACCCATTCCCGCACACCCGAGCTCTAGCGTGCAAGCTCGCGTTCTTCTCAAACCACTCCAATCATGTCTGGAGCAGGAGGTAAGTGGATGGACGGAGGAGAACATCAAAAAGTTACAGGAAGCCGGATACCTAGCTGCGAATATCGCACACTGGCTGCCGAATGCGGGGCAGATCGTCCCAACGCTCGAACCCCATGAGAGGGTTGTTTTTCTCACCCATTTCGTCCGCGGACTGGGATTTCCTCTCCACCCGTTTGTCCGCGGGCTCATGTTCTACTACGGGCTGGATTTTCATGATCTGGCCCCCAACTTCATCCTCAACATCTCGGCGTTTATCATCGTGTGCGAGGCCTTCCTCCGCATCAGGCCCCACTTCGGCCTATGGCTGAAAACCTTCAATGTCAAACCAAAGGTAGTGGGTGGCCAGCAAGCAGAATGCGGATGCGCCATGGTGGGCAAGATGCCTAATGTCACCTGGCTTGAGGGTACCTACGTGGATACCATAAAGGGGTGGCAATCGGGGTGGTTCTACATCACCGAGCCGCGTGACTCCAACTGGGTGGCGGCCCCCAAATTTTGATCCGGAATCCCCACGCGGCTCACCTCCTGGGAAAAGAAGGGCCTGTCCTGGGGTTCCTCGGTAGAGCTGACCGGACTCCAAACCTGCATCGAGAACATGACGAACAAGAAAATCAAGCTCGTCAACGTGGTCCACGTTATGCTCTTCCGCCGGATCCTTCCGTGCCAACAACAGGCATTTGTTTTGTGGGAGTTTGACTTGGCCCAGCACCAGACGCTGCGAGAGCTCTACGACACGACGCACGAGGATGTCTGGAGGGTGCTGTTCAAGGGCGCCGAGATGCCTCCCTCCCTCACCGAGGACCGCGGACTCAGCGCAAAGCGCCGCGCCCATCTGGTAGGCTTTTATATCTCTCAGGGTATTTATTTGCCCTAGTTTAGTTATGTGCTGGATCTAAGCTTTCATGTCATTAACAGGACTGGATAAAGACAGCGGAGCAGCTTGATTGCCCAGCCCCCCTGCCCGAAGATCCCGCAAACGCTCTTCTAATGAAGATGCTGACTCTGGCACCTTACGAGGCGCCGGAAAAGAAGGCCAATAAGAAGGCCGCGGGGACCCGAAAGGGTCTCCGGCGCAAGGTTCTATCGGACTCATCATCCGATGAGTTCAACACGCACTCCTCCCACGGAAACGAGGAGGAGGAGAAAAGCTCTCTCCCCCAGCCGGGGGAGACAAGAAAAGGAAGGCCAACCCATCCGGGGAGGCCGAAGGGTCCAAGAAGGGAAAGACCCTCCCTCCGGACTGTGCCACGACGGCCGCCGACATCGGCGACAAGTGGCTACCCAGGGAAAAGCCCCTGGCGAAGTCGTAAGTGTCCGGACACCATAGTACTTCATGGTATGTTTTATTGTACTACCTTTGCTCATGCCGAACATAATTATGCAGTCCGACCCAAGCTCGTCTCGACGTACCCTCGTCGAGCGTCTCTTTGGGCTCGTCGGATATGAACAACGGTTCTCCTCCGACGGCTTCCACCCCTCGCCCTACGGACAACGCCGAGGTGGTGTCTCAAAAGGCACTGATCCAAGGGGAGGCGATCCTGGGGGCGCCTCACGGCGACCTCCTGGACCCTGGGTACCAAGGGAGCGAGGCTCTTGCGGGCTTCGAGTTCGGGCCTCAGCCGGACACTGCGCCGGAACCTTCAATGGTTCCGGACTCCGGCAGGCGGTCCCCCATTAAGGGGGGCCAACCATCCGTGCTGGTGTCCTCTGTCCAACCAGAGGCACCGGACAACTTCCTGGAAGCGCTTCACAACGCTTCCATCGATGAGGAACACTGCACTATCATGAGTGCGGTGGTCAAGAAGGTTCAGTCCGCCAAAAACGGACTGACCGAAGCTTGCGCCAGCCTCCTAACAGGCTTTGAGGTAAGCATTCAAAATATAAAAATATTACCACGTAGATAGTAGCCCCTGATGCTCTGTTCGGCGTTCGCGAAGAAAAGCCTAATAGAGTATAAAATGATAACTCAGGAGTCTAATTAGAGTATGTCTATGTGTATGTGCAGGCTTCCCTGCTGGCCGCTGCCGCACATACCGCGGAGGTCTCTGCGCTGAAGCAGTCCCTGAAACGGTCCAAGGACGAGCTCGGCCTTACCAAGGGGCAGCTCGAAGAGAGCAAAGGTAAGATATACCCCAGTTTATATAGTTAAAAAGAAGTTCGGGTGTAAAGTAATAGGGTCATCATGAATTTGTCAGGGGCCACAACCGAGGTGGAGACCCTGAGGAAGGCGGTGTCCGAGGACGAAGACAAAGCTGCCAAAGAACGCCTGGACCGGGAGAAACAAGAAGCCCGAGTAGGCGAGGTGCAGCAGGAGCTCGAGGCTCTCGCCAAAAAGCATGAGTCCTTGGAGCTTGACTCCAAGGCACGAGAATCCGAGCTCGCGCAGGCTCTTGAAAGCGTTCGAAGTGCCAAGGCCGAAGCCCACAAGGCCCTCCAGGAGATTGACGAGGCGAAGAAGATAGCAGCGGGTAAGGCATTCAATATGCAAAGCAAGCATGTGAAGGAGAATTTCCTTTTTCTTACCTGAGTTCGGGGCTCTCCAGGAGCGTTTGCAGATCTTCCCCACAGTGTACTGGATGCCACGGAGTTTTACTGGGCTGAGGAGGGGAGCTCAACAGAGAAGTTGTTCTGGTCTCAGTATACTGGGACCGAACACCCCGTGTCCTTGAGCGACCAGCTGAAGCAGTTGGTCGAACTTCACAAGGCGGCCGAACAGGCCATGTGGGGCCTTATAGTCCGGATGTGGCCTGGCGAGCCCCTGTCCATCAGCTACTTCGGACTGGTGAGGCGGCTTGTGGAAGCCTGCCCATGACTTGAAGTCATCAAGCGGTCCGTCTGCATCGAAGGTGCAGGCAGGGCTTTTGCCCGAGCGAAGGTGCACTGGGCGAAGCTGGACGCCGTGAAGCTAGTGAAGGAGGGGCCGCCGGAGGGCAAGGAGCATCGTTGCCCCGAGAATTACTATGAGAGCGTCCTAAAGGGTTCCCGCTTAGTGGCAGATGAGTGTACCAAGGATGTAATTTTTGAACGAACATGCCCATGTGATCCTGTAATATGAAATGAGTTCTTTTGCGCCATGCGATGCTTTCTTAATTTAAAATATTACCTTATGTGCGGCCGTTTATAAAATCTGAGAGTTGGCCAGTCGTCGGTTTCTACCCCCATGTAACTAGTATTGGGGTGTTCGGGGTAAATCTGAACACTCTTTACCCCAATTTTGGGTCCTTCGAGGGAGGTGTTCAGCCCAACGAACCAGGCAATCGGACTATAATGCTTTATCACTCTCACTTAGCCATAGAAGTATATGATTTTAAATTTTTGGCGAAGCCCCTGGTATTCGGAGGGACGAATTTGGGGCGCTGTACATGCCTAAGCCGGACTAGGCCGACTCCTCGCCTGAAGCGGAAAAAGTCTTTAAGGACTTGAGACCTCTCGAACAGCGACCAATCTCTCGCCTTATCATGGCAGTCGGTTTTTGGCTTTCTCTACTGAGGTGCTTGTCCGGAAGAACCGGGACACAATCGCAGTAGTTCTCTCGCCGCTACCTTAGCCGATATAGCGGAACTTAAGGTACCAAAGCATGGGAGCCGGGCGACACAACATTTGACCCAAGACATGATTCGGAGCTGATGCATATAATGCTATAAGTTCGGGGTGCCGCACTGTCAAAAGTGTTTGGACTTCTTGCGCCGTATTACCGGGTAAACGAGAGCCCCTGGCGTACTGACCATACCCGAGCGTGCATGTGCGGAATGTCTTAAATGGACATATAAGAGGAAAAAAACTTAGATAATGCAATGACAGAGTAATAATATGCATTGTTATTTGAATAATACGTCGAAGCGTACTGGTACAAGTAGTGCAATAAGCATAAAGTAGGACAATTCGAAATGTCCTATCCCAAGGCAAGCTACGCATAAATAGTGAAAAGCGGTTATATCAAGTATTACTAGAGACCACCTGGCGGTTCCCGTGTTCATCTTAGCTTCTTGCTGCCTTGGTTGTTGCTTCCGGAATGTGTCCGGCAATCGGACTGCCGGAAAGGGCTTCCGGAGAGTTAGGCCCTGAAAGAGAAAAGGAGTGTCAAAGGTATACAGCCCCTGGTGTGGTTAAGCCACAATGCAGGGCGTGTCCTGATTGTGCCCCCGCCTATGTCCATGGTATTTTCAATGCGTAGTTATGTACGCGCGGCACAAGTTTCGTCGCTGCACTGGGACTGGGACGGGGGCCGGATTGCTAGGCGAGCGCTGATCGCACCGGGCGATCTTGTTTCAGATTGTTCCGGACTCGCTTGAAGGTGTCCGGGGGCTATAACACCGAATGAGTAGTCTGCCTAAACAGGCTGCTTTGTGCCTCTGCAGCAAGGGCCGCAGTGTGCTCTTCCGTACGGAGCGAGCGTTCTGTGTTTCCATTTACTGTTATGACCCTTTCCATTTTATGTGTTTCCATTTACTGATCGTATTCGAATCAGAAACCCCCACCTTTTGAATACCGGATTAAATTATGCTTATTATCTGTTGCTTGTCTTTTAGTTTTTTTTGTTTCAATATTACAAACAATTAGCCTGGGTTTCCCCACTGGCTCGACTATTTGGCAACACAGCCACCCGGGTCGTTCACACCGGCGGCTTACGGATCAAAAGATGCAACCTACCAAGGTATGGCAGTCATTGGTTTCTTATAAAGACTAAATTATCAAAATTCATCACCCGGGTTATTTAACTCGGTGGTCTAAGGATCCAAAGGGACAAGGTATGGTTATTAATTATACGCACTTACCTGCGGCGTTAACTACAGAATTAATTTCAGCCCTTGTCCTTTATTTGTATCTGTCTCTATTTCTTATTGTGGAAAACATATTGGCTATAAATTGGTGTTTTAAATCGTTTGGTTCTAAGCCGCCAAGCAAGTGTTTTCTTTGTGTTTACAGGCAATAGAGTTAAAACATTGCAGAGACAAACATTAAAGGTGATGCATACATTGGCATCAGGAAACGCAGAAGTCACATCAAAGTATTTTATGCGCGATGGCATAAGCAGAACATACGATGTTTTCACAACTAAGTTATTACAAGGCTTTATAATCCCATGAAGATGATCATTGTTCCTCCCTCGCCGGTTCACCACCTTCTGTTTGCTGGAAGTTGGATTTTGACCAATCCAAGCCGTTCATGGCGACAAATTCGGCTTCGTCGTCAATCAGGCCGACCGGGTCAATTTCTGGGGCAAAGGTATCTTCTCTCACTGGTGGGATCAGATCTGCTACTTTGTATGAAGGAGTGGCCATCTTCTTATTTTCACTATCAAAACCCGGCTGGTACTTGTCAACATTGGTGTCATCTCCAAGACTAGTCGCCTGAGGCCGGACTTCGCGCACACATGCTATGAAATCATCCTGATCAAACGGAGACTCGTCCTCCTTCACAGTAGGGTAACCTCTTGCTACGCCCGCCGGGTCTAGGTCTGGCACCCAAGCCTTGGAGCGGCTTAGGGCAGTCAAAGCTCCGGCTCGCGCATAGGAGCATTTTACTTCTTAGAATCTAGCAGGAAGGATGGACAGCTTCTTCAGGACATCGCTAGGCCGATTGGGTCCTTGATTTACAGGAGAGATAGCGGCCAGAGCCCGTTGTGCACCAATATACAATTGTTCAACCAAGGTGTATACTGCCTTCAGTTTAATCAACGGGTCTTGGCTCAGATTTTTACTTCGTGGACTGATACGTCTCCAACGTATCTATAATTTTTGATTGCTCCATGCTATATTATCTACTGTTTTGGGCAATATTGGGCTTTATTATCCACTTTTATATTACTTTTGGGACTAACCTATTAACCGGAGGCCCAACCCAGATTTGCTGTTTTATGCCTATTTCAGTGTTTCGAAGAAAAGGAATATCAGACGGAGTCGAAACGGAACGAAATCAATTGGAGAAGTTATTTTTGGAAGGAAACACACCTGATGGACTTGGACCCCACGTCAGGGGAGACACGAGGTGCTCACGAGGGTGGGGGGTGCCCCCCTAGGGCGCGCCCCTGTCTCGTGGGACCCCCGTGGCTCCTCCGACGTCCTCCCTGCACCCATATATACCCACGTGACCTAAAACTTCCAGAACGCAACATAGATCGGGAGTTCCGCCGCCAGAAGCCTCCGTAGCCACCGAAAGCCAATCTAGACCCGTTCCGGCACCCTGCCGGAGGGGGAATCCCTCTCCGGTGGCCATCTTCATCATCCCGGTGCTCTCCATGACGAGGAGGGAGTAGTTCTCCCTCGGGGCTGAGGGTATGTACCAGTAGCTATGTGTTTGATCTCTCTCTCTCTCGTGTTCTTGATTTGGTACGATCTTGATGTATCGCGAGCTTTGCTATTATATTTGGATCCTATGATGTTTCTTCACCCCTCTTCTCTCTTGTAATGAATCGAGTTTCCCCTTTGAAGTAATCTTATCGGATTGAGTCTTTAAAGACTTGAGAACACTTGATGTATGTCTTGCCGTGGATATCTGTGGTGACAATGGGATACCACGTGCCACTTGATGTATGTTAAGGTGATCAACTTGCGGGTTTCGTGACATTGGGAACCTATGCATAGGGGTTGGCACACGTTTTCGTCGTGATTCTCCGGTAGAACTTTGGGGCACTCTTTGAGGTTCTATGTGTTGGTTGAATAGATGAATCTGAGATTGTGTGATGCATATCGTATAATCATACCCACGGGTACTTGAGGTGACATTGGAGTATCTAGGTGACATTAGGGTTTTGATTGATTTGTGTCTTAAGGTGTTATTCTAGTACGAACTCTAGGGCTGTTTGTGACACATATAGGAATAGCCCACCAGATTGATTGGAAAGAATAACTTTGAGGTGGTTTCGTACCCTACCATAATCTCTTCATTCGTTCTCCGCTATTAGTAACTTTGGAGTGACTCTTTGTTGCATGTTGAGGGATAGTTTTATGATCCAATTATGTTAGTATTGTTGAGAGAACTTACACTAGCGAAAGTATGAACCCTAGGCCTTGTTTCCACACATTGCAATACTGTTTACGCTCACTTTTATCACTTGCTACCTTGCTGTTTTTATTATTTCAGATTACAAAAACTATTATCTACCATCCATATACCACTTATTTCACCATATCTTAGCCGAACTAGTGCACCTATACAATTTACCATTGTATGTATTGGGTGTGTTGGGGACACAAGAGACTCTTTGTTATTTGGTTGCAGGGTTGCTTGAGAGAGACCATCTTCATCCTACGCCTCCTACGGATTGATAAACCTTAGGTCATCCACTAGAGGGAAATTTGCTACTGTCCTACAAACCTCTGCACTTGGAGGCCCAACACGTCTACAAGAAGAAGGTTGTGTAGTAGACATCAAGCTCTTTTCTGGCGCCGTTGCCGGGGAGGTTAGCGCTTGAGTATATCTTTAGATCTTGCAATCGAGTCTTTTAGTTTCTTGTTTTATCACTAGTTTAGTTTATAAAAGAAAACTATAAAAATGGAATTGAGGTTTGTCTCATACGCTTCACTTTTTTAATATCTTTATGAGTATGATGGAAAGGATAATTGTGCTCAAGTTCTAGAAGAAGAATCTATAAATGTTTGGCACTAAATATTTGAATGATGAGCATGATTGCAATGTTGTTAGTATGAATTCCTTGAATATCCATGATGCTAATGATATGCAAAGCCACAAGCTTGGGGAAGCTATGTTTGATGAAGATGATATTATATCTTTTGTCCCCCAAGTTTTGATGAGCAAATTTACTATGATGAAAGCATGCCTCCTATCTATGATGATTATTGTGATGACACGTATGCTTTAAAGAATAATAATAACCATGAAACTTGTCAGCTTGATCTTAATTTTCAATCACATGATAGTTATTTGGTTGAGTTTGCTCCCACTATTATTCATGAGAAGAATTTTGCTTGTGTGGAGAGTAGTAAATTTTCTATGCAAGTAGATCATGAAAAGAATTATTTAGATGCTGGTTATATTGTTGAATTCATTCATGATGCTACTGAATATTATTATGAGGGAGGAACATATGCTTGTAGGAGTTGCAATAATATCAAGTTTCCTCTCTATGTGCTTAAAGTTTTGAAGTTGTGCTTGTTTTACCTTCCTATGCAAGTTGATTCTTGTTCCCACAAGTTGTTTGCTCACAAAATCCCTATGCATAGGAAGTATGTTAGACTTAAATGTGATAGTCATATTCTTCATGATGCTCTCTTTATGTTTCAATTCTTATCCTTCATGTGAGCATCATTGAAATCATCGTGCCTAGCTAGGGGCGTTAAACGATAGCGCTTGTTGGGAGGCAACCCAATTTTATTTTTGTTCCTTGCTTTTTGTTCCTGTTTAGTAATAAATAATTCATCTAGCCTCTGTTTAGATGTGTTTTATGCTTTTAATTAGTGTTTGTGCCAAGTAGAACCTTTGGGAAGACTTGGGGAAAGTCTTGTTGATCATGCTGTAAAAAACAGAAACTTTAGCGCTCACGAGAATTGCTGCTATTTTTATTTGGAGAGTACTATTTAGTTAATTCTTTTTTCAGATGATTAATAGATAAATTCCTCAGGTCCAGCAATTTATTTGAGAATTTTATGAGTTCCAGAAGTATACGTTTGATCTACATTACTACACACTGTTCTGTTTTTGACAGATTCTGTTTTTTCATGTGTTGTTTACTTATTTTGATGAATCTATGGCTAGTAAAATAGTTTATAAACCATAGAGAAGTTGGAATACAGTAGGTTTAACACCAATATAAATAAAGAATGAGTTCATTACAGTACCTTGAAGTGGTGTTTTGTTTTCTTTCGCTAACGGAGCTTACGAGTTTTCTATTAAGTTTTGTGTTGTGAAGTTTTCAAGTTTTGGGTAAGGATTCGATGGACTATGGAATAAGGAGTGGCAAGAGCCTAAGATTGGGGATTCCCAAGGCACCCCAAGGTAACATTAAATGACAACCAAGAGCCTAAGCTTGGGGATGCCCCGGAAGGCATCCCCTCCTTCGTCTTCGTTCATCGGTAACTTTACTTGGAGCTATATTTTTATTCACCACATGATATGTGTTTTGCTTGGAGCGTCAATTTATTTTCTTATAATTTGCTTGCTGTTATTTAGAACAATGTTTTGCATCTTTTATTTCAATAAAAGTGGCATTGATAGCCTTTACTATGCCTATGTTACAAGTATACATGTTGCTGTTTGAAAACAGAAAGTTTACCGCTGTTGCAATAATTCCCTAGAAAAGTCAGAATGTGATAAAATGTTGAAACCTTTTTCATATTAAGCCATGATAAATTTACTACAGTGGGAATTTTATTTCATAATTTTTGGAGCTAGGGAAGTATGGATGTTGCAGCATTCTTTACAGACTATCCTGTTTAGGCAGATTGCTGTTATGTTTGCATTGTTTGCATATGTTTGCTTCTTTAATGATTCTATTTGAGGATAGGACTATTAAATATGCAGGGGCATTTAGTATGCAATGTTGAATAATAATTTTAGTGATTTGCTACAGTAGAATATGATAAGGTTTTGGCAATGGTTTATACTAACTTATCTCACGAGTCCTTGTTGAGTTTTGTGTGGATGAAGCTTTTGAGATTTAGGGAGACCATGATATGAGAGGAATTAAGGAGACACAAAAGCTCAAGCTTGGGGATGACCAAGGCATCCCAAGATAATATTTCAAGAAGTCTCAAGCATCTAAGCTTGGGGATGCCCCGGTTGGCATCCCACCTTTCTTCTTCAACAACTATCGGTTAGTATTGGTTGATCCTAAGTTTTTGCTTCTTCACATGATGTTTGCTATTCTTAGAATGTCATTTTATTTTGCTTTGCTTGCTGTTTGAATAGAATACCAAGATCTGAAATTATTAAATGTTAGAGAGTCTTCACATAGTTGCATAATTATTCGACTACTCATTGATCTTCACTTAAATCTCTCGGAGTAGTTTGTCATTTGCTCTAGTACTTCACTTATATCTTTTAGAGCATGGTGGTAGTTTATTTTGAAGAAATAGATGAACTCTCATGCTTCACTTATATTATTTTGAGAGTCTTAAATAGCATGGTAATTTGCTTAAAATCATAATATGCTAGGTATTCAAGAATAATAAAATTCTCTTATGAGTGTGTTGAATACTAAGAGAAGTTTCATGCTTGATGATTGTTTTGAGATATGGAGATGGTGATATTAGAGTCATGCTAGTTGAGTGGTTATGAATTTAGAGATTCTTGTGTTGAAGTTTGTGATTCTCGTAGCATGCACATATGGTGAACCGTTATGTAATGAAGTCGGAGCATGAGGTGTTTATTGATTGTATTCCTTATGAGTGGCGGTCGGGGACGAGCGATGGTCTTTTCCTACCAATCTATCCCCCTAGGAGCATGGGCGTAGTACTTTGTTTTGATAACTAATAGATTTTTGCAATAAGTATGTGAGTTCTTTATGACTAATGTTGAGTCCATGGATTATACGCACTCTCACCCTTCCACCTTTGCTAGCCTCTCTAGTACCGCGCAACTTTCGCCGGTACCATAAACCCACCATATACCTTCCTCAAAACGGCCACCATACCTACCTATTATGGCATTTCCATAGCCATTCCGAGATATATTTCCATGCAACTTTCCATCATCTAGTTCATCTTGACATATCCATCATTGTCATATTGCTTAGCATGATCATGTAGTTGACATAGTATTTGTGGCAAAGCCACCATTCATAATTCTTTCATACTTGTCACTCTTGATTCATTGCACATCTCGGTACACCGCCGGAGGCATTCATATAGAGTCATCTTTGTTCTAGTATCGAGTTGTATCATTGAGTTGTAAATAAATAGAAGTGTGATGATCATCATTCAATAGAGCATTGTCCCGAAAAAAGAGAAAGGCCAAATAAAAAATATAAATAAAAAAAGGGGCAATGCTACTATCCTTTTTCCACACTTGTGCTTCAAAGTAGCACCATGATATAGCAAGTCTCATATATTGTGCTTCAAAGTAGCACCATGTTCTTCATATAGAGAGTCTCATATGTTGTCACTTTCATATACTAGTGGGAATTTTATGTTATAGAACTTGGCTTGTATATTCCAATGATGGGCTTCCTCAAATTGCCCTAGGTCTTCGTGAGCAAGCGAGTTGGATGCACACCCACTAGTTTCTATTGTTGAGCTTTCATACATTTATAGCTCTAGTGCATCCATTGCATGGCAATCCCTACTCACTCACATTGATATCTATTGATGGGCATCTCCATAGCCCGTTGATACGCCTAGTCGATGTGAGACTATCTTCTCCCTTTTTGTCTTCTCCACAACCACCATTCTATTCCACCTATAGTGCTATGTCCATGGCTCACGCTCATGTATTGCGTGAAGATTGAAAAAGTTTGAGAACATCAAAAGTATGAAACAATTGCTTGGCTTGTCATCAGGGTTGTGCATGATTTAAATATTTTGTGTGGTGAAGATAGAGCATAGCCAGACTATATGATTTTGTAGGGATAACTTTCTTTGGCCATGTTATTTTGAGAAGACATGATTGCTTAGTTAGTATGCTTGAAGTATTATTATTTTTATGTCAATATGAACTTTTGTCTTGAATCTTTCAGATCTGAATATTCATACCACAATTAAGAAGAATTACATTGAAATTATGCCAAGTAGCACTCCGCATCAAAAATTCTGTTTTTATCATTTACCTACTCGAGGACGAGCAGGAATTAAGCTTGGGGATGATTGATACGTCTCCAACGTATCTATAATTTTTTATTGCCCCATGCTATATTATCTACTGTTTTGGGCAATATTGGGCTTTATTATCCACTTTTATATTACTTTTGGGACTAACCTATTAACTGGAGGCCCAGCCTAGATTTGCTGTTTTATGCCTATTTTAGCGTTTCGAAGAAAAGGAATATCAGACGGAGTCGAAACGGAACGAAATCAACTGGAGAAGTTATTTTTGGAAGGAAACACACCTGATGGACTTGGACCCCACGTCAGGGGAGACATGAGGTGCTCACGAGGGTGGGGGGCGCCCCCCTAGGGCGCGCCCCCTGTCTCGTGGGACCCCCGTGGCTCCTCCGACGTCCTCCCTGCACCCATATATACCCACGTGACCTAAAACTTCCAGAACGCAACGTAGATCGGGAGTTCTGCCACCAGAAGCCTCCGTAGCCACCAAAAACCAATCGGGACCCTGTTCCGACACCCTGCCGGAGGGGGGAACCCTCACCGGTGGCCATCTTCATCATCCCGGTGCTCTCCATGACGAGGAGGGAGTAGTTCTCCCTCGGGGCTGAGGGTATGTACCAGTAGCTATGTGTTTGATCTCTCTCTCTCTCTCTCTCGTGTTCTTGATTTGGTACGATCTTGATGTATCGCGAGCTTTGCTATTATATTTGGATCCTATGATGTTTCTTCCCCCCTCTTCTCTCTTGTAATGAATCGAGTTTCCCCTTTGAAGTAATCTTATCGGATTGAGTCTTTAAACACTTGAGAACACTTGATGTGTGTCTTGCCGTGGATATCTGTGGTGACAATGGGATACCATGTGCCACTTGATGTATGTTAAGGTGATCAACTTGCGGGTTTCGTGACATTGGGAACCTATGCATAGGGGTTGGCACACGTTTTCGTCGTGATTCTCTGGTAGAACTTTGGGGCACTCTTTGAGGTTCTATGTGTTGGTTGAATAGATGAATCTGAGATTGTGTGATGCATATCGTATAATCATACCCACGGATACTTTAGGTGACATTGGAGTATCTAGGTGACATTAGGGTTTTGATTGATTTGTGTCTTAAGGTGTTATTCTAGTACGAACTCTAGGGCTGTTTGTAACACTTATAGGAATAGCCCATCGGATTGATTGGAAAGAATAACTTTGAGGTGGTTTCGTACCCTACCATAATCTCTTCGTTCGTTCTCCGCTATTAGTAACTTTGGAGTGACTCTTTGTTGCATGTTGAGGGATAGTTTTATGATCCAATTATGTTAGTATTGTTGAGGGAACTTACACTAGCGAAATTATGAACCCTAGGCCTTGTTTCCAGACATTGCAATACCGTTTACGCTCACTTTTATCACTTGCTACCTTGCTGTTTTTATTATTTCAGATTACAAAAACTATTATCTACCATCCATATACCACTTGTTTCACCATCTCTTCGCCGAACTAGTGCACCTATATAATTTACCATTGTATTGGGTGTGTTGGGGACACAAGAGACTCTTAGTTATTTGGTTGCAGGGTTGCTTGAGAGAGACCATCTTCATCCTACGCCTCCTACGGATTGATAAACCTTAGGTCATCCACTTGAGGGAAATTTGCTACTGTCCTACAAATCTCTGCACTTGGAGGCCCAACAACGTCTACAAGAAGAAGGTTGTGTAGTAGACATCATGGACCTGCATATATTTTTAACAGAGTAAGTTGGCGGATTATACTCCGGTTTGGCAAAAATTATGCGAAAGGTCAAATCAGGCAGCTTACCAAAGATAGCAGCGACCATCTGAGACACCCGACCCTTTAAACCGTTCAGTTCTATTGAAATTTCTTTCAGAGCTGTTTCGGCCGTCTCAGCTCGTTGGGTCAGAAGTGTTTTCTCATTTTCCCAAACCTTTTCCTTGGCAGCAAAGCTAGGCTTCAAATTTTCCATTGCAGAAAGGCTCATTTGCAGTTTGGAAGTGGAAGATTTGATTTCGGACTCCTGACTTGATAGCCGGGTCTTCGTGTCCGACAATTGAGAGTTCAATTCGTACAAGGCATTCTGTGAAAACGTTCAGATAAGTCAATACTTGGTTTCAAATTCAAATATTCAAATTCAAGATTCAAGTCTCAAAGTACTTTACGAGTAAACCATTTGACACTTGGGGGCTAATGTATGCCAAATCAAATTTTTATGACTCTATAGACATATTTAAAGTCCCAAGTCCCTTAAAAAGTAACAACACTTGGCACTTGGGGGCTAATGTACGCAGTTCAGCAAGTTTATCAAGGTTAAACCGGAGGGTTATGTACTTTGAAAACGGTCTTAAGTTCTAAAGAACCGATTCTTTGATGATCAAAATAAACCGGTCCTTGGGGACTATAGGTAAAGTTTTTGTTTCTATCAATATCAGGCAAAGATTCAGATGTAAAAGTCTCGGACTATACTTTAAGCCTACATGTTATTCTGTTTCTCTCATAATCTGAAGACTTGGGGGCTGAAGGAATATTAGTAAACCGGAAACAACGTACCTCATACTTCAACTGAAGCTGCTTGACCATCTCGATCTCAAACTCACGACTGGAGTGTACATGACTGAGATAGCCAGATAAGACATCACTGGCATTGAGACGGTCATAATTGGCAACATCAAAGTGAACCTTCTGCCTCTCCAATGTTTCTTGCTTTGCTGTGCACCGAGCCAACACCGTTGGGTTCCCCGGCTCAACAAAGCGGCTCCCAGTAATTTGAACATCTTGAACACGTGGAGACGGCGGGTCGGTTGAGCTTGACAGTCCAGATGTAGAAGGATTCTTAGTGGCTTTGTCAAGGGACGGCTCCAGAGGATTTGCTTCATTGACAATAGGTGGGTCTTCTGGGGCGTCAGTTAATGGAGAAGGCGGCCTAGCTGGGTCAGACGTTAGTACTGGCGGGTCTTCCGCCGGTTTTGCTGCCTTCGCCTTCTTGGATTTAGCCTGGCCGCTAAGGAAAAAATATTGCAGGGTAGTCAGCATCAAGATACAATTGACCAACCCGGAAGAAAAAAGGATTTCTGATTACCTAGGAGCAGTCTTGAAAGCCAGAAATTGTGTTTGTGATGAGTCACCTAAGGAACGAGACACCTCCTGAAAAGGTAAAAGAAAGGAGTTAAAAGAAATACAAGGAGCAGGATTCATTAAAAACAAGTTAAGGACAGTAATAAGTAAACCTTGTTCGGGCGTTTCCGAGGGGTCTGTTGAAGGACGACAGCCGGTTCATCTTCAATCTCAACTTCATGGCGGCTTTCATGTTGCTGCTTTTTCAAATGAAAGTTGGGATCCAAGTGAGCTAAGGGGTTAGAAAACCTTACTTTACGGATCACTCGTCGAACTTTGTGTCTTGGTAAGGGCTCTAAGTCAGAGGAAATGATAGTTGCCTCTGCTTCCCCGGCCTGACTGGCCCCAGTGTCATCCTGGTAAGGATCAGTGTCAATAAGATTGTTAAAAAGTTGGCCAAGGGAATCAAGGGCTACCTCCAAGTCAGACGTGCCATCAAGTTTCATTAAATCTTCAACAGTGGCTTTCTTCTTCTTCGTTCTCCAAGTCGTCTTCTTGGTGTTCATGGCGGCGCCTTTCGCCTTCTTGGCAGCCTCATGGTCATATTTCGCCTTCCAAAAGTCAGAACCGGCCTGCAAAGACAAGAAGAAAGATCAGTGCTAAAGTAGTATAGCTGGGCAAAACACAAAGGAGAAGAGATCAGAATATACTTACTTCTGGTACCGGGTTAAGCTTGCAGAAGGGGTTTAACCCAACAATGCTGCAGTCTTCATATTTCCCATTCACCAAAAGGTTTGACATTGAAACAATGTCTTCTTCGGTGAGTTCAACTGGGCTGTGACGAAGAGAGTCGTCCGGGCCTCCACTGTATTCATACATCAGTTTTGATCGACGGCTTAATGGAATAACCCGCCATGAGATCCAGCAGCGAGTCAGATCTACTCCGGTTAAATCGTTCCCCAACAAAGCGTTGATTCTTCTGATGGATGGAAGCAGCCTCTTGCGTTCAGCAACGGTGAGTTTATCCGGAAGGGTGAACTTGGAGTCAAGACGACTGGGGCGGTAACCCGGCAGCGGCTTCTCGTTTGCTGGAGAGATACCCTGACAGTAAAACCAAGTTTGGTTCCAGTCCTTTGGGTGACTTGGTAAAACTATGAGAGGGAAGACAGCACCCTGACGGCGCTAAATTGAGATGCCTCCAAGTTCTAAACTGGGACCGTTGGTGCATTCGTTCTGCCGGTTCAGATAAAAGTACTCTCTAAACAGCTCTACGGTCGGCTCTTGCTGAAGATACACCTCACAAAGCACTTGGAAGTTGCAAATATTAGATATGGAATTGGGCCCGATGTCCTGAGGATGGAGTTTGAAAAAGTGAAGGACCTCTCTGAAGAACTTTGAGCCGGGCGGTGAGAAGCCACGGTTCATGTGGTCAGTAAAAACAATTACTTCACCGTCTTTTGGATTGGGTCGTTCTTCTTCCGGGTCAGGGGCCCGGTAAGACATGACGGCTTTTGATGGCAGAAATCCTATCATGAAGAACTCTTTTAAACGTTCCTCAGTTATGGTTGAGGGAACCCAATTACAGACGGTTGGCGTTTTGGACGGCATGATGTGCAAGGAACTGGAAAAAGCAACATGCCGGTTCAGTTTAACGATAAGATTAACAGTTAAGGGATGAAGATGCAAAAACAAGTAACGGTGGCTTAACTAAGGGCTAATGACATATAAGGAAAAGAAAGCCGGTGCGGTAAGCCGCCATGACTATAGATCCTTTCAGAAAGTGGATTCAGCTAAGTATTGGGACAAACAAGTTTCCCAAAATGGTTGATATCATTTCAGATCAAATGGGTGTTCAAAATGGAAAAATTTCTAGACCTAAAAATACAGTCCAGATGAGTTCATCAGATCTAAGCATAGCTCTTGTACCAGAAAAAGGAGTCTGCTAATATCAAAAGGAGGCACCAAACAGCTACTGCATGAACGTACATCTCTTTTGGATCAGAAAGAGGAGGCAGCAAAAGAACTATGAAGAACTACAAAGAACTTGCAGGAGCTTGGAAACCCTAATGAAGATCTGAGGCATGAAGGAAAGGAAACTTACGATTGCAGGTCTATTGCGGAGGTCACCGCGGTTCTCTCTGGATCGGTTCAGGTCGATGCAGCGGCCAGAGTCGACGACGGAGGTGAGGCGCGGTGGCGGTGAAGCTCGAGCAGCGGCAGGGTCGTGAAAGGAAGAAGACAGAGAGAGATAGAAGAATGAGGAAGGCCGAGGCAAGCCTATTTATAAGGGAGTACGCGAACAGGCGGGCGCGAAAATCAAGGAGACCCGAATAATGATTATCCAAATAAACGGATGCCTTGATTCTTGGAAGGCATTAAAAAATAAAAGATCCGTTGGAAGATGACGTCATGAAAGTTTTTTGTGTTTTCAGAAGATGACGTCACGGCGGGTTACAGAAGTTTTCAGACACAGGATGGATTCTACCTAACTATTGAAGATTGATAGAGAACAAAGTTCAAAGTCAACCTGGGGCCTAATGTTGGGGATATTACTACCAGTATGACCCGCCCAGGAGGGGTCAGGTCATACCTAATGGCGGGTTACATAAGAAGCCCGATAAACATTCAAGATGATAGTTTACTAAACGTATAGAAGGCCCAAAGGCCTGGGACCGGCTTAAGGCCTGATACTGTAAACCGCGGTATGTAAGGAAAGACTTGTAAAGAAAGGCATGTAAAGGAAGTCACCGAGCTGAACACGATTATGAGCCGGCCGGGACTCTGTAGGCCACCAGGCGTCAACCCATGTATATAAGGGGACGACCCGGTGGCGGTTTAGGACAAGAAACAACCAAGTTGAGAACCAAGCCGGCGAGTTAAGCCTCTTGGAGATCGAAACCTCAGCAATACCAATCCCAACTAGACGTAGGCTTTTACCTTCATCGTAAGGGGCCGAACTAGTATAAGAACTCTCTCGTGTGTCCTTTGTCCCGATTAACCCCTTTAAGCTTCCTAGTGCGATGGCCCTATGACTAAGTCCTTGCTCTAGGACATCTGCCGTGTCAACTCCATGACAGATATAGTCCGGCTGTCCGGAGACCCCCTAATCCAGGACTCCCTCGGCGGCAACGCTCGAGTGCAGGGGCGTCGCGAGGAGGAAGAAGAAGCAAAGAGACGGAGGGGAAAAAGTAAATGACCCTTGGCCCTATTTATAAGGTAAAGGGGGGAAGTGACAGGCACGAGAATCGAGGAGCCAGAATATTGGATACCTAACAGGAGCGGTCGCCTCGATTGTCGGAGGTTCCTTAACTGAAGGTGAGATGTATCATTTTTAAATAACAAGGTGACGTCATGGCGATTTATCATGATCCTGGAGTATGACGTCACGGCGGTTTACAAGATCAAGGTGAAGGTGCAAAGGAGGAATTTTTCTAAGTATTGAAGATTGACATGAACAAGTCCAAATCAATCTGGGGCCTAATGTTGGGGATATTACTACTGGACGTAAACTGGCCAGGAGTAGCTGGATAAACTCTAGGAAGATTAGAAGCCCAGGAAGACGTCAGGATGGTGGCGCTTTACGAAGGCCCAAGGCCCAAAGGCGAGTTAAGGCCTATACATGTAAACCGGTTCTCTCATGTAACTTGTATTGTAAGTTAGAAGGAGTAGAGACCGAGTCGGACACGTTTACGATCCGACCTCGACACTCTGTAAACCGGCGGGCGTCAACCTATGTGTATAAAGGGACGACCCGACAGCGGTTTAGGGACAACACACAACAACTCGAGAGCCAAGCAAAGCGGATTCGCTCCCTGGTCATCGAAACCCTAGCAATACCAACACAACTAGACGTAGGCTTTTACCTTCATCGAAGGGGCCGAACTAGTATAAAAACCCTCGTGTCCTTTGTCTGGTTTAACCCCTTTAAGCTAACCCGTAGCGATGGCTCCATGACTAAGTCCTTTCACGAGGACATCTGCCGTGACAAAACCACGACACCCCCCGTCGTTCCATAATGTCGTGCATATAGATCCAGGCCTGGACACTAGTTAGCTTCTAATATTGACTTGTTGCTTGTAGGTACATATGCCTTTGGCAAGGATCCACGCATCGACCCTTTTTGCGTATGGGGCAATGAGATATTGATGAACAAGCATCAAGTGAGGAAACTGATAAGGATTATTAGTAAAAAGATACGAATGTTGGCAAGCAAATTATTTGTTTATGCTCCATTCAACACAACAGTGAGCTGTAGGATGGTAACTACAAACTCTGCAGCCTTCTCTTTTTACTGCCCATAATGAGTTGTTAGACTACAATGTTTGAATCTTTTTCGTTCCTAGTGGTTCCCGAAGCAGTTCTGTAACACCCCGGATGTAACTTTCCATATTTGTATCCAACTCTTGCCGTTTCCGGTGTTAAGTTATATTTATTTCTCGGGTTCGGGTCTTTGTCTCCGTGTGTTGTTTTATTTTTCGTGCATCTCATATCTTGTCATCTCGTGCATTGCATTTGCATACATGTTCATCTCATGCATTCGAGCATTTTCCCCGTTGTCCGTTTTGCATTCCGGCGCTTCGTTCTCCTCCGGTGGCCATTTCTAGCTTTCTTTCGTGTGTGGGGATTAAACATTTCCGGATTGGACCGGGACTTGCCAAACGGCCTTGGTTTACTACCGGTAGACCGCCTGTCAAGTTTCGTATCATTTGGACTTCGTTTGATACTCCAACGGTTAACCGAGGGACCGAAAAGGCATCGTGTGTGTTGCAGCCCAACACCCCCCAAATTTGGCCCAAAACCCACCAAACTCTGCTCCATGTCCTAGAGCATTCGATCACGACCGCGTGGGCGAAAACCGCACCTCTTTTGGACTCTCCTAGCTCCACTTATGCCTATTTATACCCCCTTCATTCGGATCCCTTCTTCTCCCCGTCTTCCTCCTAAAAAAAGAGCAGATCCACCTCGCCGCCGACGGACGTGTCCGGGCGGAGCCGGACAATGTCCGCCGCCGACCCCCGCCAGTCGCTGCGCGCCACGTGTCCCTCGCCGCCGCCGCCGCCGTCCCGGCCCGGGAGGCCCAGGAGGGGCCCCCGCGAGCCCGCGCCCCCGCGCCTCTTCCTCCTCTCGGGCGCCGCCGCCCCCCCGACCTCCGGCGACCGGCGCCGTCGCCGCCACCGCACCGGCCGCCGACGCGCCGGGCCCCGCCGCGCGCCCGCGCCTCCGTGGCCGCGCCCTCGCCCGCGGCCGGCCCCGCCGGCCACCTCGCCGCCCCAGCGCCGCTCCGCCGCCGCCCCTCGACGCCGGCCACCGCCTCCCCCCATGCCGGCGGCCTCGGATCCGGCGCCGACGAACCTCGTCGCGCGCGCCCAGCTACAGTGCCCGATCCGGCTACAGTAAACCCTAGATCTAGGGTTGACTTTCCCTCTCCCCCTTATTTTTTTGCTATCTTTGACTGCTCGTATCTCCGCAATCGTTGCTTCGATTTGGGCATATAATATATCAAAATCTTAGTCTCGACATGTATATCATTTCATTCCATTGCATCATTTGCATTTGAGTTCATATTGATGCCCAAAATGCTGTTAGAAGGAGGCTTCGTGAGTTAAATTGCAGATCCGTTAGTTCATCATGCACTTTTGTCATTTTTGCCATGTTTAATCCGTGCATGATATGCATGTGCCCCTTTGGGATGAATTGTTATGCATTTTGTCTTCTTTCCAGAGGTGCCACCCATGCATTTTTAGGATGTGTGTGTTGTCTTGTGCAAGCTTGCGAAGAGAGGTACCTGAGATTGCTGATTTCAGTGACTTAGTGATTTTCACTAAGTCTGGGATATTTTAGTTCATGATGCCATATGTTCAGCTTGTTTCCCAGTGATCCGTGCCTCTTTTGAGGATGATCAGTAAGGGATTTTTGATATATATGTTATGCTCTATCCATCCATGTCTTTTTTTGCATATGTGGAGTGCTCTAGGTTGACTCAATCGAGCTCAACTTTTGCTTCGTTGTTAATCTGGGCAGATCATCAACTTGTTTGCGATTTTGCCGATGCTACCGTTAGTGTTCCATGCATGCTATGCCATTGTTCTTGCCATTTCTAGCTTGTATTTTGTTCCTTCTTAATGGATGTATGCTTGCCTTGCTGTGACTTGCACCATGGTGAGTGCATCGAGCTTGTTTACATGCCTTCGTGAGTTAAATTTCTGCATGTCTCAGTTTTCACTAAGTCTGAAAACTGATTGTGTTCGAGCTATGTTCGTGAGCTCGGTAGAGTATTTTGTGAACCATTTTGCCCCAGGTCACTTTGGGTGTTTTGTTAATCTTGTTGAGTATCTCCATGCCATGTTCTTACTTGTCATGTTCAGGTTTTGTATCATGTTGTTTTGCTGCTCCGAAGAGGGCTTCGTGATCTGAAATTTCAGGCTAGTGTTAATTTCACTAAGTCTGGAATCTGTTTTGCATATTCATTTTTGCCATGCTTGTTTGAACCTCTTAATGGATGAATTTGCCTATGGCTCAGTGCTAGTGTTTTGTTAACCATCTTGTGTACATCACTTCCAGGTATTTTGTTTTCATGTTTGGTGGCTGTATCATGTTCATTTCGTTGCATTTAGATGCCTACTTGCTGTAAATCGCAGACCGGTGTCATATCTTAAAACGCTTGCCATTTCCAAACCGTAACTCCGATTCCAATGATCTTTATATCGTTTTCAAGCGATTTCATCCCCTCTATCCAGTGGCACCCTTGGAAGTCCAAGTTGAGGCCAGGTTCATGCATTTCCTGTCATATCTTGCATTTTGCATCCCGCATCGCATCCCGCATAGCATATCATCATTTCATCATATTGCTTGGTCTTGCACGTGGTTGATTGTATCCTTGTTGCTTGTTTGTCTTGTTGGGTAGAGCCGGGAGACGAGTTTGCTACCGAGGAGCCCGTTGAGTTTGCTTGTGAGGATCCAGTCAACTTTGACAACTATGCAGGCAAGATGATCATACTCTCGAAATCACTACTATCTTTGCTATGCTAGTTTGCTCGCTCTTGCTTTGCCAATGCTACGATGCCTACCTTTTGCTTGTTAGCCTCCCAATTGCCATGTCAAACCTCTAACCCACCATTGTCCTAGCAAACCGTTGATTGGTTATGTTACCGCTTTGCTCAGCCCCTCTTATAGCGTTGTTAGTTGCAGGTGAAGATTGGAGCCGTTCCTTCTTGGAACATTTATTTACTTGTTGGGATATCATTATATTGCTATGTTATCTTAATGCATCTATATACTTGGTATAGGGTGGAAGGCTCGGCCTCTCGCCTAGTGTTTTGTTCCACTCTTGCCGCCCTAGTTTCCGTCATATCGGTGTTATGTTCCCGGATTTTGCGTTCCTTACGCGGTTGGGTTATAATGGGAACCCCTTGATATTTTGCCTCGATTAAAGCTTTTCCAGCAATGCCCAACCTTGGTTTTACCATTTGCCACCTACCCTTTTCTTTCCCTTGGGTTCTGCAGACCCAAGGGTCATCGTATTTTAGCCCCCCACGGGCCAGTGCTCCCTCTGAGTGTTGGTCCGAACTGAGCTGCCTGCGGGGCCACCTCGGGGAAACTTGAGGGTTGGTTTTACTCGTAGCTAGTCTCATCTGAGTGTGCCCTGAGAAAGAGATATGTGCAGCTCCTATCGGGATTTGTCGGCACATTCGGGCGGTGTTGCTGGTCTTGTTTTAACCTGTCGAATTGTCTTGTTGTACCGGGTCACCGAGTCTGATCAGTGTGTCTCGGGTGGAGGTCTATTCCTTCGTTGACCGTGAGAGCTTGTCATGGGCTAAGTTGGGACTCCCCTGCAGGGATTGAACTTTCGAAAGCCGTGCCCGCGGTTATGGGCAGATGGGAATTTGTTAATGTCCGGTTGTAGATAACTTAAACCTTAATTAATTAAAATGAATCAAGCGCGTGTGTTGCCGTGATGGCCTCTTCTCGGCGGAGTCTGGGAAGTGGACACGGAGTTGGAGTTATGCTTGCGCAGGTTGTTCCTCTAGTTTCTCGCTCGCGCCTTGCCTCCTCTTCTCGCTCTCTTTTGCGGATAAGTTAGCCACCACATATGCTAGTCGCTTGCTGCAGCTCCACATATACTTGCCTTATCCTTCCTATAAGCTTAAATAGTTTTGATCGCGAGGGTGCGAGATTGCTGAGTCCCTGTGGCTCACAGATACTATAATTCCAGATGCAGGTCCAGGTGATTTCGCTCCAGGTGACGAGTACGAGCTCAAGTGGGAGTTCGACGAGGACTCTCAGCGATACTACATGTCTTTTCCGGATGATCAGTAGTGGTGCCTAGTTGGGGTTTGATTCAGGGCCTTGTCGCATGTTGGGTTCTTTTCTATTTTGGCGCCGTAGACGGGCCATGAGTGTTTGTTTGATGGATGCTATTTATGTACTCTGATGTGACGTGGCGAGTGTAAGCCAACTATGTTATCTCCCCCTTTTATTATGTATTACATGGGTTGTTGTAATGATTGCCTGACTTGCGACATTGCTTTCAATGCGATTATGCCTCTAAGTCGTGCCTCAACACGTGGGAGCTATAGCCGCATCGAGGGCGTTACAAGTTCACTCAAGATTACCTCGCAAAGTACATGATTGGTGGACACGCAATGAAGGTTAGAGTATTTAATCCAGACTATAGTGAGCATCGAGAAGTCCTAATGAAGACAGTGAAGGATGGACGGGCAGCCATCACAAGGGGTTGGTCTAGAGTCGTGCGCGCATTACGCATTGAGGAGGGCACAATATGGGCATTCCGCTTCACCTTCTCCAGCAACCAGAATGTCTTTCACCTCTCTCTTTATAGTCTTTAGTACAATTAGGGTTCATCATTCTTTGCTTGGTGGTTCTGTAGTTCTTCAGTATATGTACATGTGCATCAAATTATGGATTCGTGGTTGAACCTATATTTGTAATAAACATGGTTGGATATGAAATAAGTGATTGCCTACTTTCAAATTCAAATCATGTGATTTTTAAATTAGGGGTTAATTAGGGATTACACTACACATGGTTTGCAAAAGCGAAACGTCTGCGATATACGTGGAGATCAGAAACGTTTCTAGGATCCACTACGTGTGCGATCAATCTCCACTACACACACAACTTTCGCTTGAAAACTGTTTGCGTGAGGCCACCTTGCGCAAACGTTTACCACATAAAAAGTGTGTGTGATGGACAACCTTTCCCACACAGTTTCTTCTACGCACCGTGTGTGATGCATTCAATAACGCAAACGATAAAATTATTAATATCGTGTGCAATGGCAACACTAACACAAACGATTTAATGGGAAAAATTGTGTGTGATGTACCTGTGAACGGAAACGTTTTCCTTGAAGCAACTGTGTGGGATGTACATACGAACGAAAACGTTTAGCGGGGACTGACTGTGTGGGATGTACTTGCGACCGGAAACAATTTCGCCTGTCTAATTGTATTTTTAGCTCTACTGTATGTATTTCCGTATTTGAGCGCTCGCTGGTCGCACACGACCTCATTTTGCCGAGCGTGTGTGCCAGGAGGGCATATCCCCAACGGTTTCTGGGTCGTGTGGGAAGGACCCCCCTATCGCCCACACTCACTTGGCGACGGTTCCAAATGTCGTCGTGGAAAGGGGTTAAAAACCGTTTGTATAGCACTGGCGCGTACCAATGCTTGTTTCTTATGAGTAGGGAAGTATTTTTCAGAGAAGTAATAGATCATATCCTGGGGACTACACACACAACCAGGAGCAAGAATATTGGACCAAGCTTTAGCATCACCTTGTCGGTGTCAAAACCGGCGGATCTCGGGTAGGGGGTCCCGAACTGTGCGTCTAGGCGATGGTAACAGGAGGCAGGGACACGAAAGTTTTACCCAGGTTCGGGCCCTCTTGATGGAGGTAAAACCCTACGTCCTGCTTGATTAATATTGATGATATGGGTAGTACAAGAGTAGATCTACCACGAGATCGGAGAGGCTAAACCCTAGAAGCTAGCCTATGGTATGATTGTTGTTCTGTATGTTCTATCGACTAGCCTGGCCCTGGTTTATATAATGCACCAGAGGCCTAGGATAACAAGAGTCCTAGCCGAATACGCGCCGGTGGGGTGGAGTCCTTGTCTTGATCGCCAAGTCTTGTGGAATCTTCCTTGTATGCGGCAGCTGTCCGAACTGGCCCATGAGTATGCGGCCATGGGGGTCCTCGGCCCAATCCAACTGATCGGGAGACGATGTGATGAGTACCCCCTAGTCCAGGACACCGCCAGTAGCCCCCTGAACCGGTCTTCAAGTTAGGGACGCTCCTCGATTCTTCCGAACTGTTCTTCATCTTCGGTTGACGGTCTTGAAAACTGGTTCAACAAATCTTCTCATCTTCAATCTTGAGGATCGCCGAAATGCATTCGGCGAGTTTACACGTCGGGTATCCGAGGAGCCCCTTTAAGTTTCCGGCCTTTATCAATGCCTTGTTATTTTTATGCCACACCTCGGGTTCAAAGAAGTTTGAAGTTGTTCCCGGGAGGCAGTGTCCTCTTGCGTTCGAGCTCTAACGCCGGACTGTATTCGAGGTATCTTTTGCAGCCGAGCACCAATGCTGGACTGCTTCCCAGCTCTAACGCCGGAATGTATCTGAGCTCCAACGCCGGACTATGTATCCGAGCTCCAACGCCGGACTATATCCGAGGTGTCATATCACCTTGGTTCAAAAAAGTTTGAAGGAGTTTAGCCGAGCTTAACGCCGGAAATGCCCTCTACGGAGCCAGCCACTAGCGCCCGAGCTTTATGCCGGACTGCTTCCGAGGTGGTGCACCACCCCGAATGTGGGCCGATTTTTGTGAATATTTTTATTGGTGCAATTTATTCTCTGCCGAGATATATAGCCAGTAGCCCCCAAGGTGTATATCGGTCTAAAACCTGAGATGCACCTGAAGGATGACGTAAGACCATTGATCCCAGTAGCCGCTGAGACTCAGGTTGATTTGCAAAATCGGCCTGAGGATCAAGTCCAAGCTCGGCAGAATACTTCGGGACACTAAAAGCGGCGTGCTCAGTCTTCGAGACTCAGGTTGTGTGCGGCCGACCAACCTGAGGATCAAAATCTCCTCGGAAACTATATTGCACATAAAATTTTCTGCATTGGACAAGCAATGCAGTAGCCCCCGAGACACTGGTCAGGTGGTAACACCAGATCAGGGGATCGATGTGCCCCTTTAATATTTGTAAATAATAAGCCCGAAGCCCAGTAGCCCCCGAGCCTTAATGCGGGCACGAGTGGCCGAATTAAGGATCAATATCCATAGTAAAATCACAAATTATGTGTAATGACTCTATGTATCCAAGTACTTTACGTCATTAATGCTCGGATCCGCATTGTACAAAACTTTGTTGACCGACCATCGGCTTCCACCTCCTCGGCCAGTAGCCGAGGAGTGTTTGTCCTACTTTATAAAGCCTTTATGAGGGCAAAGATTTACAACAAACAAGGCAATCTGGCCATACGGTTTTATAAACAAAGGTACACAGAGAGTTATATTACTGTTTAACAGAAGAAATGTCTTCCAAAGAAAATAGTCCCGCTATCGCTTCCTTTCTTTGGGTTGTCATGCTAAGCATGATCATTAAACCTCAGCTCTAATGTAAGAGCAAAATATCGAGGATTTAGTTTGGGAGGCCAGTTAATAGCCCCCGATAGTGTTTGGCGATAGTCGGGGTCAAGCCGTAAACACTTCGGCCAATGTTATGAACGGCCCGTCATTTAACATAGTCATCGGATCGCTGACCAGTTTACGCTTATTGTGACAGTCAGTTTTCGGCTTTCTCCACTGAGGTGCTTAACCATGTGAGCTGGAAGCACAATCGTAGTGGTTCTCCCTTTGCATGCCTAGCCGAACAAAACGGAACGTAGGAAGCAAGTGCAGGAGCCGGGCAACCCAACTATTGACCGAAGACACAATTCGAAACCGATGCATATATAGCAATATCTGAGAATGTTTTTGCCGAATCCCTAAAGGTGTCCAGCGTTGCACTGCGAGACTAATGCTGGAAAAGCACAAATAGTTTAAAAGTGCCAAAAAGCTTGGAAAACCAAGAAACGTCAGTAAAAACATGACGTCCAAACAAGATCAAGTGTTCGGTGCCAATCCGAAAATTGGTCTTAGAAAAAAGAAGTGCTTCTGTCGTGCTTTAACATGATACATCCTATCTCAAGACTTCGAGCGGGTCAGCCTACGGCTTCAATCTCCTATCCCGAGGGCGGAGTACTTCTCATTAGGCCAGTTTAGCAAACTAAACTCTAGCGGCTTTGAGAGAGAAATTAGGCTCCCCAGCTAGTGACCGCACACTCGCGTCGAAAAAAGGAGTGATAAATAATAATAATAATAAAACTTTGCAACGACTAAGAAGAAGAACACTTATTATAAAACGGCTCAAATAAACTTAAGAGCCCCCAAGTGACTTGAGTAAAAGAATGATTCCATGTACCGAAGTACTTATATCATATCTATGTTCAACCGAACTTTAAACGCGTCTTAACCGACCGTCGGCTTCTCCCTCTTCGATCAAGGACCGAAAAGTGCTATGTACTCCATCTGCCGAGAATATCGACGGTGTTTCCAATAACCAGGCAATCAGGCCATAAGGCTGTAACAGACAAAGCGCGCTCAGGGAACTTATGCTATATTACTGCAAAGTGTAAGAAGCATCTTCGAAGAAAATAGTACTCCCACCGATACCTTTCTTCAGTGCTCATTATTACTATGAGACTTGTGCAATAGATTTTTTGTACTCATGAGTTCCGTTGTGTGCCGACCATCATTGAAAACTATAAGAGCGCTAGCTTTCGGCTTCACCCAGTCTGAGGTCCGGCTCGGGTGACCCGATCGTGACAATCGCAGAGGTGCTCCCTTTACTCCCTAGCCGAACAATCGGGAACGTAGGGGTAAACATAGGAGCGAGGCAACCCAGCTTGCAAATCGCTTAAGTCAATATGGTGCATATTGTGGCATAATACATGAAGAAGGAACGAAGCCGTACAAGTATAATCATATGCAAGAGGAAAAAGCTTCATAAAGGAAGCCCCCAAGTGAATTGGGTCCTTGAATTTGTGTGTCACAAACAAAGTTTGGACAAGGAAAAAAATTTACAAGCAACTTTTTTCCAAAAAAGTATAATGCTTGGACGAACCGAACACAAGTAAAAATTTTAAAACTTTGAGCATGAAGGCAACTTAGCTGGTTAATGTGTTCGGTATTGATGACGCGGTCCGAGCTTGATGCGGGACAAGGTGCCATCCCCCAAGCCGGTCCTGAGGTGGCGGAGCAAGGAGCTCGGCACTCCGAAGTGGTGACATAGCACAGTCAACGCAGGCCGGCAGAGTGATGCCGAAGTCCCCGGCATGGGGTAATGAAGTGTTGACGAAGCCCCCCGTCCAGCCGAGGTGACGCCAAAGGATATAGTCCTACTGGATCATTTTCCTGTGCCACATAAAATAGTGCAAACCGGAGATAATAGTAATAATAATAATTAAAAAAATCATTGCATAATAAATAATTTATGCAAAGTGAGTAATAGAAGAAATATGGCCTGGCGCCGAAGTCAATGTCGATGCAGGGCGTCGGCGTGATGCAGTAAAGGCGTAGCAAAGCCTGAATTCACAGGTCGGTCCGAGCTCCGGATGCGGGGTTCGCCGGACTATGTACGGAAACTGATCGAACCACCATGCGACCGTCGTTAATGCGGCCACCATTTGATAGACCTGTGTACATATGATGGACAAACAAGAGTAATAATTCCTTGGAAAAAATGAACCCAAATAAAAAAACTGGGATTAATAACACCTGGTTTATTTGTTGTAGCCATTCGAAGGAAGGTGATTCCCAAAATTGGGACTCGATCCGCACACCCGTTACCGGAGTAGGTTGATGAAGAGATGATGAAGCCCCCGGTCCAGCCGAGATGTCGAAGTAGGTCGGCGTGATGGACACCGGCTCGGAGGAGCAATAGTGCGGCCCTGCCGATGCAGGTCGTGACGTGGTCAATGTCGGCTTGATGAAGTGACCATGCGGTGATGCCGGTGTGCCCGCTTCGTGTAACCCGTGGGGCGGCGATGTTGGTGATGATTTATTCTTTGCGATGCCGAACTGTTGTTCAGCTTGCCAAGGTGATGATCCGAAGAAGTTGAGCTCGGCTCAATAAAGTGACGACGTGTCTAGCGCAGGTCGGCAACCGTGGAGCAATATTGCCCGACTGGTTTGACACCAGCATGATATTGAAGATCATCTTCAAAAGATTTTAAAATTAGTGGGATGTGTTCGGGAACAAAACACAATACCCCATACAAACCTTCCTTCAAAAAGGATGTCCAAAATCCCGTTCATAAAAAAGACGAACTCGGGTCGGATTCGTTTTCGTGCAGAAAACAGATCTGAAAAGTGATGCACTAATCGGAAGGTTCCCGGAGTTTGGATGGTCGGATCGAGCTGAAATTCGGAGGGGGTAGATATAGGAATTCCGCAGCCGATCAACGGTTGGATCTTCCAAAGGACGTCCGAGCTAGAAGCTGGACACCACGCCCTAAACTCGTCTAGATTCCCGTCCAGATTTGACAGGGCTCCGGTATATCGCGGATTTCCAGAGATTCCTCCATCGGAACTCAACAAAATTTTCCAGGGTTGTTGTAGACCCAATTCCGCACAATCCTACCAAAGAAATCGTTAAAACGACACTTGAGGAGGCGGTGGTGGTGGATACAAGGTCGCTGTCCAGAAAAACAGCACGGTCGCCCGAGGGCAATGTTGACGTTGAGCCCCCGGGATCCCTGGATGATTCCTCCATGATCTTGATAGAGATCAGAGTTGAAGTTGATGAAGGCCCTCATCCGAACATGACGATCGGAGATAGGGCGCAGTCCTTGGTCGAACCAAGGTGACCAGTCAAGCTGGTGACGAAGACGCCGAAGTCGCAGTTGATCTGCAGGCGAGCCATCGATCCTTTTGTCGATCACACAGCGGAACTCTCAATGAAAGCACCAATGTCGGTGTCAAAACCGGCGGATCTCGGGTAGGGGGTCCCGAACTATGCGTCTAGGATCAATGGTAACAGGAGGCAGGGGACACAAAGTTTTACCCAGGTTCGGGCCCTCTTGATGGAGGTGAAACCCTACGTCCTGCTTGATTAATATTGATGATATGGGTAGTACAAAAGTAGATCTACCATGAGATCGGAGAGGCTAAACCCTAGAAGCTAGCCTATGGTATGATTGTTGTTCTGTATGTTCTATCGACTAGCCTGGCCTTGGTTTATATAATGCACCAGAGGCCTAGGATAACAAGAGTCCTAGCCGAATACGTCGGTGGGGTGGAGTCCTTGTCTTGATCGCCAAGTCTTGTGGAATCTTCCTTGTATGCGGCAGCTGTCCGAACTGGCCCATGAGTATGCGGCCATGGGGGTCCTCGGCCCAATCCAACTGATCGGGAGACGATGTGATGAGTACCCCCTAGTCCAGGACACCGTCATCACCCTTTAATGAGAAAGGAAATAATTTGAGAATAAACTAATAGCGAGTTTTCTCATCATGAGTAGAAAGGGTGGCTACGTCATTCAACTTAGTAAGATGTGCCACAACAGTTTCAGTTTCATAACCATGGAAAGGGTCAGATTCAACCAAAGTAATCAACTCTGGGTCGACAGAGAATTCATAATTCTTATCATATATAAAGATAGGTGAAGTAGGAAACTTAGGATCATATTGCATTCTAGCATTCAGAGATTTTTCTTTAAACTTGCATAATAATTTCTCTAGATCATCTCTATCCTTACAAGCAAGAATATCTCTAGTTGTCTCCTCATTCATAACATAACCTTCCGATACCTTAGGCAGTTCATATCTAGGAGGGCTAGTTCTAGCAGGTGTTTCAGGAGATTCAGTTTCAAGCTCATCATCAGATTCAACAATATCATGTTGTATTACTCTAGCAATTTGTTTATCAAGAAATTCACCAAGTGGCACATCATCATTATCAAGCAAGGTACTAGCATCATCATAGGCATTATCCATAGTAGAAGTAGTATCATCAATAACTTGCGACATATCAGAATTAATAGCATGTGGTGGTGTTGCAAGTTTACTTATAACAGAAGGTGAATCTAAAGCAGAACTGGATGGCAGTTCCTTACCTCCCCTCGTATTTGAGGGAAAGATCATAGTCTTAGCATCCTTCAGATTCTTCATAGTGATAAATTGATAATAATCCCAAGTGAATCAACAAATATAGCTATGCTCCCTGGCAACGGCACCAGAAAAAGGTCTTAATAACCCACAAGTACAGGGGATCACAATAGTTTTCGAGGGTAGAGTATTCAACCCAAATTTATAGGTTCGACACAAGGGGAGCCAAGGAATATTTGAAGGTATTAGCAACTGAGTTGTCAATTCAACCACACCTAGAGATTAACTATCTGCAGCAAAGTGATCAGTGGAAAAGTAGTATGATAGTTTTGATAATAGTGGCAACAGTAACGGTAACAGTGATATCAATAGTTTTGTAGCAAGTGTAACAGTGATGATAGCAATAGTAACTTAGCAAGATCAATATAGGATAAATTCATAGGCATTGGATCGGTGACTTGTTGGATGATATTCATCATGAGACAGTTATAACCTAGGGCGATACGGCACTAGCTCAAGTTCATCAATATAATGTAGGCATGTATTCCGTAAATAGTCATACATGCTTATGGAAAGAACTTGCATGACATCTTTTGTCCTACCCTCCCGTGGCAGCGGGGTCCTATTGGAAACTAAGGGATATTAAGGCCTCCTTTTAATAGAGAACCGGAACAAAGCATTAACACACAGTGAATACATGAACTCCTCAAACTACGGTCATCACCGGGAGTGGTCCTCACTATTGTCACTCCGGGTTGCCAGATCATAACACGTAGTAGGTGACTATAACTTGCAAGATCGGATCTAGAACATGGATATAATGGTGATAACATAAACGTTTCAGATCTGAAATAATGGCACCCAGGCCCAAAGTGATAAGCATTAAGCATGGCAAAGTCATAGCAACATCAACCTTAGAACATAGTGGATACTAGGGAACAAGCCCTAACAAAATTAACTTGATTACATGATGAATCTCATCCAACTCCTCACCGACCAGTGAGCCTACGAAGGAATTACTCACTCCCGGTGGGGAGCATCATGGAATTGGTGATGGAGAAGGGTTGGTGATGACAAAGAACGAAGACCCCCCTCTCCGGAGCCCCAAATGGACTCCAGATCTGGCCTCCCGATGAAGAACAGGAGGTGATGGCGGCTTCGTCTCGTGGATCATGATAATTCCTTCTCCCCGATTTTTTTTCTGGAAAAATAGGATTTTATAGCGTCGGGGTCTGCGGGGCCACCAGGTGGGGACAACACACCTGGCACACCAGGAGAGGGGGCGCGCCCTGGTGGGTTGTGCCCACCTAGGTGCCCCTCTCCGGTAGGTCTTGGCTCCAGAAATTCTTGTTTATTGTATAAAAATTCCAAGCAAAGTTTCGTTCCATTCCGAGAACTTTTATTTCTGCACAAAAACAACACCATGATAGTTCTGCTGAAAACAGCGTCAGTCCAGGGTTAGTTTCATTCAAATCATGCAAATTAGAGTCCAAAACAAGAGGAGAAGTGTTAGGAAAAGTAGATATGTTGGAGGCGTGTCACCATGGTGCTCACTCCCGTATCCTCCGCATCCGCCACCAACCCTGCGCAATGCATGCATCATACATGGCGAAAACGGCTGGGATCGAAAAGCCAGTGGAATGGCAGTTACCGCCATGTGAACGTGAGACGTGGGTGGCCCACAGATCGTGGCATAAGTGTTGGGGAACGCAGTAATTTCAAAAAATTCCTACGCACACGAAAGATCCATCTAGGTGATGCATAGCAACGAGAGGGGAGAGTGTTGTCCATGTACCCTCGTAGACCGTAAGCGGAAGCGTTATGACAACACGGTTGATGTAGTCGTACATCTTCATGATCCGACCGATCCTAGCACCGAAGGTACGGCACCTCCGCGGTCTGCACACATCCAGCTCAGTGACGTCCCACGAACTCTCAATCCAGCTGAGGTCGAGGGAGAGTTTCGCCAGCACGATGGCATGATGACGGTGATGATGAAGTTACTGACGCAGAGCTTCGCCTAATCTCTACAACGATATGACCGAGGTGGAAATCTGTGGAGGGGGCACCGTACACGGCTAAAACAATCAACTTGTGTGTCTATGGGGTGCCCCCCTCCTCCGTATATAAAGGAGGGGAGGAGGGGGCCGGCCGGCCCTTCATGGTGCGCCCCAAGGGGGGATTCCTACTCCTACTAGGACTAGGTTTCCCCCCTTTCCTAGTCCTAATAGGAGGCGGAAGGAAGGGGAAGAGGAGAGGAAGGAAAGGGGGGCCGGCCCCTCCCAATTCGGATTGGGCTTGGGAGGGCGCGCCCCCACCTCTTGGCTGCCTCCTCTCTCTCCCACTAAAGCCCATGTAGGCCCATATAGCCCCCGGGGGTTCCGGTAACCCCCCCTCCTACTCCTACTAGGACTAGGTTTCCCCCCTTTCCTAGTCCTAATAGGAGGGGGAAGGAAGGGGAAGAGGAGAGGAAGGAAAGGGGGCCCGGCCCCCTCCCAATTCGGATTGGGCTTGGGAGGGCACGCCCCCACCTCTTGGCTGCCTCCTCTCTCTCCCATTAAAGCCCATGTAGGCCCATATAGCCCCCGGGGGTTCCGGTAACACCCCCCGGTACTCCGGTATATGCCCGAACTCATCCGAAACCTTTTCGGTGTCCAAACATAACCTTCCAATATATCAATCTTCATCTCTCGACCATTCCGAGACTCCTCATCATGTCCGTGATCACATCCGGGACTCCGTACTACCTTCGGTACATCAAAACACATAAACTCATAATACCGATCGTCACCGAACGTTAAGCGTGCGGATCCTACGGGTTCAAGAACTATGTAGACATGACCGACACTCATCTCCGGTCAATAACTAATAGCGGAACCTGCATGCTCATATTGGTTCCTACATATTCTACGAAGATCTTTATCGGTCAAACCGTATAACAACATACGTTGTTCCCTTTGTCATCGGTATGTTACTTGCCCGAGATTTGATCGTCGGTATCTCAATACCTAGTTCAATCTCGTTACTGGCAAGTCTCTTTACCCGTTCCATAATGCAACATCCCGTAACTAACTCAATAGTCACATTGCTTGCAAGGCTTATAGTGATGTGCATTACCGAGAGGGCCCAGAGATACCTCTCCGACAATCAGAATGACAAATCCTAATCTCGATCTATGCCAACTCAACAAACATCATCGGAGATACCTGTAGAGCATATTTATAGTCACCCAGTTACGTTGTGATGTTTGATAGCACACTAAGTGTTCCTCCGGTATTTGGGAGTTGCATAATCTCATAGTCATAGGAACATGTATAAGTTATCGAGAAAGCAATAGAAGTAAACTAAATGATCATCGTGCTAAGCTAACGGATGGGTCAAGTCAATCACATCATTCTCTAATGATGTGATCCCGTTCATCAAATGACAACTCTTTGTCCATGGCTAGGAAACTTAACCATCTTTGATTAACGAGCAAGTCAAGTAGAGGCATACTAGTGACACTCATTTTGTCTATGTATTCACACATGTACTAAGTTTCTGGTTAATACAATTCTAGCATGAATAATAAACATTTATAATGATATAAGGAAATATAAATGACAACTTTATTATTTCCTCTAGGGCATATTTCCTTTAGTCTCCCACTTGCACTAGAGTCAATAATCTAGATTACATAGTAATCATTCTAACACCCATGGAGTCTTGGTGCTGATCATGTTTTGCTCGTGAGAGAGAGGCTTAGTCAAGGGGTCTGCAACATTCAGATCCGTATGTATCTTGCAAATCTCTATGTCTCCCTCCTTGACTTGATCGCGGATGGAAGTGAAGCATCTTTTTATGTGCTTGGTTCTCTTGTTAAATTTGGATTCCTTTGCCAAGGCAATTGCACCAGTGTTGTCACAAAAGATTTTCATTGGACCCGATGCACTAGGTATGACACCTAGATTGGATATGAACTCCTTCATCTAGACTCCTTCATTTGCTGCTTCCAAGGCATCTATGTACTCCGCTTCACACATAGATCCCGCCACGACGCTCTGCTTGGAACTGCACCAACTGACAGCTCCACCATTCAATAAAAATATGTATCCGGTTTGTGACTTAGAGTCATCCGGATCAGTGTCAAAGCTTGCATCGACGTAACCATTTACGACGAGCTCTTTGTAACCTCCATAAACGAGAAACATATCCTTAGTCCTTTTCAGGTATTTCAGGATGTTCTTGACTGTTGTCCAGTGATCCACTCCTGGATTACTTCGGTACCTCCCTGGTAAACTAATAGCGAGGCACACATCAGGTCTGGTACACAGCATTGCATAAATGATAGAACCTATGGCTGAAGCATAGGGAATTCATTTTCTCTCTATCTTCTGTAGTGGTCGGGCATTGAGTCTGACTCAACTTCACACCTTGTAACACAGGCAAGAACCCTTTCTTTGCTTGATGCATTTTGAACTTCTTAAAAACTTTATCAAGGTATGTGCTTTGTGAAAGTCCAATTAAGTGTCTTGATCTATCTCCATAAATCTTGATGCCCAATATATAAGCAGCTTCACCAAGGTCTTTCATTGAAAAATTCCTATTCTAGTATCCTTTTATGCTATTCAGAAATTCAGTATCATTTCCGATCAACAATATGTCATCCACAAATAATATCAGAAATGCTACAGAGCTCCCACTCACTTTCTTGTAAATACAGGCTTCTCCAAAAGTCTGTATAAAACCATATGCTTTGATCACACTATCAAAACGTTTATTCCAACTCCGAGAGGCTTGCACCAGTCCATAAATGGATCGCTGGAGCTTGCACACTTTGCTAGCTCCCTTTGGATCGACAAAACCTTCTGGTTGCATCATATACAACTCTTCTTTAAGATATCCATTAAGGAATGCAGTTTTGACATCCATTTGCCAAATTTCATAATCATAAAATGCAGCAATTTCTAACATGATTCGGACGGACTTAAGCATCGCTACGGGTGAGAAGGTCTCATCGTAATCAACTCCTTGAACTTGTAAAAAAAACCTTTTGCAACAAGTCGAGCTTTGTAGACAGTAACATTACCATCAGCGTCAGTCTTCTTCTTGAAGATCCATTTATTCTCTATGGCTTGCCGATCATCGATCAAGTCAACCAAAGTCCACACTTTGTTCTCATACATGGGTCCCATCTCAGATTTCATGGCCTCAAGCCATTTTGCGGAATCTGGGCTCATCATCGTTTCCTCATAGTTCGTAGGTTCGTCATGGTCAAGTAACATGACCTCCAGAACAGGATTACCGTACCACTCTGGTGCGGATCTTACTCTGGTTGACCTACGAGGTTCGGTAGTAACTTGATCAAAAGTTTGATGATCATCATCATTAGCTTCCTCACTTATTGGTGTAGGAATCATTGGAACTGATTTCTGCGATGAACTACTTTCCAATAAGGGAGCAGGTATAGTTACCTCATCAAGTTCTACTTTCCTCCCACTCACTTCTTTCGAGAGAAACTCCTTCTCTAGAAAGGATCCATTCTTAGCAATGAATATCTTGCCTTCGGATCTGTGATAGAAGGTGTACCCAACAGTCTCCTTTGGGTATCCTATGAAGACACATTTCTCTGATTTGGGTTCGAGCTTATCAGGTTGAAGCTTTTGCACATAAGCATCGCAGCCCCAAACTTTAAGAAACGACAACTTGGGTTTCTTGCTAAACCACAGTTCATAAGGTGGCATCTCAACGGATTTCAATGGTGCCCTATTTAACGTGAATGCAACCGTCTCTAAAGCATAACCCCAAAACAATAGCGGTAAATTAGTAAGAGACATCATAGATCGCACCATATCTAATAAAGTGCGGTTACGACATTCGGACACACCATTACGCTGTGGTGTTCCAGGTGGCGTGAGTTGCGAAACTATTCTGCATTGATTCAAATGAAGACCAAACTCATAACTCAAATATTCACCTCCACGATCAGATCGTAGAAACTTAATTTTCTTGTTACGATGATTTTCCACTTCACTCTGAAATTCTTTGAACTTTTCAAATGTTTCAGACTTATGTTTCATCAAGTAGATATACACATATCTGCTCAAATCATCTGTGAAGGTAAGAAAATAACGATACCTGCCGCGAGCATCAACACTCATCGGACCGCATACATCACTATGTATTATTTCCAACAAGTGTGTTGCTCGCTCCATTGTTCTCGAGAACGGAGTCTTAGTCATCTTGCCCATGAGGCATGGTTCGCAAGCATCAAGTGATTCTAAAAGCCCATCAGCATGGAGTTTCTTCATGTGCTTTACACCAATATGAACTAAACGGCAGTGCCACAAATAAGTTGCGCTATCATTATTAAACTTATATATTTTGGATTCAATACTATGAACATGTGTATCACTACTATCAAGATTTAGTAAAAATAGACCACTCATCAAGGGTGCATGACCATAAAAGATATTACTCATATAAATAGAACAACCATTATTCTCTGATTTAAATGAATAACCGCCTCGCATCAAACTTGATCCAGATATAATGTTCATGCTCAATGCTGGCACCAAATAACAATTATTTAGGTCTAAAACTAATCCTGAAGGTAGATGTAGAGGTAGCGTGCCAACGGCAAGCACATCGACTTTGGAACCATTTCCCACGCGCATCGTCACCTCGTCCTTAGCTAATCTTCGCTTAATCCGTAGCCCCTGTTTCGAGTTGCAAATATTAGCAACAGAACCAGTATCAAATACCCAGGCGCTACCGCGAGCATTAGTAAGGTACACATCAATAACATGTATATCAAATATACCTTTCACTTTGCCATCCTTCTTCTCCGCTAAATACTTGGGGCAGTTCCGCTTCCAGTGACCAGTCCCTTTGCAGTAGAAGCACTCAGTCTTAGGCTTAGGTCTAGACTTGGGCTTCTTCAGTTGAGCAGCAACTTGCTTGCCGTTCTTCTTGAAGTTCCCCTTCTTCCCTTTACCCTTTTTCTTGAAACTGGTGGTCTTGTTGACCATCAACACTTGATGCTCCTTCTTGATTTCTACCTCTGCAACTTTTAGCATTGCGAAGAGCTCGGGAATTGTCTTATCCATCCCTTGCATATTATAGTTTATCACAAAGCTCTTGTAGCTTGGTGGCAGTGATTGAAGAACTCTGTCAATGACACTATCATCAGGAAGATTAACTCCCAGCTGAGTCAAGTGGTTGTGGTACCCAGACATCCTGAGTATATGTTCACTGACAGAACTATTCTCCTCCATTTTGCAGCTGCAGAACTTATTGGAGACTTCATATCTCTCAATCCGGGCATTAGCTTGAAATATTAACTTCAACTCCTGGAACATCTCATATGCTCCATGACGTTCGAAACGTCGTTGAAGTCCCGGTTCTAAGCCGTAAAGCATGGCACAATGAACTATCGAGTAGTCATCAGCTTTGCTCTACCAGACGTTCATAACATCTGGTGTTGCTCCTGCAGCGGATTTGTGACCTAGCGGTGCTTCCAGGACGTAATTCTTCTATGCAGCAATGAGGATAATCCTCAAGTTACGGACCCAGACCATGTAATTGCTACCATCATATTTCAACTTAGCTTTCTCTAGGAACGCGTTAAAATTCAACGGAACAACAGCACGGGCCATCTATCTACAACAACATAGACATGCAAAATACTATCAGGTACTAAGTTCATGATAAATTAAAGTTCAATTAATCATATTACTTAAGAACTCCCACTTAGATAGACATCCCTCTAATCTTCTAAGTGATCACGTGATCCATATCAACTAAACCATGTCTGATCATCATGTGAGATGGAGTAGTTTTCAATGGTGAACATCACTATGTTGATCATATCTACTATATGATTCACGCTTGACCTTTCGGTCTCAGTGTTACGAGGCCATATCTGCATCTGATAGGCTCGTCAAGTTTAACTCGAGTATTCTGCGTGTGCAAAACTGGCTTGCACCCGTTGTATTTGAACGTAGAGCTTATCACACCCGATCATCACGTGGTGTCTCGGCACGACGAACTGTAGCAACTATGCATACTAAGGGAGAACACTTAAACCTTAAAATTTAGTGAGAGATCATCTTATAATGCTACCGCTGAACTAAGCAAAATAAGATGCATAAAGGATAAACATCACATGCAATCAATATAAGTGATATGATATGGCCATCATCATCTTGTGCCTTTGATCTCCACCTTCAAAGCACCGTCATGATCACCATCGTCACCAGCTTGACACCTTGATCTCCATCGAAGCATCGTTGTCATCTCGCCAACTATTGCTTCTACGACTATCGCTACCGCTTAGTGATCACTACTGCAGGATGCTGCTAACACGACACTACGATCAGAGACCCTTCGAGAAACTGTGTGTGATGCCATAATCACAAACGGTGTTGTATGAGAACCGTCAAAAAAGGTGAAAACATTTGCTATGGAGGATGCATCAAACACGGTTCGGATTTTAGTTGCGTGTGCGATCCAGGGCATACGGTTCAGTCCAATGAACTATTTGCGATGAGGCGGAACAAAAGAAACGGGAAGCCTGATGAAGGCGTGTGCGATATGGAGCCTAAGGTTCACTCGGATGAACTGTTTGTGATTAGGCAACACAAAAGAAACGGGCAGCCAGATGAAGGTGTGTGTGATATACATCATACGGCTCACTCGGATGAACTGTTTGTGATTAGGCAACACAAAAGAAATGGTCAGCCAGATCAAGGTGTATGTGATTAAGGGCATACGCTTCAGAAGGATTAATTGTTTGCGATTAGGCAACATAACAGAAATGGGTAAGCCAGATCAAAGTGTCTGCGATTGATGGCATACACTTCACATGGATGAACGGTTTGCGATTAGCCACAACAAACTGAAACAGTTAGATAGATCAACGTGTGTGCGCTAGACGGGCATACCCATTCTAATTAAAAGACGTGTGCTGACATTGCCTATTGCGGTGCACGCTATGGTGCAAACGCCACGTACGTGGCTGAGAAGGCATACGTGCCCATGTTACGCCTTCTGGGAATAGTGCCGCACTTATAACCGTCAGTAAATTTTGAGCATGCGTCCCGTCACATTCCAAATTGCGAACCTGTACAAACCAATCAAAACCTAAACGGTTTCCCACTTAGGAGTGTATTACTACGCGGTTATAAATACTACTACTCCAAGATGACTGCACATTCCTCCTCAACTCCTCATCCACAAAAAGTCAAAAACAAAAAAGTCATTCATCATCGTTCCCTTGCGTCCGCCATGGCCAGCGTGAGTTCAGGGTCAAGAGATTGCGCCTAGGAAGAGGCGAGCCTAGAAACGGGAGCACGAGAGATGTCCCGCCTCGCCGCGATAGCAGCCAACATGTCCCGCCGCACGACCGTAGTAGCAAAGAGGTCCCGCCATGCTGCCGAAGCAGCACGGAGGACCCGCCGCACCATCGATGCAGCAGACTGGTCGTGCCGCGCCGCGGAAGCAGAAGAGATGTCCCGCCGCGCCACGAATGCAGCAGAGATGTCCTCCCACACTGCGGCGGCCTGGGAAATTTCCTCGCAGGCAGGCGATGACTCTTACAGGTGCATGCGTGCCCTCGTCCTCAAGCAGATGGATCAGATCTCTAGGTGGGCGAGGTTGCTGGATGACCTGCAAGCCTCGTTTGAACAGTCTACCGACGTCATCCGGCAACTAAATGAAAGCAATGCGAAGCTCCGGGCCGAGTGTGACCTGTTAAGGGCGAAGATCGTTGGAAGTGCGGAGCAGCAAGAGCAGAGCAGTGCCTTGTCGAAGAGGACTGGCATCATCGTCAAGAAACTTATGGACGAGAATGCCATGCTGCGCATCGAGCGCAGAAGGCTGGTGGAGGAATCCGTGGATGCTCTCAACCAGCATCTTGAGGACAAGAAAGAGCTCGTCGCCACCCGCCGCGGAGATTAGTTCCTGTTGTGGCTTCCTTCTTCTTTTGCCCTTGTGTATATAGGGCATTGCCGCATGTGGCTTTTTTAATTATGTTTATAAATATGTAAGACAATTATTATCCAATGTCATCATCCTTATATTCATCATGCTTGCTATAAGTTGCAGTTGATGCTATATAGGTCCGTCAGATCTTACATCAAGATCCGTGCAAAACTTTCTTTTCAGATTTTCATTTTTCTATCTTAAATCTCAGTCCAGTGAGACATATAGCCACGCCGTAGAACAGGTGCTCGGGCACCATTAATGGAGATGTTGGGAGGGAGGTGCATGGCGGGTAGCGGTCAAAAGGGCTCTCCCCCCGATGAGCACGCGCAGGGGTCTGATCGCACGCCTCCCGTACTCAAATAGCTACCCCGCACGGCACCTCCTAGCCAATAAAAAAAGGGGACGCGTGGACGCACGTAATTGGTAGGTCGAACGCCCATGGTTTCAATAATACTTGCGTTTCTGATTTGTAACGTGGAAACACTTGTTCCAAAATGACTTTGTTGATTGTTAATGTGTGCGCCTTCGCAAATCGGACAAAAAAATTACCACGGCATGTTGGTGCCATGTCATGAGACCATGCCAAGTTTCATGATTTTCAGTCGTGTTTTGGAAATACAGGAATTAAAAAACCAAGTTTCACGATCTTTCCGGCCGAGCCACGACGCCCAGATGTTTGAATTTGACTCCCATCTCTTGCATGGGACCTAGAAATTCACCCAAGGACACACATGTAATTTTTCAAACAACTTTGGTGCACTGGAGCATGTGCTTGTAGTTCAAATTTGAATTATGCACATTAAATGCCCAGAAACTCAATTAATGTATAAAAAAGGCCAAATGAACCCAGAATAATTTCAAAATTTAGCACGGTACTTCTATTTGGTCTAATTTGGCTGTGTAAAAAAATTAAGGCGGGAGAAGGCAGTGTACGTATGCCGTTTCGCACATGGAGGTGACACGTTCCCTCTCGGAACCACGAGCCTTCTTGAGGGATGCTCCGGTTTGCAAGAAGCTTACACCAAAGCTTGTCCCAATTCGGGCAAAAAAATTACCGCAGCAAGTTGGTGCCATGTCATGACACCATGCCAAGTTTCATGATTTTCAGGCGTGTTTTGGAATTACAGGAATTAAAAAACCAAGTTTCACGATCTTTCCGGCTGAGCCACGACGCCCAGATGTTTGAATTTGACTCCCATCTCTTGCATGGGACCTAGAAATTCACCCAAGGACACACATGTGATTTTTCAAATGACTTTGGTGCACTGGAGCATGTGCTTGTAGTTCAAATTTGAATTATGCACATTAAATGCCCAGAAACTCAATTAATGTATAAAAAAGGCCAAATGAACCCGGAATAATTTCAAAATTTAGCACGGTACTTCTATTGGTCTAATTCGGCTGTGAAAAAAAATTAAGGCGGGAGAAGGCAGTGTACGTATGCCGTTTCACACACGGAGGTGACACGTTCCCTCTCGGAACCACGAACCTTCTTGAGGGAAGCTCCGGTTTGCAATAAGCTTACACCAAAGCTTGTCCCAATTCGGGAAAAAAAATTACCACAGCAAGTTGGTGCCATGTCATGACACCATGCCAAGTTTCATGATTTGCAGGCGTGTTTTAGAATTACAGGAATTAGAAAACCAAGTTTCTCAATCTTTCCGGTCGAGCCACAACGTCCAGATGTTTGAATTTCACTCCCATCTCTTACATGGGACCTAGAAATTCACCCAAGGACACACATGTGATTTTTTAAACAACTTTGGTGCACTGGAGCATGTGCTTGTAGTTCAAATTTGAATTATGCACATTAAATGCCCACAAACTCAATTAATGTATAAAAAGGCAAAGAGATCCCGGAATAATTTCAAAATTTAGCACGGTACTTCTATTTGGTCTAATCTGGCTGTGTAAAAAAATAAGGCAGGAGAAGGCAGTGTACGTATGTCGTTTCACACACGAAGGTGACACGTTCCCTCTCGGAACCACGAGCCTTCTTGAGGGAAGCTCCGGTTTGCAAGAAGCTTACACCAAAGCTTGTCCCAATTCGGCCAAAAATATTACCGCAGCATGTTGGTGCCATGTCATGACACCATGCCAAGTTTCATGATTTTCAGGCGTGTTTTGAAATTAGAGGAATTAAAAAACCAAGTTTCTCAATCTTTCCGGCCAAGCCACGACGCCCAGATGTTTGAATTTCACTCCCATCTCTTGCATGGGACCTAGAAATTCACCCAAGGACACACATATGATTTTTCAAACAACTTTGGTGCACTGGAGCATGTGCTTTTAGTTCAAATTTTAATTATGCACATTAAATGCCCAGAACTCAATTAATGTATAAAAAGGCCAAACGAGCCCGGAATAATTCCAAAAATTAGCATGGTACTTCTACTTGGTCTAATCTGGATGTGCAAAAAAATTAAGGCGGGAGAAGGTAGTGTACGTATGTCGTTTCGCATACGGAGGTGACACGTTCCCTCTCGGAACCACGAGCCTTCTTGAGGGATGCTCCGGTTTTCAAGAATATTACACCAAAGCTTGTCCCAATTCGGCCAAACAAATTACTGCAGCATGTTCGTGCCATGTCATGAGACCATGCCAAGTTTCATGATTTTCAGGCGTGTTTTGGAATTACAGGAATTAAAAAACCAAGTTTATCAATCTTTCTGGCCGAGCCACGACACCCAGATGTTTGAATTTCACTCCCATCCCTAGCATGGGACCTCGAAATTCACCCAAGGACACACATGTGATTTTTCAAACAACTATGGTGCACTGGAGCACGTGCTTGTAGTTCAAATTTTAATTATGCACATTAAATGCCCAGAAACTCAACTAATGTATAAAAAGGCCAAACGAACATGGAATAATTCCAAAATTTAGCACGATACTTCTATTTGGTCTAATCTTCCTGTGTAAAAAAATTAAGGCGGGAGAAGGCAGTGTACGCATGTCATTTCGCACACGGAGGTGACACGTTCCCTCTCGGAACCACGAGCCTTCTTGAGGGAAGCTCCGGTTTGCAATAAGCTTACACCAAAGCTTGTCTCAACTCGGGCAAAAAAATTACTGCAGCATGTTGGTGCCATGTCATGACACCATGGCAAGTTTCATGATTTTCAGCCGTCTTTTGGATTTACAGGAATTAAAAAACCAAGTTTCCAAATCATTCCGGCTGAGCCACGACACCCAGATGGTTGAATTTTGTTCCCAGTTCTTGCGTGGGACCTATAAATTCACCCAAAGACACATGTGATTTTTCAGCAAACTTTGGTGCATTGGAGCTTGTGCTTGTAGTTCAAATTTGAATTATGCACATTAAATGCCCAGAAACTCAATTAATGCATAAAAATGCCAAACAAACCTGGAATAATTCCAAATTTAAACATGATACTCATGTACTAGTTGCACGTTCACTATACGTAAATGTTCTAGCAATTCAAACACCATCCATTCCCTCCATAACACCATTTTGTCTTTCAAAACATAATGAAAAAATCAGGTATACCACAAACAGTTTATTAGAAAGAATCGTGTGGGATGCGATATAAAATATCTTGGCGCACCGTCTTGTCTGGCTTATGCAGGAAGCTTTGTCGTCTATAATCCACCGGCCCCGCTTGAACCACACTTGCGCGTCAGTTTCTCGTGGCACCGAGCGAAATTTGTTTGCCGTCGCGGAAATATCTATCTCCCCGCCCCCTCCCTCCTACCAAAAGCCACATTTCCACTGTTCCTCCTTGCTTTCCAAGTTCAAACCTTCACTGCTTCTTACTGGCAGTTCAGCCTCCTCGCCGGCGACCCTTCTTCTTGAAGTGCCACCTCCTCGCCGGCTACCCTTCTCCTTGCAGCGCCGCCTCCTCGCCGGCGACCCTTCTTCTTGCAGCGCCGCCTCCTCGCCGGCAATCCTTCTTCTTGCTGCGTGGCCTCCTCACCGCCGACCCTTCTTCTTGCTGCGCGGCCTCGTCGATATGGTCAGGTAATCCACACCCCACCCACACCATCCTCCTCCTTTCCCGTCCCACATGCCCCGACTAACGGAGCGACACCTTCCACCGAAATCACTGCCCCTCCTCCAATTAAGAGCCTCCTACAGCCATTTTACACGCAATATAACATGAAGCTGAGTAGCATGCGACCGCACACACGAACGAGGTCGATATGGCTGACATGTGTGTCGACCGCCAGATCTTGGAGGAGCACCTCATCTTCGAGTCCATCGTCGACACCGCCGCGCGGTTGTCTACTTTAAAATACAGTTCATGATGTTTTCTCGAGGCCACCACCAGTGCCTTCTAGTGATTTGTCCTCTGTAATGTTAATATGCAATCTGATGATCAGTTAACAGTTTGGTCCTCTGAAATGTAATGTTCAGTTAACACTTTGGTCCAACAATTGCTACATTTCGTAGTACCGTTCTCAAGCATTCTTTATTTTGTTAATTGTCTTATCTTCTAGTACATGTTTCTATTCTGCAATGTCGTGCTCAGTTAACTATTTTGGTTCATTTGGTCTGCTGTCCATTTAACTGTTTGGTTCAGTTCTGCAATTTGATTTTCATTTGCTGTGGGTACAATTTTGTATTGTTATGCATGTGACACCAATCGAATTTGGCTGTACTCAATACATATTCTACTGATAGTATGGCAACTCTCAGTTAACCTGATCAAGATCTTCCTTATGTGTGTTGCAGGGAAACAATGGGAGACACTGTGGTTTACCATCGAGGTTTGTTCAAGCAGGATCCTTTGGCTAATAGCACATTATTTTGCAGTTGCAGGAATCATTATAATATTTAGGTTTCTTACAATTTGGTCTTGCACATGTAGGTCCTTCTGTCAGAGGCTTAGACCCACTGTTCGACCCATTTTGCATATGAGGAAATGAGATGTCCATGAATATCAGTCAAGTCAAGAAACTTAGAAAGGTTGTTAGGATGAAGAAACTTGCGATGAATAACAGCAAGATCTTTATTTGCACAATGAAGAAGACATCAGTCAACTATAGGATGGTACCAACTCTTTTACCTTGTTTTTACCCCTTGCGCCATTTCAAAATTTACAACAGCAATTTATGCATAGCTTTGTTTTCAGTACTTTCCAAAGCAGTTCACTGATGATTACCTATCAAACCACCTGCATGGTCAAGAGGCGAGGAAGGTATTCATTCAACACCCACGGTACAATATTGAAGTCTTGCTGAAGAGGATGAAGGTTGGGCGGGCAATTATCCATAGCCACTGGCCTAAAGTTGCAAGGACATTCAACATCACTGAAGGCTCAATATTTGCCTTCTGCTTCTGTAGTTTCCCAGATGAGATTCATCTGTCTATTTACCGTGTATGATGCTACTTTCCAAAGGTTTTTGATGCTGCATGTGAAACTTGGTGCTGTTGTGTAATGGCATAACTGAGTGCCAAAGCTATCTGATGTAATTCGATTATGAAATCCTGGTTGCTTTTATATGGATCTGAAATATCTGGCGTGTTTTATAAGAAATATCAGTTTGATTAGTACATGGATTATCAATAATAGGCTAATTACCCTGCTTATTGGGTTTTTCTATTGCAAACGGTTACTCGGACAGCACCATGGGCGATGAACTCAAACAACCCGCACGGTTTCTAGAAAGTAGGCGTGTTCGATCAACTAACAATCACACATGGCTTCCGGCGGCGAAATGTTTGCGTTAGGCCACCTTGCACACACGTTTCCACACAAAGAATTGTGTGCGATGTACATACCTACGGAAATGATTTTCTGGGATTCACCGTGTGGGATGTACATACCTACGGAAATGATTTCTGGGATTCACCGTGTGGGATGAACATACCTACGGAAATGATTTCTGGGATTCACCGTGTGGGATGTACATACCTACGAAAATGATTTATGGGATTCACCGCGTGGGATGTACATACCTACGGAAATGATTTCTAGGATTCACCGTGTGGGATGTACATACCTACGGAAATGATTGGGTTTCCATGTCTCACCTGATCGCACACGGCCCCAGCCTAGGTCCCACGAGGGCCTATCCCTGACGATTTCTGGGTCGTGTGGGAAGGACCCCCCTATTGGCCACACTCACTTGGCGACGGTTCCAAATGCTGTCGCGGAAAAGGGTTTTAAACCGTTTGTTTTCACCGCGTGGGATGTACATACCTACGGAAATGATTGGGTTTCCATGCCTCGCCCGATCGCACACGGCCCAGCCTAGGTCCCACGAAGGGCTATCCTGACGAATTTCTGGGGTCGTGTGGGAAGGACCCCCCTATTGCCCACACTCACTTGGCGACGGTTCCAAATGCTGTCGGCGGAAAAGGGTTTTAAACCGTTTGTTTTAGGACGTCGTTGTACCAGTGGATAAAGTAGAGCAATTACATGGTGATTGCATTTCATACAATAAAGCGACAACCATATGGCTCATGCTAGTTGCCGATAACTCTGTTACAAAACATGATCATCTCATACAATAAAATTTAGCATCATGTCTTGACCATATCACATCACAACATGCCCCACAAAAACAAGTTAGACGTCCTCTACTTTGTTGTTGCAAGTTTTACGTGGCTGCGACGGGCTTAGCAAGAACCGTTCTTACCTACGCATCAAAAATCACAACGTGGTACAGTGATTGCTTTTTGATCTTCAGAAAGGACCCTGTTCATTGAATCCGGTTCAACTAAAGTTGGAGAAACAGACACCCACTAGTCACCTGTGTGCGAAGCACGTCGGTAGAACCAGTCTCACGTAAGCATACGCGTAATGTCGGTCTGAGCCGCTTCATCCAACAATACCGCTGAATCAAGAATCAACTAGTGACGGCAAGCAATATGTATATACCCACGCCCACAACTCCTTTGTGTTCTACTCGTGCATATAACATCTACGCATAGACCTGGCTTGGATGCCACTATTGGGGAACGTAGTAATTTCAAAAAAAATCCTACGCACACGCAGGATCCATCTAGGTGATGCATAGAAACGAGAGGGGAGAGTGTTGTCCATGTACCCTCGTAGACCGTAAGCGGAAGCGTTATGACAACGCGGTTGATGTAGTCGTACGTCTTCATGATCTGACCAATCCTAGCACCGAAGGTATGGCACCTCCGCGATCTGTACACGTTCAGCACGGTGACATCCCACGAACTCTAGATCCAGCTGAGGTCGAGGGAGAGTTTGGCCAACATGACGGCATGATGACGGTGATGATGAAGTTATCGACGCAAGGCTTCGACTAAGCTCTACAATGATATGACCGAGGTGAAAATCTGTAGAAAGGGGCACCGCACACGGCTAAAACAATCAACTTGTGTGTCTATGGGGTGCCCCCCTCCCTAGTATATAAAGGAGGGGAGGAGGGGGCCGGCCGGCCCTTCATGGTGTGCCCCAAGGGGGATTACTACTCCTACTAGGAGTAGGCTTTCCCCTTTCCTAGTCCTAATAGGAGGAAGGAAGGGGAAGAGGAGATGAAGGCACTACACCACAACACCAATGCAACAGCATGTAATCTGTCGGGAGAAAGCCCTTTAAAGGGCAGAGAAACTGCCGGGATAGCATTTCTTCCGGCAGACAGAACTGCCAACGAGAACGGCTGCCGGGGATTACTTGTCCCGGCAGATAAACTATTCCCGGCAGTTTTTCTGCCCTGGCACATGTATTTGCCGGCAGTTAATGCGGGAGAAAGCCCTTTAAAGGGCAGAGAAACTGCCGGGATAGCATTTCTTCCGGCAGAAGAATGCCACGAGAACGGCTGCCGGGGATTACTTGTCCCGGCAGATAAACTATTCCCGGCTTTTTGCCCTGGCACATGTATTTGCGGCAGTTAATTTCTCTCCGCAGATTGGTCAAGGCACGGGAGACTACAAATACCGGCAGTGGAACTGCCTGCAGAAGCTTGTTTGCCTGGCAATTAATATGCCATCACGTTGTTTCACTAGCAAAGGGAAACATATCTCCCAGTTTAGCATCCATTCGCTATGTTCAAGCAATCAGGACGTATCATGCAATTTATATATACATCTCAATTGAAGTTACATAAAGGCCTCGTCATAAGTATTGAACTTCACTCAATAATCATAGCAATCAACAAAGACGTTGTGCCACAAAAGAAGTGCTTATATTTGTTTTTAGATGTGCCACACAACCAAGCCGAAGTTGTGCCAAAAAAGGAGAAACGCATTTATTTCTTGATGCACCACACAACCAACATGAGCATACATTGACTTAACAACCACCAAAATGAGCAGAGCAAGTCTCCAGGTTCAACAAACAAGGCATATTCCATTGTCACTACACTGACTTAATTGTAGGCGTTCATAATCTTCGTCAACCTGTAGATCTCCCAAACCTCCATTCAACTTGTCAATCTTTGAGAAACCTGCACCAAATCAAAAACTCAAAATGGATCTCTTGCTTCAGATTTTCAATTAACACATTAAAGATTTTGACATGCTGCATTACAAATTACTCCGTACTAGTGAAAACTATGATTAGGGATATGGAATTGATTTGCAAATGGAGTATATACTGCTCAGATTTGTGTCTAGTGTTCACAGAAAGATATTATTATCTTTGGGTAATATACATTGATTGGATGCCAAGTTACAACATACTAGTATAAAGCTTATTTATTCTTACGAGTGACATAGGATTTAAATGATAGAGAACTATCCTACAAAGAAATTGCTATAGGATTTGAATGGGATGGAATTTAATTTGGATCAGTGGCCGAGCTACAACAAAATAGTTGGGCGGACCAGCTTAAAGAAAAACACAGGAAAAAAACTCAAAATTTGAATCATGGTAGTACTAAGGCATTAGTCAACACTTAGTTATTTTGGAAACACATCATCTCAGGCTTGCTGGTCTGCTGTTCTCATAGACTGAGCTGCAGTGGGTTGTGCATTCGGTCTTTGAGCAACAGCTAGGCTCTCGTGCATTCAGGCAGGCTGACAAGAATAGAAGTATCTCATCCAGTGGCGAGTCTAGTAGGGGGGCTTCAACACGCTCTAGACTACCCTCCAAAAATATTTAAAAAATTAGTACTCACGTCGCAGCTCAGCAACCCAATATCTTATTCTCTGCCGAACAGCACCAACACTCCAACAGCCCACACGCAAGTAGCACACAGGATATCGAGTATGGACATAGCGAGATGACGGACCCTCACGCTCCACGGCTCAAGACAAGTATATCAATATTTGTTTGCTGTAAAAAAGAATATCAATATTTGTCTGTTTAAGTAGGAAAATATGAAATATATAATCAAATTTTCTATTTTTTAAAAACTTCAGAACAACTATAGTAAATACTACATGTTTCCAATAGTAATCTGGCTAATTTTGAGCTTATTTGAAGAAAAAGGATTAAGTAATAATGGCTATATTTTGCTAACTAATTCATATTTTGGTGAAAATTTTGATTTTTTAAATGTATCAAATACTACATGTTTCTAGTAGTAATCTAAGAAAGTTTCAGCTTGTTTGGAGCGAAAGGACTGGAGATAATGACTATTTAGCTAGATAGATATAAATTTCCGTTCAAAATTTGATATTTTCAGAAAACCATAAGATGACAGTAATAAGACATATATTTTCAGTAGCATTCTGGCAAATATTAGCTTATTTGGATAAAAAAATTAGGAGATAATGCCCTTTTCTCTTTAATTAAAATGATGCTTAGTTTCTCGTTGTTAAGTTTGAGCCCACCCTTCATTGTCTTCCTGGATTCGCCACTGATCTCATCTATGCTGCTCACGGAGTATCACTATTTATTTAGGACCTAAGATGAGTTACTTTAACAGTAGGATTTTCTACATTGCTCTACAAATAAGCAACAAGATGATGTGCAAACTTAACATCAACATGCACCTAATATGTGCATGACAAAGTGAACTGCAAAAAGCATGAATTAATATGCATGACAAAGTGAACTCTGCAAAGCATGAATTAATGTGCATGACAAAGTGAGATGCGCAAAGCATGTAACAAGATGAAGTTTTATGATAGATGCAATTGTACAATAGATGCAGTAACCAAAGAAATCACCTTCTTTCTTTTATTTTGTCGCTGACAGGCTCGTCCTCCAAAATCTTCTTTTAGATTTGAGAATGTAAAGGACCCAAATCGTTCAAAATCATCACTATTCCTTGCTTTAAGTATAGCTAGCCTCTCTTGCTCTTGTGCTTCAGCATTGTCTTCTTCTATTCCTTTTCCATTCTTTTTCCTGAAACGAGAATTCGTGGCACATTAGGATTGACACGTTAGGTGTCATGCAGATAAGCATGTAACTGAAAACTGGAAAGAAAGGCACAAACTTTAGTTGCTGAATATCATCATCTATATTATAAAAACATAGCACTTGTTTTTTCCGTCGGATTTTGCAGAACACAAACAGAGAAGCTACTACCAAAATTAGCATAAAAAACTAGTATGGTCGCCTTGCAGATCTTGCCCAACCTCCAACACCTTCAAGATTGTGTCAAACCTTTCAAGACCTAAGTTACAATGCCGAGCTGAAATTTGAGGTTAGTCTAAAACATGAATTCTAAGTTGGTACAAAGCAGAGCAACATCACTCTGACATAGTACTGCCACTTACCACATGACTATCATTACGACAGGAAAAATAGAATATTCGAAATAAAACAGAGAAATTTGAACATCACAGCAAGATGGAGGACAATTAACTTCAAGGTCATGTTTATCTAGAATGCAGACATCCAACAAAAAACCATAAAGGACCTGTTTGGACTGGTTTTAATTTCTTCTTGCACCAGTCTACAAGACCCTATACTTGCTCTAGGTACCAGTCTACCAGTAAGTATAGTTGTCAGTTTTTACTTTTCACTAATGTCACTTTATTGAGCCAAGTCATGAAAGTGGGTGATATCTTGTATTATCTTTCTTGCGCACACAGCTGCTACACAGAAATACCATTTACTAGTCAAACATATTTAAAAGGAGATCATTGCTTCATGTTTTTAGTAAATTGAATATGAACCTTCCATAAATGTAATTCTACATCCTCGTGGAGATGATTCAAAGCATATTTCTCTTCCCAATATACAACAAGAGCTTAGTAAGAGGTAGATTTTTATATACTACACCCGTTCCTAAATATAAGACGTTTTGGCAGTCTAATTTAAACTTCCAAAACATCTTATATTTAGAAACAAAGGGAGTATATCCTGGTGCATTGAGCACTTGCAGCTAAGAAAGAAGAGGATGCAGCTTGACATGGCATGTAGATTAGGGACATAAAATCATAGGAGAGGAGAAAGAGCAGCATTAGCAGCAATATATCATAGCAAACACAGGCAGCGGAGGGAGCACGGGAGGAGCAACTTGTACCTTGCAGAACTGTACAGTCTGGCGGCTTGTGGAAGCGGCGGAGAGAGCATCGATGGAGGTGACCTTCCAGCATCTTGGGGAGGCAGCAGAGACACTTCCAGCAGACTGGAACAGGGTAAGAAACTGCTGCATTGTTCTAGTTTTATCAGACTTCACAGAAGTTTGCAACACTTATGTTCATAGAATAAATAAACATCCACATACAGAAACAAAAATGTACTATGTGAACAAAGGGACTTCGGACCCCAGACAACTCACATGAAACATCTAGTAATTCATGAATATGGTCTGATGATCAAGATAAAATTCAAGCAATACTTTTTTTCCCCAGGAATAGAACCGCTATTCTAAACCAATAAGACGATACCTGCTACCTAAACAATGTATAGAAGATTTGCATAAATCGGATCTTATCATTAGATTGAAAATAGTTACGAGATCAAGATAATTCATTGAATGAAGAGAGCCCCATCAATTAGGTGGACAAGAATAAGGGCTTACAAGCTAGCATAGGCCATCGTCAACCTGGTTGTTGACGGGGAGCCATCACACCAAGGTAGACCGTTGAATCAGTCGAGCTTGCACCCTTAGTGAAGAAGGCTTGAAGCCACCGTGAGCGGCGGGTTGGGAACAAGGCTTGAAGCCCCCCTACCCCCGTATATAAATGAGCCATAACAGTGTGCCTCTAGGGCCAGTTGGGAACAAGGCTTGAAGCCACCGTGAGCGGCGGGTACTCCTCCAAATCTCCGTCCAGAAGCGGAGCTGCAAGGCGGGGGCGCAACGGATAAAGGCGGCCATGGCAAGGAGGGAGGGGGAGATGCGAATCCACGTCGTCTCAGCCGGTGCTTGTGGAGAAGAGGTGGATCCGCGCCATCCCATCCGCCGCTGGTGGAGGAGAGCCAGATCCGTTGTCACAGGCGGCTCCAAGCAGGAGAGGGGAAGGAATGGTGGGAGGAGCCACATCCGTGCTCACAGGCTTTGGAAGGAGGGTGGAAGCCGTTTCCTCTAGCGACCAACCGGAGGACGACCAGGAGGGCCGGCGGTGTCAAACCCTAGCCCGCCAAGGTGGTCGGGAAGGAAGCCGGGTGCGGTAGAGGTCAGGGACGGCGAAGGGTGAGGCTAGGGTCGGGGACGGTGGAGGGTTATCGACTGCCGCTGGTTGGTCGGCAGCGGCTGGGATCAGGGGTGGAAGGCTGCCTGATTTGGGGGTGCGACTTGGGGGAATAGAAGAGGTGAGGGTGAGGTGCGGCGGCTATTTCTTTCTTGCGTGTGTCTAGAACACATCTAGATGTGCTCTAGTTATTGCACGTCTAAGTGAGTGAATTAAGCACAAAGAGAAAAAAAAAAGAAAAAAAATACCCACACAACGTAAGATCAATGATATATGACTTAGATGTGCAATACTTATGGCACATCTAGATGTGCTTTGGCAAAACTGTTCTTTTATCTTTTGGCTGATATGTCTCGGCACACACAGTACCCGCAAATAACAAATCGGGGTTCAGTTCTCCCGGCAGATAAGGTGAGCTAAAATGTGGACATCGTTGCCGGCAGTTTATATGCCTGCGTTGCTCAACTTCTGCCGGCAGTTCACCCACCCTTAAGTATTACTGCCGACAGTAATGAGATTCCTGGCAGATAGTTTGTCGTTCACCTGGTATTTCTCCCGGCAGTTGATTGCCCCAATTAAGTGATGTGGTGTAGTGAGGAAAGGGGGCCTGGCCCCCTCCCAATTTGGATTGGACTTGGGGGGCGCACCCCCACCTCTTGTCCGCCTCCTCTCTCTCCCATTAGCCTATGTAGGCCCATATAGCCCCCGGGGGGTTCCGGTAACCCCCCGGTACTCCGGTATATGCCCGAGCTCATCCGAAACCTTTCCGGTGTCCAAACATAACCTTCCAATATATCAATCTTCATGCCTCGACCATTCCGAGACTCCTTGTCATGTCCGTGATCACATCCGGGACTCCGAACTACCTTCGGTACATCAAAACACATAAACTCATGATACCGATCGTCACCGAATGTTAAGCGTGCGGACCCTATGAGTTCGAGAACTATGTAGACATGATCGAGACTCATCTCTGGTCAATAACCAATAGCGGAACCTGGATGCTCATATTGGTTCCTACATATTCTATAAAGATCTTTATCGATCAAACCGCATAACAACATATGTTGTTCCCTTTGTCATCGGTATGTTACTTGCTCGAGATTCGATCGTCGGTATCTCAATACCTAGTTCAGTCTCGTTACTAGCAAGTCTCTTTACTCGTTCTGTAATGCAACATCCCGTAACTAACTCATTAGTAAGATTTCTTGCAAGGCTTATGGTGATGTGCATTACCGAGAGGGCCCAGAGATACCTCTCCAACAATCGGAGTGACAAATCCTAATCTCGATCTATGCCAACTCAACGAACACCATCGGAGACACCTGTAGAGCATCTTTGTAGTCACACAGTTACGTTGTGATGTTTGATAGCACACTAAGTGTTCCTCCAGTATTCGGGAGTTGCATAATCTCATAGTCATAGGTACATGTATAAGTTATGGAGAAAGCAATAGCAGTAAACTAAACGATCATCATGCTAAGCTAACGGATGGGTCAAGTCAATCACATCATTCTCTAATGATGTGACCCCGTTCATCAAATGACAACTCTTCGTCCATGGCTAGGAAACTTAACCATCTTTGATTAACGAGCTAGTCAAGTAGAGGCATACTAGTGACACTCATTTTGTCTATGTATTCACCATGTACTAAGTTTCCGGTTAATACAATTCTAGCATGAATAATAAACATTTATAATGATATAAGGAAATATAAATAACAACTTTATTATTGCCTCTAGGGCATATTTCCTTCAATAAGACCTCCCCCACGACGCCATACACGACGCCATACACGACGCACGGGAAAACCAAAAACTGACCCAAGCACAGGTTAATGAATAAGCAAAGGAAATATCGAAGAGAGAAGGATATCAGCTTAAGGCCCCTGCCTATGTAACTGGTAGGACCTACCCCAATGATGCCCAGCAGCACGTTTGGGCCAGGCCCGGGGCTCCTGTCGGTGCAACAAACCCTCGTGTATGTTGACCAGACTTTACAGAGGCACGACGACAAAGATTCAAGCTTCACAAAGCATACAAGTCAAGACCAAGTCAAGTGAGGAGCTCTTTGAGAGCTCTAAGGGCGGATCAAGAAGACCAAGAAAAACCAGAAGAACAAGATTTGACTAAGGGAGAAGCCTCCCTTGCCGGGCAGGAGAGCCTGGTCAGGTCGAGGCCTCCCCCGAAGGTGAAACCAATACACCCCGGCAAGCCTACCGGGGCCAGCGGCGGTTCACTCCCCCGTCAAGACTCCACCGCTCCACCACACCGCAATGCAAGTCTCTCGTCGGTGCGATGTCGAGCCCCCAGATGGTTAAGCGGCAGCCCTTTAGCACGTGGTAGCCACTTAGCAGGAAGATTACCTCAACATGACACCCGTCCAGAGACGTGTCAAGCAAACAGAGAGGCAGATGACTAAACGGCGCGGCAAGGCTCGCCGAGCTACGTCCACGACGTGACATATAGCGGTGCATTTAATGCGATTTGTCCTGTCTGCCAGAGTTAGGTATGATAGCACTGTTAGCTATCTAATCGCTGGATAATGACCACTTTTCCATTGTGGTAACCCCTTGGCCTATGAAAGGAGGGCCATGGAAACCTTAGAAAGGATTCAGACCCTTGTGTACTCATACGCGCGTAGCTGCTCTCCCGAGGCAACCTTGTTGGGCTTGAGCGCCATGCCGCGACCACGGTCCATCCATCAATCCCACCAAAGCAGGAGTAGGGTTTTACGCCTCACAGCGGCCCGAACCTGGGTAAGAACGATCGTGTCATCCTTGACGTGCTGTGCCATGGCCTCTGCTCTTTGTGCTACGTGATCGCCCCCTGCTGAACCAGAAAGGGGCCGATGGCCCCATAGGTGATCGTGTTCCGCCATGACAAACAACGATCGAAAAGGCAAGGCCTCCTGCCTGGGAGCCTCTCAACTACTCCCGGTCGTCAGCAGTCTCCACGTGGTAGTAGGATCTATCGGAGTAGTAGTAATCACTGGTGGTGGCGTCTGGCTCCTGGAATCCGTCGTCTGATCGCAACAATTGGGTATAGGGGAAAATAAGTAGCAAAGCAACCGTGAGTACTCATCCAAAGTACTCGCAAGACTCACATCAGAACTATACTAAGTATGCATCGGTGTCAAAGGAATGGGGCTATATCTTTGGAATGAACTGCAGAATGCCAGAAGAGAGGGGAAAGCCTAGCCTATCGAAGACCAGCATCTTGAAGCATCTTGCAACATTAGAAGAGTGCAGATTAGCATATTATAGTAGTAAGTATGTTGTAACAACGCCTAGAGATAACTTTCTCGACTCCTTGCGAGAAAGGAATCTCGCAGCCACACATTCATTTCATGCCTCAGCATCCAGTTCTAGTTGTTTCGATCGGGATACAACTCCGAGCGTTCGTTACCATGAACATGACTATTCGAATAGATAATACTTCCCTGTAGGGGTGCACAAACTTACCCAACACACTCGATCAACTCCGGCCGGACACACTATCAGGTCATGACCGACATCGACCGATCAACACACCGCAGTCCTACCTAGGCTCAACAGAGAGTCCAGCACGTCGGTCTACATCCTAAGCGCACAGGGGTCTTGGGCCCATCGCCCTTTGCACTCCTGCATGTTGCCTGGACGGCCAGGATAGGTCATAGCAACCTCCTTATACAAGGCAGGTGCTTACGCGGGCCACCCGGGCGCGTGCTGCTCCATCGCTGACGTCCGAAGAGTTTTCGGCTGATACATACGACGCGGAATGCCCATACTTATTCCTGCATGGTGGTCAGTGCGAAAAGTTCATAGGCCTATTCGGATCACATATCCAAATCGTTAATGTCTTGGGAGCACGCGGTAACGATCAATGATCCACGATATGTGGTCCCGTCGCCCCGTCTCGCGGACTAATGATAAGGGCTAAGAATGCCCGGTCGTGCCGCGTAGAAAACTCACGGGTATCCTCCAGATCAACCCAACTACACATCAACTCGTGGGTACACTCACGGTCAACCCGACTTCACATTTCTCTCGCGGGTACCCCTCGGGGCTGACCTGACTTCAGTCATGGTTCTGTGGTAAAGTCAAAGTAACTGTGTGTCCAAGACAGCAAGGAGGAAACCCGAGGAATCACCCTTGATGGATTCCCACTCGATGTAGCCGTCAAGGTGGACTTGGAGGGATCAGGGATCACCCTCGATGATTCACACTTGAGGGGTTGCACGACAGAGTCGTTAACGGGAGTGGTGAAGGAGGAATCACGCTCGATGACCATGACCGAATAGCTACACTACAGGGTTAACATCAGAAGTGATGACGAGGTATCACCCTCCGCACTCGATAGTAACTCTGCAGAGTCATACAGCTAAAGGGGGGTGATGTGCAGTGTTCGAGCCTGGACGTCGATCACGTTGATTGAGTCATCAGTCATCAAGCGGGGGCAACCGGGACAAGGTGAGGGGTCTCTGGTGGATCTCTAACCAACCTATACTAAGCAGTTTAGAATAAGCAGATAAGGTAACATTTGCAGGTTACAAAATCAGGCTATGCATCAGAATAAGATCATACAAAAGCAATAGCAGTTCTAATTTAGATACATTATAACTGTGCACTAATCCTGCCCTCTCAGGCCATTAGCTTTTTTAATCACAGGATTTGCTGCTTTGGGAGTTTCTAACCGTTAAATTCGGTCCTGGTACAACATATGGTCAGTTTTTTACCACCTAGCACTCCACGTTACTGGGTCGCTGCTCCAGCAACAATTTCTGAGATCCGCTATGAATTGGGCCAAATGGGCTAAGCCAGTTGGTTGATGAGACTCCCCGTCCACACACAACAACAGCCCCGTGATCTTCTTAGAAAAGAAAACAGCAACCCCACAACCTATGTGTGCCTCGCCGAGCAGGGTGTCTCCCATGGCGATCGCACCTCTGTCCGACTGACGCGAGCGATAGGTTCATCTCGTTGGGTTATGCCATGGGGCGCTGGTGGAGGAAGCGAAGCATCCGCTATCAATTGAATCCATTCGTCGGTGATCGAGGATGTAAATCATAATGGAATAATGGCAATTTACGACCAAGAATTGCATGTTAGTTACCATGTCGATGCATGCTCTTCCGTTTCTACAGGCGCGGCCATATATATAGTGTCGACTGTGGTGATGTTCCTTCCCCCGTCCCGTCCTTACTTCATCAATATCGTCTTCGGCAGCCATGGTTGATGCTTCATCTATTCCATACTATCAGTCTCCCCACACCCTCTCCCCAATTTTATCTACATCAAATTTAGTATTATTTATTAATGTTGTTCTTTCTCCTCATAATCGATGCAGGCTTCTAGGTCGACGGATTCGAGCTCGGTTCTACTATGGCTTAGTTCTCACTTGGTGCAGAGTAGCATTCTAGCATCCTTCTTGCAACTTATGTTTTCATCCGTGCACATCTACCTTTTCTTGAATGTGTACGCGCTCCCATCTGACTCCAATTATTAATTTTTGAATAGCACAATTTTTGGTTCTCTTAATAACCAACTAACACTAACATTAAAGTAGTGCAATTTTGGACTTTCAGACCAACCGGACTGCTACTCTGTGTGATTTGGTATGATTAGATGACGATTGAATTAGAAGTTTCATATCAATGTCGCTTCTGAATCTACTACTTTCTAATAATTATCTCTGTCATCACTTTCCAATTATATTTGTTGATCGATAGGATTCTGTGTATGGATGCAAACCGGAATTGATGTGCCTTTACTGAATGTTTAGGTGACGAGAATATTTGGTTAATTCAAAATATTGCACTTAGATTTATTATCTTCTCCATATAATTGAAATTTTGATTCCTTTTTTGCATCTTTTGCTAGGCCTTCATCAAATATAGAAGGTTTACACATGCTCTCTTCTTTTGTGCATTGTGGAGTGTGGTTGCCCTCCCAGTTAAGCTCCCATGCTCTTTTCTCCAACCTGCAATTCATGATCCTTGTATGCAATCTTTGATTTTTTATCTACTTATGAGAGGGAGGTTGATATGGACCTCTTGATGGGCATTATGTATGGTGTATATTGCTCAAAAAAAATTTTCTTCATGAAAAATGATTCTCTCCAACACATACATGTTGGTTGGATGTTGGATTGGATATGTGGACCGTTGCTTTATTTATAAAGCGGGGAAAAGCCTATTTCGAGACATACATGTGCAGATATGCTTACTACTATAGGGAAAGTTCTAAATGGATTCTGCAATACACTATGCTAGATTATCTTGCTAAGTCCCGTGAGACTAATGCACTGTCTGTGTATTCACGAGGGGGGTAACTCAAAGCTCTATTTGAATGTTCTTTGTAAATAAGAAAATTTATGTTATCTCCTATTCGATTTTGTTTGGTTATCACCATTTTAGTGTAGCTTTTAAAATGCCAATATATCAATGTTTTTCCAGCTTTAGTTTGTGCTAATTTTGGACATTAATTACAAATTTACAATTCAAGTAAAGTTAAAGCTCGTAAGGTTATACAAGCTTGTCATGCCACTTTTGGCTGTCAAGTTAAGGTGAACAAAAATCCATGACTATTTTAATCAAGCTACTTCATTTTCCCTGTACATTTTTTTCAAGTCAATTTGGAGACTAAAGCGATCTGCGGCTCATGCATTGCAAGAGCACCGACCCTGGAAGGTTCTTTGACTTGCACAAACTTGCTAATTGATGGAAGATCAAGGAGTACACAAGTTATTCATAAGCTCTCAAAAAGAAAAAGAAAAGGAACACTAAATTGCTCATATTCAGATATTAGGATGGTCTTTCAAGTTTGCATTTTTGCCAATTTTGTATTTAGGTTATATATGCAAAAAAATAACGTTGTGCTTCCTATGTATTCATGGATATATTCTTGACTGCATGTTAGATGTAATGATGATGGCCATTTGTTAGGTTACAGAGGAAAGACTCACTGATATCTTCCTCGACGTCCATCCGCTCAAGTTGCTCACCAGATTCACAATTGCCTTGAGGGAAATTGGAACATACCATGAAGTATTATGGTCGCATCCTTCCATGTAACTTAAATTTCTTGTGGAGCTTCTCAGACTGTTCTAGTAGGTTGAAACATATGCTATTGACAAGCTGTTGCAGTTTGGGGAGATTGTGCTGCCATAATTTTGTGTTATACCGTGTAATCTTTAAATTTCAGAATTCGATTTATACCAATTTGTTCAGAATTCCTAAAAATGTCTTGACAGGGCTAGCACACTACTCTTTTTGTTCATGATGAAGTCATGTAATGTAAGAAACCTATGATGAAGTGGAATCGGTTGTTGAATGGGAATATTGTATACTATATCATTATCCCAAAGCTTATGTTGAACTTGCTGAAAGTGCGTTATATCGACTAGAGGGGGTGAATAGGCGATTTTTACAAATTCGTCACTAAGGAATTTCAGGGTGAGGAAATTCCTAAGCAACGAACTACTTAGCAGCGGAATAAGTACTCAGATGCAAGTATAATAGAGTAGTAGCACAGTCCTCATGAAGAAATGAAAACAAGCACAGAGTACAAGTAGCGTAAACACAGGATAAGCAGGCTGAAGACAAACTGTCTGAAGAAATAGGATTGAGGAAATTGAGAAAGTCTTCAGTCAAAGTCTTCAAACAGTAACGATCAAGTACTTCTACACAAAAATGAGGAAATAGAAGAGTTGAGGAAATAGAAACAGTAGCTTGGTGAAGACGATGATTTGGTAGAGCAGTTCCAACTGATGTGACAGTCGTACGTCTGGTTGGAGCGGCTAGGTATTTAAACCTGAGGACACATAGTCCTCACTGTATTCTCCTTGAGCTAAGGTCACACAGACCTCGCCCAATCACTCGTGGTAAGTCTTCACGTGACTTCCAAACCTTCACAGACTCGGTCACTCGGCGATCCACAATTTCCTCTTGGATTCTCTAGACCAGGGCTCCTAACCGTCTGGAGGATGCACAGTCCTCAAAGGTAACAAGCGTCGGTTCCACACAAGAACAATCTCTTCAGTGATGCTCAATCACTTTGGGTTTGTAGGTGTTTAGGTTTGGGTTTTCCTCACTTGATGATTTTTGCTCAAAGTCCTCGGAGGATGGGATGCTCTCAATGACAACTGTCAGTTTCTCGTGGAGCAGCCAACTAGCTAGTGGTTGTAGGGGGCGGCTATTTATAGCCTAGGGAGCAGCATGACATGATAAGACATAAATGCCCTTCAATGATATGACCGTTAGGTGGGTAGATATTTTGGGACAGCTGGTGCGTAGAATAGCAACGGTTAGAAATTTGTCTCTCAAATTCCTCAGGGCTATCATGTTCCTCACTTGTAGGCAATCCGCACTGACGAATTCCTAACTCCTCAGTCAGGACAAATTCCTCAGAGACCAGAAGATCTTCGTCTCTGTCACTGAAGAAATTGACTAAACTGTATGAGATTTCCAATGGCTTCACTCGAAAGGATTGGTAGGTGTAGGATTTTGAGATGAGCATCACTTGAAAAATTTTCCTTAGTATTACCTCGACCCCCTTTAACAGTACAGTGTTTCCTATGACTAAAGAAAGAGAAAAATGAAACTACGAAAACAAAAGTCTTCAAGCTTCATATTCCTCGCATGAATATCAAGTCTTCAGGATCACACCAATTTCTTCACTTTCAAAGTTTTCAGAAAGTCAAAGTCTTCAGTTGAAGATATTAATTTTTAGGGGTCGACTTTCACTGTAAATATCAAACTCCTCATAGACTTATAGACCTGTGTACACTCACAAACGCATTAGTCCCTTAACCTGTAAGTCTTCAATACATCAAAATCACTAAGAGGCACTAGATGCACTTACAATCTCCCCCTTTTTGGTGATTGATGACAATATAGGTTAATTTTTCAACGGGGATAAACATATGAAGTGTAAATACTGAAATTTATGGAATTTGATTGAAATTTATAGAAAAACTCCCCCTGAAGATGTGCATGTGTGAGGAATTTTCCTTGAAGAGCAAATGCACATTGTAGAATAGAATCATGGAGATCTCCCCCTATATCTTGTAATTCATACACGCATTTAACATATGATATGAAGAATTTGAAATGCATGATGAAATATGGGACTGATGTAATTTAGCATGCGTGCATTAACATATATGAGGAAATAGCATGCAGAAAAACATAGTGAGAGTATCAGACCACCATTAGACTTAAGTTTACAACTCGATCCAACAAATACTTCAGAAGAACGAGAGTTGTAACTTAGCAAAAGAACGCCCATATATGAGACCCGCTTGAAGACTAACTCAAATTTCTCACCTTTTGTCATCGAATGACCAAAAGGGACAAAAAGTGAGGACTAACGCCCCTGAAGAATATCATCATGAAGTCAATAGAGGAGCGCCAGCGTTGTTGGGGTCGTCCGTTGGAGTAGGGCCTGCCGCAATGTCATCCAAGTCTTCATGCTCATCAGTCTCGCGTGATGAAGAATATGAGCTGACAACTAGCCGAGGAACTTTGACCTTCTTGAATTTCTTCGAAGGTAGCTGTGCCCAGTCAAAGTTCTGTTGAAATTCCATCTCTTGGAGATCTTCAGCACTGTACAGGTTAGACGGAATAGCCCAGGTGCGGTCAAAGACTTCATGTAGATAGTAGTGATTCTTCTTCACAGTATTTTGAGTGATTGTCATGTTCTGAAGAATAGCACCAAACTGACGCTTGACCCACTTGTGGTTGCGATCGACCTTTTGATGAAGACTGAGGAGAAGCTCACGATCAGTCATCACCCTTGGAGAAGTGGCTTGAGGAAATTCCTTTGAAGCATTTGCGGCAGTTTCATGAGCGGCAGAGTCATCATTGGTGGAGTAGGATGCAGCTTTGCAGAACTGGCCATCCAATGGACGAGTGCCTTCATCGATAATAGCAGCCTTGCCCTTCTCATCAGCTGAGGAAATAGTTTGTTTGAGGACTTCAATAGGTGGCAAGTAGCTGACTTGATTTTGCAAATCAGCCTTGTAATGAATTGAAGACCTTGATCTGAGGAATCTAATAATCCAAGGAGCATAAGGCTTCAATTCAAACGGTGACAGAGCGACATTAGCCAAAGTCCTCATGAAGAAATTGTGGTAGTTGATAGGAATACCATGTATGATGTTGAAAAGAAGATTCTTCATGATGCCAACAACTTCTTCATCATCAGAGTTGTGGCCCTTGATTGGACTGAGGGTTTTGGTCAATATCCTGTATATGGTCCTTGGCACATAGAGCAGTTCCTTGATGAGGAATTTCGTTCTGGGAGCTTGGCCTGGCTTCAAAGGCTTCATCGACACTTGCATCAGATGATTTGAAAAGTTCAGGTTCATCATAGATGCGCCTTGCACCTTTAGTGGGAGGGCTGGCTAGGACGGCATGAAGCAATTCAGAGGTTGGTGCTTTGTAGTGAGTATTTTCAGTCATCCGGTCCAGTACCCATGAATTCACATCTTCAACGTTGCTAGTGATGTGCAATGTGGCATAGAACTGAAGAATGAGTTCTTCATTCTAGTCGCAGATGTTAGTGTAGAGGTTGAGCAGTCCAGCGTCATGAAGAACACTGAGGACTGGGGTGAAGCAGGACAGCGACTCCATGTCCACATGAGGAATTTGCTCATGGTCAAAGATCTTGTCTTTATCAAACAACAGTGAGGAATAGAAGTTCATTTGATTTGTTGTCCAGAAGCGCTTGCATTTGAGTCTTGCAGAGTCATATGGATTGTAATCCGTGAAGAAAATGTGCTTAGCAAAGAAGTCACCAGCCTTGAACTTCTGCTTCTTGGAGTGAGGATTCTGAGGCTTGGGCTGAAGATTTGCAGTTGTTGCCTTCATAGCCTCTTGAATCACAGTTTCTTGAGCCTCAGGCTGAGGAATTTTAGTGGGAATATCTTCAGCAGCCTTGGCCTCCATCTCAACAACAACATTTTCATCAGCGTTGGTGGATGGAACTTCTTCAGGAATAGTGAGGAGAGATGCCTGGTGTTCTTCAGAGCCCGTGTGAATTTCTTCAGTCTGAACAAGGGACTGAGGAATCTGTTGCAGAGGGGTGAACAGTGGTGAATTGGGGTGATGACTTTCCCAATATTCATCATTTAGAATTGGAGTGGCACACCCAATGTCCACGTCTTCATCTTCCTCATCTATTTCTTCAAAGCCGGCCTCTTCAGCTGTGAACTGAGGCATGGGCGATGAAACCAGTGGAGTTGAAGGGATGTTATCCACTTCAATTTCTTTAGCCAACTGCTTTGTCGAAGTAGCAAAGGGATCTTCTTCATCTGATTCATTGGGAATCATATATTCCTCACCAAAGGGAACAATCCCCTTTGATGGCATGCTTGATAGAGGAATGGCATCTATGGGATTTTCATAGGAGCTTGTCAAAGTCTTCACTTTCTTCGGAGCTGAAGACTCTGAGGTAGCAGATGATTTCCTTTTCTTCACAGCTGCTCGCTCCGCAGCCTTCGCTTTCTTCGCTACTGATGCGGAAGGAAGGTTGATGCTTGTTGTTGGTGCAGGAGGAGCAGAGGAACTTTGTTCAGTTTCTTCGGGCACAACTGATGCAGTTGTCCTGGCTTAGTCAGTTTCTTCAGGCACTGTAGCAGATGCTTCAACAGGCCTGGCTTGTTCTTCAGGCGCAACACTAGAGGTTACCCTGGCAGTTTCTTCAGTGGCTGGAATGTCTTCATCAGCCCTAGTGCTTTTAGTTTCTTCAGTAGCCTGATTTTCATCAGCGGTGCTGGCATGTTCTTTAGTAGGCTGAGCAGATGCTTCAGCCTGAGGAATTTCATGCTGCGTTGGGGCTGCAACATTTGAGGTGAATCCATTTGCCATGCTGACGAATCTGACCTTGGCTCCCAGCCAATCTGCATGCTATACGTCAAATTCATCACTGAGTGCTTTGATCTCAGCTTGCATGGTCACAAGTTCATCAGTTGTCATTCTGACAACGTTCTTCTTTAGAATATGCTCCTTCTTGTACTGAGCCTTCTTTAGCTTCCTCGCCTATGAAGGTTGTCAACATGTGATTCTGCCCAGGTGTGAGTTTGAAATCAGGCATAGGAGTGTTGGGGTCCTTATGCCAGAGATCAATGAAGTCTAGGATCAGCTTGGGATCTGGCAGAAGAGGCACATTGGTGCCTTTGGCTCTAGCGGCCCATTGCTGTCTGTCCTTGATGATTTCTTCTAATTCCTTGTCACACCCTCGATGCGGCTATATCTCCCACGTGTCGAAGCGGCTATATCCCCGGTCGACCCCAACTGGGCTCCACTACTAATCAACTGGAAACGGAAACGACATAACGAACATGATCTTCATCGAGCTCCTCCTTGAGCTCGGTTGCGTCACCTGCATGGTTTCATCGGCACCTGCAACTGGATTTGGAAGTAATCTGTGAGCCATGGGGACTCAGCAATCTCACACCCTCGTGATCAAGACTATTTAAGCTTATAGGTAGGGGAAAGGTATGAGGTGGAGCTGCAGCAAGCACTAGCATATATGGTGGCTAACATACGCAAATGAGAGCGAGAAGAGAAGGCAAGGCACGGTAGAGAAACTATGATCAAGAAGTGATCCTAGAACAACCTACGTCAAGCATAACTCCAACACCGTGTTCACTTCTCAGACTCCGCCGGAAAGAGACCATCACGGTTACACACGCGGTTGATCCATTTTTATTTAAGTTAAGTTTCAGGTTTTCTACAACCGGACATTAACAAATTCCCATCTGCCCATAACCGCGGGCATGGCTTTCGAAAGTTCGAAACCCTGCAGGGGTGTCCCAACTTAGCCCATCACAAGCTCTCACGGTCAACGAAGGATATTCCTTCTCCCAGGACGGCCCGATCAAACTCGGAATCCTGGTTACAAGACATCTCGACAATGGTAAAACAAGTCCAGCAAAGCCACCCGATGCGCCAACAATCCCGATAGGAGCTGCACATATCTCGTTCTCAGGGCAATACCGGATAGGTCAAGCTACGAGTAAAACCAACCCTCAAGTTTCCCCGAGGTGGCCCCACAGGCTGCCCATTTCGGACCAACACTTAGAGAAGCACTGGCCCGAGGGGGGGTAAATAAAGATGACCCTTGAGTCTGCAGAACCCAAGGGAAGGTAGTAGGTTGTTAGTGCAAATGGTAAAACCAAGGTTGGGCCTTGCTAGAGGAGTTTTATTCAAAGCGAACTGTCAAGGGGTTCCCATTATAACCCGACCGTGTAAGGAACGCAAAATCAAGGAACATAACACCGGTATGACGGAAACTAGGGCGGCAAGAGTGGAACAAAACACCAGGCATAAGGCCGAGCCTTCCACCCTTTACCAAGTATATAGATGCATTAATTAAATAAGAGATATTGTGATATCCCAACAAATATCCATGTTCCAACAAGGAACAAACTCCAAACTTCACCTGCAACTAACAACGCTATAAGAGGGGCTGAGCAAAGCGGTAACATAGCCAAACAACGGTTTTCTAGGACAAGGTGGGTTAGAGGCTTCGCTTAGCAATATGGGAGGCATGATATAGTAAGTGGTAGGTATCGTAGTAAAGGCATAGCAATAGAGCGAGCAACTAGCAAGCAAAGATAGAAGTGATTTCGAGGGTATGGTCATTTTGCCTGCAAAGTTCTCCGAGTAGATGAAAGCTTGATCCTCGGAAGCGTACTCAACGGGTACCTCGAACATGAACTCGTCTCCCGGCTCTACCCAAGCAAGAACAACAAGCAAAGGGAGACACAATCAACCACGTGCAATGCACAAGAAACATGATGCAAAACATGGCATGATATGCGGGATGCGATATGCGATGCATATGAATATTTCGGAAAGGAAAGATTGAACCTGGCCTCAACTTGGAAATCCAAGAGTGCCACTGGAAAGAGGAGTTGATTTCGGTCGAAATTGATATAAAGATCACTGGAATCGGATGCACGGTTTGGAAATGGCAAGCAAGACAAATATGGCACCGATCTGCGATTAACAGCACGAGGCCATCTAAATGCATCAAGAACAACAAGCTAATGCACTCTAACATAGCAACAAAATACATGGCAGGGATCCACTCAAGATGCTTGACAAAAGATGAACACTGAGCTACGGCTAATTCACTCAATAGCAGGTTCAAACAAGCATGGCGAAAGTGCAAAAGAAAACAGGTTATAGACTTAGTGAAAATAACAACATGCGAGGAATTTAACATCAGGAAGCAATGTTTAGAGCAAGATAACAACATGCTACAGGAACATATCATGGCAAAGCAAGGCATGGAATGAAACTACTCAAAGCATACAACAAACGTCCCTTACTTACCATAAGCCAAAAGGGATCAGAAAGTACAATGTCAAACATGTGAACATAGCAATTATCGTTAACAGATTCAGACTTAGCAGAAAACTAGAACATGGCAAAACAGATATTAAGTAGGCATGTTTACGAGCTCGATGCACTCACCACAAGGCATTGCATGACAAACTAAGCATACACCCAGCAAGTAGACATGGCATAGAAGCTAGACATTGCAAGAACAACAACATAGCATGCATGGATCAAATACAACAAGCTCGGCAAAAATACTTAACATGTAAACATTCTGCCAGGAACTTTTTATAGCAAAAGTAGAGCTCAATTGAGTCAAGCTAGGGTGCTCCATAAATGCAAACAAAGACATGGATGGATAGAGCACACCAATATCTACAAAACATCCTTACTGATCATGCTCAAAAGAGGCATGGATCACTCGGTAGCAACATGAATACATGGCATAAAAATATTGACAGAACAAAGACTTAGAGGATTTCTAAGTCCCTGAAATCAGCAACATTACGAGGGCTACTTTGCATGCTTGTGCTAGTCACCACAAAGATCACAAAAATACATGGCATACACCCCTGTAAAGATGGCATGGCATACTTCAAAACACATGAAGGGCTCAAGTTCATAGGAGGCACACATTAATCACGGCAAAAATGACAAATGTCCAATTACTGATATGAATCTGAAACTAACAGAAACTAGCACTCTTGCAATAGCATTTAGGGCATCAAGATGAGCTCAAATGAACATGATGCAATGGAATGAAATGAAGAACTCATCGAGAAGAACAATTTGATATGCTACACGCCCAAAACGGAGCCACGGGTGCAAAGTTATGATGCGATGAAAAATGCTAAAATAATCTGGGACTTGGCAGAAAAACGACCTTCTCAGATCTAGGGTTTGTCGGGCACGCGAACTGAGGCGGCGACAGATCTCGCCGGAGTTACCGAGGACACCGGAGTTGAAGTCACCGGAGCGAGGGGGATGGATCTGGCCGGACCGTCACCGGATCTGGCTGGAGGAGAGGCAGCCGGCGCCGGGCGGCGAAGCTCCAGCCGGATGCGGGACGGTGGAGGCGCGGGCGGCGGAGCTTGACGGCAGCGGCGGCTCGCCGGAGGAAGGCGAGAAGCGGCGCGACGGCAGGGAGGTGCGCGGCGGCGGAGCTTCGGAGCGGGAGGCGCTTGGGACCAGGCGGCGACGGAGCGCTCGGGTCCCGATGGGCTTCGTGGGCTCGCCTCGAGCTTGGGCGGGCCGTGCGGCTGGGAGACATCGGGAGGACAGGTGGCGAGCGAGGAGTGGGCGAGGGAGGCTGCTGTGGCGGCACCGGCCAGTGGCGGCGCGACAAGTGGCGGTGGTGAGGTGGAGGGGAGGGGCGGACATGTCCAGGCGCGGTGGGGATTTCGTCCGGTGGCGCGAAGAGGACGAAGTTAGGGTTTGCTTGCGCGAGAATTTCAGAGGGAGACACATATATATAGGTAGAGGGAGCTAGGAGATACCAAATGAGGTGCGGTTTTCCGCCACGTGATCGTGATCGAACGACCGAGAGGATGGAGGAGGTTTAGGTGGGTTTTGGGCCACTTTGGAGGGGTGTTGGGCTGCAACACACACGAGGCCTTTACGGTTCCTCAGTTAACCGTTGGAGTATCAAACGAAGTCCAAATGGCACGAAACATGAAAGGCGGTCTTTCGGTAGTAAACCAAGGCCGCTTGGCAAGTCTCGGTCCAATCCGAGAACATTTAACACCCGCACACGAAAAGAGGTAGAAAGGGACACCAGAGGACATAGGAGCGCCGGAATGCAAAACGGAAAACGGGGAAAATGCTTGGATGCATGAGACGAACACGTATGCAAATGAAATGCACATGGTAACATGATATGAAATGCATGACACGCAAGCAAATGACAAGGCAACAACAGCGAATAACTGGAAGACACCTGGCACAACAGTCTCGGGGCGTTACAACACTCCACGACTACGAGAGGATCTCGTCCCGAGATCTAGAATGGCACCAGAGGGAAAACGGAAGAGAAAAAGAAGAGGTAAAACTAAGTTGCTTCTTTGACAAACGAGTGAAACCAAAGAATCTTGAGAGGTTGAACAACTTGAAAGAAATAATGCAACGGAGATGAACAAAGTTGAAAGCACTCCGTTAGAAAAGAGAAACAAAGGAGAACAAATTTGGGCAGCACTCCGGTTGAGAAGGGATGCAAGACTTGATAAGGCGAAAAGAACCAGAGCAGAGGTCACAACACTCCGGTTAAATGGATAAACTAGAAAATAATATGATCTTGGCAAAAATGAGTTGGGACGAAGAGAGTAACAACACAATGCCTCCGGAAGGAAGAATAGAAGATATATCATTGGAATAACAAAATGGAGAAGAAAATGCCAACTTCTGCCACAAAAGAGCTTGAAAAAGGCATCCTTAGGGGAAGGGTCGAACGGAGTTGTTGGAAAACCAACAACGAAAAGAGTAAGCTTGTAGTGGCCTTATGGAAAACATCTCAAAAACTTGAGGTGAAAACTTGCCACAAACAGAAACAATTGCTTTGATTAATGTCAACAAGGAGACGAGAAGCTTATTTCACCGAGAGGATAAATGAAGAACTTGGGTCATTTATAAACACCATAATTAGCAACAATCCTTAGGGAAAGCTTTAGGTGAAATATGACACAAGATAACTCCAACGAAGAGGTTGAAGGATTTAAAATGCCTCATTCTTAACAACATGTGAATCATGAAACATGAACTCAAATTATCAAGAATGACATAATACCACCTCCAATGATATGGAAGAAAGAATTGCATTCCGGATTGCAAGAAGAAGAATACTTGGGCTCCTCTGAAAAGAATCTTGATGAACACTTCGAGAAGGAATTTAAGTCCTTGATGAACCAACATGTAGAGCCTACATGAATAAACTCCGGTAACAAAAGGATGATCAAACGAAAGGAAAGAGAAGTTGAAAACACAAGGTGAAACCTTGCGATGATTTAGATGGAGCTTCGCGGCGAGATAATGCGGAAAAACTTGGAACTCCGGAAAAGAAAGAAGAACAAAAGAAATCAAGAATTTGATGAACCTCCGGAATAAGGAATTGAATGCTCTCGGATGGAACAAGAATAAGAATTACATTATGCTTATCCTTCACCAATTAAATTTATGACAAGCAACGGATTTGGCACACTACTTATTCTCGTAGAAAGGATTAAGAGAGATATAGCGCAAACTAGAGAAAGGTCTTCAACGATCCACCGGTGGAATTTGGAAAGAACGAGTCAATTGATATGATAACGAATGAAGAGAAATCTTGAACGAACCACCGTAAGAATTGAAAAACGAATGAAGTAAAGGGATGAATCACCGGTAAGAATTAGCAAATGAACGAAGATACATGAGAGAGTTTAGGTGCAAGTGAACGAAGAAATCACGAGCTAATTTAGATAATACTTGAACGATGCACCGGTAAGATTTAGAGAAAGAGAGCTGAAAGCTGAGAATGCATAATTCTGAGATGATGGGCTCCGGAGAATCAAACTGAAAAGACTCCTGAATTGCTTCGGATGGGAGAAAAGTATTCTCACAAAGAAAACAATTATGAGAGGATGGCAACAAGCTAGAACCATGAATCTCTGAGGGAACGGATAAGATATGGAGGAGAGCTCTTCTTCGGTCTTCAAATGCAGAGAATGACGACGAGAAACACCACCAATAATTGTTGAGACACTCTGGAATGACAATTAGAAAGGTTGAACCAATGATGAGAAGAATTTGAAAGATCTTGGAGAAAGACATATGACTGATGATAATTCATTCTTACGTCAAACTTTAGAAGATTTGAGAATAACTCCGGGAGAATAAGAAGAGTCAGGTAAGATCCTGGGAAAAGACATGTGGGTTAAGGCCCACTCAAAAGAAACACTGTTGGAAAAGTCGCTTGGAAGATAGATTGCACCGGTTGAATTAAAAGGCTTGCATGAGAGAACATTCTAGAAAGATCTTGAACGAATGAGAATAAACACTAGCATCTTCTGAGATATCTTCAGCACTCCGGAACAATTGAATAGCGAGAAGTGGATGATTAAGAGGTGCACCGGCACGAGAAAACATTTGAAACAAGGAAAAGAATGTGATCAAACACCGAAAGCTTGAATTGAAACCACCGGAGAAGAAAAGAATGGAGAATGATGAACGAGTAGAGCATCTTCAAGAGAACCACCGGGTAAGAACGTTGATTGAAAAGAATGGAGAGACTTCACATCCATAAAATGGATAACAAATTAATAAATCCGAGTCCTTGAAGAAAAAGGGTGGGAGGGTGGGAAAACAAAGACAACTTGGGATGGATGAAACGAACACCGTTGAGAAAGCTGAGATTGAATCTTGCGGATGTTGAAGTGATCGGATCCACTTGAAGAGAAAACACGCCGGTTGAAAAGGATTGATATGACAATCTCGATTCTCATGAAGGATTAGTATTCACATCGGAGTATGAGAACACTGTTTAGGAAAAGTATGGAATCAACACTTGACATTGAAGCAACTCGAATACCACAACTCAAAAACAAAACAAAGGATTGGCTTGCAGAATAAGCCGGAACAAACATATGATAGAGATTTCGTCCGAAGTTTTCGTGGTGGGGCCTACACGGGCTCGATCGTACAGCACCATCATGTACAAGGGTGTGCACATGACATACGAAGCATCCCCGAGTCAGCATAGCCAAGGACTCTTTAAGACACAACGAGACCACTGTAAAACCAACCGTGGATAGGCGGACCACTAGACGTCGAACCCCAATTTCATATCATACATCTGTCAGAAAGATATCCTAAGAGCTACTTGAATTCCCACTTATAAACTCCCGAAATTTTCCGGTTATGCAATCAGGTGTTGGGGATACAGGGGAAGCATAATATCTCACCCAAAACTAACAAATCCTACATCCAGTTGTATCCATCCTTCAACACATAACCAACAAACCTTCGGAAATCATTTACCTCAACCTTCGAAAAGCATCCGTTATACGAATTATGGCAATACTCCCGAACTCCCGCCCTAGTACTGGGTGGCGTTGAGGTTATCTCACCAACAACTGCATAAAAGAGATTTTCGATGTCGGCGAAACTTAGGTATTCCAGAACCGCAATGATAAAATTGTGACGACAACACCTCGGAGCTCAACTCCCCGGGACACTGCCACAACCCCTAAATGTCAGGAGGCACCAACAACAATGTTCTCGTCACAAAACCATCAGAACGATTCCAAGATACCCGCGTGATCCTAAAAAAATTGTTAGTGAAATTTGAGAAGAGAAGAGTCAAAACTCTACGTCAGGATGCCTCACCAGAGCGACGAAGGGACTGAGGAGTAAAAAGAATCCTACTCTCCGATATATATATATATATATATATAATCCTAAATGACTCCAAACATTTTTTTAGACTCAACAACGCCAGCGATTCGATCAAGCAGGGGGCTCCTAAAGTCGGGGAAGGCTTTGATACCAAGTTGTCACACCCTCGATGCGGCTATATCTCCCACGTGTCGAAGCACGACTTAGAGGCATAACCGCATGGAAGGTAATGTCGCAAGAGAGGTAATCTTAACACAACCCATGTAATGAATAAGGAAAAGGATACATAGTTGGCTTACAATCGCCACTTCACACAATACATGAATAAAGCATTACATCATCCAGATACAAACAAGGTCCGACTACGGAACCAAAAGAAAGAAGACTACCCCTAATGCTACAAATCCCCGATCGACCCCAACTGGGCTCCACTACTGATCAACTGGAAACGGAAACGACATAACGAACACGATCTTCATCGAGCTCCTCCTTGAGCTCGGTTGCGTCACCTGCATGGTTTCATCGGCACCTGCAACTGGATTTGGAAGTAATCTGTGAGCCACGGGGACTCAGCAATCTCACACCCTCGCGATCAAGACTATTTAAGCTTATAGGTAGGGGAAAGGTATGAGGTGGAGCTGCAGCAAGCACTAGCATATATGGTGGCTAACATACGCAAATGAGAGCGAGAAGAGAAGGCAAGGCACGGTCGAGAAACTATCATCAAGAAGTGATCCTAGAACAACCTACGTCAAGCATAACTCCAACACCGTGTTCACTTCCCGGACTCCGCCGGAAAGAGACCATCACGGTTACACACGCGGTTGATCCATTTTTATTTAAGTTAATTTTCAGGTTTTCTACAACCGGACATTATCAAATTCCCATCTGCCCATAACCGCGGGCACGACTTTCGAAAGTTCGAAACCCTGCAGGGGTGTCCCAACTTAGCCCATCACAAGCTCTCACGGTCAACGAAGGATATTTCTTCTCCCAGGACGGCCCGATCAGACTCGGAATCCCGGTTACAAGACATCTCGACAATGGTAAAACAAGTCCAGCAAAGCCACCAGATGCGCCAACAATCCCGATAGGAGCTGCACATATCTCGTTCTCAGGGCAACACCGGATAGGTCAAGCTACGAGTAAAACCAACCCTCAAGTTTCCCCGAGGTGGCCCCACAAGCTGCCCATTTCGGACCAACACTTAGAGAAGCACTGGCCCGGGGGGTAAATAAAGATGACCCTTGAGTCTGCAGAACCCAAGGGAAGGTAGTAGGTTGTTAGTGCAAATGGTAAAACCAAGGTTGGGCCTTGCTGGAGGAGTTTTATTCAAAGCGAACCGTCAAGGGGTTCCCATTATAACCCGACCGTGTAAGGAACGCAAAATCAAGGAACATAACACCGGTATGACGGAAACTAGGGCGGCAAGAGTGGAACAAAACACCAGGCATAAGGCCGAGCCTTCCACCCTTTACCAAGTATATAGATGCATTAATTAAATAAGAGATATTGTGATATCCCAACAAATATCCATGTTCCAACAAGGAACAAACTCCAAACTTCACCTGCAACTAACAACGCTATAAGAGGGGCTGAGCAAAGCGGTAACATAGCCAAACAACGGTTTGCTAGGACAAGGTGGGTTAGAGGCTTGGCTTAGCAATATGGGAGGCATGACATAGCAAGTGGTAGGTATCGTAGTAAAGGCATAGAAATAGAGCGAGCAACTAGCAAGCAAAGATAGAAGTGATTTCGAGGGTATGGTCATCTTGCCTGCAAAGTTCTCCGAGTAGACGAAAGCTTGATCCTCAAAAGCGTACACAATGGGTACCTCAACACGAACTCGTCTCCCGGCTCTACCCAAGCAAGAACAACAAGCAAAGAGATACACAATCAACCACGTGCAATGCACAAGCAACATGATGTAAAACATGGCATGATATGCGGGATGCGATATGCGATGCATATGAATGTTTCGGAAAGGAAAGATTGAATCTGGCCTCAACTTGGAAATCCAAGAGTGCCACTGGAAATAGGAGTTGATTTCGGTCGAAATCGATATAAAGATCACCGAAATCGGATGCACGGTTTGGAAATGGCAAGCAAGACAAATATGACACCGATCTGTGATTAACCGCACGAGGCCATCTAAATGCATCAAGAACAACAAGCTAATGCACTCTAACATAGCAACAAAATACATGGCAGGGATCCACTCAAGATGCTTGACAAAAGATGAACACTGAGCTACGGCTAATTCACTCAATAGCAGGTTCAAACAAGCATGGCAAAAGTGCAAAAGAAAATAGGTTACAAACTTAGTGAAAATAACAACATGCCAGGAATTTAATATCAGGAAGCAATGTTTAGAGCAAGATAACAACATGCTACAGGAACATATCATGGCAAAGAAAGGCATGGAATGAAGCTACTCAAAGCATACAACAAACGTCCCTTACTTACCATAAGCCAAAAGGGATCAGAAAGTATAATGTCAAACATGTGAACATAGCAATTATCGTTAACAGATTCAGACTTAGCAGAAAACTAGAACATGGCAAAACAGATATTAAGTAGGCATGTTTACGAGCTCGATGCACTCACCACAAGGCGTTGCATGACAAACTAAGCATACACCCAGCAAGTAGACATGGCGTAGAAGCTAGACATTGCAAGAACAACAGCATAGCATGTATGGATCAAATATAATAAGCTCGGCAAAAATACTTAACATGTAAACATTCTGCCGGGAACTTTTTATAGCAAAAGTAGAGCTCAATTGAGTCAAGCTAGGGTGCTCCATAAATGCAAACAAAGACATGGATGGATAGAGCACAATAATATCTACAAAACATCCTTACTGATCATGCTCAAAAGAGGCATGGATCACTCGGTAGCAACATGAATACATGGCATAAAAATATTGACAGAACAAAGACTTAGAGGATTTCTAAGTCCCTGAAATTAGCAACATTACGAGGGCTACTTTGCATGCTTGTGCTAGTCACCACAAAGATCACAAAAATACATGGCATACACCCCTGTAAAGATGGCATGGCATACTTCAAAACACATGAAGGGCTCAAGTTCATAGGAGGCACAATTAATCACGGCAAAAATGACAAATGTCCAATTACTGATATGAATCTGAAACTAACAGAAACTAGCACTCTTGCAATAGCATTTAGGGCATCAAGATGAGCTCAAATGAACATGATGCAATGGAATGAAATGAAGTACTCGTCGAGAAGAACAATTTGATATGCTACACGCCCAAAACGGAGCCACGGGTGCAAAGTTATGATGCGATGAAAAATGCTAAAATAATTTGGGACTTGGCAGAAAAACGACCTTCTCAGATCTAGGGTTCGTCGGGCACGCGAACCGAGGCGGCAACGGATCTCGCCGGAGTTGCCGAGGACGCCGGAGTTGAAGTCACCGGAGTGAGGGGGGATGGATCCGGCCGAACCGTGGCCGGATCTGGCCGGAGCAGAGGTGGCCGGCGTTGGGCGGCGAAGCTCCGGCCGGATGCGGGAAGGTGGAGGCGCGGGCGGCGGAGCTTGATGGCAGCGGCGGCTCGCCGGAGGAAGGCGAGAAGCGGCGCGGCGGCGGGGAGGCGCGCAGCGGCGGAGATCCAGCGGGCGGCGGAGCTTCGGAGTGGGAGGCACTTGGGACCAGGCGGCGGTGGAGCGCTCGGGTCCCGATGGGCTTCGCGGGCTCGCCCCGGGCCTGGGCGGGCCGCGCGGCTGGGAGGCGTCGGGAGGACAGGTGGCGAGCGAGGAGTGGGCGAGGGTGGCTGCTGCGGCGGCGCAGGCCAGTGGCGGCGCGACAAGTGGCGGTGGTGAGGTGGAGGGGAGCGGTGGACATGTCCGGGCGCGGTGGGGATTTCGTCCGGCGGCGCGAGGAGGACGAAGTTAGGGTTTGCCTGCGCGAGAATTTCGGAGGGAGACACATATATATATGTAGAGGGAGCTAGGAGAGTCCAAATGAGGTGCGGTTTCGGCCATGCAGTCGTGATCGAACGACCGAGAGGATGGAGGAGGTTTAGGTGGGTTTTGGGCCACTTTGGAGGGGTGTTGGGCTGCAACACACACGAGGACTTTACGGTTCCTCGGTTAACCGTTGGAGTATCAAACGAAGTCCAAATGGTACGAAACTTGACAGGCGGTCTACCGGTAGTTAACCAAGGCCGCTTGGCAAGTCTTGGTCCCATCCAAGAACGTTTAACACCTGCACATGAAAAGAGGTAGAAAGGGACACCGGAGGACATAGGAGCGCCAGAATGCAAAACGGACAACGGGGAAAATACTCGGATGCATGAGACGAACACGTATGCAAAGGAAATGCACATGGTGACATGATATGAAATGCACGACACGCAAGCAAATGACAAGGCAACAACAGCGAATAACTGGAAGACACCTGGCATAATAGTCTCGGGGCGTCACATTCCTCATCATCAGCTTCTTCTTCACTAGACGGTACATGAAAGGCATCCTGCTTCTTGTGGGGAATTGGCCTTGTGCCTCATCTAGAAGTGGCCTTTGTCTTCAGCAGAGTTGGTGCTGTTGAGGACTGAAGAGGAGCAGAAGAACTTGTAGAGGCTCCTGAAGCAATTAAGATGCTAGTGGTCCTTTGGCACGAGGCAAGGTGCGCAGGTGCTGAGGACTTTGCAGCAGCAACTGAAGCTTTTGTAGCAGTGGGAACTGGAGCTGCTTGAGGAATTTGCCGTGAGGGCTTTGACGAGCTTGGCCGTGAGGCCATTGTAGTTGAGGAACTAGGCTTGTGTGTAGGCTTGTTGGGCATAGCCTTCTTAGGCTTGCTAGCAGAGGCCTCGGCAGCGGCAGCAGTGGAGTCTTCATTGAATTTCTTCACTACTTCCTTGGCCATTTTGGCCAACTTTGCCTGCTGCTTGGCCCATTCATCAGGATAGTCCTCACTGTGCTTGAGGCTAGTGGGGTTAGCAATTTGGATAGGCGCCAAAGGAGGTCTTGGGCAAGGAGGGTGTAACGTGAATTTATTCATGTACTTAGGAGTGACATATATGTACTCCCTTCATTCCCGTGCCCATCTCCTCTCAATCCTTTGTATGCGCACTTTGCGCTCATTCTTTGTTTCTTCAGCTGGAGTGCAGTACCCTGCATAGATTTCATCAGGGATCTCAAATGTTGTGTTTACTTCAAGTCTCTTTCCTCCCTTTTGAGGTCTCTTGCCATCAGCCATTTTCTTCAGTCGAGGAATTTGAACAACAGAATTCTTTGAAGAGGTATGCAATTTGTCTTTAAGGAACGCTGCAAATGAGTTAAGTTGATGAGAACCTAGTGATTCAGCAGCAGACATGAGTACCTGTGTACAAAGTATAGGTGTGAATAATTTGAAGAGGTCACATGCGTTCTTAGAAGTTTTAGTAGCCAATGAAGAACAGAATCGGAAAGAGTGAAGACTATGCAAAGTTGAAGAACTTGAACAACATAGGAATTTCAAAACTGAAGAAATACTCAAATTGAAGATTTTCAACTTTTGTTTGTGGCATGACCCACCGTATAAGAATGATGATTTTAGACGCCACGTACAATTGTCGTAGGACTCTGAGAATCAGATTCTTCATTAATTTCTTCACACTTAGAGGGTTAGTCTTCATTGATTGAAGAAAAACGTTACTTTGTGTGTTGCACATCTAAGTCATCAATTTGCATAAGTGTTAGGATGTGTGTCCTTTTCAAAGAACATTCGAATATTCTAAGATATTTAGCTCACACCGCAAATTGCTAAATCTCTTCTCATCCAAGGGCTTTGTGAAGATATCGGCTAGTTGTTCTTCAGTCTTCACGTGCTCAATAGAAATGTCGCCCTTCAACACATGATCTCAAAGAAAATGATGACGAATCTAGATGTGCTTAGTCTTCGAGTGCTGAATAATCTTGATGGCACTCTCATTGTCATAGTAGAGTGGCACATTCTTCACATTGATGCCGTAGTCCTTGAGGGTTTGCTTCATCCATAGCAATTGAGCAAAGCACAAACCAGTAGCAATGTACTGAGGACCTGGTGCTTTGATGTCGTTGATGATTCTCTCAATTTGCACTTCATTAGCAACGGGAGGATGAGCAGGTTGACGACGTTGAGGGGGCTCAGCATTTTCTTCAAAGCCATTTTCCTCAGGTGCACCAGCATGATGTTCTTCACGTTCTGGACCGACTTCTTTAGCAGATTCTTAGGTAGGAATGACATCCTCAGTAGCCTTGAACTTTAATGGATTCCTCAGGTGATATTTCATCTAGCACAGGAGGTATGTGTTCTCTTTGCGAGCCGTTAGTTTCATCGAACCGCACATCTACAGTTTCAACCACCTTATGGTGATAGGTGTTGAAGACTCTGTAGGTGTGCGAGTCCTTTCCATAACCAAGCATAAAACCTTCATGTTCTTTCGGTGAAAATTTAGAATTGTGATGAGGATCTCTAATCCAACATTTAGCACCGAAGACTTTGAAATAACTCACATTGGGTTTGTTGTTAGTGAGGAGTTCATATGAGGTCTTTCTGAAGAATTTGTGAAGATATACCATGTTGATGATGTGGCACGCAGTATCAATTCCCTCAAGCCAGAAGCGAGGAGGCGTCTTGTATTCATCAAGCATAGTGTGAGCCATATCAACAAGAGTCATGTTCTTGCGCTCCACGACGCCATTCTGCTGAGGATTATAAGGAGCAGATAACTCATGAGTAATACCAAGTTCATCAAGATAGTCATCAAGACCAGTGTTCTTGAACTTGGTCCCATTGTCACTTCTGATGTGCTTGATCTTCACATCAAAGTTGGTTGAAGCCCTCGAAGAAAATTGTTTGAAGACTTCCTGCACTTCAGTTTTGTAAGTGATGATATGCACCCATGTGTAACGAGAATAGTCATCAACAATGACAAAGCCATATAAAGATGCAACATTAGTGAATGTGGCATAATGAGTAGGGCCAAAGAGATCCATGTGAAGCAATTCAAATGGACGAGTGGTAGTCATGATGGTCTTTGAGGGATGCTTGGCCTTGGTCATCTTTCCAGCTTCACAAGCTCCACACAGATGATCCTTGAGGAATTTGACACCCTCGATGCCAATGACATGCTTCTTCTTCACGAGCGTGTGCAAGTTCCTCATGCCAGCATGACCAAGTCGTCGATGCCATAGCCAGCGTTCTGAAGCTTTTGCAAGTAGACATGTAGCAGGTTGTGGGCCTGTAGAGAAATCAACAATATACAAGTCTCCTCTCCTAAAGCCTTCGAAGACTTTGGAATTGTCAGCTTCCATAATCACAACACAATGATACTTGCCAAAGACAACAATCATATCAAGATCACAAAGCATTGAGACAGACATGAGGTTAAATCATAAGGACTCGACAAGCATGACTTTGTCCATGTGTCAATCCTTTGAGATTGCAACCTTACCTAGACCCAATACCTTGCTTTTTGCCTTTGTCAGCGTAGGTGATATGCTTCATATGCGATGGAGATAAAGCAGTGTCCATCAATAAGTTCCTGTCACCAGTCATGTGATTTGTACATCCACTGTCGAGGACCCACTCAGTGGCTTTGGGTTGATCATCCTGCAGATGAATTAATGCATCTTACGAACTCATATACTTCAGCAGTGAAGAATATGACATCAAATTTATCAGATCAATTTCATCAAGCAATAGAACAGATATAGCAGTATGAGGACGTGAGAAATGAAAATTTATTTCTTCATGATTAGCTTGTGTCCTTTCAAGCATATTCAGGTCTCCAGCAATTTCTTCAGACGATTAAGTTCGTCTGGAGACCTGACCCTGCATAAGAGATTAGTTCTTTTTATTCACCACCCACATCTGGAGGGGTGGCAAAGAGTTCATCATTGTGCGAGCTCCATAAGAGAAAGGTGGCATAGAAGCCAATCCACTTCGTTTCACAGAAGAGGGGTTAGAGTAGGCATATGAATAAGCAGAGTAATTCTTCGAGGACTTATGAACATAATGATTTGAAGAATAATGCACATATTCATAACCCTTAGATCTTCCCTGCGAAACAGAAGTGTTAGCACGATGATGTTCATATGAAGATCTGGATCCATATGAGGAATTTGATCCACGTGAGGACTTTGGTCCATATGAAGAATTTGATCTGGGGTTCCTATTATTCACAGGTGGTGTCATGTTGACATTCACCTGAAGACTTTCAAGGCACCTTTTGGGAACCCAGATTTTCTTCATAGGGGGACTGTTCCTGCAGTTAGTGCCAACATATCTAGCAAATACTTCACCATTCTGATTTCTGAATAGTTTATAGTTGGAGTCAAATGACTCATCAGAAGAATATGAAGATTCACATGTAAAGCCAGATAAAGTAGATGGATCCACTGAAGGTACCTTCGCAGCAACCCATGAGGTTTTGGGATACTGCTCAAGTTGCAGTAGGTCCCATCAGCATTGAGTTTCCTCTCAAAGGCAATACCCTCTTTCTTAGGGTTCCTGTTGAGGATCAACTTTTTAAGCACATCATAGAGAGCCTGATGCCCTTTGAGGCTTTTGTACATGCCTGTCACATAGAATTCCTTCAGCCCTACATGGTCAGTGACACTAGTAGCATCCTCAGATGAGAAATTTGTGATAGCACAGATAGTTGAAGAATTTGCAGCAATAGAAGCATTTGAACTTTCAGGTGAAGAATTAGCAGATTCACGTTCAATGCATTTCAAACATGGTGGACTGAATTCAACTTGAGCGGAACTGATCTGTTGAGCAAGCAATGAATCGCATTCCTTCTGAAGATTTTCATAAATCACCCTTAGCTGCTCAAGATCTTGCTTTCTTTGAAAAAATTCATAAGAAAGCTTCTCATAATTAGATAAGAGAGTGTTATGATGACTTTGAAGGTTATCATACTTAGTCTGAAGTCTCAAAAGATTATCAGTAAGAATTTGAGTTCGATCCATTTCTTCACCCAATAGGTCATCGCTTTTGTCTAGCATATTTTGAACCTTTTCAAAAGCCTTTTGTTGTTTCACAGCAATCTTAGCAAGTTTAGAGTAAATAGGTTTGAGATTTTCATCAGATTCATCCTCACTTGATTCAGAAGAGGGATATATGAGTACCTTTGCACCTTTTGCCATGAAGCAATAGGTGGGAGCTGATACGTCTCCAATGTATCTATAATTTTTGATTGTTCCATGCTATTATATTATCTGTTTTGGATGTTTATGGGCTTTATTATGCACTTTTATATTATTTTGGGGACTAACCTATTAACCAAAAGCCCAGTGCAAATTGCTGTTTTTTTGCCTATTTCAGTGTTTCGCAGAAAAGGAATATCAAACGGAATGGAACCTTCGCGAGGATCTTTTTTGTAACAAACGCAATCCAGGAGACTTGAAGTAGACGTCAAGGAAGCAGCAAGGCGGCCACGAGGTAGGGCGGCGCGCCCAGGGGGCCAGGTGTGCCCCCACCCTCGTGCGCCCCTCGTAACTCCATCGACCTACTTCTTTCGCCTATATATACTCTTATACCTTGAAAACATCCAGGGGAGACACGAAACCACTTTTCCACCGCCGCAACCTTCTATACCCGTGAGATCCCATCTGGGGACCTTTTCCGGTGATCTGCCGGAGGGGGATTTGATTACGGAGGGCTTCAACATCAACACCATAGCCTCTCCGATGATGTGTGAGTATTTTACCACAAACCTTCGGGTCCATAGTTATTAGCTAGATGGCTTCTTCTCTCTCTTTGGATCTCAATACAAAGTTCTCCTCGATGTTCTTGAAGATCTATTCGATGTAATTCTTTTTGCGGTGTGTTTACCGAGATCCGATGAATTGTGGGTTTATGATTAAGATTATCTATGAACAATATTTGATTCTTCTCTGAATTCTTATATGCATGATTTGATATCTTTGCAAGTCTCTTCGAATTATCAGTTTGGTTTGGCCTACTAGATTGATCTTTCTTGCAATGGGACAAGTGCTTAGCTTTGGGTTCAATCTTGCGGTGTCCTTTCCCAGTGACAGCAGGGGCAGCAAGGCACGTATTGTATTGTTGCCATCGAGGATAAAAAGATGGGGTTTATATCATATTGCTTGAGTTTATCCCTCTACATCATGTCATCTTGCCTAATGCGTTACTCAGTTCTATTGAACTTAATACAATAGATGCATGCTGGATAGCGGTCGATGTGTGGAGTAATAGTAGTAGATGCAGAATCGTTTCGGTCTACTTGACACAGACGTGATGCCTATGTTCATGATCATGCCTAGATATCATCATAACTATGCACTTTTCTATCAATTGCTCGGCAGTAATTTGTTCACCCACCGTAATATATGCTATCTTGAGAGAAGCCACAAGTGAAAGCTATGGCCCCCGGGTCTACTTTACATCATATAAGTTTCCGGTCTACAATTTTAGTTTACTGTTTATTTTGTAATCTTTACTTTCCAATCTATACAACAAAAATACCAAAAATATTTATCTTATTATCTCTATCAGATCTCACTTTCGTAAGTGACTGAAGGGATTGACAACCCCTTTATCATGTTGGTTGCGAGGTACTTGTTTGTTTTTGCAGGTACTAGGTGACTTGCGTGTAGTCTCCTACTGGATTGATACATTGGTTCTCAAAAACTGAGGGAAATACTTTCGCTACTTTGCTGCATCACCCTTTCCTCTTCAAGGGAAAACCAACGCATGCTCAAGAGGTAGCAAGAAGGATTTCTGGCGCCATTGCAGGGGAGATCGCCAAGTCAAGACATATCAAGTACCCATCACAAACCCTTATCCCTCGCATTACATTATTTGCCATTCGCCTCTCATTTTCCTCTCCCCCACTTCACCTTTGCCTTTTCTTCGCCTTCTTCCTGTATGTATCTCTATTTGTGTTTCCATGTGCCTTGTATTTGCTTGCATCTTTGCTTGCTAAAAATCTATTGATATGGATCCACTTAAAGTGTTCTACTTGGATCATCTTCGATCCTTATGCGCTCGTGCTGAAACCCCAACTAACCTAGTTGATGGGAAATATTTAGATGAGCATGTTCATTTTGTGTGTCACCGTTTGTCTGAAAAGGGAGACTCTTATGGGATCAAATAAACAGATTGTTGTGTTATGCTTGGAATCTTTGTGAAATTAATGATTTTACTTGTTGCTCTAAGAACCCTAAAAACACGTCCCCTACCTATGTGAGTTTAAAATGATAATGAAATCTTATCTTCTTATGCAAAGGGTGTTTATGGTTACTACGATATCGAACAAAATGAAGAATTTGTTGCTTTTAAGGGTGCTTATGAAGTTGCTTCTTTGACTAAAAAGTATGATATTACTCTCTACGAATCCGAAAATTTTGACATACTTAAATATTGCTATGAAAACTATGCTCATAATGTCTATGTCAAAGAATTTATTGAAAGAATGACCGTTGCTTGGGAAGAAAATAATGCTATGCATGAATCTATAGATAATTATGATTCTGATGATTTGATTGAAATATCCCTTAATGAACATGATGCTTGCTATTCTTGTGGCCATGATGCCAATATTTATGAAGATGAGTTTGCTATAGTTCCTTATGTTAAACATGAGATCGTTGCTATTGCACCCATACTTGATAGTTCCTTTGATGAAAAACATGATTGTAATGATGTTATTATAAATTCTCTTAATGACAATTGTGTTAATGATATGCAAAACCTCAAGCTTGGGGATGCTAGTTTTGCTATGACTACTATTTGTTGCAATGATCATGATTGGGGTGATTCTTCTTATGATCTTGAAAATTTATTTAAGCCCTATGATGAATATGATATTGATAACAGTATTTGCAATAATATTGAAAGTGAGTTTGGAAGATTGTCAACTTTAGATCCCACAATTTTGGAGAATGTTCAATCTTACGAAGTTTTTGATAAAAAGTGGGGTTGGATAGGTCATGACTTTAGTTAACGTTAATCCCACTATTTTGGAAGAGTGTCAACTTTGCATACATGTGGATCGTGCTAAGAATATGTTTTGTGATAGCTATATTGTTGAATTTACTTATGATCCTACATGTAGTTACTATGAGAGAGTAAAATATGGTTGTAGAAATTTTCATGTTACTAAATTACCTCTCGTTATGTTGAGATTGCTATTGTTTCTTTCCGCTTCCTTGCATATGCTAGTTTTTTGCTTGCCTTGATAATTTGTTTGCCTATAATATGACTATGCATAGGAAGTATGTTAGACTTATATGTTTTTGTCACGTGTTTTATGATGCTCTCTTTGTGCTTCAATTTTCGTCTTTCATGTGAGCATCATTGAAATCTCTATGCCTAGCTAGGGGCGTTAAACGATAGCGCTTGTTGGGAGGCAACCCAATTTTATTTTGTTTCTTGCTTTTTTTCCTGTTTAGTAATAAATAAATCATCTATACTCTGTTATGATTGTGTTTTTAGGTTTTAATTAGTGTTTGTGCCAAGTAAAGCCTTTAGAAACTTCTTGGATGATTGTTATTTGATCTTGCTGAAAAAAACAGAATGTATGCGCTCACGAGAATAATTTTCATTTTTAACCAGAGAGCGATAAAATACTGATTCCAACTGTAGTAGATCAACATACAAATTATTTAGGATTTCCTAATTTTTCAGAATTTTTGGAGTTACATAAGTATTCTAAACCTACAGATTACTACAGACTATTCTGTTTTTAACAGATTCTGTTTTCCGTGTGTTGTTTGCTTATTTTGATGAATCTATGGCTAGTATCGGGGATATGAACCATAGAGAAGTTGGAATACAGTAGTTTTAACACCAATATAAATAAATAATGAGTTTATTACAGTACCTTAAGGTGGTGATTTGTTTTCTTATACTAACGGAGCTCATGAGATTTTCTGTTGAGTTTTGTGTTGCGAAGTTTTCAAGTTTTTGGGTAAAGATTTGATGAATTTCGGAATAAGGAGTGGCAAGAGCCAAAGCTTGGGGATGCCCAAGGCACCCCAAGGTAAAATACAAGGACAACCAAAAGCCTAAGCTTGGGGATGCCCAGAAGGCATCCCCTCTTTCGTCTTCATGTATCGATAACTTTACTTAGGCTATATTTTTATTCACCACATGATATGTGTTTTGCTTGGAGCCTCTTGTATGATTTGAGTCTTTGATTTTTAGTTTAACACAAACATCCTTGCTGTACACACCTTTTGGGAGAGACACACATGAATCAGAATTTATTAGAATACTCTATGTGCTTCACTTATATATTTTGAGCTAGATAATTTTGCTCTAGTGCTTCACTTACATCTTTTTAGAGCACGGTGGTGATTTTATTTTATAGAAATTATTGATCTATCATGATTCACTTATATTATTTTGAGAGACTTTTAGAACAACATGGTAATTTGCTTTGGTTATGAAATTAGTCCTAATATGATAGGCATCCAAGATGGGTATAATAAAAACTTTCATATAGAGTGCATTAAATGTTATGAGAAGTTTGATCCTTGATAGTTGTTTTGAGATATAAAGGTGGTAATATTAGAGTTGTGCTAGTTGAGTAATTATGGAATTGAGAAATACTTGTGTTAAAGTTGGCAAGTCCCGTAGCATGCACGTATGGTAAACGTTGTGTGACAAATTTCAAGCATGGGGTGTTCTTTGATTGCTTTCCTTATGAGTGGCGGTCGGGGACGAGCGATGGTCTTTTCCTAACAATCTATCCCCCTAGGAGCATGCGCGTAGTGCTTTGTTTTGATGACTTGTAGATTTTTGCAATAAGTATGTGAGTTCTTTATGACTAATGTTGAGTCCATGGATTATACGCACTCTCACCCTTCCATCATTACTAGCCTCTTCGGTACCGTGCATTGCCCTTTCTCACCTCGAGAGTTGGTGCAAACTTCGCCGGTGCATCCAAACCTCGTGATATGATACACTCTATCACATATAAACCTCCTTGTATCTTCCTCAAAACAGCCACCATACCTACCTATTATGGCATTTCCATAGCCATTCCGAGATATATTGCCATGCAACTTTCCACAGTTCCTTTTATTATGACACGCTCCATCATTGTCATATTGCCTTGCATGATCATGTAGTTGACATCGTATTTGCGGCAAAGCCACCTTCATAATTCTTTCATACATGTCACTCTTGATTCATCGCATATCCCGGTACACCGCCGGAGGCATTCATATAGAGTCATATTTTGTTCTAAGTATCGAGTTGTAATTCTTGAGTTGTAAGTAAATAAAAGTGTGATGATATTCATTATTAGAGCATTGTACCATGTGAGGAAAGTTCTTCGAAAAAAAGGAGAGAAAGGCCATGAAAAAGAGGCCCAAAAAAATTGAGAGAAAAAGAGAGAAGGGGCAATGTTACTATCCTTTTTCCACACATGTGCTTCAAAGTAGCACCATGATCTTCATGATAGAGAGTCTCTTATGTTGTCACTTTCATATACTAGTGGGAATTTTTCATTATAGAACTTGGCTTGTATATTCCAACAATGGGCTTCCTCAAAATGCCCTAGGTCTTTGTGAGAAAGCAAGTTGGATGCACACCCACTTAGTTTTTTTGTTGAGCTTTCATATATTTATAGCTCTAGTGCATCCGTTGCATGGCAATCCCTAGTCCTTGCATTGACATCAATTGATGGGCATCTCCATAGCCCGTTGATTAGCCACGTCAATGTGAGACTTTCTCCCTTTTTGTCTTCTCACACGTCCTCCATCATCATATTCTATTCCACCCATAGTGCTATATCCATGGCTCACACTCATATATTGCGTGAAAGTTGAAAAAGTTTGAAAAGAATAAAGTATGAAACAATTGCTTGGCTTGTCATCGGGGTTGTGCATGATGGGAGCATTTTGTGTGACAAAAATGAAGCATGACCAAACTATATGATTTTGTAGGGATAAGCTTTCTTTGGCTATGTTATTTTGATAAGACATGATTGCTTGGTTAGCATTGCTTGAAGTATTATTATTTTTATGTCAATATTAAACTCCTATCTAGCATCTTTCAGATCTAAACATTCATGCTGCAATAAAGAGAAATACATTGAGAAATTATGTTAGGTAGCATTCCACATCAAAAATTCTGTTTTTATCATTTACCTACTCGAGGACGAGCAGGAATTAAGCTTGAGGATGCTTGATACGTCTCCAACGTATCTATAATTTCTTATTGTTCCATGCTATTATATTATCTGTTTTGGATGTTTATGGGCTTTATTATTCACTTTTATATTATTTTTGGGACTAACCTATTAACCGAAAGCCCAGTGCAAATTGCTGTTTTTTTGCCTATTTCAGTGTTTCGCAGAAAAAGAATATCAAACGGAATCCAAACGGAATGAAACCTTCGCGAGGATCTTTTTTGGAACAAACGCAATCCAAGAGACTTGGAGTGGACGTCAAGGAAGCAGCGAGGCAGCCACGAGGTAAGGCGGCGCGCCCAGGGAGGCCAGGCGCGCTCCCCACCCTCGTGGGCCCCTCGCAGCTCCACCGACCTACTTCTTTTGCCTATATATACTCTTATACCTTCAAAACATCTAGGGGAGCCATGAAACGACTTTTCCACTGCCGCAACCTTCTGTACCCGTGAGATCCCATCTGGGGACCTTTTTCGGCAATCTGCCGGAGGGGGATTCGATTACGGATGGCTTCTACATCAACACCATAGCCTCTTCGATGATGTGTGAGTAGTTTACCACAAACCTTTGGGGCCATAGTTATTAGCTAGATGGCTTCTTCTCTCTCTTTGGATCTCAATACAAAGTTCTCCTCGATGTTCTTGGAGATCTATTCGATGTAATTCTTTTTGCGGTGTGTTTGCCGAGATCCGATGAATTGTGGGTTTATGATTAAGATTATCTATGAACAATATTTGATTCTTCTCTGAATTCTTATATGCATGATTTGATATCTTTGCAAGTCTCTTTGAATTATCAATTTGGTTTGGCCTACTAGATTGATTTTTCTTGCAATGGGAGAAGTGCTTAGCTTTGGGTTCAATCTTGCAGTGTCCTTTCCCAGTGACAGCAGGGGCAGCAAGGCACGTATTGTATTGTTGCCATCAAGGATAAAAAGATGGTGTTTATATCATATTGCTTGAGTTTATCCCTCTACATCATGTCATCTTGCCTAATGTGTTACTCTGTTCTTTTGAACTTAATACTCTAGATGCATGCTGGATAGCGGTCGATGTGTGGAGTAATAGTAGTAGATGCAGAATCGTTTCGGTCTACTTGACACGGACGTGATGCCTATGTTCATGATCATGCCTAGATATCACCATAACTATGCGCTTTTCTATCAATTGCTCGGCAGTAATTTGTTCACCCACCGTAATATATGCTATCTTGAGAGAAGCCACTAGTGAAACCTATGGCCCCCGGGTCTAATTTACATCATATAAGTTTCCGATCTACAGTTTTAGTTTACTATTTGTTTTGCAATCTTTACTTTCCAATCTATACAACAAAAATACCAAAAATATTTATCTTATTGTCTTTATTAGATCTCACTTTCGCAAGTGACCGTGAAGGGATTGACAACCCCTTTATCACATTGGTTGCGAGGTACTTGTTTGTTTGTGCAGGTACTAGGTGACTTGCGTGTAGTCTCCTACTGGATTGATACCTTGGTTCTCAAAAACTTAGGGAAATACTTACGCTACTTTGCTGCATCACCCTTTCCTCTTCAAGGGAAACCAACGCATGCTCTAGAGGTAGCAGGAGCGTAGTCATCATCGCCGTCGTCAATAGTGTTGGGGAGGTCATTTTCCTCAGAGTTGAAGATGGACTTGCTGACGAACGCAGTAGCGAGAGCTAGGCTCGCCACACCAGAGTCTGACTCCTCGGATGCCTCCTCTTCCTCATTTTCCTTAGATTCAGCTTCAGAGTCCATTTCCTTGCCAATAAGTGCCCGAGCCTTTTTGGAGTTGCTCTTCTTGTGAGATGAAGACTTTCAGGATTTTGATGATGAGGACTTTGAAGATTTCTTCTTCGTCTTTGAGTCACCAGAAATGATGGTCGGTGATGTCACTGGCACCAAGTGCTTGAAGCTCATTTGAAATGTCAGTGAGGCGATCGAAGATTTGCTGAACATTTTCATTGTCGAGTATTTTGAAGCGGTTGAAGAGATTGCGAAGAACATCAACCCGAGAGTCACGCTGTGTTGAGACTCCTTCGTTGACCTTGGACAACCTGTCCCAGATAAGTTTTGCAGTCACCAAAGCACTCACTCTGCCATACTGCCCTTTGCTCAAATGGCCACATATGATGTTCTTCGCTTGAGAATCGAGTTGCTTGAATCTCTTCACATCAGCAGCCTTGATGGTAGGAGTGACAGAGGGAACGCCATTTTCCACAACGTACCAGAGATCGTTGTCAATTGCCTCAAGATGCATTCACATCTTGTTCTTCTAGTAGGGGTAGTCCATCCCATCGAGTAGGACACCCAACAGAGACCTTGATCATACCTACAGTCGACATAACTAAAACTCCAGGCGGTTAAACCAAAATCACACAGAAAAATGGAGTACCTTGCTCTGATACCAATTGAAAGTGCGTTATATCGACTAGAGGGGGTGAATAGACGATTTTTACAAATTTGTCACTAAGGAATTTCAGGGTGAGGAAATTCCTAATCAACGAACTAGTTAGCAGCGGAATAAGTACTCAGATGCAAGTATAACTGAGTAGCACAATCATCATGAAGAAATGAAACCAAGCATAGAGTACAAGTAGCATAAACATAGTGTCGGTGTCAAAACCGGCGGATCTCGGGTAGGGGGTCCCGAACTGTGCGTATAGGCGGATGGTAACAGGCGGCAGGGGACACAATGTTTTACCCAGGTTCAGGCCCTCTTGATGGAGGTAAAACCCTACGTCCTGCTTGATTAATATTGATGATATGGGTAGTACAAGAGTAGATCTACCGCGAGATCAGAGAGGCTAAACCCTAGAAGCTAGCCTATGGTATGATTGTATGTTCCTACGGACTAAAACCCTCCGGTTTATATAGACACCGGAGAGTGCTAGGGTTACACAGAGTCGGTTACAATGGTAGGAGATCTACATATCCGTATCGCCAAGCTTGCCTTCCACGCCAAGGAAAGTCCCTGCTGGACACGGGACGAAGTCTTCAATCTTGTATCTTCATAGTCCAGGAGTCCAGCCGAAGGTATAGTCCGGCTATCCGTACACCCCCTAATCCAGGACTCCCTCAGTAGCCCCTGAACCAGGCTTCAATGACGACGAGTCCGGCGCGCAGATTGTCTTCGGCATTGCAAGGCGGGTTCCTCCTCCAAGTACTTCATAGAAGATTTTGAACACAAAGGTAGTGTCCGGCTCTGCAAAATAAGTTTCCACATATTGCCATAGAGAGAATAATATTTACACAAATCTAATCTGCTAATGTATTCCGTAGCGTGACATCACACCACGGCCAAGTCTTTATTCGAATCGTTTTACTGTCCCACCTCAGCGCGTTTAGCAAGGCGGTTTCCTTGGCACGTCTTGTCAAAGCAGAGATCGTGTCCTCTTATTCCGGGATTCTCATCAATACGGCGTGGGTAACCCAACCGCGCCATTGATTACGGTGCTGGGGAGATAAGTGAGTTTTACTAGGCTGGTGGGGACGCATAGTCGTGTCCGCCCATATAAGGGGATAAGGATCCACCTTTTCATCCACGCCTTCTTCCTCCTTTGCCTATCCATTTCCGCGCACTCGAGCTCCAACGCCCAAGTCCGCACACCCCACCTCAACCTTCTCCAGCCATGTCCGGAGCGGGAGGCAAGTGGATGGTCTCCTCCATCATGGAGGGACACATCAAAAAACCGAGGAAGGCCGGATACTTGTCTAACGACATTGCGCACCGGCCCGAAGAGGGGCAGCTCATCCCCACCCCTAGGCCCCATGAGAGGGTGGTGTTCCTCCCCCATTTCCTCCGCAAACTGGGCTTCCCTCTCCACCCATTTGTCCAAGGCTCATGTTCTACTATGGCCTGGATTTCCATGACCTGGCCCCGAACTTTGTCCTCAACATCTCGGCGTTTATCGTCGTGTGCGAGGCTTTCTTCTGCATCCGCCCCCATTTCGGCCTATGGCTCAAGACTTTCAATGTCAAGCCGAAGGTGGTGCGCGGCACCCAGGCGGAGTGCGGAGGCGCCATGGTGGGCAAGATGCCCAACATCCTATGGCTCGAGGGCTCCTTCGTGGAGACCCTAAAGGGGTGGCAATCGGGGTGGTTTTACATCACCGAGCCGCGCGACCCTGAATGGGTCGCAGCCCCCGAGTTTCGATCCGGACCCCCTACGTGGCTCACCTCCTGGAAAGAGATGGGCCTGTCGTGGGGTAAAAAAGGAGAGCTGACCGGACTCCAAACATGCGTCCAAACCCTGGTGGACAAGAAGATCAAACTTGTCAACGTAGTCCAGGTTATGCTCATCCGCCGGATCCTCCCGTGTCAACAACGGACTTTCAACCTGTGGGAGTTCGACCCGGCGCAGCACCGAACTCTGAGCAGGCTCTTCGACACAACGTACGAAGATGCCTAGAAGGTGCTTTTCAAGGGCGCCGAGGCCCCCGCATCCGCCACCGAGGATCGCGGATTCAGCTCGCAGCGTCACGCTAGTGCGGTAAGCTGTTTTTACCTTTTACAGGGTATTAGTTTTTCATAGTTTGACTCCATGCGGGATCTAAGCTCCCTTACCTTTGACAGGATTGACAGGAGACGTCCAGACAGATCAACTGTCCGGCTCCTTTGCCCGAAGGCCCAGCGGACGCTCGCTTGGCGAAGCTGCTGGTTCCAGCACCCTATGTGGTGCCGGAGAAGAAGGCCAAGAAGAAGGCCACGGGGACTCGAAAGAGTGCCCGGCGCCTGGAGGTGTCAGATTCATCATCGGACGACTCCAAGACGCACTCCTCCCGTGAAGACGAGGAGAGGAAGAAGAGACCTCTCCCCCTCCAGCGGGGGGAGGGAAGAAAAGGAAGGCCGAAGGGTCCAAGAAGGGGAAGACCCCTCCTCCGGACTACGGCGAAGAGGAGTGGCTGCACAGGGCCAAGCCCCTGGCGAGATCGTAAGTATCCGGATACCAGAGTGATTCATAGTATCCCCCCATTGCACAGCTTTTCCTTACGTCGAACATGTTTATGCAGTCCACCCAAAGACTGGCTCGACGTGTCGTCGAGCGGTTCCCTGGATTCGTCGGATGTGAATTCGCTTCCGACGGCTACCTCCCCCCATCCTACGGACGATGCCGAGGTGGCGTCCCAACAGGTTCCAAGCCATGAGGAGGTGGTCCTGGAGGCGCCGCAAGGCGACCTCCCGGACTCCAGGCGTAAAGGGGATAGAACCCCCAAGGGCTCCAAGTCCAGCCTTGAGTCGGACACCGCGCCGGAACCTTCAACGGTTCTGGACTCCGGTAGGCAGCCTCCTTCCAAGAGGAGCAAGCCTACCGAGCCGGTGACCTCCGTCCAACTGGAGGCACTGAACAATCTGCTGGAGGTGCTTAACGGCGCCTCCATCAACGAGGAGCACTGCACTATTATGAGTGCGGTGATCCAGAAGGTTCAGTCCGCCAAGAGCGGACTGACTAAAGCCTGTGCCAGCCTTCTAACAGGCTTTGAGGTAAGTAAAGAATATGTAAAAATATTACCGCATAGACAGTAGCCCCTGATGCTCTGTTCGGCGTTCGGAAAGAAAAGCCGAATAGAGGATCTAATAACATTCGCAGGAGTCTAACATAATCAAGTCAATATGCGTATGCAGGCTTCGCTGCTTGCCTCCGCCGCACTGACTGCGGAGGTGGATACGCTGAAGCAAAACCTCGTGCGGTCCGAGAACGAGCTCGGCCATGCCAAGGGACAACTCGAGGAGAAGGAAGGTAAGTAATACCTTGCGCAAGTATATAGAGAAGATGTGGTTGCAAAAAATGACAGGATCAACGTGCTATTATAGGGGCCACGACCAAGGTGGCAACCCTTAAGAAAGCGATGTCCGAGGCCGAAAATAGAGCGGCCGCGGAGCGCATAGAGAGAGGGAAGCAGGAGGCGCGGGTGGAGGAGGTGCAGAAAGAGCTCCAGGCTCTCGTCAAAAAACACGAGAGTTTGGAGCTTGACTCAAAGACGCAAGCGTCCGAGCTTGCGGCAGCCCTCGAAAGCGCGAAGTCTGCCAAGGCCGAAGCCCAGAAAGCCCTCCAAGAAATTGAAGCGATGAAGAAGATAGTGGCGGGTAAGGCATTCATTATGCAAAGCAAGCACGTGAAAGTGAATTACTTGTTACTTACCCAAGTCCGGAGCTCTCCAGGAGCATTCGCAGATTTGCCCCACAGTGCGTCTGATGCCGCCGCCTACTACCGATCCGAGGAGGGGAGCTCGACGGAGAAGGTGTTCTGGTCTCAGTATGCTGAGGCCGGACACCTGGTGCCTTTGAGCGACCAGTTGAAGCAAATGGTCGAGCTCCACAAGGTGGCCGAACAGGCCATAAAGGGCCTCATAGTTCGGCTTTAGCCTGGAGAGGCTTTGCCTGGTAGCTACTTCGGGCTGGTGAGGTGGCTGCTGGATGCCTGTCCATGGCTTGAAGTAATCAAGCGCTCCGTCTGCATCGAAGGTGCCCGTAGGGCGGTTGCCCGTGCTAAAGTGCACTGGGGCAAGATGGATGCGGAGAAGCTGGTGAAGGACGGGCCACCGCCGGGCAAGGAGCATCGCGTCCCGGAAGCATATTATGAGGGCGTCCTGAAGGGTGCCTGCCTTATAGCGGATGAATGCTCCAAAGATGTAATTTTTGAGTAAACTCGCATTTGTGATCGTGTACGCTGACAACTTGTTAATATGTGCTAAGCAACGCTTTTGAATTTAAAATATTACCTTCTGTGTGTCCGTTTATCAAATTTGAGAGATGGCGAGTCGTCGGCTTCTGCCCCCATGCCACGAGTGTTGGGGTGTTCGGGATAAACATGAGCGCTCTTTTTCCCATTCTTGGGTCCTTCGAGGGAGGCGTTCAACACAACAAACAAGGCAATCGGACTATAATGCTTGAACACTCTCACTTAGCCATAGAATTCTATAATTTTAAATTTCGGTGAAGCCCCTAGTGTTCGGAAGACCGAGTTCGGGGCGCTATCCACACCTAGGCCAGACAAAGCCGACTCCTCGCTCTAAGCGGCATAAGTCTTTAGGGACTCGAAAACCTCTCGAACAACGACCAACTCTCGCCTCATCATGACGGTCAGTTTTAGCTTTCTCTACTGAGGTGCTTAGCCCAGCTCAACTGTGGCACAATCGCAGTAGTTCTCCTAGTGCTACCTTAGCCGATATAACGGAACGTAAGGTACCAAAACATAGGAGCCGGGCAAACCCAACTATTGACCCAAGACATGATTCGGAGCCGATGCATATAATGCTATAAGTTTGGGGTGCCGCACTTGTGAAAGTGTTCGGACTTCTCACACCGTATTGTGGGGTACTTAAGCCCCTGGCGTATTGGCCGTACCAAAGTGTACGGGTGCAACATGTCATTAATGAACATATATTCATAAAAAAAGAGTAATGCAATAACAGACGGAAGCTATGCATTGTTTATTTAAAAAAGCTGCGATCAAAGCAGAACGATACAAATAGTGCAATAAGCAAAAGATGGGACTATTTAACATGTCCTTTCCGGGGGCGAGCTGCGGAATGGTATGTGAAACAGGTATACTGCTCGTTATAGAGACCACCTTAGAGTTCCATAGTGCGGCGTAGCTTTCTACTTCCCTGGTTGTATCGTTTGTGCGGCAATTGTACTGCCAGACAAGCCTTCCGAAGAATGGAGTCCTGAAAATAAGAGAAAATTAAGAAATCGGCAGCCCCTAGTGCGGTTTAAGCCGCGTTTCGGGCGTGCCGTGATGGTGCCCCTCCCCCTTTGCCCATGGTATTTCCAGAGTGTAGTTATGTACGCGCAACACTGGTTTCGCAAGTTCGCGAGGGCTGGGGTTGGGCCCACATTTCTACGCTTGCTCGGAACATGCCAGGTGGTCTTGTTGTAGGTTACTCCAGGCGCGCTTGACGGTGTCCAGACGTTTAATGGCCGGACTGGAGAATTGCCTTGAGAGGCTGCTTTGTACTTCCGCTGCGATAGCCGCCGTATGCTCCTCCGTTCGGAGAGAGCGTTTGGTGTTTCCATTGACCGTGATGACTCCTCGAGGGCCTGGCATCTTGAGCTTGAGGTATGCGTAGTGCGGCACCGCATTGAACTTGGCAAATGCGGTTCGCCCGAGCAGTGCGTGATAGCCACTGCGGAACGGGACTATGTCGAAGATTAACTCCTCGCTTCAGAAATTATCCGGAGATCCAAAGACCACTTCAAGTGTAACTGAGCCTGTACAGTTGGCCTCTACACCTGGTATGACGCCTTTAAAGGTCGTTTTAGTGGGTTTAATCCTTGAGGGATCGATGCCCATTTTCCGCACTGTATCCTGGTAAAGCAGGTTCAGGCTGCTGCCGCCGTCCATAAGGACTCTAGTGAGGTGAAATCCGTCAATAATTGGGTCTAGAACCAATGCGGTGAATCCGCCATGACGGATGCTAGTGGGGTGGTCCCTTCGATCAAAAGTGATCGGGCAGGAAGACCATGGGTTGAACTTTGGGGCAACTGGCTCCTTCGCGTATATGTCCCTTAGCGCACGCTTCCGCTCCCTCTTGGGGACGTGGGTTGCATATATCATTTTCACCGTCTGCACTTGTGGGAGAAAACCTTTCTGTCCACTGTTGTTCGGTAGTCGGGGCTCCTCCTCGTCATCGCTATGCAGCCCCTTGTCTCTGCTTTCAGCATTTAACTTGCCTGCCTGCTTGAACACCCAACAATCCCTATTGGTGTGATTGGCTGGTTTTTCGGGGGTTCCATGTATCTGGCATGAGCGGTCGAGTATTCGGCCCAAACTGGACGGGCCCGGAGTATTTCTTTTGAATGGCTTTTTCCGCTGACCGGGTTTAGAGCCTCTGAATCCGGCATTAACTGCCGTATCCTCAGCATTGTCGTCGTTAATGTGGCGCTTTTGCTTGTTGCGACGCGACCTGCCACTGTTGTCCTTGGTATCCGAATTACCAGGGCTCTTGGTCATGTTATTGCTGCGAGCTAGCCAGCTGTCTTCTCCCGCGCAAAAGCGGGTCATAAGTGTCATGAGGGCTGCCATAGATTTCGGCTTTTCCTGTCCTAGGTGCCGTGCAAGCCACTCGTCGCGGATGTTATGCTTGAAGGCTGCTAGGGCCTCTGCGTCCGGACAGTCGACGATTTGATTTTTCTTGGTTAGGAACCGTGTCCAGAATTGTCCGGCCGATTCCTCTGGCTGCTGAATTATGTGGCTAAGGTCATCGGCGTCTGGTGGTCGCACATAAGTGCCCTGGAAATTGTCGAGGAATGTGGTTTCCAGGTCCTCCCAACAACCAATTGATTCTGCTGGCAAGCTGTTAAGCCAATGCCGAGCTGGTCCTTTAAGCTTGAGTGGGAGGTATTTGATGGCGTGTAGGTCATCACCGCGGGCCATGTGGATATGAAGGAGATAGTCCTCGATCCATACCACAGGATCTGTTGTGCCATCGTATGATTCGATGTTCATGTGTTTGAAACCCTCGGGGATTTGATGATCCATTACTTCATCTGTGAAGCATAGTGGGTGTGCGGCGCCTCTGTATTGGGCTATATCACGACGCAGCTCAAACGAGCTTTGTCTACTCTGTTCGGCCCGGCCAGATTTACTGTATCCGGAGTGATGATTACCGTCTCGTGCCGTGGGGCGCCCACGCGATCTGTAGATCGATCTTGTTTGCCTTGCCTTGTCCTCCAATATATCTCGCAGGTCTGGCGCATTTTCCCGTGCCTTGGTATTTTTTGAGCGGCGCCGGGGTGCGGCTTGAGTGGAGGGCCGAGAGGCCTCTCTGTCGCGGCCACGGGGTGGCCGGTCGGCCGTATCATGCGCTAGTGATGTAGGTTTAGGTGCTTCCTCCTCTAATTGGGGTAGCAACCTGCGCTTTGGGTAGCTCTTGGAGGGGCGTTCGAGTTCATACTCTTCGGCCGCAAGGACTTCAGTCCATCTGTCGGCTAGCAAATCTTGATCAGCTCTAAGCTGTTGCTATTTTTTCTTGAGGTTGCTCGCCGTGGCCATAAGCATGCATTTGAAATGCTCTTGTTCGACGGGATCCTCCGGCACGACAATTTCGTTGTCGTCGAGGCTTGCCTCGTCTTCGGAGGGAGGCATATAATTGTCGTCCTCGACCTCTCTGTCTGCCGCTCTCTCATGAGGGCTGGCTTCTCCATCCTCCTGTGCTGAATCTTGCTGGAGGTGGTTGTCTTCGGCACTGTCCGGGGTGTTATTATCTCCCATGCCGGAATCACCATTTTTGCTTTGGCGGGATTTAGAGCGACGCCGCTGACGCCGGCGCTTAGGCTGCTTCTTGGAGGGGTCATCATCCGCTGTTCCATCGCCATTGCCTTCTTTTGGGGTGTCCACCATGTATATATCATATGACGAGGTGGCTTTCCAGTGCCCTATAGGCACTGGTTCTTGATCGTCTCCTGCATCGGCATCCATACCGTCGATGTCTTTGGAGTCGAAGTCGAGCATGTCGGTTAAATCATCAACAGTGGCTACGAAGTGAGTGGTGGGTGGGCTTTGAATTTCTTCATCATCCGCATCCCAACCTTGCTGACCATAGTTCGGCCAGGGCTCTCCTGATAAAGAGAGAGACTTTAGTGAATTCAGAATATCGCCGAAGGGCGAGTGCTGAAAGATGTCCGCGGCAGTGAACTCCATGATCGGCGCCCAATCGGGTTCGATCGGTAGGGGCGCGGAGGGCTCGGAGTCTGGAGAGGAGTCCGGCTCCTTGGAGTCACGGGCTTCGCAGAGAATAGGGCTGGTGTTCGGCTCGATCGCCGTAGAGATTGCAGCCCCCGAGGCGGTGTCCAACCACCCATCCTCGATTGGCGCAGTTGGCTCCGAATTAAGGGTCGGAGCTGATGCGGGTGTGGCCTCCAGGGCACTGTTCGGCGACAGAGCTAGATCATGCACATCGTGACAGTGCGGCGCGCTCAGCTGCAGCTCGAATCCATCGAATATCAAGTCTCCGCGGAGGTCGGCCGTGTAGCTCAAACTTCCAAATCTGACCTAATGGCCTGGGGCGTAGCTTTCGATCTGCTCCAGATGGCCAAGCGAATTGGCCTGCATTGCAAAGCCGCCAAATACAAAGATCTGTCCAGGGAGAAAAGTCTCACCCTGGATCGCATCGTCGTTGATGATCGGAGGAGCCATCGGGCCTAAAAGTGACAACACAGAGGAACTCTCAATGAAAGCACCAATGTCGGTGTCAAAACCGGCGGATCTCGGGTAGGGGGTCCCGAACTGTGCGTCTAGGCGGATGGTAACAGGAGGCAGGGGACACAATGTTTTACCCAGGTTCAGGCCCTCTTGATGGAGGTAAAACCCTACATCCTGCTTGATTAATATTGATGATATGGGTAGTACAAGAGTAGATCTACCGCGAGATCAGAGAGGCTAAACCCTAGAAGCTAGCCTATGGTATGATTGTGTGTTCCTATGGACTAAAACCCTCCGGTTTATATAGACATCGGAGAGGGCTAGGGTTACACAGAGTCGGTTACAATGGTAGGAGATCTACATATCCGTATCGCCAAGCTTGCCTTCCACGCCAAGGAAAGTCCCTGCCGGACACGGGACGAAGTCTTCAATCTTGTATCTTCATAGTCCAGGAGTCCGGCCGAAGGTATAGTCCGGCTATCCGGGCACCCCCTAATCCAGGACTCCCTCACATAGTATAAGGCTATAAGCAGGCTGAAGACAAACTGACTGAAGAAATAGGATTGAGGAAATTGAGAAAGTCTTCAGTCAAAGTCTTCAAATATTAATGATCAAGTACTTCTACACAGAAATGAGGAAATCGAAGAGTTGAGGAAATAGAACCAATAGCTTGGTGAAGATGATGATTTGGTAGACCAGTTCTAAATGCTGTGACAGTCGTATGTCTGCTTGGAGCGGCTAGGCATTTAAACCTGAGGACACACAGTCTCGGACACACAGTCCTCACCGTATTCTCCTTGAGCTAAGGTCACACAGACCTCGCCCAATCACTCGTGGTAAGTCTTCAGGTGACTTCCAAACCTTCACAGACTCGCTCACTCGGCGATCCACAATTTCCTCTTGGATGCTCTAGACCAAGCCTCCTAACCGTCTGGAGGATGCACTGTCAGGACCCCGATTCCAAGTCACATCGATCTAGCCGGTAACACCTCATATCACTTTGTGGCCTCACGCATGGTATCCCACGGGTGACGCCTTACCATGGCCTGGGACCGTTTGCACCTTTTGGCTCACGTATATGACAGTGTCGCTAGCATCCATATGACAGAGAACCCGGGCCGACATGGCTAGTCGTGAACCCAAAGCGGCACAGACCTATGGAGACAGGCATACATGAATCGCATCGAACATGTCGGTCATCAACGAGTGATTCCGGGCTGTAGCACTGGGCTAACAGGACTCCGGGGAACCCCGGGCTGTAGCAGGCTAGGCAGGACTCCGGAAGTCACCGTGTGACATTTCCCCGAAGGGACAGACATAGGGACGAAGTGAAACACATGCCGGCCAGTCAAGTGTCCTGAGCAGTAGTGCTGGGCTAGCAGGACTCCGGTGAACTGGGCTGTAGCGGACTACTATGGCTCGAGGAACACTAGACTACATTTCCCCATAAGAAAGGCTGTCAAGGATAAACAACTAGATTGTCGGATCCCACTCATACCAAGCATTTCAATCATACACACAATATGCCTGAGATATGAGTACATACAACATGGCATCACAACAAAACTCTACAACTCAAGTACTTTATTTAAGGCTCCAGAGAGCCATACATAACATTTCATACAGATAGGGGTCACATGACCGACACTCAAGTCATACAAACATACAGCACATGCGGAAGCAACTAGTCTGAGTACAGACTCTAGAAAGAAAGAAGGCTTCTCGAAGCCTGTCTATCTACATAGGGCCCTCCATGGCCAGGATCACCACCTGGGTGGGCTAGTCACTCGTCGACGTCAAGGTCTACATAGAACCCATCGGAGGGGGCAGTGTTGTCGTCTGAAAACAATAAATAAGCAAACATGAGTACAAAGGTACTCAGCAAGTCTTACATCAGAACCTACTATACATGCTTATTCTCAAGAAGGCGGTGGGGTTGATGCAGCAAGCCAGCTTTGACTCTTGGCTAAGCTATCCTACGGAACTTCACCAGTAAAATAGTTGTTTTCGCACACGAGTCCACTACTCACCAACACAATACTCCACCGGGGATCCTCCCTCGTCATCCTACGAGAGGGCCATCCTCGGTACTCACACTTTATCTTGAGTCTTTTAGTAGTATCCATTAACTTGTCTATGAACTGTATATGCAACCAAGTAGTCCTTTACCGCGGACGCGGCTATTCGAATAGTTTTATACCCTGCAGGGGTGTACTTCGTCACACATGTTTCCACCACTTAGCATCTGCACACGACATGTGCTCGGCAGACTTCAAGCGAAAATCGACGTGGGTGTAGACCACGACCTGACTAACCTCACAAGTCTCTAGTCCAGGTTTATCGCCTATTCAGGTTCCATCCGCAAGGAAATCCGGTCGGGGTGTCCTCAACGGCCCCAAACGATGTGAACAGGGTTCCCACGACACCAAACGGGTGACTCGGTACACCGTGCCATGGTGTATCTACCGCAACATAGCCCACCCCTAGGGTCAGCGCTATGCACGGCCGCCAACACGTGTCCTACAAACACCAGAAACTAGTTGCAACTCCTGGACAGAGGCGAGAGGGGTCAGTAGTCGAGCGGGGTCATATTTCAGGGCCCAATGTGTGGTAGTAGCTGAATCTTAAATCACGCATACAGATCTCAGTGCTTAGGGACGGCCTCAATGAAACAACCCACCATGTACTCCTACATGGCCTCTCATCGATACCTTTACCAAGACATGTTCAACGCATCCCTCACATTACCGGCATAAGCATTTCACTCTAGCCCATCTCCCAGATGAACCAGACCTGACACAAATCTAAGCATAGCAGGCATAGCAAGGTAAGAATCACATACATGGCTCAATCAACTCCTACACATGCTAGTGGGTTTCATCTAGTTACTGTGGCAATGACAGGTCATGCAGAGGATAAGGTTTCAACTACCGTAGCACACAACAGTTTGAATCGCGTTGTCTTAATGCAGTAAACAAGAGCAGAAGCGAGAACATGGGTTTGTATCGGAATGATCAATGGTTGCTTGCCTGATGGAGTGGTAGTGGGATACTGCCCTTCAGTTGGATACTCGTGGATATCCTCGGAGGCAGAACCTACCACGAAGAACACATCGTAATACAATCAACACATGACGATATGCAACAATATGATGCATGCTATGACATGGCAATATGAATGTGTCTTGGCCTAATGCAAGTTATATTAGAAAGGAATGAACTCATTTGAATCAAAGATTCAAATATTAGCTCATTAAACATGGCCTTAATAGTGCTTTTCCTTATTCTGCCTAAACAGCAAGGTAACTTGTTTTGTCATGCATGAAACCATTACAGTTGGATAGATTGAATTTTTCTGATAATTTTTCATATATAATTTATCTCATTTGGAGCTATGGTTGAATTTCTATGAATTTTTGAAGTTTGAACTATTTTCTGGAATTTCCTGAATAAGAATAAATTCAGAAAATCAATTACTGCGTCAGCATTGCGTCAGGGTGACGTCAGCAGGTCAAAGGCGCCAGCCCAGGTCAAACCTGACTGGTGGGCCCCTTTTGTCAGCCTCTCAGCTAATTAGCAAAATTAGATTAGCACTAATTAGTTGTCAGTGGGGCCTGGGCCCACATGTCAGTGACTGATTTAATTAAAATTAATTAAGACTAATCCTAATTTAGTTAGCCGACCGGCCCCACCTGTCATAGACTTAGGGGGGGTCTTCCTGGGCCCACCCAGGGGTCAAACTGGGTCAACTCGCCAGCGGCTCGACGCCGACGAGGCTCGAGACGGCGGAGGGCTTCGGATTTGGTCCTCCGGTGACCAAATCGACGGCGGAGACGTGCTACGCGTAGCTGGGGCTCGTGCGCATCTAGTGGGGCAAGTGGGAGGAGCTGGGGTGGAGCGAGCTCGCCGGAATCGAGCTCGTGGCGGTGGCCGGAGTTCGGGCGAGGTCGGTTTCGAGGATACGGTGCATGGGAGGAAGAACTGGTGGTGGCTACGGGTCCCTGGTGCTGCGCTGAGCACGGTGAGGCGCTCGGACGCGTGCTTTCACGGCCGTAGCCACGACGGCGGCATGGCCGGCGGCGAGGAGCGCTCGGGCTCGGAGGGGGCGGTGGCTACGAGGCGTAATCGAGCACGGGAACTAGGGGGAAAGGAAGAGGAGCTCACAGCGGAGTCGGAGAGGGGGTCAGCGGGCTCGGGGAGGTCCTGGCGGCGGCGAATTCGACCGGAGATGGCTCGGGTGCCCGAGGTTGAAGACGAGGGCGAAGGCGGCGATGCAGGGCCTCCGGCGATGCGTGGCTCGGTGGGGAGGACGAGGGAGTCGAGGAGGAGCTAATGGGCTCGTCGGAGGGGCGAGGGGGTGTCTGTGGTGGCAACTACGGCGATCGGCGGCGAGGTACGCGCTCGGCCGTCGCGGGAGAGAGAGAGGGAGACGAGGGGGAGAGTGAGCGAGTGCGAGAGGGAGACGTGGGGGGTCGCGTGGCACTTCAGGGTGTCTCCCGGGCGTCGGCGGAAGCAGGAGGTGGCCGGCGTGTGGCCGCGGGCGCCGGCCACGCGCTCCGCGTCCTTCTGGCGCGAGGAGGACGATGACTGGCAGCGCCAGCAGGCTGGGCCGAGCCAGGTGGCTGGGCCAGCACAGGTAAGGCCCAGGTGGGCTTCTTTCTCCTCTTTTTTTATTTAGTTTCTGTTTTCTATTTAACTGCAACTGTTTAGCTTTAAATAAAATACTAAAACATTTCCAAAAATCCTGAAAATAAATGTGGCCTCTGTTTAGATTATTTCCAACAGGAAACATTTATTCCCAGAATTATTTGAGCATTTAGATTATTTTATAGCATTTAAATGCCCAAATTCAAATACTTATGATTTAATTCAATGACCTTCTGTTGACCTAGAAAATTGTGCACCAATTTTGCCAGAGGTTCTAACCTAAGACAAAGAGGGTGAACTTTTTAGAAGGGCATTTTAGGTTCATTGAAAATATTTTTAGTAAACCCTAGTTGTTTCCAAGGGGGTGTGTGTTGGGGGTTCTGTCTTCCCCAATTCAAATTTAAGAGGAATTTAAACATGATGCACATTCTAATGCTTGAACTAGCTAGGGTGTGACATGCACAGTCCTCAAAGGTAACAAGCGTCGGTTCCACACAGAAACAATCTCTTCAGTGATGCTCAATCACTTTGGGTTTGTAGGTGTTTGGGTTTGGATTTTCCTCACTTGATGATTTTCGCTCAAAGTCCTCGGAGGATGGGATGCTCTCAATGACAAGTGTCAGTTTCTCGCGGAGCAGCCAACCAGCTAGTGGTTGTAGGGGGCGGCTATTTATAGCCTAGGGAGCAACCCGACATGATAAGAGATAAATGCCCTTCAATGATATGATCGTTAGGTGGGTAGATATTTTGGGACAGCTGGCGCGTAGCACAACAACGGTCGGAAATTTGGCTATCAAATTCCTCAGGGCTATCATGTTCCTCACTTGTAGGCAATCCGCACTGGCAAATTCCTAACTCCTCAGTCAGGACACATTCCTCAGAGACCAGAAGATCTTCGTCTCTGTCACTGAAGAAATTGACTGAACTGCATGAGATTTCCAATGGCTTCACTCAAAAGGATTGGTAGGTGTAGGATTTTGAGATGAGCATCACTTGGAAACTTTTCCTTAGTATTACCTCGACCCCCTTTAACAGTACGGTGTTTCCTATGACTCAAGAAAGAGAAAAATGAAACTATGAAAACAAAAGTCTTCAAGCTTCATATTCCTCGCATGAATATCAAGTCTTCAGGATCACACCAATTTCTTCACTTTCAAAGTCTTTAGAAAGTCAAAGTCTTCAGTTGAAGATATTCATTTTTAGGGGTCGACTTTCATTGTAAATATCAAACTCCTCATAGACTTATAGACCTGTGTACACTCACAAACGCATTAGTCCCTTAACCTATAAGTCTTCAATACACCAAAATCACTAAGGGGCACTAGATGCACTTACACTTGCTAAAAAAGATCGTTGTGGAACATACCAAAGAAGTCATGTCACTAATGTTTCTGTGTTTTACTGTGAGAGTTCAATGTTTTATCTAATGTTAGCCAATTTATTTCTTTGTGTTATATCAGTTGTTGTAAATGGCTGAATTTGGTCCATTGGCTCGTTTACATGGCCTTCTTTAGAACAATGAATGATTTGAAGCACTAAAAACTCAAGACGCATGCCTCCTTGTATTTTTGTAACTCCTATCATCTTACTATCAAAATTGACGGGCACGGCAACGCGTGCCATAATGGTCTAGTGGAAGCATAAGAGAGAAGAGAATGGACAATATCGGAATGATCAAGGGGGTTTGCTTGCCTGGAAGCTCTGCTGAAAATGAAGAAGGGTCGTCGGTGATGTAGTCGATCACAGGGGCAACATCGGTCCCGGGGTCTATCAGAGAGAAGATGGGGAATAAACAGTAAATACAGAGCAAACAGATGCATCACTAAGCATGACATCATGATATGCAGTGCTAGGAGTGTTCTAACACTGTACTACATGTCACAGGCGAAGGGAGAAACATTTGGGAATGTTTTCCTGAAGTTTGGCATTTACGGACAGATGAAATGGAGGGGGACAGTCCCATGTTTGTTGTGATGGAGGCATGTGACAGGTATGTGGATGGCGTAATCGGGCTTGTCTTATTTTCCTGATCATTTTTCATATATAAAACTTTTTCATCAGAGTAATAGTTATTTTTCTATAATTTTTCAAAGTTTTAATGTTTTTCTGAAATTCCTGAAATCTTTTACCTACTATATATATATATATATTATCTTTCCGTAATAATAAATCATGGATTGACTTCGTGGGTTCACCGTCATTCTTTTTTTTCACTTCTTCCGTACGTGGTCTCTTTTGCATGTTCCTACGAGGTGGTACTATTTTCTCTACGTGTCGTCTCCTCAATCGAACTTTAAAAGAATTGTATGTCCGGGTACCGGTAGCCACGCCAGCCCATCTAACTAGCCGCGAAAAACATGGGCCTTCCTTATGGGTTGCGTGCAAGCTTTCTGATCTTAGGTCTTAGAGAAAGAAAAAAACACTACAATGCAGAATCGAGTCTGGGATCTGTCTAATTCTTTCGGCCAGGACAACCAGTTGAGATAAACATATTACGTGAAGAATAGTCCCACCTTGCAATTTTGAACACAGTAAAATCAGTTAATATACCAACTGCCATAGTAATTAACAAACAGCCGTGAAAAAAGGGCAGCTAATTATTATGGCTAAATATATGTGCCTAATTCAAAGGAAGGATGGTGTGGGCTCGGCAGAATATTTGCATGGATGGGATCCTTAATAATGGTGTGGACTCGGTTGAATATTTGAATGGATGGGATCCTTAATAAGGTAAGGAAGGATTGTGGTGGGCTTGCCAGAATATTTAAACGCTTGGGATCCTCAATAAGGTAAAAATGGATTATGTGAGGCTAATAATTAAAAGGAAGGATCTTATTATGGGCTTAATATTTAAAGGCAGTTGATTGTATGATCTGGAAAGGAATGATTTGATTATGGGCTGAATATTTGAAGATGGTTGACGAGGATTGTGTGATCCAGACAAACTTGACCACCATTGACAATGATGACGAAAAGAAGAATTAGCAACAACAATGTGTCTCTAGAAATGTACAACTTTTTGTTTCTTCAGTTGCAACGATGGCCGTTTATATCAACGCTACCGACATTTTTTCCTATCGATCTCTACAGGCCCAATAATAAAAGCAAATCACATGCTACTGAGTCAATTAAAGTCTTCCATAAAATGTATTAACATGACCATGTCATCTCATTATTCATGCTTTTTATTAATATCAATGTTATTTAGAGAGATAAGGCAGTACGTCTTCTCCTTATTACAATTGAAACCATGTTTTAGGACCTCTAGAGCTTGATAACTACTATTTACGGGTTTTTAGAATTGTTTGTGTAAAATGCCAGTATTTCCACTTTTTTATTTTGTTAATATTGTGTGACAGCGGCAGGAATCGCTGACAATTGGTGCTCACCAGCCACCCAACACATGCCAACACCACATCTACGACCATCATGGAATATATTTCAAGTCGGGAGAAGATAACCAATTTTATTTTAACTTAGAATATGACGATGAATCATAGCTCTATATAAAAAAATCAAGTTCATTTGGAATCCGTATATAACTTCCTATTGTGTGGGTCTAAAATTTTGGTGTGCATTAAATTTCGCATGACTATCATTGTGTTTTGCTCATCTAATTGTAACTAAATTTAAATACACATCAATTGTGTGTCCCGTGACGAATCAACCTGTGGTTGAGTTGGTTAGGTGGACAGTGGTATCCCTAACCCACCAGGGTTCAAATCTTGGTGCTCGCATTATTCCTCGATTTATTTCAGGATTTCCAGCGATGCGCTTTCAGTGGGAGGAGACGTTCCCGTCGACGACGAGGCGCTTGTGTCTGTACTGATGCTCAAAAAAATGTGTGTCCCGTGGCAACGCACGAGCATTTTTCTAGTCTTTTCCTATCCTAATCCTAATCTATTCCTAATAATAAAGCACGGATTGACTCTATGGGTTCACCGTCACAATGCGCTTTCTTTTCATGTCATAATACGTTTTTACGATTTGTATAGACAAAATCGTAATATAAACGAGGTGGTACTAATTCGGGGAGCCGTGTTGTGACGTCCGGATAATTAAGCTACAGTAACCCTCTACAAATGATGCCACGTCACTATGATTACTGTTGTTAATCTCGCGTTAGTTCGAAACCGATCCAACTTTAAATTTGAGTTGATGGCAAACATCAAAAGTTTTTAAAACGTTAAAACTAAAATGTTCTTACTAGTTAAAATAATCCATTGATAATTTTCATGAAGAAACCCCGCTTGAGAGAATTTCTAAAATGCCCCTATCTAATTATAGAATGCGCCAACAACATTTAAAGTGATCCAATTAAATGCTACCATAATTATAAACTTTTCCAGTTGGCCTCAAACTTTTTGAGCAACCTCAGAATATTCCAAACAATTTATGTACTAAGTTTTATATTTTGTAAAAATCGTTTGGACACTCTCTTAATTAGAAAACAGTGGCTAAAAATAAATAAAAATAGAAAATTATAAGATGAGAAGTAAGTGGAAGTTTACCTGTTGGACTGGGCCTTAAGTCAACAGTGCAGGCCCAGCCCAGATCCTCATTGTCCCCTTCCTCTGTTCATTGAACAGAGGTGTGGCTGCCCTCCATGGAGCCGTGGCCGCGCCTGGCCACGTGCCGGCCATCCGTTCCCCATGGATGCCTACTTAGCCATCCCCATCGCCCCGCAGACGAACCCTAGCACCTCACTCCCCCTCTCATTCTTCCTCTTGCTCACGGACTCACCCGTGAAGCGCCGACGCCGCCGTCACCGCGCACGCCGTCGATTCCGCGACCATCGTCCTCCCCGGCGCCTGAAGCCCTGTCCACGGACTCCGTCGGCCTCCTCTTCCTCCTCTATGAGCACTACTTCGAGCTGGAATGCGCCAAGTCGAGCGGACCAACCTCTTCTTCTTCTTCGGCCGCCGGACCTCCCCGTTAAATTTGGCATCGTCTGCTGCTCCCGGACACCACCGAGCCTCCCCCGGGCCCGCTTTGCACCTCTACAGCCGCGACGTGAGCTCCCCTCGATGCCCCATCTGATCCTCCCTCAGATTAGGCCATATGATAGACGCTAGACGCCCCGCCCGTGCTCGCTTAGCGTTCCCGCTCACCAAGCACCGTCCGCGCCCGCGGGCCTTCCTGCCACGCGCCCCACGCCCCGGACAGCATGCGTGCGGCGGCACCCTTGATCGTGGCTCCCCTACCGCTCGACCGCTCCCGTCTGCAGCGCCGCCTCGCTTGAAGCTCCGTTCCCTGGCCCCTGCCCGCTGCACCTGCGACTACCTGCCGGCGCCAGCTGCGCCCCCCTTTTTTTTGCCTGCTGCCCCGTAGCGCCCTGCCTGGCGGGCAGGCGCTCGTTGCCCGGCTCCGGCCCGAATCCACCTGCGCTGCTGCTGCCGCCTTTCACCGCCTGCCTGCGCTGCCGCCGACCGCGTCTGCGCCACTCGGTCCCGCTCGACCTCGCTGCTGCCGCCGCCCGCGCAACCCTCCCTCCGCCTTGCCGTTGCTGCTACGGCCGGTGCCCGACGGCGCCCCGCGCCATGCGCGCCCCGCGAGCCATGGTTGCTCCTGTGCCACAACCTCCCCGCCCCGCTCCTCCACCTGCTTGCCTTCCCCCTGCGCTTCTGCCTGCCCGACACCCTGTGTTTGGCAGCCGCTCGGTCGCCTACGGCCGCGCCTGCCGGTGCCCCACCCGCGGCCGCTCAGGCACCGCTCGGCCTCCACCCCGTCCGGTTCCGGCGCCCGCACGAGGCCGGGCCACTCCCCGATAGCCCAACGCCCGAGTGGCTTCGTTGCCACTTGCAAGTGGGGCCCTCAACCCCCTTTTCCAAAAAAGAGAAGTCAAAAAATATATAAAAAATAACTAAAAATAATTAATCAATTAGTTAATTAATCCTGATTAATTAACTTGCTAATTAAAACACTAATATGTCACTGACTAATGGGGCCCACACTTAAATAATCCTATTTAGTTTAAACAAATCCTATTTAACCTTTGTCTCAATAATTAGGTGGGTCCCATTGGACCCACTGGTTAGGTTTGACTCTAGTCAACTGAGTTTGACCTGCTGACGTCATGGTGATGTCATGCTGACATCACCTTTCACTGTTCTGGATAATGTTCGATTTAATTAATTAAATAAATTTCAGAAATACATAAAACTTTGATAAATCATAGAAAATAAATCGTAACTGGGATCAAAATACTTTGTACATGAAAGTTGCTCAGAACGATGAGACGAACTCGAATACGCAATCCGTTCGTTCGTCACACGTCCCTAGCATAGCGTACACGTGACTTTCCCCTCCGAATCATCTGTCCGAAAATGCAAAACACCGGAGATCTTTTCCTGGATGTTTCCCCCCTTCACCGGTACCACCTCATACCGCGTTAGGGCACCCCTAGCACCGCTACTTGTCATGTCATGCATTGCTATGCATTTGTTTGCTTAATATTTATTGTTTCTTCCCCCTCTTCTCTCGCTAGACACCGAGACTGACGCCGCTGCTGGTGCCCCGATCAACTACGGTATTGACGACCCCTCTCTCTTGCCAGAGCAACCAGGCAAGCCCTCCCCTTGATCACCAGATATCGCCTACTCTCCTCTATACTGCTAGCATTAGAATAGTGTAGCATGTTACTGCTTTCCGTTAATCCTATACTGCTGCATAGCATGTCCTTGCTACTACTGTTGTTACCTTTACCTGCTATCCTACTGCTTAGTATAGGATGCTAGTGTTCCATCAGTGGCCCTACACTCTTGTCCGTCTGCCATGCTATACTACTGGGCTGTGATCACTTCGGGAGGTGATCACGGGCATATACTATATACTTTACGCTGTTACATTACCGGTGATACTGTTTGGAGATGGGGGCTGAAGGGGCAGGTGGCTCCATCCAGGTAGTGGTGGGCCTGAGTTCCCGACGGCCCCCGACTGTTACTTTGAGGCGGAGCGACAGGGCAGGTTGAGACCACCTAGGAGAGAGGTGGGCCTGGCCCTAGTCGGCGTTCGCGGTTACTTCAAAATAACACGCTTAACGAGATCTGGGTATTTGATCTGAGTCTGGCTACTGGCCTATACGCACTAACCATCTACGCGGGGACAGTTATGGGCACTCGACGTCGTGGTATCAGCCGAAGCCTTCGTGATGTCAGCGACTGAGCGGCGCACGCCGGGTTGGACTGGAACGCCTACTCTTGTATAAGGGAGGCTAGGTCTGCTCACCGGCCGCGTACGCAACGTGCAGGTGTGCAATGGGCGATGGGCCCAGACCCCTGCGCCATAGGATTTAGACCGGCGTGCTGACCTCTCTGTCGTGCCTAGGTAGGGTTGCGACGTGTTGATCTTCCGAGGCCGGGCATGACCCAGGAAAGTGTGTCCGGCCAAATGGGATCGAGCGTGTTGGGTTATGTGGTGCACCCCTGCAGGGAAGTTAATCTATTCGAATAGCCATGATCTTCGGTAACAGGACGACTTGGAGTTGTACCTTGACCTTATGAAAACTAGAACCGGATACTTAATAAAAAACACCCTTCCAAGTGCCAGATACAACCGGTGATCGCTCTCTCACAGGGCGACGAGGGGAGGATCATCGGTTAGGATGCTATACGATGCTACTTGGTGAACTTACCATCTACTCTCTTCTACATGCTGCAAGATGGAGGTTGGCCAGAAGCGTAGTCTTCGATAGGACTAGCTATCCCCCTCTTATTCCGGCATTCTGCAGTTCAATCCACATATGATAGCCTTATTCCATTTGATACCAATGCATACCTATGTAGTGTTAGCTCCTTGCTTGCGAGTACTTTGGATGAGTACTCACGGTTGTTTTGCTCCCTCTTTTCCCCTTTTCTATACCCGATTGCTGCGACCAGATGATGGAGCCCAGGAGCCAGACGCCACCGTCGACGATGACTACTACTACTCGGGAGGTGCCTACTACTACGTGCAGCCCACTGACGACGACCAGGAGTAGTTTAGGAGGATCCCAGGCAGGAGGCCTGCGCCTCTTTCGATCTGTATCCCAGTTTGTGCTAGCCTTCTTAAGGCAAACTTGTTTAACTTATGTCTGTACTCAGATATTGTTGCTTCCGCTGACTCGTCTATGATCGAGCTCTTGTATTCGAGCCCTCGAGGCCCTTGGCTTGTAATATGATGCTTGTATGACTTATTTTATTTGTAGAGTTGTGTTGTGATATCTTCCCATGAGTCCCTGATCTTGATCGTACACGTTTGCATGTATGATTAGTGTACAATTAAATCGGGGGTGTCACAAGTTGGTATCAGAGTCGACTGCCTGTAGGAATCCCCCTTCCACACTCCTTGGCCGAAGTCGAGTCTAGTCACTGAAAAAGTTTTACTAACATGGTTGTGTGCCTTACGGGCCCACATTGCCATTTGGGTGGTATTAGGATCTTTTACTCCTCGTCTATACTCTGGGACTCTGATCTCTCTTCTATTCGGGTTAAATGATTGTGCTAACTCTAACTCTAGGTTCTCGTAAATGCTTTCTCCTGAAGAGCCCCTTCATTCCAGATGATGGCCTGCTTCACCAGAAGATTCCGAAGATACTCTCCATTATTCTTTCGAGAATCCTTTGTGCCCACCGCTTTGCAGCTCTTTGCCATAGAAATACTCTTACGGATAATTTCTCACACTTATTGAGTATCCGCTCATCCCCAGTTGATTCATGTATTTCACAAGAGTCTTCGAAATACCATTCGATCCCCGAAAATCCTCACCAGCCTATTGCTCTTGTAATTCTTGCTTGCTTGCATTATGATTAACCTCGTAAGTATGGTAATCTTATTGGCATCCTTAGTCATTATCATTTTGAGTCTGTTGAATCAATATGTTGCGAATGCTTGCATTCCTTAATCAAATCCTTCATTTCATCCTTCTGGCTCAGACGCATTTTAAACATGAGCTGGATCTCGACCAATCAAATTACCATCGACTGTACCTCTAAGGCTATTCAACTTATCCATCCTTAATCAGAGCGTTTACTTCTGATCCCTTGATTTGGAAATCATAATTCCTTTGCATTTGAGCTTTGAGTTAGTCAGTTGTTTCTATAATCTGATCTCCTTGCATTCTTCTTCCTCTACTTGAGTATCGATGCTCACGTCAGATCCCTTGTGGATCACCAGATCCTTTGTTGGATTTTATCCGACATCGTCCTCATATTCAATAAGCTTGTGAGCCTTTCCTCGGATACATAATGCCTTTGGTAGATTGTATCCTCTGCTTTGTCAACCATGCTCTACTTTCGAGCTTGTGTTATTTACTTCCGAAGTTTGTGGTTTATGTTTCTACGATGCCCCGATGGGTTGAACCTATGCCTTCCTTAATCCGTGTGAACCCGAGAGTTATCACGAGTCATACTCTTCTAGTGTCCTGCCAAATAAAATTTCAAACATTACAACTTCTTTGAAAATGAGAAGTGAATGAATGGTCATGCATTGGAGAAGTGGGAGTCGACCTTGAACTTTGTGTTCATGCCCATGGACCCGAGGTGGAACTTATCATGGAAGCTTCTCGTAGTAATAATAATCCCCTTGTTATAACTTCTTCTCTTATCTATGCTTGGTCTTTTGCGACCGTGGTTTCGACCATATTGTTCTTCTTTGATCCCATTTCTTGGTTAAGTTTAAGTGCTTGCCTTCTGCAAATGATTTCACTTGTCCAACCTCTATCCCGCTCTACCCTTGAGTATACCCTCTGGTGCCGCGAGAATATCATTAAACTACATAACTTCTTATGAGTTCTTCATCAAGTACTACATTCTCACTGATTACAATTTTTCATGGGCTCTGAGTTATTAAACACTCAAAGACACCGGTAACTGAACCGAGTCCGCACTACGGTTCAACAACTCTTAGTAATCTTCTTTAAGTGCAAGTTTGTACCCGATCACGCCATTCCTGGTCTGTTTGGCTATATCATTATCGTGCTAAATTTTAACTATGCTACATGGTCCTTCTTCCCGGAGCACAATTTTTGACGATGAGCTAAGCTTACGTCGATCTTCCTCATCATATCTTTTTGCTTTGGACAACAAGCTTTGTTGGAGTTTGTGTCATACCCTTGGTTCCATTAACCTTTCGCTTCATCATCCCTTTCAACTTGATGTCATCGCCGACCGATTACATCTTCATGAGATCTCTCGACAAATGTGTCGTGATCATCATGAGCATTCTGAGCTCTTCCAAGATATCAATTGAATTCATGATGAGAAATACAATCCTTGCCCTCGATGATTTTTTTTATCATCGACCACTTTATTGCCTTCTGTTCAACACAAACTTGTTCGTGTTTTGTGTTATACCTTGAGATCCTTGCTATCCAGCATTTGTTCTTCTTTACCTTGGAGTATTACCATCTTTTATGTCAAGAATGTCATGAGAATTTCACAACCTCTTAAGAATTCTTGATACAGGTGATCCTTCTTGCCATATCCGTTCATTCCTTGGTCCCCGTGTTGATTCTAATCAGAATACCGGCAATTGAACTTTGAGGTGTGAATTCAAAACTTCTAGCAACCCTATTGCTTTGAAGTGAATGATTGATAGTTTCATTTTAATTCTTTTGTTCATTAAGTCACGATTCTAACATTGTTCGTGCGACCCAGCCCATATTTAGGGTGCACCTTTCAACCAATGTTTAAATTGGGTATGTTTCCTCGAGCATACCTCATTGTATCATTTTATCTGACAATTGTCATCCTCTTGTTCACCTAATTGTGGAGATCCATCTTTTGGAAATCTCAATGAATTGTCGCTGAGTTCATCAGCCACCCCTTCATCTTCTCCTTGGTTAAATGGTGAACTCATGATTCAGGACTTGCCTTCATAGTTCATTTCCCGAGAATCTTGCAACGCCATCCCGTCAATGTGTTGCACCTCTTCTTCTCATCCCGAGTCTGAAGTATCCTCACACCCATCGTAACTGGATCTCGATCTGATATGATGGTTGGGACATATTCCCAAGAGTTATAGCATTGGCCTTTAAACCGATAAGGTGATGTCATGCCTAGCACACCTGGCCGGAGGCCCTATTGTTATAGATTCCTTTCAGTAAGGTTATCCATTCTTCCATGAGGAAATCGTAAGACTTATTCTACTAGTTATTCCTGATGGATCCTTTGTGTATCCAAGGTCTGACCTTTGCTTGAAACCCTGTCAATGCTATCTCGAAGCATGTCTATGGTACTCCGATTTTCAACAAGAACATTTGGAGCCCAATGCTGAATGCTTCTTGCTCAATTATCCAAACACCATGGTATGGGTAATGTCATGAAATTCCTCTCCCATTACCTAAATGGTATTCTATGTTATATCCTGACATGGATATCATGCTCTACTTGTCCTTGGGAAGGATATACCCTCGAAATATGTGTGTATACACATTTTCCTTTCCATTGTTCTATTTAAACCTGATAATCACTTTTCCTTTCCATTGATTTGTTTAACCTTCCTTGTGATCCATAGGATCTAAGCAGTAATATTCTTCTGCTTATGTAAACACCTTGGTGTACAACCATGTCAGTAAGACCCTGTTGAAATTGTCGATAGCATTCCGGTCACCACCGATGGACGAGAACTTTGCCTATTGGTTCGCCTCGTTCAACGAGCAGGAAAATGGTTCTCTTTGTCCCTCGCCCTTGGTACCAACATTGTTGCCGACATAACTGATAGGCTACCCTCTGACATGCCTTGCTATTGTGACCGTGCAAGATGTCACCGCTCCTTTTTTTAACCCACATGGTGGGCCCATAACCCACAGTTCCACAGGATCGAAACCTGACTCTCCTGTACACCCTGTTGTCAAAATTATTCCTCGCGCTTGACTTCGTATGTAATTCACGGTCCACCTGCCTATTGATCTATTCAGGTATCAGATGCAATGCTTATTCACATTGCTCTAAACCCCTTCAACACTTCGTTTCAGGCATCGAACGATTGCCTGCCCGCTCGAAACTTCCCATGATACCTCCTTACTTTGCTCTCAATGTTTTCTTAAGTTTCAATTCGAGAGTTACTTTCCGCCACCTTCCCCGATGTTAACTACCAGATAGTCAACCTTGCAGAGGTCCGTTCTTACAGAATAACCACCCCTTGTCCTTTCATAAGTACGATGAAATTTCCGAAGAAAGGATGATGACTTCATCATGATGACCTGAAGCAGAGAAATGAAGACATCAATATAATGGATCGACCTCTTCGAGAAGAGCAGACAAGAACGAGAAGATCCGTTAGAATTTCGTAACCAGAACTTTCCCCCTTACTCCACCCCTTAAATCTCGGAGCGAGATTTCTTGTAGTGGAGGAGAATTGTGACGTCCGGATAATTAAGCTACAGTAACCCTCTACAAATGATGCCACGTCACTATGATTACTGTCGTTAATCTCGCGTTAGTTCGAAACCGATCCAACTTTAAATTTGAGTTGATGGCAAACATCAAAAGTTTTCAAAACATTAAAACTAAAATGTTCTCACTAGTTAAAATAATCCATTGATAATTTTCATGAAGAAAACCCGCTTGAGAGAATTTCTAAAATGCCCCTATCTAGTTATAGAATGCGCCAACAACATTTAAAGTGGTCCAATTAAATGCTACCATAATTATAAACTTTTCTAGTTGGCCTCAAACTTTTTGAGCAACCTCAGAATATTCCAAAGAATTTATGTACTAAGTTTCATATTTAGTAAAAATCATTTGGACACTCTTTTAATTAGAAAACAGTGGCTAAAAATAAATAAAAAATAATAATTATAAGATGAGAAGTAAGTGGAAGTTTACCTGTTGACTGGGCCTTAAGTCAACAGTGCAGGCCCAGCCCAGATCCTCATTGTCCCCTTCCTCTGTTCATTGAACAGAGGCGTGGCCGCCCTCCATGGAGCCGTGGCCGCGCCTGGCCACGTGCCGGCCATCCGTTCCCCGTGGATGCCTACTTAGCCATCCCCATCGCCCCGCAGACGAACCCTAGCACCTCACTCCCCCCTCTCATTCTTCCTCTTGCTCACGGACTCACCCGTGAAGCGCCGATGCCGCCGTCACCGCGCACGCCGTCGATTCCGCGACCATCGTCCTCCCCGGTGCCTGAAGCCCTGTCCACGGACTCCGTCGGCCTCCTCTTCCTCCTCTATGAGCACTACTTCGAGCTGGAATGCGCCAAGTCGAGCGGACCAACCTCTTCTTCCTCTTCGGCCGCCAGACCTCCCCATTAAATTTGGCATCGTCTGCTGCTCCCGGACACCACCGAGCCTCCCCCGGGCCCGCTTTGCACCTCTACAGCCACGATGTGAGCTCCCCTCGATTCCCCATCTGATCCTCCCTCAGATTAGGCCATATGATAGACGCTAGACGCCCCGCCCGTGCTCGCTTAGCGTTCCCGCTCACCAAGCACCGTCCGCGTCCGCGGGCCTTCCTGCCACGCGCCCCACGCCCCGGACAGCATGCGTGCGGCGGCACCCTTGCTCGTGGCTCCCCTACCGCTCGACCGCTCCCGTCTGCAGCGCCGCCTCGCTTGAAGCTCCGTTCCCTGGCCCTTGCCCGCTGCACCTGCGACTACCTGCCGGCGCCAGCCGCGCCCCTCCTTTTTTTCGCCTGCTGCCCCGTAGCGCCCTGCCTGGCGGGCAGACGCTCGTTGCCCGGCTCCGGCCCGAATCCACCTGCGCTGCTGCTGCGGCCTTTCACCGCCTGCCTGCGCTGCCGCCGACCACGTCTGCGCCATTCGGTCCCGCTCGACCTCGCTGCTGCCGCCACCCGCGCAACCCTCCCTCCACCTTGCCGTTACGGCCGGCGCCCGACGGTGCCCCGTGCCATGCGCGCCCCGCGAGCCGTGGTTGCCCCTGTGACACAACCTCCCCGCCCCGCTCCTCCACCTGCTTGCCTTCCCCCTGCGCTTCTGCCTGCCCGACACCCTGTGTTTGGAAGCCGCTCGGTCGCCTACGGCCGCGCCTGCCGGCGCCCCACCCGCGGCCGCTCAAGCACCGCTCGGCCTCCACCCCGTCTGGTTCCGGCGCCCGCACGAGGCCGGGCCACTCCCCGATAGCCCAACGCCCGAGTGGCTTCATTGCCACTTGCAAGTGGGGCCCTCTACCCCCTTTTCCAAAAAAAGAGAAGTCAAAAAATATATAAAAAATAACTAAAAATAATTAATCAATTAGTTAATTAATCCTGATTAATTAACTTGCTAATTAAAACACTAATATGTCACTGACTAATGGGGCCCACACTTAAATAATCATATTTAGTTTAAACAAATCCTATTTAACCTTTGTCTCAATGATAGGTGGGTCCCACTGGACCCACTGGTTAGGTTTGACTCTAGTCAACTGAGTTTGACCTGCTGACCTCATGGTGATGTCAAGCTGACATCACCTTTCACTGTTCTGGATAATGTTTGATTTAATTAATTAATTAAATTTCAGAAATACATAAAACTTTGATAAATCATAGAAAATAAATCGTAACTGGGATCAAAATACTTTGTACATGAAAGTTGCTCAGAACGATGAGACGAACTCGAATACGCAATCCGTTCGTCCATCACACGTCCCTAGCATAGCGTACACGCGACTTTCCCCCTCCGAATCATCTGTCCGAAAACGCAAAACACGGGAGATCTTTTCCTGGATGTTCCCCCCCTTCACCGGTACCACCTCATACCGCGTTAGGGCACCCCTAGCACCGCTACTTGTCATGTCATGCATCGCTATGCATCTGTTTGCTTAATATTTATTGTTTCTTCCCCCTCTTCTCTCGCTAGACACCGAGACTGACGCCGCTGCTGGTGCCCCGATCGACTACGGTATTGACGACCCCTCTCTCTTGCCAGAGCAACCAGGCAAGCCCTCCCCTTGATCACCAGATATCGCCTACTCTCCTCTATACTGCTTGCATTAGAATAGTGTAGCATGTTACTGCTTTCCGTTAATCCTATACTGCTGCATAGCATGTCCTTGCTACTACTGTTGTTACCTTTACCTGCTATCCTACTGCTTAGTATAGGATGCTAGTGTTCCATCAGTGGCCCTACACTCTTGTCCGTCTGCCATGCTATACTACTGGGCTGTGATCACTTCGGGAGGTGATCACGGGCATATACTATATACTTTACACTGTTACATTACCGGTGATACTGTTTGGAGATGGGGGCTGAAGGGGCAGGTGGCTCCATCCAGGTAGTGGTGGGCCTGAGTTCCCGACGGCCCCCGACTGTTACTTTGAGGCGGAGCGACAGGGCAGGTTGAGACCACCTAGGAGAGAGGTGGGCCTGGCCCTAGTCGGCGTTCGCGGTTACTTCAAAATAACACGCTTAACGAGATCTGGGTATTTGATCTGAGTTTGGCTACTGGCCTATACGCACTAACCATCTACGCGGGGACAGTTATGGGCACTCGACGTCGTGGTATCAGCCGAAGCCTTCGTGATGTCAGCGACTGAGCGGCGCACGCCGGGTTGGACTGGAACGCCTACTCTTGTATAAGGGAGGCTAGGTCTGCTCACCGGCCGCGTACGCAACGTGCAGGTGTGCAATGGGCGATGGGCCCAGACCCCTGCGCCATAGGATTTAGACCGGCGTGCTGACCTCTCTGTCGTGCCTAGGTAGGGTTGCGACGTGTTGATCTTCCGAGGCCGGGCATGACCCAGGAAAGTGTGTCCGGCCAAATGGGATCGAGCGTGTTGGGTTATGTGGTGCACCCCTGCAGGGAAGTTAATCTATTCGAATAGCCATGATCTTCGGTAACAGGACGACTTGGAGTTGTACCTTGACCTTATGAAAACTAGAACCGGATACTTAATAAAAAACACCCTTCCAAGTGCCAGATACAACCGGTGATCGCTCTCTCACATGGCGACGAAGGGAGGATCATCGGTTAGGGTTATGCTATACGTTGCTACTTGGTGAACTTACCTTCTGCTCTCTTCTACATGCTGCAAGATGGAGGTGGCCAGAAGTGTAGTCTTCGATAGGACTAGCTATCCCCCTCTTATTCCGGCATTCTGCAGTTCAATCCACATATGATAGCCTTATTCCATTTGATACCAATGCATACCTATGTAGTGTAGCTCCTTGCTTGCGAGTACTTTGGATGAGTACTCACGGTTGTTTTGCTCCCTCTTTCCCCTTTTCTATACCCGATTGCTGCGACCAGACGATGGAGCCCAGGAGCCAGATGCCACCGTCGACGACGACTACTACTACTCGGGAGGTGCCTACTACTACATGCAGCCCACTGACGACGACCAGGAGTAGTTTAGGAGGATCCCAGGCAGGAGGCCTGCGCCTCTTTCGATCTGTATCCCAGTTTGTACTAGCCTTCTTAAGGCAAACTTGTTTAACTTATGTCTGTACTCAGATATTGTTGCTTCCGCTGACTCATCTATGATCGAGCTCTTGTATTCGAGCCATCGAGGCCCCTGGCTTGTAATATGATGCTTGTACGACTTATTTTATTTGTAGAGTTGTGTTGTGATATCTTCCCGTGAGTCCCTGATCTTGATCGTACACGTTTGCGTGTATGATTAGTGTACGATTAAATCGGGGGCGTCACACGTGTGTAGTTTCGTCCGTCGTCAAACGTTTTGTGATCCCAACGCGCACCCGTGCCAGAGCAAACCCTACCCGAGCAAATCCTCCCGCACACCGTGCCCCCACCGCACCCATCGTCCCCAATCCCGCACGCGTCGCCGCCCCCGTCGCCCAAACTGCCATGGCCCATCACCTCCACACGCCGCCGAGCTGCAGCGCCGGCAGCTGCCACTGCCGCAGCCTCGCAGGGTTAGGGACGAAGGGCACGACCTAGCCAAGGGACGGCCATGGAGGGCAGCATGCACGAGAAGGGGAGCCAAAGGGAAGGAAGGAGGGCAGCAGGCACGAGAAGGGCATCCAAAGGGAAGGAAGGAGGGCGGCGTGACGGCCGAAAGCTTCACCGAAACCAGGCGGACGGCGGCGCTTCCGCGCGAGGCATGACGGGGGGTAGGGGCGGGCCTGTTGGGGAACTTAGCAGAATTTTAAAATTTTCTACGCATCACCAAGATCAATCTATGGAGTCATCTAGCAACGAGGGAGAGAAGAGTGCATCTACATACCCTTGTAGATCGCGAGCGGAAGCGTTCAAGAGAACGGGGTTGATGGAGTCGTACTCGTCGTGATCCAAATCACCGATGACCTAGCGCCGAACGGACGGCACCTCCGCGTTCAACACACATACGGTTGGGAATACGTCTCCTCCAACTTGATCCAGCAAGGGGAAGGAGAGGTTGATGGAGATCCGGCAGCACGACGTCGTGGTGGTGGAAGCAACGGTGATCTCGGCAGGGCTTCGCCAAGCTCAGGGAGAGGGAGGAGTGTCACGGGAGGGAGAGGGAGGCGCCAGGGGCTAGGGTGCGGCTGCCCTCCCTCACCCCCACTATATATAGGACCCCTAGGGGGCGCCGGCCCTAGGAGATGCAATCTCCAAGGGGGCGGCGGCCAAGGGGGGTGGAGTGCCCCCCAAGCCAAGTGGGGCGCCCCCACCCCTAGGGTTTCCAACCCTAGGCGCAGGGGGAGGCCCAAGGGGGGCGCACCAGCCCACTAGGGGCTGGTTCCCCTCCCACTTCAGCCCATGGGGCCCTCCGAGAAAGGTGGCCCCACCCGGTGGACCCCCGGGACCCTTCCGGTGGTCGCGGTACAATACCGATTACCCCCAAAACTTTCCCAATGGCCGAAACTTGACTTCCTATATATAAATCTTCACCTCCGGACCATTCCGGAACTCCTCGTGACGTCCGGGATCTCATCCGGGACTCCGAACAACTTTCGGGTTACCGTATACTAATATCTCAACAACCCTAGCGTCACCGAACCTTAAGTGTGTAGACCCTACGGGTTCGGGAGACACGCAGACATGACCGAGATGACTCTCCGGTCAATAACCAACAGCGGGATCTGGATACCCATGTTGGCTCCCACATGCTCCTCGATGATCTCATCGGATGAACCACGATGTCGAGGATTCAATCAATCTCGTATACAATTCCCTTTGTCAATCGGTACGTTACTTGCCCGAGACTCGATCGTAGGTATCCCAATACCTCGTTCAATCTCGTTACCGGCAAGTCACTTTACTCGTACCGTAATGCATGATCCCGTGATCAACCAATTGGTCACATTGAGCTCATTATGATGATGCATTACCGAGTGGGCCCAAAGATACCTCTCCATCATACGAAGTGACAAATCCCAGTCTCGATTCGTGCCAACCCAACAGACACTTTCGGATATACCCGTAGTGTACCTTTATAGTCACCCAGTTACGTTTTGACGTTTGGCACACCCAAAGCACTTGTAACGCCCCGTGACCGATGTGCCAGGTGTCCTCCAGTTATTCGCCGTCATTGCCATGTCATGTGCTTGCGTGTTGCATATTGTCATGTCATCATGTGCATTGCATCATCATGTTTTTGAAACTTGCATTCGTCCCGGTCTCCTCATTCTTTCCGTTGTCCATTCTGAGCCCAGACACAGTTGCACGCGCTCGCGGCATGTCCGAAATAGTATTTTATAAGTGGCCGGAAAATGTTCTCGGAATGGGATGAAAGTTGGTGTGCGGTGTTGTTTTGTTGTTAGTAGACCGCCTGCCAAGTTTCATCGCATTCGGAGTCCGTTTGACGCCCCAACGGATAACTATAGCGGCATTATAGCCGGTCTAATGTCGGACGTTTTCGGTCTCCGGAAACCGTGCCGGGCTGCATCTCTCCCCTCTTCTCTCAGACCAACTCGCTCTTCACAATCCGCCAGACCCAACCTAACCTCTCTCGCCAGCCCGCGACCCTGCTCGCGCGCGCGTCCGAAAGTTGTCCCGGACCCGACCAGAGCAGTCGCCACCGTCGTGTCCGGATCATCCCCAAACGTCTACAAAACATCACCGTTTTATCATTTGGATTTCCTAACCCATTTATTCTCGACCGTCGAATTTCAATCAGATGATCCAAACGCCCCTCTTTCCCTATATATATAGACTCCCTAGTCTAATTTAGGACCTAACCCTAAATTTTAGGCCTCATGTCCCATCCACCCATCGTCGCCGCCGCCACTACACCAAATCCCCCTTGGGATCTCCCCTGCCAGTTCCCCCCCAACCAGCCTCCACCTTCCCCTCGCTCCATTCCACGCCCGAGCTCCTCCATCCACCCGCACGCAACCAGCATCTACCTCCTCCCGATCTGCCTCCTCTCGCAGAGGCACTCACCTCGACCCCGAGCGGATCAAGCCAGCCATCCCCGCCGGCGATGGGCAACACCGGACCAGCAGGACTGGGCCTTCCTCTCCCTCCTCCCCTCTGTTGTTTCCTTGTGCTCCCCGGCTCTCTCTATCACGATCTCCCTCTCTCTCTGTTTTTCATCAGCTGCAGCTCGCCGTCGCCTTGGTCAACTCTCGCCGGAGCTCCGTCCACGCCCCATTGGCCGGATCCGGCCCGGAGACAAGCAGATCCCTTCATCCTCGGCGAGCTCCGCCTCCCGTTCCCGTCGCTCCGCCATGCGCCAAGTTCCCTGTCGTCGTGCCCTGCTTCTGCATCCTCCCGCTCATCTCTGTGCGTGCTGAAAACGAGTGAGCCGCCGCCTGCATTGACCTGCTGCTTCAAGGACGAGGACACCCAGCGACTAGCGCCCAAGTCGACTCCCTTGCATCGCCTGTTGCCGCGCCAAGTCCACCGGCAAGCCGCCGCGCCAAGTCCGCCTGCAAGCCGCTCCAGCACCGCTGCTCCTCTGCTTCTCTGTCGAACAGAGGGCGCCGCGCCCGTATCCTCCCCGCCTCGCGAGTCTGGGCCGGCCAGCGCCAAGCCAGGCCCAGTCGGGCCAGAGCTGCGCCGCCCTTGCTGGCCTTCCTCCTCACCAGCTGGGCCTCAGCCCATGGTGAGCCTCCGCTGCGCCCCCCTTCTTTGTTGGCCCTGTTCCAGATCCGGCCTGTGTGGGTTTTTTTTAGGTTCTGCGATTAAGTTATTTTCCGGAGTTTGCCAGTTTTATAGTTTAGCCCTCAAACATCATGCATATCATAACTTCAGAACCGTGCATCGGTTTAAAACAAATTATATATGAAACTAGCTTAGAATTTTGTGTAGATTAATAATTTGCAACTTTCATCTATGTTTAAAATGTTTAAAATGCTGTTTGTTTAAATTTGCTTAAATAACTTGCTAAAATGATTTAATTCATAACTAAATAACCGTAACTCGGATTTAAATAAACTTTATATGTAAATGGGGTAGAAAAATGCCTAGTTTAACATGGTCTAGTTGTTTTGCATGTTTAACAACTCTAAAATTTGTGTTTAGGGCAGAACCGCACCAAATCTAAAATATGCATATGGGGATTTACCGGGTTTGGTGTTTGTTATATCCGGCCCCATTTAAATTGTTTAGATGGTATAGTTTTGTTTTGCTTCACCTCTTGCCATGTTTAACAACATTTAATATTGTTGGGTACATAAACGAGATCGAACTAAATAACTTGTTGTGGTGTTTCTTCAATATGCAACTCCGTTGCATAATGAGCTCCACTTAATTTGTAGGATTGTTTGTGCATTTTGCCATGCCATGCCTCATTAAACCGGACATGCGTCATACTTGTTTGCGCATCGTGCCATGCTTATGTCGTGGTTTTTTACTATGTTGTGTGCTTCTTTTCGATGTTGCTTCTTCGGGTTGGTTCCGGTAACGTCGCGTTTGTGAGGATCCATTCGACTACGTCCGTGTGTCTTCTTCATGGACTCGTTCTTCTTCCTTGCGGTATTTCAGGCAAGATGACCATACCCTCGAAATCACTTCTATCTTTGCTTGCTAGTTCCTCGCTCTTTTGCTATGCCTATGATGCGATACCTACCACTTGCTTATCATGCCTCCCATATTATTGAACCAAGCCTCTAACCCACCTTGTCCTAGCAAACCGTTGATTGGCTATGTTACCGCTTCGCTCAGCCCCTCTTATAGCGTTGTTAGTTGCAGGTGAAGATTGAAGTTTGTTCCTTGTTGGAACATGGAGATGTTGTTCCTTGTTGGAACATGTTTACTTGTTGGGATATCACAATATATCTTATTTAATTAATGCATCTATATACTTGGTAAAGGGTGGAAGGCTCGGCCTTATGCCTGGTGTTTTGTTCCTGTCAGGACCCCGATTCCAAGTCACATCGATCTAGCCGGTAACACCTCATATCACTTTGTGGCCTCACACACGGTATCCCACGGGTGTCGCCTTACCATGGCCCGGGACCGTTTGCGCCTTTTGGCTCACGTATATGATAGTGTCGCTAGCATCCATATGACAAAGAACCCGGGCCGACATGGCTAGTCATGAACCCAAAGCGGCACAGACCTATGGAGACAGGCATACATGAATCACATCGAGCATGTCGGTCATCAGCGATTGATTCCGGGCTGTAGCACTGGGCTAACAGGACTCCGGGGAACCCGGGCTGTAGCAGGCTAGGCAGGACTCCGGAAGTCACAGCGTGACATTTCCCCGAAGGGACAGACATAGGAACGAAGTGAAACACATGCCGCCCAGTCAAGTGTCCTGAACAGTAGTGCTAGGCTAGCAGGACTCCGGTGAACCGGGCTGTAGTGGACTACTATGGCTCGAGGAACACTAGACTACATTTCCCCATAAGAAAGGCTGCCAAGGATAAAAAAATAGATTGTCGGATCCCACTCATACCAAGCATTTCAATCATACACACAATATGCCTGATATGAGTACATACAACATGGCATCACAACAAAACTCTACAACTCAAGTACTTTATTTAAAGGCTCCAGGGAGCCATACATAACATGTTCATACAGATAGGGGTCACATGACCCGACACTCAAGTCATACAAACATACAAGCACATGTGGAAGCAACTAGTCTGAGTACAGACTCTAGAAAGAAAGAAAGCTTCTCGAAGCCTGTCTATTTACATAGGGCCCTCCATGGCCAGGATCACCACCTGGGTGTCTAGTCACTCGTCGACGTCAAGGTCTACGTAGAACCCATTGGAGGGGGCGGTGTTGTCGTCTGAAAACAGTAATTAAGCAAACATGAGTACAAAGGTACTCAGCAATTCTCACATCAGAACCTACTATACATGCTTATTCTCAAGAAGGTGGTGGGGTTAATGCAGCAAGCCAGCTTTGACTCTTGGCTAATCTATCCTACGGAACTTCACCAGTAAAAATAGTTTTCGCACACGAGTCCACTACTCACCAACACAATACTCCACCGGGGATCCTCCCTCGTCATCCTACGAGAGGGCCATCCTCGGTACTCACACTTATCTTGAGTCTTTTATTAGTACCCATTAACTTGTCTATGAACTGTATAGGCAACCAAGTAGTCCTTTACCGCGGACGCGGCTATTCGAATAGTTTTATACCCTGCAGGGGTGTACTTCTTCATACACGCTTTCACCACTTACCGCCGTTTACATGACATGTACTCGACAACCTTCAAGCGGAAGCCCAGCGAGGGTGTCGGCCACGGCCTACCTAAACACTTAAGTCTCTAGTCCAGGTTTATCGCCTATCCAGGTTCCATCCGCAGGGAGTCCGGCTGAGGTTTCCACATACGGCCCCGAACGATGTGAATAGGGATCCCGAGACACCAAACGGGTGACTCGGTACACCGTGCCACGGTGTATCTACCGCAACATAGCCCACCCCTAGGGTCAGCGCTACGCACGACCGCCAACACATAACCTACAAACACCAGGAACTATTTGCAACTCCTGGACAGAGTACTAGGGTGGTTAAGAAGCCGAGAGGGTCAATTAAGGATCCCAATGCATGGTAGTAGCTGAATCTTAAATCACACATACAGATCTCAGTTCTTAGGGACAACCTCAATGAAACAACCCACCATGTACTCCTACATGGCCTCTCATCGATACCTTTACCAAAACATGTTCAACACATCCCTCACATTACCGGCATAAGCATTTCACTCTGGCCCATCACCCAGATGAACCAGACCTGACACAACTCTAAGCATAGCAGGCATAGCAAGGTAGGAATCACATACATGGCTCAATCAACTCCTACACATGCTAGTGGGTTTCATCTAGTTACAGTGGCAATGACAGGTCATGCAGAGGATAAGGGTTCAACTACCGTAGCACACAGCAGTTTGAATCGCGTTGTCTTAATGCAGTAAACAAGAGCAGAAGCGAGAACATGGGTTTGTATCGGAATGATCAATGGTTGCTTGCCTGATGGAGTGGTAGTGGGATACTGCCCTTCAGTTGGATACTCGTGAATATCCTCGGAGGCAGAACCTACCACGAAGAACACCTCGGAACACAATCAACACATGACGATATGCAACAATATGATGCATGCTATGACATGGCAATATGAATGTGTCTTGGCCTAATGCAAGCTATATCAAAAAGGAATGAACTCATTTGAATCAAAGATTCAAATATTAGCTCATTAAACATGGCCTTAATAGTGCATTTCCTTATTCTGCTTAAACAGCAAGGTGAACTTGTTTTGTCATGCATGAAACCATTACAGATGGATAGATTGAATTTTTCTGATCATTTTTCATATATAAATCTTTGCATTTGGAGCTATGGTTGATTTTCTATGATTTTTAGAAGTTTTAACTATTTTCTGGAAATTCTTGAATAAAAATAAATCCAGAAAATGCATTACTACGTCAGCATTGTGTCATGCTGACCTCAGCAGGTCAAAGGCGCCAGCCCAGGTCAAACCTGACTGGTGGGCCCCTTCTGTCAGCCTCTCAGCTAATTAACAGGATTAGATTAACACTAATTAGCTGTCAGTGGGGCCTGGGCCCACATGTCAGTGACTGATTTAATTAAAATTAATTAAAACTAATCCTAAATTAGTTAGCAGACCGGCCCCACTTGTCATAGACTCAGGGGGGTCTACCTGGGCCCACCCAGGAGTCAAACTGGGTCAAACTCGCCGGCGACTCGATGCCGGCGAGGCCCGAGACGGTGGCGCAGCTCGGAAAACGCCCACAGGGCACGGGCGAGGCCGTTCTTGGGCTCGTTGGAGAGCTCTTGCAGTCGCGCATCTAGTGGTGGTGGAGGCCGGGCCTACGGTGGCCGGAGACGATGACGGCGAGCTGCAAGGCGGCGGCTGGAGTTCGGCCATGTGCGGGGAGTGGGCTGCGGCGTGCAAACACGGAAACTAAAGCGCTAGCGAGGCACTACACGATGCGGCAAGCACGTCGCATAGCATGGGAGGACCAAATGGTCGCCGGAGCGATACCGGCGACGAGCTCGAGCGGAGACGAGCTTCAGCCATGGTGGAACTATGGCCTAGAGGGTGCAAACGCATGGGAAAGAAGAGGGGAAAGGCGGCGGAGCTCACAGGGAGGTCGATGAGTAGCTCAGTGGGCTCGGGGGCGGCCGGAGCGAGGCGAATCGATGAACGGCGTCCGGCGGGTACCGAGGTTGAAGACGATCCGATGGCGGCGATGCAGGGCCTCCGGCGATGCGTGGCTCGGTGGGGAGGGCGAGGGCGTCGCGGCGGAGCTTCTGGACAGGTCAGAGAGGCGAGGGGGTGAAGGAGAGCGCGACTACGGCGATGAGACGGCGACAAGCTCGTCGGCCATGGTGCGGGAGAGGGTGAGGGAGACGAGGGGAGAGTGAGCGAGGATGAGAGGGGGACGTGGGGGTCGCGTGGCACCCCTAGGCGTCTCCAGGCGTCGGCGAAAGCAGGAGGTGGCCGGCGTGTGGCCGCGGGCACCGGCCACGCGCTCCGCGTCCTTCTGGCGCGAGGAGGACGACGACTAGCAGAGCCAGTAGGCTGGGCCGAGCCAGGTGGCTGGGCCAGCACAGGTAAGGCCCGGGTGGGCTTCCCTCTCTCTCTCTCTTTATTTGTTTCTGTTTTTCTAATTAACTGCAACTGTTGGCCTTTAAATAAAATACTAAAACGTTTCCAAAAATCCTAAAAATAATTGTGGGCTTTATTTAGATTATTTCCAACAGCAAACATTTATTTCCAGGATTATTTGAGCATTTAAATTATTTTATAGCATTTAAATGCCCAAATTCAAATACTTATGATTTAATTCAATGACCTTCTGTTGACCTAGAAAATTGTGCACCAATTTTGCCAAAGGTTTTAACCCAAGACAAGGAGGGTGAACTTTTTAGAAGGGCATTTCAGGTTCATCGAAAATAATTTTAGTAAACCCTAGTTGTTTCCAGGGGGTGTTGGGGGTTTCTGCTTTCCCCATTTCAAATTTAATAGAAATTTAAACATGATGCACACTCTAATGCTTGAACTAGCTAGGGTGTGACAACTCACCCCCACTCAAAAGAATCTCGTCCCGAGATTTAGGATCCTCCGAGAAGAAGGTGGGGTACTCAAGTCGAAGATGATCCTCCCTTTCCCAAGTGGCTTCTTTCTCGGAATGGTGTGACCATTGAACCTTGAGAAACTTGATATTCTGACGTCGAGTGGTACGCTCGGCCTGATCAAGGATACGAACGGGATATTCCCGATAGGAGAGGTTATCTTGTAGATCAAGCGTTTCGTGGTCCACTCCACGGATAGGATCCGCGAAGCAACGCCTGAGTTGTGAAACGTGGAAGAAATTGTGAACTCTGGAAAGATGCGGAGGTAGTTCCAATTGGTAGGCAACTTCTCCTCGTTTGGCAAGAATGCGAAAGGGTCCAATGTAACGAGGGGCCAATTTGCCTTTGATACCGAAACGATGGGTTCCCTTTAACGGAGTAACCCGAAGGTAAGCCTTCTCGTCGACTTCATAAGTCATAGGCTTATGTTTACGATCATATTGACTCTTTTGACGAGATTGGGCTATTTTCAATTTCTCATGAATAACGCGAACCTGCTCTTCTGCTTCCTGAATCATATCCGGGCCAAAGAGTTGTCTTTCCCCGGTTTCTGACCAGTTAAGAGGCGTTCGACATTTTCGTCCATAGAGAACTTCGAAAGGAGCCTTGCCCAAGCTGGCTTGATAACTATTATTATAAGCAAACTCCGCGAATGGAAGGCATTTCTCCCAACTCATTCCGAACGAGATGACAGAAGCTCGGAGCATATCTTCCAGAATTTGATTGACTCGCTCTACTTGACCACTTGATTGAGGATGGAAGGCAGTACTAAAAGAGAGACGAGTTCCCATAGCATTTTGGAAACTTTCCCAAAATCGAGAGGTGAAGAGACTCCCACGGTCTGAGTTAATTTCCAATGGAACACCATGAAGAGACACTATTCGTGAGATGTATAAATCGGCTAGCTGGCTAGCGGTGATACTCTCACGAACAGGTAGAAAGTGGGCTACTTTGGAAAGACGGTCGATCACGACGAAGATGGCATTATTCCCTCTCTTGGTCCTGGGAAACCCAGTGATGAAATCCATACTGATTTTATCCCATTTCCATTCGGGAATAGCCAAAGGTTGAAGAGTGCCAGCAGGCCGTTGATGCTCTGCTTTAACACGACGACAAACGTCGCAATTAGCAATGTATTGAGCGATTTCTCTCTTCATCCTAGTCCACCAAAACCTCTGGCGTAGGTCTTGATACATTTTAGTACTACCGGGATGAATGGTGAGAGGGGATCCATGAGCTTCCTTAAGGATCAACTGGCGCAGATGTTGTTTCTTGGGAACCACCAAACGGTTCTCGAAGAAGACAGCACCTCGCTCATCCATGGAGAAACATTTAGCAACTCCGCTAGCGATGTTTTCCTTAATCCGGGATATGCCCTTATCATACCGCTGGGCGGTTATGATTTGATCCATAAGGGTAGGTTTTGCCACCAGGGTGGATAGGAATCCTCGAGGAACAATGTGAAGGTTAAGCTTACGGAATTCCTCATGGAGAGGTGGTTGACTCTGTTGTAACATCAGGTTGTTACAATAGGATTTACGGCTTAGTGCATCAGCCATGACATTGGCTTTTCCCGGGGTGTAAGTTATTCCTAAGTCGTAATTTGAGATCAACTCAACCCAACGTCTTTGCCAGAGATTCAAGTCTGGTTGGGTGAAGATATATTTCAAAGTTTGGTGATCGGTGAAGATCTCGCAACGATTACCGAGGAGGTAATGTCGCCAGGTTTTAAGTGCATGGACTACAGCTGCAAGCTCTAGATCATGTGTGGGATAATTTTCCTCATGTGGGTGTAATTGTTTTGAAGCATAGGCAATTACCTGACGATCCTGCATGAGTATGCAACCTAGTCCTTGTCGCGAGGCGTCGCAATAGATAATAAAGTCCTTGGAGAAATCTGGTGGTACCAGTATGGGAGCAGATGTCAGGCGTCTTTTCAGTTCCTGAAAGCTGAACTCGCACTATGGAGTCCACTCAAACTTTTTGTCTTTCTTGAGGAGTTCAGTTAGAGGTTTAGCAACCTTGGAGAAATTCTCGACGAAGCGGCGGCAATAGCTCGCTAAGCCAAGGAAACTCCGAACTTGCTTGACCGTCTCAGGTGGAGTCCAATCAAGGACGGCTTGAACTCGCTCGGGATTGACAACAATACCCTTGCCAGAGATTACATGGCCTAGATAGGTCACTTCTGGCAACCAAAATTCACACTTGGAGAATTTGGCATAAAGGCGATGCTCTCGAAGTTTCATCAATACCAGCCTTAGATGTTCGGCATGTTCCTCTTCATTCTTGGAGTAGATGAGTATGTCATCGAGGTATACCACGACGAATTTATCCAAGTACTCCATGAAAACCGAGTTCATTAACCGAGAGAAGGTAGCTGGGGCATTGGTTAAACCGAAGGACATGACGGTGTACTCGTATTGGCCATAACGAGTAACAAAGGCCGTTTTGGGAATGTCCCCATTTCTGATTTTGATTTGATGGTAGCCCAACCTCAAATCCATCTTGGAAAAGACTGAGGATCCAGCGAGCTGATCATACAGATCGTTAATCCTAGGAAGCGGGTATTTGTTCTTGATGGTGACTAGGTTGACAGGGCGGTAGTCCACAACCATTCGATCCGTTCCATCCTTCTTCTTGATGAAGAGGACGGGGCAAGCCCAAGGAGAGGAACTAGGACGGATGAAACCCTTTTTCAAGGACTCATCGAGTTGGTTCTTAAGCTCGGCTAGTTCTAAGGGTGCCATCTTGTAGGGTCTTCTAGAAATTGGCACGGTTCCTGGAACAAGGTCTATCACAAACTCGACATCCCTGTCAGGTGGAACACCTGGCAGTTCTTCTGGAAAGACATCCAGAAAGTCTCAGACTATCGAAACATCCTCAAGGTCTGGAAGGGGGTTGGCATTTAGGGAGTAAAGCTAGCGCTTGGCCACTCGAGTTAAGACATTGACTGTCTTGCCCGATGGGTGAGTAAGCTGAACGGTTCTAGTGGCACAATCAATCTTAGCGTAATGAGCTGACATCCAGTCCATACCCAAGATGATGTTTATGTCCGTGGACTTGAGAGCTATCAAGGATGCAAGGAAGACAAGTCTATCGACAAGAATTTCGTTCCCATGACTTACTCTAGAAGTTTGCCATTTGGAACCCGGAGTTTGAATTACCATGGAAGTGGGCATGTCACAGAATGTCGTGTTATGCAATCGAGCATAGCTCTCGGATATGAATGAATGAGATGCTCCAGTATCGAAAAGAACAGATGCCGGATGGCAGTTAACAAGGAGCGTACCAAGGACGACGTTGGGATCCTCATGAGCCTCCTCGGCTGAAACATAGTTTACATGGCCATGTGCAGTGGTGGCCGGCTTGGCGTAGAATGTCTTTCCCGCGGGCTTACCACGGCCAACGGACTTTCCAGTTTGATTGGGGTTGTTGTTCTGGGGACACTCTCGGCTATAGTGACCCGGCTCTCCACACTTAAAGCATGTCACCACATTGGGGCGTGGAGCAGCATTAGCAGCGGGGCCACCATAGGGCTTGGGCGGTGCAAATTGCTGGTTGGGACGAGGCGCCTCAAAGGATGGCCTCGAGATGAACCTGGGTGGCAGTGCCGTGCTTGGGATCCACACCCGGCGCTTCTGAGCTCCAGAGCCGGATGAAGAGCCAAAGTCACGGGAGTGCTTGCGTGAAGCGTCATAATCAGTCTGGCCTGTCTCAGCACTGATGGCTTTATTGACCAACTTCTGAAAGGAGGTGCACTCGTGCAGACGAAGATCGCGGCGAAGCTCAGGGCTAAGTCCCTTGCGGAACCTTGCTTGCTTCTTAGCGTCAGTAGATACCTCTTCGGGAGCATAGCGTGCCAAATTTCCAAATTGACGACTATAAGCATCCACAGTCAGTCTTCCTTGGTCGAAGTTGCAGAACTCCTCCCTCTTGCGATCCATGAGACCTTCCGGAATGTGATGCTCGCGGAAAGCCTCACTGAACTCATCCCAAGTAGTAACTTGGCCGACCGGGCGCATAGCTTCGAAGTTTTCCCACCAAAGGCTAGCAGGGCCTTCGAGGTGATAGGCAGCATAGGTAACCTAAAGATACCCTTGCGCTCCCGGAAGTGAAGCTGGCATGTAACGGAAGTCGGTGTTCCGAAGCAGGCCAGTCCGGACTCGCAAGATGGTCATCATGGAATAGGCAGCATCCTGCACAGCCATCTCAACAGTAACCCCGAGTCCATAGGAATAGTGAAGGGGCTCGGTAGATCCAGGATAAGAAGGAAATATCCTGACGGTGCAGAGATATTGGCTTTGATTAAAGTCGCGGAACTGCTCTTCGACGGTGTATTCGGGATACCAACGGTAGCCCGTCTCGATCATTACCCGGACTAACATAGCAGTATGACCGGGCACGTCGAGGCACCGGGTCAGGCGAACCACTTGGTTTTGAACACGGTTGGCCATCTGAAAGCACAACCACAATGCAAAGACATCAGAATTTCTAGGGAAAATTGGATAGCATAACAGCTGTAAATGCTCAGAAAAAGATTTGAGACATCCACAACAGTTCGCAATACCACTCAACAACATCATATCAAGATTCTGATCCAATTAGCAACATACTAAAATAGTAGAAACTGAACTGGGGCTTGTAGCATCAATCCTATAAGCTACTACGGATTAGTAACACGTGAACCTGATAGAAGGAGAGAGCCTAGTCCTTAACCCACGTTGAATGAGAAGAGAATGACTTAGATCAGAGGCATAGGGTAAAGGAGTAAAAGAGCCTTACGTTCCCTCCCACAATCAATTCCCCTACATATAACTAAAGCATTTCTAGACTCGGCATCGACCAGTTTGGCTCAATGAACCTACAGGCAGTCCAGCTCTGATGCCAACACCGTCAGGACCCCGATTCCAAGTCACATCGATCTAGCCGGTAACACCTCATATCACTTTGCGACCTCACGCACGGTATCCCACGGGTGTCGCCTTACCATGGCCCGGGACCGTTTGCGCCTTTTGGCTCACGTATATGATAGTGTCGCTAGCATCCATATGACAGAGAACCCGGGCCGACATGGCTAGTCATGAACCCAAAGCGGCACAGACCTATGGAGACAGGCATACATGAATCACATCGAGCATGTCGGTCATCAGCGATTGATTCCGGGCTGTAGCACTGGGCTAACAGGACTCCGGGGAACCCGGGCTGTAGCAGGCTAGGCAGGACTCCAGAAGTCACAGCGTGACATTTCCCCGAAGGGACAGACATAGGAACGAAGTGAAACACATGTCGTCCAGTCAAGTGTCCTGAACAGTAGTGCTAGGCTAGCAGGACTCCGGTGAACCAGGCTGTAGCGGACTACTATGGCTCGAGGAACACTAGACTACATTTCCCCATAAGAAAGGCTGCCAAGGATAAACAACTAGGTTGTCGGATCCCACTCATACCAAGCATTTCAATCATACACACAATATGCCCGATATGAGTACATACAACATGGCATCACAACAAAACTCTACAACTCAAGTACTTTATTTAAAGGCTCCAGGGAGCCATACATAACATGTTCATACAGATAGGGGTCACATGACCCGACACTCAAGTCATACAAACATACATGCACATGCGGAAGCAACTAGTCTGAGTACAGACTCTAGAAAGAAAGAAAGCTTCTCGAAGCCTGTCTATCTACATAGGGCCCTCCATGGCCAGGATCACCACCTGGGTGGCTAGTCACTCGTCGACGTCAAGGTCTACGTAGAACCCATCGGAGGGGGCGGTGTTGTCGTCTGAAAACAGTAATTAAGCAAACATGAGTACAAAGGTACTCAGCAAGTCTTACATCAGAACCTACTATACATGCTTATTCTCAAGAAGGTGGTGGGGTTAATGCAGCAAGCCAGCTTTGACTCTTGGCTAATCTATCCTACGGAACTTCACCAGTAAAAATAGTTTTCGCACACGAGTCCACTACTCACCAACACAATACTCCACCGGGGATCCTCCCTCGTCATCCTACGAGAGGGCCATCCTCGGTACTCACACTTATCTTGAGTCTTTTATTAGTACCCATTAACTTGTCTATGAACTGTATAGGCAACCAAGTAGTCCTTTACCGCGGGACGCGGCTATTCGAATAGTTTTATACCCTGCAGGGGTGTACTTCTTCATACAAACTTTCACCACTTACCGACGTTTACACGACATGTACTCGGCAACCTTCAAGCGGAAGCCCAGCGAGGGTGTCGGCCATGGCCTACCTAAACACTTAAGTCTCTAGTCCAGGTTTATCGCCTATCCAGGTTCCATCCGCAGGGAGTCCGGCCGAGGTTTCCACAAACGGCCCCAAACAATGTGAACAGGGATCCCGAGACACCAAACGGGTGACTCGGTACACCGTGCCACGGTGTACCTACCGCAACATAGCCCACCCCTAGGGTCAGCGCTACGCACGGCCGCCAACACATAACCTACAAACACCAGAAACTATTAGCAACTCCTGGACAGAGTACTAGGGTAGTTAAGAAGCCGAGAGGGTCGATTAAGGATCCCAATGCATGGTAGTAGCTGAATCTTAAATCACAAATACATATCTCAGTTCTTAGGGACAGCCTCAATGAAACAACCCACCATGTACTCCTACATGGCCTCTCATCGATACCTTTACCATAACATGTTCAACACATCCCTCACATTACCCGCATAAGCATTTCACTCTGGCCCATCACCCCAGATGAACCAGACCTGACACAACTCTAAGCATAGCAGGCATAGCAAGGTAGGAATCACATACATGGCTCAATCAACTCCTACACATGCTAGTGGGTTTCATCTAGTTACAGTGGCAATGACAGGTCATGCAGAGGATAAGGGTTCAACTACCGTAGCACACAGCAGTTTGAATCGCGTTGTCTTAATGCAGTAAACAAGAGCAGAAGCGAGAACATGGGTTTGTATCGGAATGATCAATGGTTGCTTGCCTGATGGAGTGGTAGTGGGATACTGCCCTTCAGTTGGATACTCGTGAATATCCTCGGAGGCAGAACCTACCACGAAGAACACATCGGAACACAATCAACACATGACGATATGCAACAATATGATGCATGCTATGACATGGCAATATGAATGTGTCTTGGCCTAATGCAAGCTATAACAGAAAGGAATGAACTCATTTGAATCAAAGATTCAAATATTAGCTCATTAAACATGGCCTTAATAGTGCATTTCCTTATTCTGCTTAAACAGCAAGGTGAACTTGTTTTTTCATGCATGAAACCATTACAGATGGATAGATTGAATTTTTCTGATCATTTTTCATATATAAATCTTTGCATTTGGAGCTATGGTTGATTTTCTATGATTTTTAGAAGTTTTAACTATTTTCTGGAAATTCCTGAATAAAAATAAATCCAGAAAATGCATTACTGCGTCAGCATTGTGTCATGCTGACCTCAGCAGGTCAAAGGCACCAGCCCAGGTCAAACCTGGCTGGTGGGCCCCTTCCGTCAGCCTCTCAGCTAATTAACAGGATTAGATTAACACTAATTAGCTGTCAGTGGGGCCTGGGCCCACATGTCAGTGACTGATTTAATTAAAATTAATTAAAACTAATCCTAAATTAGTTAGCAGACCGGCCCCACCTGTCATAGACTCAGGGGGGGTCTACCTGGGCCCACCTAGGAGTCAAACTGGGTCAAACTCGCCGGCGACTCGACGCCGGCGAGGCCCGAGACGGTGGCGCAGCTCGAAAAACGCCCACAGGGCACGGGCGAGGCCGTTCTTGGGCTCGTTGGAGAGATCTTGCAGTCGCGCATCTAGTGGTGGTGGTGGCCGGGCCTACGGTGGCCGGAGACGACGACGGCGAGCTCCAAGGCGGCGGCCGGAGTTCGGCCATGTGCGGGGAGTGGGCTGCGGCGTGCAAACACGGAAACTGAAGCGCTAGCGAGGCACTACACGATGCGGCAAGCATGTTGCATAGCACGGGAGGACCAAATGGTCGCCGGAGCGATGCCGGCGACGAGCTCGAGCGGAGACGAGCTTCGGCCATGGTGGAACTATGGCCTAGAGGGTGCAAACGCGTGGGAAAGAAGAGGGGAAAGGCGGCGGAGCTCACAAGGAGGTCGATGAGCAGCTCAGTGGGCTCGGGGGCGACCGGAGCGAGGCGAATCGATGAACGGCGTCCGGCGGCTACCGAGGTTGAAGACGATCTGATGGCGGCGATGCAGGGCCTCCGGCGATGCGTGGCTCGGTGGGGAGGGCGAGGGCGTCGCGGCGGAGCTTCTGGACAGGTCAGAGAGGCGAGGGGGTGAAGGAGAGCGCGACTACGGCGGTGAGACGGCGACAAGCTCGTCGGCCATGATGCGGGAGAGGGTGAGGGAGAAGAGGGGAGAGTGAGTGAGGATGAGAGGGGGACGTGGGGGTCGCGTGGCACCCCTAGGCATCTCCAGGCGTCGGAGGAAGCAGGAGGTGGCCGGCGTGTGGCCGCGGGCGCCGGCCACGCGCTCCGCGTCCTTCTGGCGCGAGGAGGACGACGACTGGCAGAGCTAGTAGGCTGGGCCGAGCCAGGTGGCTGGGCCAGCACAGGTAAGGCCCGGGTGGGCTGCATCAAGCTACGTGTCGAAGCACAACTTAGAGGCATAACCGCATTGAAAGCAATGTCGCAAGTGAGGTAATCTTCACACAACCCATGTAATACATAAGGGAAAGAGATACATAGTTGGCTTACAATCGCCACTTCACACAATACATGAATAAAGCAATACATCATCCAGATACAATCAAGGTCCGACTACAGAACCAAAATAAAAGAAGACTACCCCAAATGCTACACAGATCCCCGATCGACCCCAACTGGGCTCCGCTACTGATCAACTAGAATGAAACAACATAAAGGACAAGATCTTCATCGAGCTCCTCCTGAGCTTGGTTGCGTCATCTGCACGGACTCATCGGCACCTGCAAGCTGGTTTTGGAAGTATCTATGAGTCGCGGGGACTCAGCAATCTCACACCCTCGCGATCAAGACTATTTAAGCTTATGGGTAAGGTAAAAGGTATGAGGTGGAGCTGCAGCAAGCGACTAGCATATATGGTGGCTAACATACGCAAATGAGAGCGAGAAGAGAAGGCAAAGCATGATCGAGAAACTATGATCAAGAAGTGATCGTAGAACAACCTACGTCAAGCATAACTCCAACACCGTGTTCACTTCCCGGACTCCGCCAGAAAGAGACCATCACGGTTACACACGCGGTTGATGCATTTTAAGTAAGGTCAACTTCAGGTTTTTTACAACCGGACGTTAACATGTTCCAACCTTTACCAAGTATATAGATGCATTAATTAAATAAGAGATATTGTGATATCCCAACAAGTAAACATGTTCCAACAAGGAACAACATCTCCATGTTCCAACAAGGAACAAACTTCAATCTTCACCTGCAACTAACAACGCTATAAGAGGGGCTGAGCAAAGCGGTAGCATAGCCAAACAACGGTTTGCTAGGACAAGGTGGGTTAGAGGCTTGGTTCATAATATGGGAGGCATGATAAGAAAGTGGTAGGTATCGCAGCATAGGCATAGCAAAAGAGCGAGCACCTAGCAAGCAAAGATAGAAGTGATTTCGAGGGTATGGTCATCTTGCCTGAAATCCCGCAAGGAAGAAGAACGAGTCCATGAAGAAGACAAACGGACGTAGACGAACGGGTCCTCACACAGACGTTACCGGAACCAACCCGAAGAAGCAAACACCGGAAAGAAGCACACAACATAGTAAACAAACCACACATGAACATGGTATGATATGCGGGATGCGGGATGTGATGCATATGCATGATTTGACAAGGACTGATTGAACCTGGCCTCAACTTGGAAATCCAAGAGTGCCACTGGAAAGGCGAGATGATTTCGGTTGAAATCGATATAAAGATCACCGGAATCGGATGCACGGTTTGGAAATGGCAAGCAAAACAAATATGGCATCGGTCTGCGATAATCAGCAAGTAGCCATCCAAATGCAACAAGATAATTATGCTACAGCACTCAAACATGGCAACAAATACATGGCAGGGATCCACTCGTAAAGCTTAACAAAAGATGAACACTGAGCTACGGCCAATTCATCCATTAACAGGTTCAAACAAGCATGGCAAAAATGCAAACGGTAACAGGTTTCAGACTTAGTGAAATTAACACAAGTCTGGAATTTCAGATCAGGTAGCACACTTTGGAGCAATAAAACTATATGCTACAGGAACTTAACATGGCAAGGCAAGGCATGGAATGGAGCCACTCAAAGAGCGTAACAAAAGTCCCTTAGTGACCTTGAGCCAAAATGGATCAGAACATACAATTGCAAGCATGTGAACATGGCAAAAACATAAACATATCTCAGACTTGGTGAAAAACTGGAGCATGCAAATCAGTTAACGAGTAGGCATGTTTACGAGCTCGATGCACTCACTACAGAGCATGGCATGACAAACTAAGCACACACCCAACAAGAATACATATCATAGAAGCTAGGCATGGCAAGAACAACAACATAGCATGCACGGATCAACAACAACATTCTCGACAAAATTGCTAACAAGTAGACAATCTGCTAGGAATTACGAAATAGCAAAAGTAGAGATCGATTGACTCAAGCTAGGGTGCTCCATAATTGCAAACAAAGACATGGATGGATAGAGCGCTACAATATTAGCAAATCATCCTTACTGATCATCCTCAAAAGAGGCACAGATCACTAGGAAACAACATGAACATATGGCATATTGATAAAAACAGATCAAGGACTTAGTGGAATTGCTAAGTCCCTGAAATCAGCATTAACGAATGCACCACTTTGCAAGCTTGTTCTAGTCACCACACATATCACAAAAATACATGGATAGCACCTCTGTAAATATGGCAAAACATATAACAAAACTCATGTAGAACTCAGGAGCATATCATGCACACATTAATCATGGCAAAAATGACAAATAGCTATTTGGTGCAGTAGATCTGACAATTAACTCAAATAGCTCTCTCCCAACAGCATTTCGGGCATCAAGATGAGCTCAAATGAAAATGACGCAATGAGATGAAATGATGAACTCTCTGAGACGAACATTTTGATATGCTACACGCGTAAAACGGAGTTACGGGTGATGAGTTATGGCATGATGAACAAGGGCATTTGAATCTGGGAATCGGGGACTTAGCCGAAATTACCACCTCCAGATCTAGGGTTTGGGCAGCGCGCGAACCGAGGCGGCGGTGGATCTCGCCGGATCCGCGCCGGAGAAGGCAGGGGCGGCGGCGGGAGCTCCGGGCAGAGGAGGAGCTCGCCGGATCTGGGCGGCGCTGGCCCAGACCGGATGGAGGCGAGGCAGGGCGGCCCCGGATGGCACAGGCGGCGGCGCGGCGAGGGCATGGCCGTGGCGCTCTGGCGAAACGGCGGGAGCGGCCCCGGCGGAGCTCGTCGCCGGCTGGAGGTCGGTGAAGGCGGCGGCGGCGGAGCGCGCCGTGGCGGCGGGGTCGGACGGCAGGCGGGGCGCGGCTCGGCCCAGGCGCGCGCGCGGGCGGGCCGGCCTTGGGCCTCGCGGGCCGCGACGGCGGAGGAGCAGCGGCGTGACAGGTGGCGGGCGGTGGTTGGCCGGGCGAAGCGGGGCGGACATGTCTGGCCGGATGATTTTCGTCCGGCGGCGCGGAGAGGAGAGATCTAGGGTTTCGGGGGAAAAGACTCGAAAATGAAATGGAGGGGTCTATTTATAGGCATAGGAGGAGCTAGGAGAGTCCAAATGAGGTGCGGTTTTCGGCCACGCGATCATGATCGAACGACCGAGATGATGGAGGAGGTTTAGGTGGGTTTTGGGCCACTTTGGAGGGGTGTTGGGCTGCAACACACACGAGGCTTTTTCGGTCCCTCGGTTAACAGTTGGAGTATCAAACGAAGTCCAAATGGTATGAAACTTGACAGGCGGTCTACCGGTAGTAAACCAAGGCCGCTTGGCAAGTCTCGGTCCAATCCGGAAATGTTTAACCCCCACACACGAAAGGAAGGTAGAAAGGACCACCGGAGGAGATAGGAGCGCCGGAATGCAAAACGGACAACGGGGAAAATGCTCGGACGCATGAGACGAACATGTATGCAAATGCAATGCACATGATGACATGATATGCAATGCAAGACACGCAAGCAATGACAAGGCAACAACAACGAATAACTGGACGACACCTGGCACATCGGTCTCGGGGCGTTACATACGGTATCCGGGAGTTGCACAATCTCATAGTCTAAGGAAATGATACTTGACATCCGGAAAAGCTATAGCAAACGAACTACACGATCTTTGAGCTATGCTTAGGATTGGGTCTTGTACATCACATCATTCTCCTAATGATGTGATCCCGTTATCAATGACATCCAATGTCCATAGTCAGGAAACCATGACTATCTTTTGATCAACGAGCTAGTCAACTAGAGGCTCACTAGGGACGTGTTGTGGTCTATGTATTCACACATGTATTACGATTTCCAGATAACACAATTATAGCATGAACAATAGACAATTATCATGAACAAAGAAATATAATAATAACCATTTTATTATTGCCTCTAGGGTATATTTCCAACAGTCTCCCACTTGCACTAGAGTCAATAACCTAGTTACATTGTGATGAATCGAACACCCATGCAGTTTTGGTGTTGATCATGTTTTGCTCTAGGGAGAGGTTTAGTCAACGGATCTGCCACATTTAGGTCCGTATGTACTTTACAAATATCTATGTCTCCATTTTGAACACTTTCACGAATGGAGTTGAAGCGACGCTTGATATGCCTGGTCTTCCAATGAAACCTGGGCTCCTTGGCAAGGGCAATAGCTCGAGTGTTGTCACAGAAGAGAGACATCAGGCTCGTAGCATTGGGTATGACTCCTAGGTCGGTAATGAACTCCTTCACCCAGATTGCTTCTTGTGCTGCCTCCGAGGCTGCCAAGTATACTGCTTCACATGTAGATCCCGCCACAACGCTTTGCTTGCAACTGCACCAGCTTACTGCCCCACCATTCAAAATATACACGTATCCGGTTTGTGACTTAGAGTCATCCAGATCTGTGTCGAAGCTAGCATCGACGTAACCCTTTACGATGAGCTCTTCGTCACCTCCATAAACGAGAAACATATCCTTAGTCCTCTTCAGGTACTTCAGGATATTCTTGACCGTTGTCCAGTGTTCCATGCCGGGATTACTTTGGTACCTTCCTACCAAACTTACGACAAGGTTTACATCAGGTCTGGTACACAGCATAGCATACATGATAGACCCTATGGCCGAGGCATAGGGGACGACACTCATCTTTTCTCTATCTTATGCCGTGGTCGGGCATTGAGCCGTGCTCAATCTCGTACCATGCAATACAGGCAAGAACCCCTTCTTTGACTGATCCATATTGAACTTCTTCAATATCTTGTCAAGGTACGTACTCTGTGAAAGACCAATGAGGTGTCTCGATCTATCTCTATAGATATTGATGCCTAATATGTAAGCAGCTTCTCCAAGATCCTTCATTGAAAAACACTTGTTCAAGTAGGTCTTTATGCTTTCCAAGAATTCTATATCATTTCCCATCAACAGTATGTCATCCACATACAATATGAGAAATGCTACAGAGCTCCCACTCACTTTCTTGTAAATGCAGGCTTCTCCATAAGTCTGCGTAAACCCAAACGCTTTGATCATCTCATCAAAACGAATGTTCCAACTCCGAGATGCTTGCACCAGCCCATAGATCGAGCGTTGGAGCTTGCACACCTTGTCAGCATTCTTAGGATTGACAAAACCTTCTGGCTACATCATATACAATTCTTCCTTAAGGAAACCATTAAGGAATGCCATTTTGACGTCCATTTGCCATATCTCATAATCATAGAATGCGGAAATTGCTAACATGATTCGGACGGACTTCAGCTTCGCTACGGGTGAGAAAGTCTCATCGTAGTCAACCCCTTGAACTTGTCGATAACCCTTAGCGACAAGCCGAGCTTTATAGATGGTCACATTACCATCCGCGTATGTCTTCTTCTTAAAGATCCATTTATTTTCTATGGCTCGCAGATCATCGGGCAAGTCAGTCAAAGTCCATACTTCGTTTTCATACATGGATCCTATCTCGGATTTCATGGCTTCCAGCCATTTGCCGGAATCTGGGCCCGCCATCGCTTCTTCATAGTTCGAAGGTTCACCGTTGTCTAACAACATGATTTCCAAGACAGGGTTGCCGTACCACTCTAGTGCGGAACGTGTCCTTGTGGACCTTCGAAGTTCAGTAGCAACTTGATCTGAAGTTTCATGATCATCATCATTAACTTCCTCTCTAGTCGGTGCAGGCACCCCGGGAACAATTTCCTGAGCTGCGCCACTCTCCGGTTCAAGAGGAAATACTTTATCAAGTTCTACTTTCCTCCCACTTACTTCTTTCGAGAGAAACTCTTTCTCTAGAAAGGATCCATTCTTGGCAACAAAGATCTTGCCTTCGGATCTGAGGTAGAAGGTGTACCCAATAGTTTCTTTAAGGTATCCTATGAAGACGCATTTTTTCAATTTGGGTTCGAGCTTTTCAGGTTGAAGTTTCTTGACATAAGCATCGCATCCCCAAACTTTCAAAAACGACAGCTTAGGTTTCTTCCCAAACCATAATTCATACAGTGTCGTCTCAACGGATTTCGACGGAGCCCTATTTAAAGTGAATGCGGCAGTCTCTAAAGCATAGCCCCAAAATGACAGCGGTAGATCGGTAAGAGACATAGATCGCACCATATCCAATAGAGTGTGATTATGACGTTCGGACACACCATTACGCTGAGGTGTTTCAGGCGGCGTGAGTTGTGAAACTATTCCATATTTCCTTAAGTGTGTGCCAAATTCGTGCCTCAAGTATTCTCCCCCATGATCTGATCGCAAGAACTTGGTTTTCCTGTCACGTTGATTCTCTACCTCACTCTGAAATTCCTTAAACTTTTCAAAGGTCTCAGACTTGTGTTTCATTAAGTAGACATACCCATATCTACTCAAGTCATCAGTGAGGGTGAGAACATAACGATAGCCACCGCGAGCCTCAACACTCATTGGACCGCACACATCAGTATGTATGATTTACAATAAGTTGGTTGCTCGCTCCATTGTTCCTGAGAACGGAGTCTTGGTCATTTTACCCATGAGGCATGGTTCGCACATGTCAAATGATTCATAATCAAGAGACTCCAAAAGTCCATCTGCATGGAGCTTCTTCATGCGTTTGACACCTATGTGACCAAGGCGGTAGTGCCACAAGTATGTGGGACTATCATTATCAACCTTACATCTTTTGGTATTCACACTATGAATATGTATAACATTACGCTCGAGATTCATGAAGAATAAACCATTCACCGGCGGAGCATGACCATAAAACATATCTCTCATATAAATAGAACAACCATTATTCTCGAATTTAAATGAGTAGCCATCTCAAATTAAACGAGATCCTGATACAATGTCCATGCTCAAAGCTGGTACTAAATAACAATTATTGAGGTTTAAAACTAATCCCGTAGGTAAATGTAGAGGTAGCGTGCCGACAGCGATCACATCGACCTTGGAACCATTCCCGACGTGCGTCGTCACCTCGTGCTTCGCCAGTCTCCGCTTATTCCGCAACTCCTGCTTTGAGTTACAAATGTGAGCAACCGCACCGGTATCAAATACCCAGAAGCTACTACGAATACTGATAAGGTACACATCAATTACATGTATATCACATATACCTTTAGTGTTGCTGGCCTTCTTGTCCGCTAAGTATTTCGGGCAGTTCCGCTTCGAGTGACCACTTCCCTTGCAATAAAAACACTCAGTCTCGGGCTTGGGTCCATTCTTTGGCTTCTTCCCAACAGCTTGCTTACCGGGTGCGGCAACTCCCTTGCCGTCCTTCTTGAAGTTCTTTTTACCCTTGCCTTTCTTGAACTTAGTGGTTTTATTCACCATCAACACTTGATGTTCCTTTTTGATTTCCACCTTCGCTGATTTCAGCATTGAATATACCTCAGAAATGGTCTTTTCCATCCCCTGCATATTGAAGTTCATCACAAAGCTCTTGTAGCTCGGTGGAAGCGACTAAAGGATTCTGTCAATGACCGCGTCATCCGGGAGATTAACTCCTAGCTGAGTCAAGCGGTTATGCAACCTAGACATTTTGAGTATGTGCTCACTGACAGAACTATTTTCCTCCATCTTACAACTGAAGAACTTGTCGGAGACTTCATATCTCTCGACCCGGGCATGAGCTTGGAAAACCATTTTCAGCTCTTCGAACATCTCATATGCTCCGTGTCGCTCAAAACGCTTTTGGAGCCCCGGTTCTAAGCTGTAAAGCATGCCGCACTGAACGAGGGAGTAATCATCAGCACGTGACTGCCAAGCGTTCATAATGTCTTGGTTCTCTGGGATGGGTGCGTCACCTAGCGGTGCTTCTAGGACATAATATTTCTTGGCAGCTATGAGGATGATCCTCAGGTTCCGGATCCAGTCCGTATAGTTGCTGCCATCATCTTTCAGTTTGGTTTTCTCTAGGAACGCGTTGAAGTTGAGGGCAACATTAGCATGGGCCATTTGATCTACAAGACATAGTGTAAATATTTTTAGACTAAGTTCATGATAATTAAGTTCATCTAACCAAATTATTCAATGAACTCCCACTCAGATAGACATCCCTCTAGTCATCTAAGTGAAACATGATCCGAATCAACTAGGCCGTGTCCGATCATCACGTGAGACGGACTAGTCAACATCGGTGAACATCTTCATGTTGATCGTATCTTCTATATGACTCATACTCGACCTTTCGGTCTTCCGTGTTCCAAGGCCATGTCTGTACATGCTAGGCTCGTCAAGTCAACCTAAGTGTATTGCGTGTGTAAATCTGGCTTACACCCCTTGTATTCGAACGTTAGAATCTATCACACCCGATCATCACGTGGTGCTTCGAAACAATGAACCTTCGCAACGGTGCACAGTTAGGGGGAACACTTTCTTGAAATTATTACGAGGGATCATCTTATTTAAGCTACCGTCGTTCTAAGCAAATAAGATGTAAAACATGATAAACATCACATGCAATCAAATAGTGACATGATATGGCCAATATCATTTGCTCCTTTTGATCTCCATCTTCGGGCTCCATGATCATTGTTGTCACCGGTATGACACCATGATCTCCATCATCGTGTCTTCTTGAAGTTGTCTCGTCATCTATTACTTCTACTACTATGGCTAATACTTTAGTAATAAAGTAAAGTAATTACATGACATTTATGTTGACACGCAGGTCATAAATAAATTAAGACAACTCCTATGGCTCCTGCCGGTTGTCATACTCATCGACATGCAAGTCGTGATTCCTATTACAAGAACATGATCAATCTCATACATCACATATATTATTCATCACATCCTTTTGGCCATATCACATCACACGGCACATGCTGCAAAAACAAGTTAGACGTCCTCTAATTGTTGTTGCAAATTTTTACGTGGCTGCTATAGGTTTCTAGCAAGAATGTTTCTTACCTACGCCAAAACCACAACGTGATATGCCAATTTCTATTTACCCTTCATAAGGACCCTTTTCATCGAATCCGATCCGACTAAAGTGGGAGAGACAGACACCCGTCAGCCACCTTATGCAACTAGTGCATGTCAATCGGTGGAACCAGTCTCACGTAAGCGTACGTGTAAGGTCGGTCCGGGCCGCTTCATCTCACGATGCCGCTGAATCAAGCTAAGACTAGTAACGGCAAGTAAATTGACAATATCGACGCCCACAACTGCTTTGTGTTCTACTCGTGCATAGAAACTACGCATAGACCTAGCTCTGATGCCACTGTTGGGGAACGTAGCAGAATTTTAAAATTTTCTACGCATCACCAAGATCGATCTATGGAGTCATCTAGCAACGAGGGAGAGAAGAGTGCATCTACATACCCTTGTAGATCGCGAGCGGAAGCGTTCAAGAGAACGGGGTTGATAGAGTCGTACTCGTCGTGATCCAAATCACCGATGACCTAGCGCCCAACGGATGGCACCTCCGCGTTCAACACACGTACGGTTGGGAAGACGTCTCCTCCAACTTGATCCAGCAAGGGGGAAGGAGAGGTTGATGGAGATCCAGCAGCACGACGGCGTGGTGGTGGAAGCAACAGTGATCTCGGCAGGGCTTCGCCAAGCTCAGGGAGAGGGAGGAGTGTCACGGGAGGGAGAGGGAGGCGCCAGGGGCTAGGGTGCGGCTGCCCTCCCTCACCCCCACTATATATAGGACCCCTAGGGGGCACCGGCCCTAGGAGATGCAATCTCCAAGGGGGGCGACGGCCAAGGGGGGTGGAGTGCCCCCCAAGCCAAGTGGGGCGCCCCCACCCCTAGGGTTTCCAACCCTAGGCGCAGGGGGAGGCCCAAGGGGGGCGCACCAGCCCACTAGGGGCTGGTTCCCCTCCCACTTCAGCCCATGGGGCCCTCCGGGATAGGTGGCCCCACCCGGTGGACCCCCGGGACCCTTCCGGTGGTCGCGGTACAATACCGATTACCCCCAAAACTTTCCCGATGGCCGAACTTGACTTCCTATATATAAATCTTCACCTCCGGACCATTACGGAACTCCTCGTGACGTCCGGGATCTCATCCGGGACTCCGAACAACTTTCGGTTACCGTATACTAATATCTCAACAACCCTAGTGTCACCGAACCTTAAGTGTGTAGACCCTACGGGTTCGGGAGACACGCAGACATGACCGAGATGACTCTCCGGTCAATAACCAACAGCGGGATCTGGATACCCATGTTGGCTCCCACATGCTCCTCGATGATCTCATCGGATGAACCACGATGTCGAGGATTCAATCAATCCCGTATACAATTCCCTTTGTCAATCGGTACGTTACTTGCCCGAAACTCGATCGTCGGTATCCCAATACCTCGTTCAATCTCGTTACCGGCAAGTCACTTTACTCGTACCGTAATGCATGATCCCATGATCAACCACTTGGTCACATTGAGCTCATTATGATGATGCATTACCAAGTGGGTCCAGAGATACATCTCCGTCATACGGAGTGACAAATCCCAGTCTCGATTCGTGCCAACCCAACAGACACTTTCGGATATACCCGTAGTGTACCTTTATAGTCACCCAGTTACGTTTTAACGTTTGGCACACCCAAAGCACTCCTACGGTATCCGGGAGTTGCACAATCTCATGGTCTAAGGAAATGATACTTGACATTCGGAAAAGCTATAAACGAACTACACGATCTTTGAGCTATGCTTAGGATTAGGTCTTGTCCATCACATCATTCTCCTAATGATGTGATCCCGTTATCAATGACATCCAATGTCCATAGTCAGGAAACCATGACTATCTTTTGATCAACGAGCTAGTCAACTAGAGGCTCACTAGGGACGTGTTGTGGTCTATGTATTCACACATGTATTACGATTTCCGGATAACATAATTATAGCATGAACAATAGACAATTATCATGAACAAAGAAATATAATAATAACCATTTTATTATTGCCTGTAAGGCATATTTCCAACAGGGCCTCCCCGACCTTCGATCCCCTCGCTTCAACGGCGGCGGCACCCCGTCCTTTTCTAAGGCTTCGGCGACAGCAACCACGTCCACCTCCACATCCTGTGCTTCGGGGATGGTGGCGCTTCTACTCCTCGTGCGGGAGGATGATGCAAAATCGTGGATGAAGTTCGGGAACTCCTGGTCTTGACCGACGCCCTCTGCTCCGGTCGCCGACCCAGCAACCAGATCGTGGGTACCATCCTGCCCTAAGGTTACATGCACTACCTGTCTCTCCTTGATCTGATCTCTCAAAATCCCGATCTATTTCAGGAAAACTATCTTCTGTCTATTTGAGACTCTTTTTTGGTCAACAGTTTTAACCTATTGTAATTGCTCTCATTCTGGAGCGAGGTCACTATTGACAAGTCATTGTAGTGCTACTACCGCATTAATCTTAGCAGTGAAGCTATGGTCTGTTCTTTGGTACAACAATGAAATGTTAATATGCCATTCTCCTTTTATGCTTTGTGTCAGTGCACTGTGGTATGACACCAACACTTATTTGGCACCTACATTGCATCGACAAGTTGCCAGCTTACAGTTTGTACCATCGAGAATTTGCACGACTTTACACCTGCAGCTGTACCACTATACTATAAATATATTTTGATGTCTAAACTGGTGTTGGTACTGAACCTGATAGTGTATTTGGTGTATCTTTTCTGTAGAATTAGTATCAGAGTTCTATTTGTAGTATTATTAATAGTGCAGAGCTGATAATTAGACCATAGAGTCGCTTTTGGTTTGGTTTATTCCTTCAGATCATGCAATAGCTGTAAGCACACATTTAAGTACTTTATCTTATTACAAAAACTGAACAAAGATATACCAGCAATACGTTTCATGACGTAGTGTTATCTATGCAAGAAAATTGCTTGAATGATTATTAATCAATATAAGCAATCTATCATGTAGGTTTTGTTCGATCCTACACTTAAAGAAAATCATACTGAAGATCTGAGCTTAAGTGTTCCAACAGCTGAAGCACCAGCTCAAGATGAAAGGATCCTCTTAATATGATTGTAGGTCCATTCCTGTAAAGTGCAGTTAGAATATGGAATCCACCTGGAACTCGGTTTTAAAAACAGAAAGCATATGGAATTTTTAGGTTTCTGCTTTCTATGTGAGTATCTTGGTGCATGCTTGTTTCTGAATAAAATGCAGAGGTCATGAACAAATTAAAACATGCTCTCTGATGGGCAAGGGTAGGTTTATTTTTAGTTAAAGTAGTATCAGTTGTATACTTATATACACGCCATTTGAAAAATAGTATGTATCTCCTTGCAGACTACTACGTATTATTTAAATGTTTTACATAAGACTGTCCGTCCAGATACAATAACTAATTAGTATTTTAATAACTTGAATTGCACGGCTTGATCGCTCTGCGTGGGTCTACTCTTTTGTATGAGTGCACCATGTGCGGGTTAAATAAGTGCCCCAGCTTCGGTGATGCACGGGCGAGGCAACACGATTTGGTGCAGTGGCCCTCCTTCCAAGAAATCAAGTTTTTACGTTCAGATTTTAGAGCTCTTGAGTTTCAGCTTAGTTAAAGGATAGAAAAGCATACTCCTTATGGATTCAACGAGGAAGACCATTAGCCGCCACCTTTTCAGAATTGGATGGTGTGGTGCACCTTCATCCTGCTGTCCAATTTCTTAGCTTATTTGCTTTAAATGTACTACAGTATATAGCAGGATAAGGATCCAATCTTGTGACGCCTCTCCATTTGCACCATCGTCAAAAGTTGCACATGAGTTGATTCAGACTTTCAGAGTTCATAGAACACCTAGAGTTAATCGGCCTGAAGGTATATCAGACCCTATGGAAAGGGGACCCGGTTCAGATTTGTCACTACTCTGTGTTGTTGGATAGCCATGGTGTGTATTAGTTTGCTTTTACCACAGTTCGGTTCTTGGTAGTTAGGATATCAGGTGTATACATTACTTTTCTTATGAATTTTTTCTCTTTTAGTGCACTATCTATCTATCTATCAAAGTTTTCAAAGAAATTGATGGCGGTGGCTCAGAGGCGTCGTGGTGAATGGTGAAGCTTCTAAAATGGATGGAAGAGAGGTGGTGACTTGCGGCTGGGAGACGTACATATTTGAGGAAATACGATTCATAAGGTTTCATATTAACAAAAAAATGTTATCTTTGTAAAGTAATCCAAACATTTTGTTGATTCCAGGACAATTTTATTCTCCAATATGAATCCGTAAGAAAAGATATGACAATACATTTGTGCAAATTGATAATGTAAGCTCATCTTGAAACTTTATTCTTTTTCTAAGATTGATTTACTTGGTGGTGCTAACTTCCATTCTGTCAAAACAGGACATGTGTGCTTTTTCTGAAAAAGGAAGCTTCTCTGTTGGCTGGCATCCCTGATGGTGCCTTTAGATATGTAGGAAAAGAAATGGTATCTCATAATTCACTAGATGTAGACCAGTAGGGTCAATTACAAATTGTTGGCTGTAAATGACTTTCAGTTTCTAGCTTTCATAAAAAAAATTAGACATGTACTGTTTAATTAAAATTGTGTGAGTATGTTGTGGTTGATGGTGTTCCTATGTGCTGGTTCAAATTATCATGTTGGGTAATATTGCTTTTACTAGCAGTTGCAGTGCTCTTATTATTATTTTCACAAATATCATCATGTTTTGCTATTGATGTAATGCTATATTCTTTGACTGAAATCAAACCCTTTAGTTGTTACTTTGGTGCTTTTATTATTGTGTGTGTATATTCGATAATGGCTTCAGTTTCAATTAAAATCGTTAACTGGACTCCCATGATTGCGGTGGCGTATTATTCGGCAAAAAGTAGTTTTGTCGCCTTTTAATGTTTTCATTTACATTCATGGTCATATATGCCGCTTTGGATGAAACAATTGATCAACTCCGACCGCAGCTGGTAGGGGTTGTGATGGACAGGGCGAATGCAGGCACCAAACGGCGACTACTCGCACCCCTTCCCCCTAACCCCATCGGGAACCCTCCATTAGGCGCACCACGGGAGGAAGGATAGGTCCATGTCGACAAAGGAGGTAGACATGATGCGGGCGGCGGCGGCATAGAGCACTTCAACAAGGGAGACTTGAAATGGGGAACGATAAGAAAGATGAGTTCGTGCGTCCTTATTTTAATAAAAGTTAACGTCAAGTGCTTTGTTTAGGCTAAGCCTAAATAGTTAACTCTTCCCACCAAACAACCATCTGTAAAAATTACCTAACAAAAATGCTACAAAAAATATCTGTAAAAAAATTAACACGGTAAAAATAGCTTTAAAATGTTCACAGTTTTACATATATTCACACTATCTTTGTTTAAAAGAATATGGTCGCATTTTTAGAACACTTAAAAATTCCCCAAAGAAAGTTCCATTATTTTTACTAAAACAAAGTCCATCTAGAAATGTACAACTAAAAAAACATCTGTTCAAATATTTTTTTCCATAAAAAATGTTCTTTTCTAGAGAAATGTTTCAGTTTTCATGAAACGTTAATTATTCTTAAAAGTGTTCCATTTTTTATGAAAACTTTAACTTTTATTAAAAATAAGAAATTTTCACGTTTAACCTTATTATGGATATTTATTAAAATTGGGTATAAAAATGATGCACAATGGCAAGCTGATTATGCCTTTTTTCGCCCGGTGCAACGCACGGACATTTGTACTAGTCCTAATAATAAAGCACGGATTGACTCCGTAGGTTCACCGTCACAATACGCTTCTTCCCGTAAATTTATACTTTCAGTTTAAATTTTAAACATATACATAAGGTGGTACTAATGCTTTTGTACCACGTCGTTATCGTTAAAAAATTTTAAAGACGTCGCTATGTTGGGCTTCCGCCTGAATCTGTACGTCGCTTTGTTGGGCCTCCGTATGGGCCAGAGTCTGTGGTTAAGAAGGTCGAGGAAGCGATAGGCACAAAATCACTAATTAAGAAGTACTCGTTGCAAAGAGCACTCCATTTTCCAAGGTCGCGACAAGTGGTGCACATGCAGCACGCTACTTGTCGCAACTTGGGAGTTTTCCCTTTTTCGTAGATCCGTTTATTCAAAACGTTTTATCTCTTAAACCGTGCGTTCAAATCTCGAACCGTTTTCACCGTTGGATTCCTCGCGTTGAAATCTTTAAAACTAGATTCCATGTTGATAGGTTTTGATGAACTTTTTTTTCACGAAAAAACCGGATGAAAAAACCGGACTGGAAGTATGGTTTTTTTTTCCTTTCCGAAAGAGGCACGTCCGTGCCTCTCGCGAAATCACAACCGTGCCTCTCGTGGAAGCAAAACCGTGACTCTCGTGAAAGGGAAAAAACAGAAAACACGTTTTTTTCCGTTTCCGAGAGGCACGGCCGTGACTCTCGCGAAAGCACACCCGTGCCTTTCGCGAAAGCAAAACCGTGACTCTCGTGAAAGAAAAAAAAACAGAAAATGCGTATTTTTTTCCCTTTCCGAGGGGCACGGCCGTGACTTTCGCGAAAGCACACCCGTGCCTCTCGCGGAAGCAAAACCGTGACTCTCCCGAAAGAAAAAAAAACGCGTTTTGTTTTTCCTTTTTCAAGAGGCACGGCCGTGACTCTCGCGAAAATACAACCGTGCCTCTCGCGGAAGCAAAACCGTGACTCTCGCGGAAAAAAAACAAAAAACGCATTTTTTTCGTTTCCTAAAGGCACGGCCGTGACTCTTGCTAAAGCACAACCGTGCCTCTCGGAAAGAAAAACCGTAACTTTCGCGAAAGGGGAAAAAACGCGTTTTTTCGCGCAAAAAAATAATTTTTTTCGAATTTTTTTATCGAAAACCAAAACGTCGAAAAAAATCGGAAAAAAGACCGTTTAAAAGGCCGAAAACACGTGCGGAAAAATAAAAAAACAAAATCCGAAAAAAACGTCCAGAACGTGACACGTGACAAATGGATGCTCTTGTTAACTAACTACTTGCTCCCCGATAGGCACGTGCGTCGCGTCCGACCACGTCCATCTCGATCTCCTCCCGTGATCCAGGGTGTTTCCTTTACTGAGCCCAGTCTTGTCTCTCCCCTTTGATTCGATCTCTCATCTGATCTCTTTTTATAAAAGCAAAACCACCGAAAGAAAGAAATCGCTCCATGGCTGACCCACCGGAGAACTCTTTCTCGCCGTCGGCCCACACGGTGGGCGGAGGCGACGTCGACGAGCGGAGATCCTTATCTCAAGGGGAAGAGTCGATCGTCGGGGCCGAGCAGCGATGCGGAGGTGAAGTTCATGAAGAAGTGGACGGTGGCATGTCGGCGCCCACATCGAGTACGCAGTAACGGTGTTGCGGCCGCCGCCGCTGGTGTCCGAGATAGGATGATGCGCGGGGTCGAACGACTACGCGATGGCGGCACGGGACGACTATTTCCGCATGCTACGAGTTTGTGCTCGAGCGTAGCCCAGCCCATCACCCCAACATCATCTCCCAAAAGTACGCCACGATCGATGGCTTCACGCGGGCATGATCTAGCTTGCTTGCTAGCACGAGCGGCACATACATGCATGGATCCTCATGTACAACATCGCTATCGAGATGTGGTCGTGCGTCGGCTGCATGAACCAATTGGTAGGCGTGCTTCCCTAGCTTATCCGTGTTAACTTTGGCTGGTGCAACTGCAACGCCACTAATTTGGTTCTGCCCATAACTTGCCGGTCTCAGTCAATGCTGCCATGGACAGTGTCGCCGCGGTCGAACATAAGGAATTAACGATTCCCCGTCATTGATGGATTCAACAACGCCAACGCCGGTGCACATGGGGCGGCTATCTCATCTTTCTATGATGTCTGGTGGTTGCAATCACTATAGGCTTAATCTATTTTGTCAGCTCGAATCACCTGATGTCTACCTCATCTAGAATCCTCACTGTTTTTATCATTGATTTTATCACTATAATTTTCTGAATTTGTTTCTAGGTCAGTTACTGAATCCATCATAATCAGGCCAGTTGAAGCCGGTTCGTTTTTCTCATCCGTCACTAATCTATGTTCCACCCGATCCGTTACCGTCTACTTTTGCCTCTGCTCAAACCATGTAGGCAAGAGAAGCATATTTCACCAATTTATTCTAGCAATTCAATTGTTTGGTTAAACCTGACATAGCATAGCACTTGCTGTTGTAAAAGAATTGCCTGACAGCTCCATGTGTATTAGAGCTAGCTGAGTCCAGCAGATATATGTCATACAAGCAGTGTAATGATATTGTAGCAGATGGCCTTAGAGGCATTTCTTCCATTGGAGGTGATGCGTTTGGGCAATCAATTTCTCCACCGTCTAAAACAATGTGAACAGTTTGGTCTACAACTATAATAACTGCCTCAGTTTTTTTTCATGGGTAACAATTGCCTTAGTTGATGCTGCTGCATTGCCAACCGCTCATACAAGGATCTTTCTACTTTTGATTTCTCTATTCTTCAATAAAAAAAATAGCATATGACATGGCTTTCACTTTTTAGTACTATTCATCTTTAATGTTGACCAAATTTTGTCTTCCATTCTATCGACGCAATTTTTAGCATCACATTAGTATTATTCCAGGTTACATGCTAACAGTTGGACTCCACATTAACCGATTTAATTTTGGATATCTTTAATTTTAGTTCTATGGTATCTGCTACCATTCCAATTAAGGTATAGCATTCTAACGTACGCATCATCAATCTATTCTTTGTAACAAAGGAAGGAACTTCTATACATGTTTTCATTGATCTATTTCGTCTAATTCAAGTGCTATTTTATTTGGAACGTAGGCACGGTGAAAATATGCGAGTTAGCAAGGCATCACGACTCATGAGAACTTGATCCAAATGAACTACAAGAAGGTCCAACAAATTGTTCTGCACAACATTTATAAGTTTTCAACTCTTTGTACGTTTCAAATTTGACTTTTTTCAACACATAGTTTCTATGCGGGATGGCATGTTTGATTGAGTTGCTATTTGTTGCTTAAGCAATTATGATATTCTGACTTGAAACATACAAAAACTAATTTATCATTACAATAGAAATGTAAGCTCAAATAGAGTAACTAAACATTGTGTAAAATATGCCCAGCCAAGCAGTGGCACAAGTGGGGCGCTATGCTAAAATAGATAACATAGACCTGGGTAGATCTTGAGGCATGCTTATTGGGTTAGGCGCATGTGATTTTATTTCTCCTCTTGCATAGCACACATGTGGAAGAGCACTTTGCTGAAATAAAGGACATGCATCTATATTGCAAGGAGATATTAAGCTATGCTTATTGCACAAAATCCGTATGATATTGTTTTTCTCCCGTTGCAACGCACGGGTATGTTTGCTAGTCTTTCCCTAATAATAAAGCGCGGGTTGACTCCGTCAAAAAATAAAACACGAATTGACTCCGTGGGTTCACCATCGCGGCGTTTTTGCACAAAAGTCCCTAAAGTTTGACAATGGAACCTGCAGTTCGCTGGTGAAGGTATTGAACTCACAACCTCCAGGTTCGTAAGCAATGTTGTGGCCAACTCAACTAGCCCCTGCTATGTGTAGGAATCAAAGTTGATTGTGTTGTTAAATTATCCCACCTCGCTCCCTTACATATTATTTATATACCCAACTTATATATGTCTCTCAGTTCCCTTGGTATCAGGAAGAGGTCTCGAGGATTATGACAGAGAAGAGTCCTTGGAAGGAAGAGAGGCTAAGGAAGGAAATATGTATGTAGAGGCTAAGAAAGGAAAGAGGTGGCTAAGCTAAGGAAGGGAAAACAAGGAAGGAAATAGACGATAAATATGGGCAGCTGGAAAGAGAGGATAATTAACTTTATAAATATAATATGGGTTGCTATTATGTGGGCTATTAAATGATTCATGAGGACGTGAATAATTTATGGACGGCGGATATGCATGTTGATTCATGTTGCCTGTTGTGATGCCCTGATCAATGGATGAAAGATAGCTGGAGGGAGTAAGAGAAGAGGATGTGAATAATTCAAACTCGCCAGGTCGAAAGGCTCAAGATAGAAAAACGTGAGTGGTGTTGATCTTTTTTAATTGACTTGGAAAATAACTCAACTCCATGCTTTAAAGTCTCAAGAAAAAAACATGAAGAGGTTTTGGTGCTGATCGTTGTTAACTGAAGTTGGATTTGGTGTTTGTTTGTGTCCTTCACAGACTGGTAGAGTGGTACTAACTACTACCCGGCATAAAAGCCGGAAAGGAAACAAACATCATCCATAGTCCAATTTGGATACGGCATTTTTGGACTAACATATTTACACGTGTTAGCACACTCGCGGGAAGTATGATAATAACTACTACGATAAAAAGCTAGAAAAGAAATGAACACCATTCATAGTCCAAATAGGATTGCACATTGCTGGACTAACATTATGTACACTGGTTAGCACACATGCGGTAAGCATATATACCTAGATGGCCTGTGAAGTATACGGCGAAGATTTATACATGCAAGCAGAAAACAAGACAACTGTCTTTAGGTATATACAAAATAAATTGTCTTCATAGAAGGTGCATGTCTTATACACTAGTGCAGAACCGGGCAATAGCACCGGTTCGTAAGGCGGTAACCGGCACTAAAGTGTGGGCACTAAAGCCCCCCCCTTAGTACTGGTTCAGCACGAACCGGTGCTAAAGGGCAACCATGTGGCACGAGCCAGCTCCGTGCGCGCGTAGGACATTAGTACCGGTTGGTAACACCAACCGGTACTAAATGTTTGGGTTTGTTTTGGTTTTATTTTTATTTTTACTTTAATTTTGTGTTTTCAATTTAATTTAGTGATTGGTTTACATTATAATGAGTTGTTAAATCATTAGGTGAATGTACCGCAGATTAGTTTGACTGGATGCATGTGGATCCTAGCTAAGTCATCAAGTATATGTCATATCCATATTATATATACTTGATCACCTAATTAAGTGATCGAGGTAATATGGATATGACATATACTTGATCACTTAGCTAGAATTCATCCAGTTGAAACTAATTTGCGGTTTCTTTCATAAATGATATAATAACTCATCATCATCATCATATTAATATAAAAACTCTTGCATCATATATATCATCACCAAGAACACTAGCTTAAATAAGAAACATTCACTTGTACCAGAAGCAAAGATATCATCGAGTTCAACATGGTAATGATATTATAAGCGTTCATAACACCACAAAAGCAAATCACTCTTTGAGATTAAGTTCAGGATGAAGAACACGGACATGAGAGGACAACTACTAAGAGCATGAACTAGCTAATTAATCAGTCCTGCTGCTCTCTCTCAGGTAAAATAGCATAGAACATGTATAGCTTTCCTGATTCATCATATTGGAGCATGCAGATGAACCTGTCTCCTAATCGTGGGTTGCGCTTCTGATTGCTGCCCCCTAGTACTTCTCTGCGATCGTTCACAATTTTGCTCCAGTCTTTTACTATTAAGCATTCCTCGCTATTAGAAATCCTGAATGCACTAAAGTGCATTGTAGGATATCTTGGCCGTAAGCTAACAATATTCATAGTACCTTTAGTCTCGATCCAATCAGGCACAACATTCATCGGGAGTCCCTGTTGAAGAACATCGTATAGTAACATACTTAGCAATGAAGTTTAGCTTAAAAAAATAATGTATGTAAAAGATGCACTGAGGAGATATAGTAGAAATCTTACCATCTTTCCTAAATATATGTGACCGTAGTTCAGTATGAATACTATTGGTCGCATGTTTTGAGTACAAACATTTCTAAGTGAAGGAAAAAAATTTGTCTTGATAGCATCAAGATCCTCAAGCCATGAAACATAATGACTTGTCTCCTCGCAGTTTAGTTCAGCCCCGCGACAGTGGACGGTCCTGTCTACCAAGCGCCGGACATGTTTGCTTGATTGGAAATAAGCTGTCAATATAAATTGCGATCTATTAATTATTCAACTGGTTCAAATAATCTCATATCGAAGATATAAATATGGTTGAGAAACTCACATAATGGTAGAACTGGAGGCGTCTGCACATCAATCCAGATGTCTATATTACCTTCAATATCATCTTCCGGACGAATATCAAAGGTGATAACCATATCAGGCTCAAATGCATAAGCCTTGAATAGTGCTTGCCAAGTTTTGCATTCAAAATAGGTGTATGTGTCTGCATTGTATAATTTGACGTTGAAGGTATAATCATGCTCGGTCTTCAAGTAAACTCTTTTTACCTCCATAGTTTCGTTAGGACTGAAACCTATCTTATCTAAGACAAAAATTCTTGCATGGCAGGGGATACGCTAGTAGAATAGTGAAAAATTAAAATTAAAAGTTGAAGCAAATGAAGCATAAGTCATGCTTAATTACGAAAAAAGACTTGTCGTTGTGACTTACTGTATCCACTTTGAAGTTCTCATCCAGCTTGATGCTGAAGCGTCTATCATCAACTAGAAAATTTCTGCCGCACAGGCCGCGCTGGTCTTCGCAGTATTCGCACATAATGAAATCGTGTTCGTCGTTAGACGACATTCCTATGCTCATAGGTGAAACATTAAACACTTATTAGTTCTATTGATTCAACTAATTCTGTTAAATCAACTAGTTCAACTAATTAATTGAACTAATTCAACTAAGCACTTACGAAAAATATACCTAAATAAAGTAGCTCAACTAATTCAACTAACTAGTTCAACTAATTAATTCAACTAATTCAACTAAACTAGTTCTATTAATTTTCTTACTAAAAATATGGTAGCTAGTTGTATATAATAAAATGTTAATTAGATAATCAAATCTCATATAACTAAATTAAATATATATCTAACATATAATTTATATCTAATTCATCTAACATTTGACATTAATATCTAACATATGTTCATATATAGGTGAAACATTAAACACTTACTAGTTCTATTAATTCAACCAAATAAACTAGTTCTATTAATTCAACTAAATAAACTAGTTCTATTAATTCAACTAAGCATTTACTAAAAATAAACTAGTTCTATTATACTAAAATAAAGTAGGTAGTTCTATATAGTAATATTTTGATTAGATCATCAAATCTCATATAACTAAATTTTCTTACTAAAAATAACTAGTTCTATTAATTCAACTAATTCAACTAAGAATTTACTAAAAATAAACTAAAATTTATAACTAAAAAACTAAACAACAATGTGTGTGTGGACATGGCGGTCGGGGCAGGATCTCACCAGCGAGGCGAGGCGACGGGGGCGGCGACGGGGATGGCGACGGGCGGCGTCGATGGGGATGGTGACGATGGGGATGGCGACGACGGGGATGGGGACGGGGCGGCGACAACGGGGACGGGGACGGGCCGGGCGGGGACGACGGGACGACGGGGCGGGGCGCGGCGACGGGGACGGGGACGGCCGGGGCGGCGACGATGGGGACGGGGACGGGGCGGCAACGACGGGGACGGGGCGGCGACGGGGGCAGCGACAGGGGCGGCGGGCGACGGGACAGAGGAGAAGAAGCAGATGAGAAACTGAATTTTTTTGAAGTGCCATATATATAGGAGGGGCCTTTAGTACCGGTTGGAGCCACCAACCGGTACTAAAGGCCAACTTTTGCTAGGCCAATGGGCGGGAAACAGCCCCTTTAGTACCGGTTCGTGCCACGAACCGGTACTAAAGGCCCAATCATTAGTACCGGTTGGAGCCACCAACCGGTACTAATGGTTGTGCACTGCCACCGGCGGTGCATAATGTTTAGTCCCACCTCGCCGAGCGAAGGGAAGCCGCACTGGTTTATAAACCCAGCCGCGGCTGCTCCTTCGAACTTCTCTATATAGCAGGCTTCTCGGTCTAACTATGGCGTGCTGTCCTGTGAGCCTGCTGGCCCTTCTGGGCCTGCATTTGCATACCCTAGGTCTGGCAGGCCCACTGGGCAGCGCCCCAACAAAAATTTTGTATAGTTTTTTTTCTGCATTATTTATTTTCTTCTATTTATTTTTGAGTAATTTTTTTATATAGTTTTTTTCTTTTCTGCATTATTTATTTTCTTCTATTTATTTTTGAGTAATTTTTTATATAGTTTTTTCCTTTTCTTCTTTATTTATTTTCTTCTATTTATTTCTGAGTAGTTTTTTTTTTTGTATTTAGTTTCTATGTGACCCTCTCTACTCTTTCGCACATGCTATGCGGGTGAAATGATAATACCATTGCAAGTTTCAACATTTTCAGAGTTCATTTTGTAGTGATTTTCAATTTCACTGTCATTTAGCTCTCTAAACAATTAGGTAAATGACTGGAAAACAACAAATGATGTCAGAACATATTGGAAATTGATGACGTCGCTTTGAATGCTGCATATTGAACGCAAAAGAAGTCCGGAGTTCAAATAAGTTTAAAAAACATTGAAGTGCCCATGTAACAGATGAGTTCTCGTCCGAAACCCTGATACTCCGAAAGAGCTTGTCCAGTTTGTACACGAAGTGCGTCCAGTTTTTGCCATGACCCTCTCTACTCTTTCGCACATGCTATGCGGGTGAAATGATGATACCATGCCAAGTTTCAACATTTTCACATTTCATTTTGTAGTGATTTTCAATTTCACGGTCATTTAGCTCTCTAAACAATTAGGTAAATGACTGAAAAACAGCAAATGTAGTCAGAACATGTTGGAAATTGATGACGTCGCTTTGAATGCTGCATACTGAACGCAAAAGAAGTCCGGAGTTCAAATAAGTTTAAAAAACATTGAAGTTCCCATGTAACAGATGAGTTCTCGTCCGAAACTCTGATACTCCAAAAGAGATTGTCCAGTTTGTACACGAAGTGCGCCCAGTTTTTGTCGTGACCCTCTCTACTCTTTCGCACATGCTATGCGGGTGAAATGATGATACCATGCCAAGTTTCAACATTTTCACAGTTCATTTTGTAGTGATTTTCAATTTCACGGTCATTTAGCTCTCTAAACAATTAGGTAAATGACTGAAAAACAGCAAATGTAGTCAGAGCATGTTGGAAATTGATGACGTCGCTTTGAATGCTGCATACTAAACGCAAAAGAAGTCCGGAGTTCAAATACGTTTAAAAAACATTGAAGTGTCGATGTAACAGATGAGTTCTCATCCGAAACCTTGATACTCCTAAAGAGATTGTCCAGTTTGTATACGAAGTGCGTCCAGTTTTTGCCGTGACTCTCTCTACTCTTTCGCACATGCTATGCGGGTGAAATGATGATACCATGCCAAGTTTCAACATTTTCACATTTCATTTTGTAGTGATTTTCAATTTCACGGTCATTTAGCTCTCTAAACAATTAGGTAAATGACTGAAAAACAGCAAATGTAGTCAGAACATGTTGGAAATTGATGACGTCGCTTTGAATGTTGCATACTAAATGCAAAAGAAGTCCGGAGTTCAAATAAGTTTAAAAAACATTGAAGTGCCCATGTAACAGATGAGTTCTCGTCCGAAACTCTGATACTCCAAAAGAGATTGTCCAGTTTGTACACGAAGTGCGTCCAGTTTTTGCCGTGACCCTCTCTACTCTTTCGCACATGCCATGCGGATGAAATGATGATACCATGCCAAGTTTCAACATTTTCACAGTTAATTTTGTAGTGATTTTTAATTTCACGGTCATTTAGCTCTCTAAACAATTAGGTAAATGACTGAAAAACAGCAAATGATGTCAGAACATGTTGGAAATTGATGACGTCGCTTTGAATGCTGCATACTGAACACACAAGAAGTTCGAAGTTCAAATAAGTTATTAAAAATAAAAAAGAGGTGCAATGCTGGTTAATTTGCTTCAAGCCTTTTGGAATAGTATAGACTGCACTGCACATAGCTCAGTACAATCTATGCTATTCCGAAAGGTTTGAAGCTAATCAACGTGCAGGTAAGCATTGCGCCTCTTCGTCATTGTCTCTGCACTCACGGCTTATAAACCGCTCATACTGCCTCTCCCTTGGCGAGGTGGGACTAAAAATCAGTTTACTAAGAAACTCTAGTACCGGTTCATGCCATGAACCGGTACTAAAGGTCTTCGTGGGGGGCACAGCCTGACCACAGCTGCACTGGCCTCATTAGTACCGGTTCGTGTCACGAATCGGTACTAAAGGTTCCCCACGAACCGGTACTAATGAGCGCCGCCCGCCTAGCCATTGGAACCGGCACTAATGGTCACATTAGTGCCGGTTCAGTTACAAACCGGGACTAATGTGTTTCACATTAGGCCCTTTTTCCACTAGTGATATATCCAAAAAAGTTTGAAAATGCTTGGTAGTGTTTTCCCGCTACTGATTGTTGTCAATCCTTATGAGGGACGATCCTTGGACCAGGTGCGAGGAGTAGATTGTAGGGCGGCCCTTACGCCAACTTGATGAGATTATAATTTTAAAATTTTAAACATCCCCTTGCATTGGTACACTTCAATGATAGATGTGTCGTGCAGTGGCCGAGCTGATCGCCTCGGGATTAACAACTTTCGGACGTGTTATGATCAAGTGGACAATGCGGGAACTATCAACAAGGGCGGAAGAAGTATAAGAGGTGGCAGGGGTGTGACGGTGTGTTGAAATATATGACGTTGCCTGTGGAAGTCTTGAGATATGGTTATTGAGTTAATTAAGGACATGCAATATTTTCTTCTCCCGTTGCAACGCACGGACATATGTGCTAGTCTCTCCCTAATAATAAAGCACAGATTGACTCCTTGGGTTCACCATCACGATACGCTTTCTTCATGTGAGTTTACGCTTTCAGTTTGAATTTAAAACATATATGCGAGGTGGTACTAATTCGGGTCTGCGTAAAAAAGACGTCCAAAGCCAGAACACCTAGGATTCGAACCATGGACCTCCACTTTACGCACCAGGCAAGCTACCCACCCCACCCACTAAAGCTTTTGCAACATATCTATGGGGCGAATACAAATGAATTGAAAATTGCGGCCCAAATTGGGGATTACTTAAAAATTGTTAAAACTATTCTGCAATTACGAACACTTTTTGGCAAACGTGATCAAATTTTAAATTTCGGAACATCTTTTGAAACTGCAAATGCAATTTAAATTCCCGAATATTTTTTGAATTTGTAAAAAGGGGTGAAAAATTGTACATCTTTTGAAATCCGAACAATTTTCTATAACGCAAACATTTCTGAAATGTTCCAAAAAAATTTGTAAAATGTGAATATTTTTCCAAATCCAAGAACATACTTTGAAAATGCAAACATTTTTTAAAATGGTGAACAAAATCTGAAAACAAGTACAACTTTTGAAATGCAGAACAAATTTTGAATCTGAGAAAAATTTGAAAATCCTTAAGATTATTTGTTCACATGAACAAAATTTTAAAATGGAAACCTTTTTTGTAAAATGCTTTTGTAAAATGTGAACAAATTTTCAAATTCCAGAACATTTTTGGAAAACGCATTAATGATTATCTGCTACTGCTACACTCCATCACTTATATTTTTTCGGTATGTTTTTCCAAGAAAATTAACTTGTTCTCCTAACTACTATTCTATTCGTGCAGATTGGGCATTGTTATCTACACTAGATATTTATGAATAACAGTATCTTGGTTTGATAGAATTTGAATATGGCAGTTCATGTTGCTTTTTCTTTTTTGCTTACACAAATTTATAGCAATATTATGATCTGGGATACAACATGCTACCATTAAATCATTTTTTATACAAATTTTAACATAGCAAATGTACCATTTCTGCTGGTAATAATCTTTGGATTATGATTACATTAACATTCAACATATACTCATCTTCCGCTGCATCCACATACAGTCAACTACTTGAAGCTACATATGGCTTCCAGAGAGGAGAATTGTAAGTTCCTTCGCCCAGTGGCAAAGAGGATGGCAGCGGCAGGAAGCCTCCGAAGCCTTTGGACGGGCGCGACATGAATCCTGAAGGTTTTTAGTACAACGGCAAAGAGGAAGTCTTTTTAGTACATGTCTGCGTGGTCATTTGTACAGTCTTTTTCAAGCACAGATTGAGATTGTCGGGTTCACCGTCCATGGCGTTTTTGCAAAAAAGTCCCTCACTTTTTATGGAATGAACCGGCAGCCCGTATGGGAATCAACCGGGAAGAGGAAAATAAACACGCCGTCGCCCGTCTCGCACACGAAGGAGCAGTCCGCCTCCAACACGAACACGAGTGGGGAACTAAAAAAGTCGACCTATCGCTGATTTCCCCCTCATCCCCGGCTCTTCCGATCTCTCTCACCTCACGTTGCTTTCTACCGTCGACCGATTCCGGAAAGCGCCGCGCTCAACGCAGGCGTGCTCTCTCCGGCGTCATGTGTGCTGGCATTGAAGCCCCTGTCTTCGGTTTCTGGCGGTCGCAGATAGCATCTTGGCTTGGCGGCAGCAGTGACGGCAGTGCACCCATCTGAATCGACTGAAAAAAAGGAAATGCACAAGCACAACCTCTCCTGATCTCCCAATGTGTACGTCACTGCAAGATAATCCTGTTGCTGCCATGGTCGATCCCTACCTCTCCATCTCACCCGTCGACGCCATGGAGCACCCACGAGCCCGCCGACTAACTCGCCAAAGATAGAGATAGACTCCCGCGTCATGATCCCCAGGGCCAAGATGCAACTCTGCTAGGTTGGATCTGCGACACAGGTCATCTTCCCATATCCTTCTCTTACCTCAGCCTCTCCCTTCTCTTCTCTCTGATCTTGTGTGTCACACGGTGTTAGTGTTAAAAGGGAGAGAGGAATTTGGTGGAATAGTTATTGTATTGCTTGAGCCTCGTGGGCATATATATAGGAGTACAATGACCAACTTGGAGTACAAGACAAGGCAGGACAAATCCTAGTCTATCTTACGTTTCCTAATGAATCAATATACTCAACATCCCCCCGCAGTCACAACGGTAGCGACGCAGACGGTGAGACTGGAGAAGAATCTGAAGGCAAGCCGGCGGACACCTCGCACAGTCGTAACGGTCGATGCATCGCGAAAGTCGTGGCTGGAGTAGAAAACCGATGAGGTTGCTCGAGCAGGCGGTAGCCCTTTGTGCCGTTTGTTGATGTGGCCGAGAGCGTGGGTGGTGGAGCCGTGGTCGAGGTAGCCGTGCGAAGAATGACGTGGTCAATGTCGAGTCGGGGTAGCCGGTGTCGAGGAAGTCGCCGTGGAGCCGCGGGCGCAAGGGGGCACCGAGTTAGCATGGGAGCAGTGGTGTCGAAGTAGTGGTGCGTCGCGAAGAAGATGTTGTTGACGACGCATCGCGGCGGGTTTGCCAAGCCCGAGGACACATCGTAGACAAAGGCACGCACCGGTGTTGCCAACACCGGGCATGCATAGACGGACGAAGAGGAAGTTGACGAAGCGCCACACCAGGCTTGCCAGGCTCGGGGACACGTCGTGGACGAAGGCACGCGGCGGTGTTGCCAGCACCGGGCATGCGTAGATTGGGACCTTCACGAGCTGTATGCCATGTCGAGGAATCGGAGGGCCAGTAGAGTAGAAGACTCGACGACGGTTGTGGCGCCAATCGGCATGGTGGCCGATGTCACCACGGTGGTCGGAGTAGACGAAGTGGTCGTGGTAGATGACGGCGACGCTGGCGACGAGCTGGTGCTGGACAAAGACGAACGGGGTGGACGGGCGATGCGGCGGCCTGATGGCAGCGGCGGCGGCTAGGTTAGGAGTGCGACGGCGGTGCTCGAAGTAGGCGAAGAACCCTGACATCATGACGAAGACCGGCGCGGACGGTGGCGTTCCCGCACCAAGGGAGACGGCGCGGCGCATACCACGGGAGGTCGACGCGCGGTGACGGTAGAGTGGACCGCGGGCCGCGGCGCTACGGCCCAAAGTGGCGACGCAGCAGCGGCGAGTAGGTCAGGGCGGCGGCGGAAGACCTCGGGGCGGTCACAGGGACCGCGGGCTGCGACGCTACAGCCCAAAGGGGAGGCGCAGCAGCGGAGCGCAGATCGGTGCAAACCGCGGGGACGGCCTCGGGACAGCCGTGTGGACCGCGTGCCACTCTCGCTATGGCCCGACGAGGCGACGTAGCGGTGGCGCGAGGGTCGGTTTAGCCACAGGGACGGCCTGGAGCGGACGACCCCAGGGAGGCGGTGGACCGCGGGCCGCGGCACTACGGCCCGAAGGGGTGACGCAGCGGTGACGCGGGTCGGTGCAGCCGAGAGAAGAACCATGGGGCGGCGGCACTGCGGCAGCCCGTTGCTCAATCGGTAGAGGGGCGCGCTAAACTTGGGACGATCTTCACGGGACCTGCGGAGGCGCGCGCAATCAACGAGCCAAGTTGGTCGTGCAGCGTAGATGAGGCGGGTCTCAGCGGCGAGCGGGTGATCAAGCCGATCGCGCGCGAGGTTGGGGACGCCGCTCGATGGAGGCATGGTGGCGGCGGAGTCCGGGATGAGGCCGGCAACGACGGATGGCGTGGGACGTTGTGCGGACAAGTGTGTCAGCACCTGGGCTGCCAAAACAGTGTCGGTGCCCGGGCAGTGAGGCCCGAGTGACCAACGGAGCAGTGGTGCCCGAGTTGAGGCATCCAACAAGCATGACGCAGCCGTCCTGACGCAATCGAGGACGAGGTCGACGAGGTAGACCGCTGGGTCGTCGCGCAGACGCGGCGGAGGCGGGTGGCGTCGATCGATTGGCGGGCCGGCGCGCGAACGGTGGCTATGATTGGCCGCTGCATGGCGCGAGGCTGCCGGGTGGAGGGGATGCAGGTTTCCCGGTCGGAACAGGGCTGATAGAGGCAAAGGTGTCCCCTCTTTCGATGAGATGGTGGTTATCGTTTTGGTGGAAGCCGACTTTGACGATCCGACTACGAATGTGCGAGGACGTCGCACCTTAGCAATCGCTAAACCAACTCCGAGAGGTTATTGACCACGCCGGAGCAGGATCAACCTGACCACGAAGGTCTGTTTCCAGCAGGCAAATGAAGAACAAGCAAGAAACTAAGATTGCAATCTGGATATTGCAAATATAAGAGGAAAGCTTTATTGATCAAGGTGGGGTTCTGTGACGCCTTTGTCTGGTCGTTGAACACAAATAAAGTACGCGAAGTTGCAGCTATGACGAACTTTAATCTAAACAAAACCCAAAGTCTAAATGATGCCCTAAGGGCTGTATATATGGAGGAGAGATGGGGGAATTTCGTGGCCCTTGGAGGAGGGGTCCGAAGCCAACCCTAACTCTTGTTTCCCACACATACGGACTCTAAAAACAGCATATAATCAAGTATTTCAAAATTACATGGGCCTAGCCCAAAAATAAGGTGACGCAGCACCTAGGATAGCCTCTGGATGAAATTTATGAAGTGGCATCTTGTATATTTCATCCAAGGCTTCATGCACTCATCATGGTGGCTTCAAAGTCCTGGAATCATCACTTGTAACTCCGTTCTTGTTCCCCTTGCGCACGCCATCATCTCCATGCTTTAACTTGCTCCAAGGTTCATCTTTCTTGTCCAAGCTAGGCCCTTCATTTGTAAGAAAAACAAATGTATCCAATTTAGGCAGCATCATATTCTCATGAACATTAGAATCGTTACCAAGAAACGAAAGTACCTGGTAATTTAATTGGCGTACGCGAGCTCTAGTAATTGGTCCAGTATGTATAGCAGTAGGGGCTGTGGGTGTAACAATGGTATTGATGTCCTCATCAAGGGCGATGACGGCCGGCGCAGGTCGACGGGTGGACCGACGCGCGGACGGTGGCTGGCCTTGATGGTTCGCCTTGGCGCGCGTGGATGTCGGGTCGGAGGAGAGGCCGGTTGGTTGTGCCAGGGTTGGAGTAGAGAAGCACGGGGGTCAACAGCGGCGGCGGGCGACGCAAACCGATCAAGATTAGATCGGAAAACCAAAAAGAAAAATGTCGATCAAAACAACCGGCAAGAGAGCGAAAAACCCGGAGCAAGGCCTCGGGAAAAAGACTTTCTAGGGAAGCCGGCCAACATGGCCGGCGGACAAACCCTAGGTACGGGCGGGGCGGCCCCCGATGGCGGTCATGGAGGCCGACCGCCCCGTGGGCGGCGCGCAAGTGCGGAAGCGGTGGTGGCTAGGGTTTAGGATCGACTTGCGATAGATACCAAGTTAAAAGGGAGAGAGGGATTTGGTGGAATAGTCGTTGTATTGCTTGAGCCTCGTGGGCATATATATAGGAGTACAATGACCAACTTGGAGTATAAGACAAGGCAGGACAAATCCTAGTCTATCTTATATTTCCTAATGAATCAATATACTCAACAGTTAGGACATGCGACTGGAGGAAATATGCCCTAGAGGCAATAATAAATTTGTTATTTATATTTCCTTATATCATGATAAATGTTTATTATTCATGCTAGAATTGTATTAACTAGAAACTTAGTACAGGTGTGAATACATAGACAAACAGAGTGTCCCTAGTATGGATCTACTTGACTAGCTCGTTAATCAAAGATGGTTAAGTTTCCTAGCCATGGACATGTGTTGTCATTTGATGAACGGGATCACATCATTAGAGAATGATGTGATGGACAAGACCCATCCGTTAGCTTAGCATAATGATCGTTCAGTTTTATTGCTACTGCTTTCTTCATAACTTATACATGTTCCTCTGACTATGAGATTATGCAACTCCCGAATACCGGAGGAACACCTTGTGTGCTATCAAATGTCACAACGTAATTGGGTGATTATAAAGATGCTCTACAGGTGTCTCTGATGGTGTTTATTGAGTTGCATAGATCGAGATTAGGATTTGTCACTCCGTGTATCGGAGAGGTATCTCCGGGCCCTCTCGGTAATGCACATCACTATAAGCCTTGCAAGCAATGTGACTAATGAGTTAGTTACGGGATGTTTCATTAGAGAACGAGTAAAGAGACTTGCCGGTAACGAGATTGAACTAGTTATTGAGATACCGACGATCGAATCTCGGGCAAGTAACATACCGATGACAAAGGGAACAACTGATACGTCTCCAACGTATCTATAATTTTTGATTGCTCCATGCTATATTATCTACTATTTTGGACATTATTGGGCTTTATTATCCACTTTTATATTATTTTTGGGACTAATCTATTAACCAAAGGCCAGCCCAGAATTGCTGTTTTTTGCCTGTTTTAGGGTTTCGAAGAAAAGGAATATCAAACGGAGTACAAACGGAATGAAACCTTCGGGAACGTGATTTTCTCAACGAATAAGACCCAGGAGACTTGGACCCTACGTCAAGGCACAAGAGAGGAGGCCACGAGGTAGGGGGCGCGCCTGCCTCCCCAGGCGCGCCCTCCACCCTCGTGGCCCCCCTGTTGCTCCACCGACGTACTCCTTCCTCCTATATATATCCACGTACCCCCAAACGATCAGATACGGAGCCAAAACCCTAATTCCACCGCCGTAACTTTCTGTATCCACGAGATCCCATCTTGGGGCCTGTTCCGGAGCTCCGCCGGAGGGGGCATCGATCACAGAGAGCTTCTACATCAACACCATAGCCCTTCTGATGAAGTGTGAGTAGTTTACCTCAGACCTACGGGTCCATAGTTAGTAGCTAGATGGCTTCTTCTCTCTTTTTGGATCTCAATACAATGTTCTCCCCCTCTCTTGTGGAGATCTATTCGATGTAATCTTTTTTTGCGGTGTGTTTGCTGAGACCCATGAATTGTGGGTTTATGATCAAGTCTATCTATGAATAATATTTGAATCTTCTCTGAATTCTTTTATGTATGATTGGTTATCTTTGCAAGTCTCTTAAAATTATCAGTTTGGTTTGGCCTACTAGATTGATCTTTCTTGCAATGGGAGAAGTGCTTAGCTTTGGGTTCAATCCTGCGGTGTCCTTTCCCAGTGACAGTAGGGGCAGCAAGGCACGTATTGTATTGTTGACATCAAGGATAACAAGATGGGGTTTTCTTCATATTGCATGAGTCTATCCCTCCACATCATGTCATCTTGCTTAAGGTGTTACTCTGTTTTTAACTTAATACTCTAGATGCATGCTGGATAGCGGTCGATGAGTGGAGTAATAGTAGTAGATGCAGGCAGGAGTCGGTCTACTTGTCTCGGACGTGATGCCTATATACATGATCATAGCTAGATATTCTCATAACTATGCTCAATTCTGTCAATTGCTCAACAGTAATTTGTTCACCCACCGTAGAATACCTATGCTCTCGAGAGAAGCCACTAGTGAAACCTATGGCCCCCGGGTCTATCTTTATCATATTAATCTCCTACTACTTAGTTATTTCCTTTGCTATTTACTTTGCCTTTATTTTACTTTGCATCTTTATCACGAAATTACAAAAAATATTATCTTTATCATATCTATCAGATCTCACTCTCGTAAGTGGACTTATAGGGATTGACAACCCCTATTTGCATTGGTTGCGAGGATTTATTTGTTTTGTGCAGGTACGAGGGACTCGCGCGTAGCCTCCTACTGGATTGAAACCTTGGTTCTCAAAAACTGAGGGAAATACTTGTGCTACTTTGCTGCATCATCCCTTCCTCTTCGGGGAATACCAACCAGTGCTCAAGAGGTAGCAAGAAGGATTTCTGGCGCCGTTGCCGGGGAGGTCTTCGCAAAAGTCAACATACCAAGTACCCATCACATACCCTTATCTCCCGCATTACATTATTTGCCATTTGCCTCTCGTTTTCCTCTCCCCCACTTCACCCTTGCCATTTTATTCGCCCTCTCTCTCTATCCTCCCTCCTTTTCTCTATTTGCCTCTTTTTGCCCGCTTGCTTTTTGTTTGCTTGTGTGTTAGTTTGCTTGCTTGCCTCTATGTCTCTACCTAAATTTGGTGGTCTCCACCTTAAAAGGATAGAGGAGATCAAAAATAATGTCAGGAGTTTTATGGTTTTGCAATTTGAACATAATAGTTTCTTCAGAAACGAGCTTAAAGAACAGAAAAGTTTTATGAGTTTTATGAATAAAGAGATTGATGATATGTCTAAAGAATTCGATGGTTTGAGATCCCAAATTGCTCATCTTGAGAAATTAACTGCTGAAATTTCGGATAAGCAGGCTACCTTAGTTAATAAGATGGCCGCTAAACCGGATTGCTATGAAAATAATGATGAAGATCTAAAAGTTATTGATGTGTCCCCTATTAAATCTTTGTTTTGCAATATGAATCTTGATAATGATGGGACTGAATATGATCCACCTTTACCTAGAAGGCGTTCCAAGAATTCGGAATTTGTTGATCTTGATGCTAAATTTGATAAAAGTGAGATTGAAGAAATTAAAACGCTAGATGTTGCTAAACCCACTATTATGGATTTCAAGGAATTTAACTATGAAAATTGCTCTTTGATTGATTGTATTTCCTTGTTACAATCCGTGCTAAATTCTCCGCATGCTTATAGTCAAAATAAAGCGTTTACTAAACATATCGTTAATGCCTTGATGCAATCTTATGAAGAAAAACTTGAATTGGAAGTTTCTATCCCTAGGAAAATTTATGGTGAGTGGGAACCAACTATTAAAATTAAAATTAAAGATCATGAATGCCATGCTTTATGTGATTTGGGTGCTAGTGTTTCCACGATTCCAAAAACTTTGTGAGATTCGTTAGGTTTCCGTGATTTTGATGATTGCTCTCTAAACTTGCATCTTGCGGATTCCACTATTAAGAAACCTATGGGAAGAATTAATGATGTTCTTATTGTTGCAAATAGGAATTATGTGCCCATAGATTTTATTGTTCTTGACATATATTGCAATCCTTCATGTCCTATTATTCTTGGTAGACCTTTCCTTAGAACGATTGGTTCAATTATTGATATGAAGGAAGGAAATATTAGATTCCAATTTCCATTAAGGAAAGGCATGGAACACTTTCCTATAAAGAAAATTAAATTACCTTATGAATCTATTATGAGAGCCACTTATGGATTGCCTACCAAAGATGGCAATACCTAGATCTATTCTTGCTTGTTATGCCTAGCTAGGGGCGTTAAACGATAGCACTTGTTGGGAGGCAACCCAATTTTATTTTTATTCCTTGTTTTTGCTCCTGTTTATTAATAAATAATTTATCTAGCCTCTATTTTGGTTGTGTTTTTTGTGTTTAATTAGTGTTTGTGCCAAGTAGAACCGTTGGGAAGACTTGGGGAAAGTCTTGTTGAACTTGCTGTAAAAAACAGAAACTTTAGCGCTCACGAGAACTGCTGCCATTTTTATTTGGAAAGTGATATTTAGTTACTTATTTTTGCAGATGATTAATAGATAAATTCCTCACGTCCAGAAATTTATTTTAGAATTTTTGGGGTTCCAGATCTTGCGATAGCTACAGATTACTACAGACTGTTCTGTTTTTGACAGATTCTGTTTTTCGTGTGTTGTTTGCTTATTTTGATGAATCTATGGCTAGTAAAATAGTTTATAAACCATAGAGAAGTTGGAATACAGTAGGTATAACACCAATATAAATATAGAATGAGTTCATTACAGTACCTTGAATTGGTCTTTTGTTTTCTTTCGCTAACGGAGCTCACGAGATTTTCTAATTTAAGTTTTGTGTTGTGAAGTTTTCAAGTTTTGGGTAAAGATTTGATGGATTATGGAACAAGGAGTGGCAAGAGCCTAAGCTTGGGGATGCCCATGGCACCCCCAAGATAATCTAAGGACACCTAAAAGCCAAAGCTTGGGGATGCCCCGGAAGGCATCCCCTCTTTCGTCTACTTCTATCGGTAACTTTACTTGGAGCTATATTTTTATTCGCCACATGATATGTGTTTTGCTTGGAGCGTCTTGTATTATTTGAGTATTTTCTTGTTAGTTTACCACAATCATCCTTGCTGTACACACCTTTTGGGAGAGCCATACATGATTTGGAATTTGTTAGAATACTCTATGTGCTTCACTTATATCTTTTGAGTTATATAGTTTTGCTGTAGTACTTCACTTATATCTTTTAGAGCGCAGTGGCGGATTTGCTTTATAGAAACTATTGATATCTCATGCTTCACTTAGATTATTTTGAGAGTCTTAAATAGCATGGTAATTTTCTTAAATAATCCTAATATGCTAGGTATTCAAGATCAGTAAAAAATTTCTTATGAGTGTTTTGAATACTAAGAGAAGTTTGATGCTTGATGATTGTTTTGAGATATGGAGGTAATAATATCAAAGTCGTGCTAGTTGAGTAGTTGTGAATTTGAGAAATGCTTGTGTTGCAGTTTGCAAGTCCCGTAGCATGCACGTATGGTAAACGTTATGTAACAAATTTGAAACATGAGGTGTTGTTTGATTGTCCTCCTTATAAGTATGTGATTTCTTTATGACTAATGTTGAGTCCATGGATTATACGCACTCTCACCCTTCCATCATTGCTAGCCTCTTCGGTACCGTGCATTGCCCTTTCTCACATTGAGAGTTGGTGCAAACTTCGCCGGTGCATCCAAACCCCGTGATATGATACGCTCTTTCACACATAAACCTCCTTATATCTTCGTCAAAACAGCCACCATACCTACCTATTATGGCATTTCCATAGCCATTCCGAGATATATTGCCATGCAACTTTCCACCATTCCGTTTATCATGACACATTCATCATTGTCATATTGCTTAGCATGATCATGTAGTTGACATAGTATTTGTGGCAAAGCCACCGTTCATAATTCTTTCATACATGTCACTCTTGGTTCATTGCATATCCCGCTACACCGCCGGAGGCATTCATATAGAGTCATCTTTTGTTCTAGCATCGAGTTGTAATCATTGAGTTGTAAATAAATAGAAGTGTGATGATCATCATTTTCTAGAGCATTGTCCCAAGTGAGGAATTAAAAAAAAGAGAAAGGCCATAAAAAAGAAGAGAAGGCCAAAAAAAGAGAGAAAAAGAGATAAGGGACAATGCTACTATCCTTTTCCATACTTGTGCTTCAAAGTAGCACCATAATCTTCATGATAAAGGGTCTCTTGTTTTGTCACTTTCATATACTAGTGGGAATTTTTCATTATAGAACTTGGCTTGTATATTCCAACAATGGGCCTCCTCAAGTGCCCTAGGTCTTCGTGAGCAAGCAAGTTGGATGCACACCCACTTAGTTTCTTTTGTTGAGCTTTCATACATTTATAGCTCTAGTGCATCCGTTGCATGGAAATCCCTACTCCTTGCATTAACATCAATCGATGGGCATATCCATAGCCCCTTGATGGGCATATCCATGTCCATGGCTCGCGCTCATATATTGTGTGAAAGTTTATAGGTATGAGATTACTAAAGTATTTTGAACAATTGCTTGGCTTGTCATCGGGGTTGTGCACGATAAGAGCATTTTTGTGTGACGAAAATAGAGCATGACTAAACTATATGATTTTGTAGGGATGAACTTTCTTTAGCCATGTTATTTTGAGAAGACATAATTGCTTTGTTAGTATGCTTGAAGTATTATTATTTTTATCTCAATATAAACTTTTGTCTTGAATCTTTCGGATCTGAATATTCATACCACAATTAAGAAGAATTACATTAAAATTATGTCAAGTAGCACTCCGCATCAAAAAATCTGTTTTTATCATTTACCTACTCAAGGACGAGCAGGAATTAAGCTTGGGGATGCTTGATACATCTCCAACGTATATACAATTTTTGATTGCTCCATGCTATATTGTAGGATTGAAAGTATGTCTAGACGGGGGTGATTAGACTACTTGACCAAATAAAAATCTAGCCTTTTCCCAATTTTAGTTCTTGGCAGATTTTAGCTATCTTAGCACAAGTCAAGCAATCTCCACACAATTCAAGCAAGTATGCAAAAGAGTATATGAGCAGCGGAAAGTAAAGCATGCAACTTGCAAGAATGTAAAGGGAAGGGTTTGGAGGATTCAAACGCAATTGGAGACACGAATGTTTTTGTCGTGGTTCCGATAGGTGGTGCTATCATACATCCACATTGATGGAGACTTCAACCCATGGAGGGTAATGGTTGCGCGAGTCCACGGAGGGCTCCACCCACGAAGGGTCCACGAAGAAGCAACCTTGTCTATTCCATCATGGCCGTCGCCCACGAAGGACTTGCCTCACTAGCGGTAGATCTTCACGAAGTAGGCGATCTCCTTGCCCTTACAAACTCCTTGGTTCAACTCCACAATCTTGTCGGAGGCTCCCAAGTGACACCTAGCCAATCTAGGAGACACCACTCTCCAAGAAGTAACAAATGGTGCGTTGATGATGAACTCCTTGCTCTTGTGCTTCAAATGATAGTCTCCCCAACACTCAACTCTCTCTCACAGGATATGGATTTGGTGGAAAGAAGATTTGAGTGGAAAGCAACTTGGGGAAGGCTAGAGATCAAGATTCATATGGTTGGAATGGAATATCTTGACCTCAACACAAGTGTAGGTGGTTCTCTCTCAGAAAATGTGTATTGGAAGTGTAGGTATGTTCTGATGGCTCTCTCCACGAATGAAGAGTGGGTGGAGGGGTATATATAGCCTCCACACAAAACCTAACCATTACACACAATTTGCCAAACTCGATGGGACCGAATGGTTAAACTCGGTCGGACCGATTCAGCAAACCTAGTGACCGTTAGGATTTTCGGTGGGACTGAGATGCAACTCGGTAGGACCGATATGGTTAGGGTTAGGGCATAATGTAATCTCGGTGTGACCGATTACACAAACTCGGTGGGACCGATTTTGGTAATAAGCTAACCAGAGAGTTGGTCAGGTAAACTCGGTGGGACCGATTCGCTCATCTCGGTGAGACCGAAATGTTACAAAAGGGAAACAGAGAGTTTACATTGCAATCAATCTCGGTGGGACCGATCGCTCATCTCGGTAGACCGAAACGTTACGAAGGGAAACAGAGAGATTACAATCCCATCTCGGTGAGATCAGAGATCCCTATCGGTGAGACCGATTTGCCTAGGGTTTGTGGCAGTGGCTATGACATTGAAACTCGGTGGCGCCGGATAGAAAGAATCGGTGGGGCCGAGTTTGACTTTTGGTTTAGGTCATATGTGGATGTGGGAAGGTAGTTGAGGATTTTGGAGCATATCACTAAGCATTTTGAGCAAGCAAGCCATTAAGCAACACCTCATCCCTCCTTGATAGTATTGGCTTTTCCTATAGACTCAATGTGATCTTGGATCACTAAAATATAAAATGTAGAGTCTTGAGCTTCAAGCTTGAGCCAAACTTTTTGTCCTTAGAATTTTGAGGGATCCACTTTCCTCATCCATGCCATGCCATTCATTGAGCTTTTCCTGAAATATTAATCTTGGAATAATGTTAGCTCAATGAGCTATATGTTGTTAGGAATTACCAAAACCACCCAGGGATAGTTGCACTTTCAAATCTCCCCCTTTTTGGTAATTGATGACAACATATAGATCAAAGCTTCGACAAATGATAATAAGAGTGAAAGATATTGTCGCTTTGAGAAGTATGTGAAAAGCAAGAGCTCCCCCTAAATTTGTGCATCTTAAGATTTGCTTTGGGCTGCAAATGCACAATGAGTTAGGATCATGGGTTACTCTTCCATGTCACATACATCTTGGTGGAGCGCTCAAAATGATAAGAATTAAATACATGCACTCATCACCTAGCAAAGTGAATGATCATATAAGGATAAGTATGATAATATCATCTAACAAGCATAAGTGTAGCTTATGATCAACCACATGATCATCAATGTCTCACAGATAATAGCATAGTGTCTCAAGCAATCAAAATACAAACAAAGTTCAACCACCAAAGCAAGAGAGAATAAAAAGCAACGCTCTCTCTCGAAGCCTATGATCTATACATTTTTCTCCCCCTTTGGCAACAAGTTACCAAAAAGTTCATAGAAAATGCCTAGCACTAGAACGTCTCTCAAGCTTGGTCTTCAGGTGGTGGTGTCCGGAGAACGCCAAGGACGAAGGCTTCAGTTGATGTGGATGGAGCTGAAGGAGTTGGTGCTGGAGCTGGTTGCGCTGGAGCTGTAGCTGGTGCAGATGAAGTGACTCTAGTGTCTGGAACAGGCACTGCAGTAGACCTCTGAGCTCTAGGCACTCTGGCAAATGCATCAGTGGTTGTCTTGCCCTTCCTCTCCTGCATATCATCTTGAAGTTGCTCCACAACAGACTGAATCTCAGTTACCTTCACATCCAAGTCATAGAATTTTTGCTCCACGATTCTTTCCAAGCTCTCCTGGTTTTGAGTTAGGGTGTCCAGTCCCTTCTCAATCCTTAGAGTGGATGCAATCAGGTAGCCAAGCTGATCTTGCTTGCTTTTCAAAAAGTACTCAGATGCCTCCTCTTGAGTTGGCATCTTGGCAGCCTTCTCTTTCTTTGCTTTCTCCTTCTTCTCTTGAGCTTGTACTGATGATGGTTCATTCTCATTCATCACAACTTGATTATCCTCAAAATCAGGATAGATAGGCAAGTGTTCCTTATCCAACAAGTATGTGCCTGTGCCCATCTTTGAGTTTATCAACTCCTGGATCTGTGGGGCATATCCACAACTTCTTTTCTGGTCAGCTATAGTCCTCTTGATAGTCTCAACTATGAGGCTCATGACCTTGAACTTCTGTGGCACATCAAATATATGTAGCAAGTTAATTGCATGGCCTCTGATCATTCTGTGATCACCAGACTTGGGCAAGAGAGTGTGCCTAAGGATCCAATTGATTGTAGGAAGCCCTGACAGCAAGTGTTTTACTGACCCAAACTGGTGAGTCTCAAGATCATCTTCAGGAATCTCCTTGTACATGTTTGCCATAGAGTTGTGATCCATCTTATTCTTGGCATAGACATCCAAGTCATCTTCTTCTTCCTTAGGAACATTGATCAGATTTGCCCATTCCTCAATAGTTGAGTGGTACCTTGTACCTTTAGACATCCATACCATCTTGCCATCTGGATAGAAGTGTGCTGTGGAGTAGAATTGCATTATGAGCTCCTCATTCCACTTTGTGAGCTTCTGCCCAACAAAGTCTGCAACTCCACAAGCACTGAAGCTGTCAAACACACCAGGATAGTGTTCCTCATTTTCCTTGATATACTTCCAGTCGACCCACCTCATTTCACACACTATAGGCTTCTTGTCCAACAACACTGTCTCATAGAAGTCTTGTTGTTCCTTTGTGTGGAACCTGTAATCAACAGCAGTCCTTCTCCTGGTAGCATATGGATCTGTCTCTCTCCATAGCCTCAACCCTGAGTCTCTCCTGATCTTCATGTTCTCAGCCACAGGATGAGCATCATTGTGGTCTGGAATCTTGGGTTTGAGCTTTCTCAGGACTTGTCCTTCATCATCTTCATCAGCAGCAACTTCAGGCACTGGGGCCTTGTTCTTATTAGCAGCTGGTATACTCCTGGTATTCCTCTTAGGTGCACTCTTGGGCTTGGAGGCTGCTTTGGGTGCTTCTTTGGGCTTTGATGAAGCAGCCCCTTTCCTGATAGCATCACCCATAAGCTTCTGGGCCTTAGGTGCTGGTGCAGCAACCTCTTCTTCCTCTTCCTCTTCAGAATCTCTCATGATTGATGATCTCCCAAGCACTGTAGCAGTGGTCTTTTTGATCCTCTCCTTCCTCTTCTTCCCTTCTGCAGCAGCCTCTTTGGGCTCAGATCCCAAAGGGACTTGAGTAGATGCTCTGGCCTTTGACATGGGTTGTCTTTCTGCTGGCCTTTTGATCTTCATCCCTGGCTTAACTGCAGCTGAGTTGTACTCCTTCTTGAGCACTTTCTTCTTTGATGTGGCATCATCCTCAGTGGCCACATAGTCTTCATCCTCAGACTCTGAAGTTTTCTTATTCCTTGTTCTGGTGGCAGCTTTGGGCAAGTTGCTGGGAGTGCTCCTGCTACCATCATCTGAATTGCTAGAGGGACTAGTGCCCTCACTCAGGTGAACCTGCTCCTCTGACCTGTTCTGGCTATCACTCTGATCAGACATATTGCAAACACTGACAGCAGACCCTGTGAATAGATATAGATGATATAGAGTGGATGAGCATCACAAAATGCAGAGGTTTTTGCAAAAGAATGAGTCAAAAACTTAGTTTTAGTTTTCCACAGAAAGCATTTCGGATCAACCGATTTGTAAACTCGGTGATACCGAAGCAGCTGTTGGAACCTAAACTAGTGAACTCGGTCAGACCGAGTCACAGTTCGGTGGCACCGAGACTGCTAGGGTTTCACAAAGTCCTGAACTCAGTCACACCGATTTGCAATTCTCGGTCAGACCGAAAATTACATGTGCAATGGCCTGAGCCGAATCGGTGGTACCGAGTTCCACAACTCGGTGGGTCCGAGATGGTTTCGGCGGAAACCTAACCCTAAATTTTCAATTCAACTCTAATCTACGGAGTGTTTTGACTGGATAGAAACGTTTCAATCGTGGTAAGAATCATAATGAACTCAATGTGCTAGGAATCGGACGGGAATAGCACTGTGATCGAGTCCATACCCTAGTTCGGCGATGAACTCGCTACGGCGGCAACAGCGGAGAAGAATTCCGTTGACGGCGGCGGAGACCAGCGACGGGAGGCGGCTGGCGACGAGGAAGACGATCCGGAGACCCAGGAGGCAGAGCGAGCTATGCGCGGGCGAAGGGGTTTCGGAGAAATTTCCAAAATTTTGCCCGTGAGTATATATAGCCCGACCCTGTCGGTGTGACCGAGTGGAACAACTCGGTGGCACCGAGATTCATAACTGCAAGCAGTTACTGAAACTCGGTGTGACCAAAAGGTTCAAATCGGTTGCACAGAGATTGAAAACCTAGATCGACTTAGTGACCTCGGTATGACCGAAATGGAGGAATCGGTCAGACCGAGAAGCACAAAGAAGTTTTGGAAGTTTAAGTCTATGACGAATCGGGGACTCCAAGTGCTGCTCACACAGAGTGGTTCGAATCTGACTTGATCAAATTTTGTGATGTAGCATGAATAGAGTTTGAGACGAGAAAAGCATAGATAGCTAGAGAGGGTTCTTAGGCATTCTTGTCCATCCACTTGGCAAAAGAAAAGAAAAACAATCAATCAAAACAACAAGTGGATGTCCTCGAATGAGTGAAATATGCAATCAACATGCTCACACAATAAAATGGCAATTGAAATATGTGGCAAAGCATGCACAACCAATTCTAGCATCTATCAAACAATTTGCGATGACTAGGTCATCTATATATGAGTATATTGACTTAGGAGTCAAATGAGAACATTTGATCATAGGTCATACTCATCGTTTAAGCACAAGTGGGGTTACCACTTTTACATAAAGCATTGTTGTGTTCACACCATTAGAGTTGCTTTAGCTCAATTCTTAGAGTAAAGCTCCCCCTAGATGTGAGATCCCCCCTAAGAGGGATGAACTAACCTTGGGTTTTGTCGATGATGACTTCATGTAGATGTTGAAGATGTGGATGCTCAATGTTGATGTAGATCATTTGGAGCTATCCATTGGAGTGAGTTGCACTTTCAATACCTACACGGGTTAGTCCCACAAGGAACAAACAAGGATATCCATAGACATAAAGTGATGCACACACAAGATGATGTCTATGAAAGCTTTTAGGTTACCTTGTCCTTTGTCTTACCAACAAGAGGGTTTGTGACTCCTTGAACTAGTGCAAGATGTGGAAGTTGATTGCACTTGTTCTTGCCAAGATGATAAGAGTGAAGTACGTTGGCGGAGTCACCCTCAAGAACTCTCTAGTTCTTATTCTTCGGGATCCACACCATCTTGATGGGAATCCTCGGTGTTGTAGTTGTACTTGATGAAGTGGAATTTGAAGTAGTCTTGGGAACCCACTTGACCAAGACCTTAGGGGCTTCTTCAAATGCATCAATTTCCTCTTGAAGCTTGTCCTTGCCTTTTTGCTTGTGGTCTTGTGGTGGAAGATCATCTTGAGCTTGTGTCCCTTTGAGAGAAGTAGGATCATACTTCTCTTGTTGAGGAACAAACTTCGTCTTGGGGTATTGATCTTCTTCCCACTCAACTCCATTGGCATTGAACTTTCGTTCAAAACCAACACCTTGATTCTTCCGGTGCCTTCCTTGCTTGCGTACAATTTCCTCGAATTGCTTACTTCCGGCAAGGCTCTTGTAAACACCTTTCTCTATAATTCCCTTCAATAAGCTATTTTCTTGCTCAAGTGTAACTTGGCTAAGAGAATCATTAGTGGAATCAAGAGAACTACTAGAAGCAACAATATTGGATTTAGCATGATTGTTGTTACTACTAGAGGAAGAATCTTTCTTGTTCTTGTTACTAGACTTTACTTGAGGCATGTAAGTGGATAAGAGTAAACGCTTGGCAATGTAAGAAGAACTTTTCTTACGAAGATCATCATTGATTGCTTTTAAGAACGCATGCTCTTGCTCAAGGTTGAGCTTTTCAAAGCGCAATTTCTTATGAGTCCTTAAAAGTTCTCGGTGATCTCCTAAGATAGTTTCATGAGCTAACTTAAGAGTGTTTAGTTCTTTAGTTAGAGACTCAATCTTCTCCTTATCATTGTCATTCGTTTTATCTTGACTATCATGATTAATTGACGTTTCATCATAGTATTCATCACTAGAGTTGTCAACAAGTAAATCATCATCACCTAACAAGTCATCTTCATCACTATTGAAATCAACATACTCAGGGTGTGATACCTTTGGGCCTTTAGCCATGAAGCATGTTCCAACTCCTTCATTTGGTGAGTCAAATATGTCGTAGGAGTTGGTTGTCACAAGTGTTAGACCGGCAACACCTTCATCTTGAGTATATTCGGAGTCGGAGTGATAGCTTCTCTCGAAGTGGTTGTCGGAGTCGGAGCTGGATACCCATTCACCAACATGAGCTTGATGTCTTCGTTTTGTGCAGCTCCTTGATGACTTGTCCTTTCTTTCCGAATCCTTGCTTCTCCGTGAGGGTCTTTGTTCATAACGATCATCTCTACTCCTTCTTTCTCTAGATGGTGATTCTTCTCTTCTACTTCTTCTCTTGGGAGAATCTTCTCTTCTCTTGTAGGGGGCCGTACACTCATTGGAATAGTGTCTGGGCCTTCCACAATTGTAGCAATTTCGCTCTCGACTAGAAGATCTTTTGTCATTGTAGGACCTTGACTTGGAGCTTCTCTCTTTGCTTCTACTCTTGTAGAACTTGTTGAATTTCTTCACCATTAAGATCAATTCTTCATTGAAGGTTTGTTTCTCACTTGATGATGTGGGGGCTTCACATGAGGCTTTGTAAGCACCACTTGATTTGTTGTGAAGTTCCTCTTTATCCTTGAGTGACATCTCATGAGCAACAATTCTTCCGATGACTTCCGTTGGCTTGAGATCTTTGTAATTTGGCATCATTTCGATCAATGTGCACACGGTATCATATTTTCCATCCAAGGCTCTTAGGATCTTCTTGATGATGAATCTATCGGTCATCTCTTCACTCCCTAAGCCGGCAATCTCATTTGTGATAAGAGCAAGCCTAGAGTACATTTCAGCGACACCTTCACCATCCTTCATTTTGAACTTGTCAAGTTGACTTTGAAGCACATCCAATTTGGATTCCTTGACGGAGTCAGTACCTTCGTGCATATCAATCAAAATATCCCAAATTTCCTTTGCATTCTCAAGATGGCTGATTTTGTTGAATTCTTCGGGGCACAATCCGTTGAAGAGGATATCACAAGCTTGAGCGTTGTATTGCAGCATCTTCAACTCTTCCGCGGTAGCTTCACGATTCGGTTCTTTCCCATCAAAGAATTCACCTTGCAAGCCAATACACACAATAGCCCAAACGGCGGGGTTATGTCCAAGAATATGCATTTTCATCTTATGCTTCCAACTAGCAAAATTAGTGCCATCAAAGTAAGGACCTCTACGGTGATAATTTCCCTCGCTAGACGCCATACTCTCCTAGGTTGTGAGACCAAGTCTACGACCACCAAAAGCTATGGAAATCAAAGCAAATGGAGACCAAAGCTCTGATACCACTTGTAGGATCGAAAGTATGTCTAGATGGGGTGATTAGACTACTTGACCAAATAAAAATCTAGCCTTTTCCCAATTTTAGTTCTTGGCAGATTTTAGCTATCTTAGCACAAGTCAAGCAATCTCCACACAATTCAAGCAAGTATGCAAAAGAGTATATGAGCAGTGAAAAGTAAAGCATGCAACTTGCAAGAATGTAAAGGGAAGGGTTTGGAGGATTCAAACGCAATTGGAGACATGGATGTTTTTGTCGTGGTTCCGATAGGTGGTGCTATCGTACATCCACGTTGATGGAGACTTCAACCCACGGAGGGTAACGGTTGCACGAGTCCACGGAGGGCTCCACCCACGAAGGGTCCAAGAAGAAGCAACCTTGTCTATTCCATCATGGTCGTCGCCCACGAAGGACTTGCCTCACTAGCGGTAGATCTTCACGAAGTAGGCGATCTCCTTGCCCTTACAAACTCCTTGGTTCAACTCCACAATCTTGTCGGAGGCTCCCAAGTGACACCTAGCCAATCTAGGAGACACCACTCTCCAAGAAATAACAAATGGTGTGTTGATGATGAACTCCTTGCTCTTGTGCTTCAAATGATAGTCTCCCCAACACTCAACTCTCTCTCACAGGATATGGATTTGGTGGAAAGAAGATTTGAGTGGAAAGCAACTTGGGGAAGGCTAGAGATCAAGATTCATATGGTTGGAATGGAATATCTTGACCTCAACACAAGTGTAGGTGGTTCTCTCTCAGAAAATGTGTATTGAAAGTGTAGGTATGTTCTGATGGCTCTCTCCACGAATGAAGAGTGGGTGGAGGGGTATATATAGCCTCCACACAAAACCTAACCATTACACACAATTTGCCAAACTCGGTGGGACCGAATGGTTAAACTCGGTCGGACCGATTCAGCAAACCTAGTGACCGTTAGGATTTTCGGTGGGACTGAGATGCAACTCGGTAGGACCGATATGGTTAGGGTTAGGGCATAATGTAATCTCGGTGTGACCGATTACACAAACTCGGTGGGACCGATTTTGGTAATAAGCTAACCAGAGAGTTGGTCAGGTAAACTCGGTGGGACCGATTCGCTCATCTCGGTGAGACCGAAATGTTACAAAAGGGAAACAGAGAGTTTACATTGCAATCTCGGTGGGACCGATCGCTCATCTCGGTAATACCAAAACGTTACGAAGGGAAACAGAGAGATACAATCCCATCTCGGTGAGACCGAGACCCCTATCGGTGAGACCGATTTGCCTAGGGTTTGTGGCAGTGGCTATGACATTTGAAACTCGGTGGCGCCGGATAGAAAGAATCGGTGGGGCCGAGTTTGACTTTTGGTTTAGGTCATATGTGGATGTGGGAAGGTAGTTTAGGATTTTGGAGCATATCACTAAGCATTTTGAGCAAGCAAGCAAGCCATTAAGCAACACCTCATCCCTCCTTGATAGTATTGGCTTTTCCTATAGACTCAATGTGATCTTGGATCACTAAAATATAAAATGTAGAGTCTTGAGCTTCAAGCTTGAGCCAAACTTTTTGTCCTTAGAATTTTGAGGGATCCACTTTCCTCATCCATGCCATGCCATTCATTGAGCTTTTCCTGAAATATTAATCTTCGAATAATGTTAGCTCAATGAGCTATATGTTGTAAGGAATTACCAAAACCACCCAGGGATGGTTGCACTTTCATATATTATCTACTATTTTGGACATTATTGGGATTTATTATCCACTTTTATATTATTTTTGGGACTAACCTATTAACTGGAGGCCCAGTCCAGAATTGCTTTTTTTGCCTGTTTTAGGGTTTCGAAGAAAAGGAATATCAAACGGAGTCCAAACGGAATGAAACCTTCGGGAACGTGATTTTCTCAACGAATAAGACCCAGGAGACTTGGACCCTACGTCAAGGCACAAGAGAGGAGGCCACGAGGTAGGGGGCGCGCCTGCCTACCCCAGGCGCGCCCTCCACCCTCGTGGGCCCCCTATTGCTCCACCGACGTACTCCTTCCTCCTATATATATCCACGTACCCCCAAACGATCAGATACGGAGCCAAGACCCTAATTCCACCACCGTAACTTTCTGTATCCACGAGATCCCATCTTGGGGCCTGTTCCGGAGCTCCGCCGGAGGGGGCATCGATCACGGAGAGCTTCTACATCAACACCATAGCCCTTCCGATGAAGTGTGAGTAGTTTACCTCAGACCTACGGGTCCATAGTTCTCCCCCTCTCTTGTGGAGATCTATTCGATGTAATCTTCTTTTTGCGGTGTGTTTGTTGAGACCGATGAATTGTGGGTTTATGATCAAGTCTATCTATGAATAATATTTGAATCTTCTCTGAATTCTTTTATGTATGATTGGTTATCTTTGCAAGTCTCTTCGAATTATCGGTTTGGTTTGGCCTACTAGATTGATCTTTCTTGCAATGGGAGAAGTGCTTAGCTTTGGGTTCAATCTTGCGGTGTCCTTTCCTAGTGACAGTAGGGGCAGCAAGGCACGTATTATATTGTTGCCATCGAGGATAACAAGATGGGGTTTTCTTCATATTGCATGAGTCTATCCCTCCACATCATGTCATCTTGCTTAAGGTGTTACTCTGTTTTTAACTTAATACTCTAGATGCATGCTGGATAGCGGTCGATGAGTGGAGTAATAGTAGTAGATGCAGGCAGGAGTCGGTCTACTTGTCTCGGACGTGATGCCTATATACATGATCATACCTAGATATTCTCATAACTATGCTCAATTCTATCAATTGCTCAACAGTAATTTGTTCACCCACTGTAGAATACTTATGCTCTCGAGAGAAGCCACTAGTGAAACCTATGGCCCCCGGGTCTATCTTTATCATATTAATCTCCTACTACTTAGTTATTTGCTTTGCTATTTACTTTGCCTTTATTTTACTTTGCATCTTTATCACAAAATTACCAAAAATATTATCTTTATCATATCTATCATCTCACTCTCGTAAGTGGCCTTATAGGGATTGACAACCCCTATTTGCGTTGGTTGCAAGGATTTATTTGTTTTGTGCAGGTACGAGGGACTCACGCGTAGCCTCCTACTGGATTGATACCTTGGTTCTCAAAAACTAAGGGAAATACTTACGCTACTTTGCTGCATGATCCCTTCCTCTTCGGGGAAAACCAACGCAGTGCTCAAGAGGTAGCAACAACGTATGTTGTTATGCGGTTTGACCGAGAAAGATCTTCGTAGAATATGTAGGAGCCAATATGAGCATCCAGGTTCCGCTATTGGTTATTGACCGGAGATGTGTCTCGGTCATGTCTACATAGTTCTCGAACCCGTAGGGTCCGCACGCTTAACGTTCTATGACGATTTGTATTATGAGTTATGTGATTTGATGACCGAAGTTTGTTCGGAGTCCCGGATGAGATTGGGGACATGACGAGGAGTCTCGAAATGGTCAAGACGTAAAGTTCAATATATTGGAAGACTATATTCGGACATCGGAAAGGTTCCGAGTGATTCGGGTATTTTTCGGAGTACCGGAGAGTTATGGGAATTCGTATTGGACCTTAATGGGCCATACGGGAAAGGAGATAAATGCCTCAAGGGTGGCCGCGCCCCTTCCCCATGGACTGGTCCGAATTGGACTAGGAAAAGGGGGCGCCCCCTTCCTTCCTTCTCCTTCTCCCTTCCCTTTTTCCTATTTCATGTAGGAGGTGGAATCCTACTAGGACTAGGGAGTCCTAGTAGGACTCCACACTTTGGGCGCGCCCTATGAGGGCCGGCCTCCTCCTCCCTCCATCCTTTATATACGTGGCCAGGGGGCACCCCATAGACACACAAGTTGATCATTGATCTCTTAGCCGTGTGCGGTGCCCCCTCCACAGATTTCCACCTCGGTCATATCGTTGTAGAGCTTAGGCGAAGCCCTGCGTCGGTAACTTCATCATCACCGTCATCATGCCGTCGTGCTGGCCAAATTCTCCCTCGACCTCAGTTGGATCTAGAGTTCGTGGGATGTCACCGAGCTGAACGTGTACAGATCACGGAGGTGCCGTACCTTCGATGCTAGGATTGGTCGGATCATGAAGACGTACGACTACATCAACCGCGTTGTCATAACGCTTCCGCTTACGGTCTACGAGGTTACATGGACAACACTCTCCCCTCTCATTGCTATGCATCACCATGATCTTGCGTGTGCGTAGGAATTTTTTTGAAATTACTGCATTCCCCAATAATGGCATCCGAGCCAGGTCTATGCGTAGAGGTTATATGCACGAGTAGAACACAAAGGAGTTGTGGGCATGGGTATATACATATTGCTTGCCATCACTAGTTCATTCTTGATTCGGCGGTATTGTTGGATGAAGTGGCTCAGACCGACATGACGTGTACGCTTACGCGAGACTGGTTCTACCAACATGCTTCGCACACAGGTGGCTAGTGGGTGTCTGTTTCTCCAACTTTAGTTGAATCGGATTCAATGAACATGGTTCTTTTTGAAGATCAAAAAACAATCACTATACCGCGTTGTGGTTTTTGATGTGCAGGTAAGAACGGTTCTTGCTCAACCCGTAGCAGCCACGTAAAACTTGCAACAACAAAGTAGAGGACGTCTGACTTGTTTTTGCAGGGCATGTTGTGATGTGATATGGTCAAGACGTGATGAGATATAAATTGTTCTGTGAGATGATCATGTTTTGTTAAAGTTATCGGCAACTGGCAGGAGCCTTATGGTTGTCTCTTTATTGCATAAGATGCAAGCGTCATATAATTGCTTTACTTTATCGCTATGCGATAGAAATAGTTGCAAAAGCAATAGTTTGTGAGACGATCATGTGACGACACGTTGATAGAGATCAAGATGATGGAGATCATGGTGTCATGCCGGTGACGATAGAGATCATGACGGTGTTTTGGAGATGGAGATCAAAGGCACAAGATGATGATGGCCATATCATGTCACATATTTTGATGCATGTGATGTTTATCCTTTATGTATCTTATTTTGCTTAGTTCGGCGGTAGCATTATAAGATGATCTCTCACTAAATTTCAAGGTATAAGTGTTCTTCCTGAGTATGCACCGTTGCGACAGTTCGTCGTGCCGAGACACCACGTGATGATCGGGTGTGATAAGCTCTACGTTCACATACAACGGGTGCAAGCCAGTTTTGCACACGCGGAATACTCGGGTTAAACTTGACGAGCCTAGCATATGCAGATATGGCCTCGGAACACTGGAGACCGAAAGGTCGAGCGTGAATCATATAGTAGATATGATCAACATAGTGATGTTCACCATTGAAAACTACTCCATCTCACGTGATGATCGGACATGGTTTAGTTGATTTGGATCATGTGATCATTTAGATGACTAGAGGGATGTCTATCTAAGTGGGAGTTCTTGAGTAATATGTTTAATTGAACTTTGATTTATCATGAACTTAGTACCTAATAGTATTTGCATATCTATGTTGTAGATCAATAGCTTGCGATGTAGCTCCCCGTTTATTTTTTGATATGTTCCTAGAGAAAAACTATGTTGAAAGATGATAGTAGCAATGATCCGGACTAGGTCCGTGATCTGAGGATTACCCTCATTGTTGCACAGAAGAATTATGTCCTTGATGCACCGCTAGGTGACAGACCTATTGCAGGAGCATATGTAGACGTTATGAACGTTTGACAAGCTCGGTATGATGACTACTTGATAGTTTAGTGCACCATGCTTTATGGCTTAGAATCGGGACTTCAAAAATGTTTTGAACGCCATGGAACATATAAGATGTTCTCAGAGTTGAAATTGGTATTTCATACTCATGCCCGTGTCGAGAGGTATGAGACCTCTGACAAGTACTTTGCCTACAAGATGGAGGAGAATAGCTCAACCAGTGAGCATGTGCTCAGATTGTCTGAGTACTACAATCGCTTGAATCAAGTGGGAGTTAACCTTCTAGATAAAAAGGTGATTGATAGAATTCTCTAGTCACTATCACCAAGTTACAGGAACTTCGTGATGAACTATAATATGCAAGGGATGACGAAAACGATTCCCGAGCTCTTCGTGATGCTGAAATCGATGAAGGTAGAAATCGAGAAAAGCATCAAATGTTGATGGTTGACAAAACCACTAGTTTCAAGTAAAAGGGCAAGGGAAAGAAAGGGAACTTCAAGAAGAATGGCAAGCAAGTTGCCACTCCCATGAAGAAGCCCAAAGCCAGACCCAGGTCTGAAACTGAGTGCTTCTACTGCAAAGGAAATGGTCACTGCAAGTGGAACTGCCCTAGATACTTGGCGGATAAGAAGGATGGCAAAGTGAACAAAGGTATATTTGATATACATGTTATTGATGTGTACTTTACTAGTGTTTATAGCAAACCCCTCGGTATTTGATACTAGTTCAGTTACTAAGAGTAGTAACTCGAAACGGGAGTTGCAAAATAAACAGAGACTAGTTAAGGGCGAGGTGATGATGTGTGTTGGAAGTGATTCCAAGGTTGATAAGATCACCATCGCACACTCCCTTTACCTTTGAGATTAGTGTTGAACCTAAAATAAATATTATTTGGTGTTTGCGTTGAGCATGAATATGATTGGATCATGTTGATTGCAATATGATTATTCATTTGTGTCAAAGAATAATTGTTGTTCTATTTACATGGATAAAACCTTCTATGGTCATACACTCAATATAAATGATTTATTGAATCTCGATCGTAGTGATGCACATATTCATAATATTGAAGCCAAAAGATGCAAAGTTAAAATGATAGTGCAACTTATTTGTGGCACTGCCGTTTAGGTCATATTGGTGTAAAGCGCATAAAGAAACTCCATGCTGATGGACTTTTGGAATCACTTGATTATGAATTACTTGATGCTTGCAAACCATGCCTCATGGGCAAGATGACTAAGACTCCATTCTCCGGAACAATGGAGCGAACAACTGACTTATTGAAAGTAATACATACTGATATATGTGATCCGATAAGTGTTGAGGCTCACAGCGGGTATCGTTATTTTCTGACCTTCACAGATGATTTAAGCAGATATGGGTATATCTACTTAATGAAACATAAGTTTGAAACATTTGAAAAGTTCAAAGAATTTCATAGTGAAGTGGAAAATCATCGCAACAAGAAAATAAAGTTTCTACGATCTGATTGCGAAAGTGAATATTTGAGTTACGAGTTTGGTCTTCATTTGAAACAATGTGGAATAGTTTCGCAACTCACACCACCTGGAACACCATAGCATAATGGTGTGTACGAACGTTGTAATCGTACTTTATTGAATATGGTGCGATCTATGATGTCTCTTACCAATTTACCACTATTGTTTTGGGGTTATGCATTAGAGACAGCTACATTCACGTTAAATAGGGCACCATCTAAATCCATTGAGATGACACCGTATGAACTATGGTTTGGCAAGAAACCAAAGCTGTCATTTCTTAAAGTTTGGGATTGCAATGCTTATGTGAAAAAGTTTCAAACTGATAAGCTCGAACCCAAATTGGAGTAGTGCGTCTTCATAGGATATCCAAAAGAAACTGTTGGGTACACCTTCTATCACGGATCCGAAGGCAATATATTCGTTTCTAAGAATGGATCCTTTCTAGAGTAGAAGTTTTTCTCGAAAGAAGTGATTGGGAGGAATGTAAAACTTGATGAGGTAATTGTACCTTCTCCCGAATTGGAAAGTAGTTCATCACAGAAATCATTTCTATGATTCCTACACCAATTAGTGAGGAAGTTAATGATGGTGATCATGAAACTTTAGATCAAGTTACTACCGAACCTCTTAGGTCAACCAGAATACGTTCTGCACCAGAGTGGTATGGTAATCCTGTTCTGGAGGTCATGTTACTTGACCATGATGAACCTACGAACTATGAGGAAGCGATGATGAGCCCAGATTCCGCGGAATAGCTTGAAGCAATGAAATCTGAGATGATATCCATGTATTAGAACAAAGTATGGACTTTGATTGACTTGCCCGTTGATCGATGAGCCATTAAGAATAAATGGATTTTCAAGAGGAAGACATACACTGATAGTAGTGTTACTATCTACAAAGCTCGAATTGTCGCAAAAGGTTTTAGACAAGTTCAAGATGTTGACTACGATGAGATTTTCTCACTCGTAGCGATGCTTAAGTCTGCCCAAATCATGTTAGCAATTGCCACATTTTATGAAATCTGGCAAATGGATGTCAAAACTGCATTCCTTAATGGATTTCTTAAAGAAGAGTTGTATATGATGCAACAAGAAGGTTTTGTCAATCCAAAAGGTGCTAACAAAGTGTGCAAGCTCTAGCGATCCATCTATGGACTGGTGCAAGCATCTCAGAGTTGGAATATATACTTTTATAAAGTGATCAAAGCATATGGTTTTATACAGACTTGCGGTGAAGCCTGTATTTACAAGAAAGTGAGTGGGAGCACTATAGAATTTCTGATAAGTGTATGTGAATGACATATTGTTGATCGGAAATAATGTAGAATTTTCTAGAAAGCATAAAGGAGTGTTTGAAAAGAGTTTTTCAAAAAAAAGACCTCGATGAAGCTACTTACATATTGAGCATCAAGATCTATAGAGATAGATCAAGACGCTTGATATATTTTCAATGAGTACATACCTTAACAAGATTTCGAAGTAGTTCAAAATGGAACAGTCAAAGAAGGAGTTCTTGCCTGTGTTACAAGGTGTGAAGTTGAGTAAAGACTCAAAACCCGACCACGGCAGGAAATAGAAAGAGAATCAAAAGTCATTCCCTATGCCTCAGTCATAGGTTCTATAAAGTATGCTATGCTGTGTACCAGACCTATTGTGTACCTCACCATAAGTTTGGCAAGAGGGTACAATAGTGATCCAGGAGTGGATCACTGGACAGCGGTCAAAAATATCCTTAGTGGAATAAGGAAATGTTTCTCGGTTATGGAGGTGACAAAGAGTTCGTCGTAAAGAGTTACGTTGATGCAAGCTTTGACACCGATCTGGATGACTCTAAGTATCGATCTAGATACATATTGAAAGTGGGAGAAATTAGCTAGAGTAGCTCCGTGCAAAGCATTGTAGACATAGAAAAATTGTAGAATACATACAGCTCTGAATGTGGCAGACCCATTGACTAAATTTTTCTCACAAGCAAAACATGATCACTCTTTGGGTGTTAATCACATAGCGATGTGAACTAGATTATTGACTCTAGTAAACCCTTTGGGTGTTAGTCATATGGAGATGTGAACTAATCACATAAAGATGTGAACTATTGGTGTTAAATCACATGACGATGTGAACTAGATTATTGACTCTAGTGCAAGTGGGAGACTGAAGGAAATATGCCCTAGAGGCAATAATAAAGTTGTTATTTATATTTCCTTATATCATGATAAATGTTTATTATTCATGCTAGAATTGTATTAACCGGAAACTTAGTACATCTGTGAATACATAGACAAACAGAGTGTCCCTAATATGCCTCTACTTGACTAGCTCGTTAATCAAAGATGGTTAAGTTTCCTAGCCATGGACATGTGTTGTCATTTGATGAACGGGATCACATCATTAGAGAATGATGTGATGGACAAGACCCATCCGTTAGCTTAGTATAATGATCATTCAGTTTTATTGCTACTTCTTTCTTCATAACTTATACATGTTCCTCTGACTATGAGATTATGCAACTCCCGAATACCGGAGGAACACCTTACGTGCTATCAAACGTCACAACGTAACTGGGTGATAATAAAGATGATCTACAGGTGTCTCCGATGGTGTTTGTTGAGTTGCATAGATCGAGATTAGGATTTGTCACTCCGTGCATCGGAGAGGTATCTCCGGGCCCTCTCGGTAATGCACATCACTATAAGCCTTGCAAGCAATGTGACTAATGAGTTAGTTACGGGATGTTGCATTACGGAACGAGTAAAGAGACTTACCGGTAACGAGATTGAACTAGTTATTGAGATACCGATGATCGAGTCTCGGGCAAGTAACATACCGATGACAAAGGGAACAATGTATGTTGTTATGCAGTTTGACTGATAAAGATCTTCGTAGAATATGTAGGAACCAATATGAGCATCCAGGTTCCGCTATTGGTTATTGACCAGAGATGTGTATCGGTCATGTCTACATAATTCTCGAACCCGTAGGGTCTGCACGCTTAACGTTCTATGACGATATGTATTATGAGTTATGTGATTTGATGACCGAAGTTTGTTCGGAGTCCCGGATGAGATCGGGGACATGACGAGGAGTCTTGATACGTCTCCAACGTATCTACTTTCCCAAACACTTTTGCCCTTGTTTTGGACTCTAACTTGCATGATTTGAATGGAACTAACCCGGACTGACGCTGTGTTCAGCAGAATTACCATGGTGTTATTTATGTGCAGAAACAAACGTTCTCGGAATGACCTGAAACTTCACGGAGCAACTTTTTGGAAAATATAAAAAATACCTGCAAAAGATGAAGGCCAGGGGGCCCACCACCTCTCCACAAGGGTGGGGGGCGCCCCCTACCTCATGGGCCCCCTGTTGCCTCTCCGACTCCAACTCCAACTCTATATATTGTGTTTCGGGGAGAAAAAATCAGAGAGAAGAATTCATCGTGTTTTACGATACGGAGCCGCCGCCAAGCCCTAAAACCTCTCGGGAGGGCTGATCTGGAGTCCGTTCGGGGCTCCGGAGAGGGGAATCCGTCGCGATCGTCATCATCAACCATCCTCCATCACCAATTTCATGATGCTCACTGCCGTGCGTGAGTAATTCCATCGTAGGCTTGCTGGACGGTGATGGGTTGGATGGGATCTATCATGTAATCGAGTTAGTTTTGTTAGGTTTTGATCCCTAGTATCCTCTATGTTCTGAGATTGATGTTGCTATGACTTTGCTATGCCTAATGCTTGTCACTAGGGCCCGAGTGCCATGATTTCATATCTGAACCTATTATGTTTTCATCAATATATGAGTGTTCTTGATCCTATCTTGCAAGTCTATAGTCACCTATTATGTGTTATGATTCGTTAACCCCGAAGTGACAATAATCGGGATACTTACCGGTGATGACTGTAGTTTGAGGAGTTCATGTATTCACTATGTGTTAATGCTTTATTCTGGTACTCTATTAAAAGGAGGCCTCAATATCCCTTAGTTTTCGTAAGGACCCCGCTGCCACGGGAGGGTAGGACAAAAGATGTCATGCAAGTTCTTTTCCATAAGCGCGTATGACTATATTCGGAATACATGCCTACATTACATTGATGAACTGGAGCTAGTTCTGTGTCACCCTAGGTTATGACTGTTACATGATGAACCGCATTCAGCATAATTCTCCATCACTGATCCATTGCCTACGAGCTTTCCATATATTGTTCTTCGCTTATTTACTTTCCCGTTGCTATTGCTATCATCACTACAAAATATCAAAAACATTACTTTTACTACTGTTACCTTTTGCTACTGTTACCACTACTATCATATTACTTTGCTACTAAATACTTTGCTGCAGATATTAAGTTTCAAGGTGTGGTTGAATTGACAACTCAGCTGCTAATACTTGAGAGTATTCTTTGGCTCCCCTTGTGTCAAATCAATAAATTTGGGTTGAATACTTTACCCTCGAAAACTGTTGCGATCCCCTATACTTGTGGGTTATCAAGACTATTTTCTGGCGCCGTTGTCGGGGAGCATAACTCTATTCTTTGAGTCACTTGGGATTTATATCTGCTTATCATTATGAAGAACTTGAAAGATCCAAGAACCAAGATTTATCCCTCAACTACGAGGGGAGGTAAGGAACTGCCATCTAGCTCTGCACTTGATTCATCTTCTGTTTTGAGTAAGCTTGCGACACCTACACCTGCTTTGCTATTCGTTCTGATATGTCGCATGTTATTGATGATGCCACTTCTGCTATGCATGATACTTATGATGAAACTACTTCTATGCCTGATACTACTGTGCCACTTAGTGATTTTCTTGATGAACAAATTGCTAGGGCTAGAGAGATTGAAAATATTGAATCTGATAATGCTGATGAAAGTGATGATGAAGAATCACTTGTTATTCCCGAGGGTTATGTTTTTGATCAAGAAGCTTCTTTAGCTATTTTAGCTTGCAAAGATAGAAACGAACTTAAGAGGTTATTAGCTAAATGGAATAAGCAATCTCTAAATGCTAGAATGAAACCTAACCCTGCTTTTTCTACTTCACCTATCTGTGTTACTGATAAGGATTATGGATTCTCTGTTGATCTTGATATAATTACTTTGGTTGAGTCCGATCCTTTTCATGGCTATGAATCTGAAACTGTTGGGGCACATCTTACTAAATTAAATGATATAGCTACCCTGTTTACTAAAGATGAGAGAACTCGCTACTTTTATATCCTTAAAATATTTCCGTTCTCATTAAAGGGTGATGCTAAGATACGGTTTAATTCTCTTGATCCTGGTTGTGTGCGTAGTCCCCAGGATATGATTTATTACTTCTCTGCTAAATATTTCCCTGCTCATAAGAAACAAGCTGCTTTAAGGGATATATATAATTTTGTGCAAATTGAAGAAGAGAGTCTCCCACAAGCTTGGGGGAGGCTTCTCCAATTACTTAATGCTTTGCCTGATCATCCTCTTAAAAAAATGAAATACTTGATATCTTTTATAATGGACTAACCGATACTTCCAGAGATTACCTGGATAGTTGTGTTGGTTCTGTTTTCAGGGAAAGAACACTGGATGAAGCTGAAATTCTATTGAATAATATGTTGACAAATGAAAATAATTGGATACCTCTGGAGCCAATTCCTGAACCTATTCCTAAACCAACTCCAAAGAAGAGGGGTATTCTATTTCTCAGTCCTGAAGATATGCAAGAGGCAAAGAAATCTATGAAAGAAAAAGGTATTAAAGCTGAAGATGTTAAGAATTTACCTCTTATTGAGGAAATACATGGTCTTAATTTACCACCTGTTGAAGAAACATATGATTTTGATCCATCACCTATTGAAGAAACATATGATCTTGATAACCCGACACAGGTAGTAAAGGTAAATTCTCTCTATAGATATGATAAAGCTGAAATCCCATTTACTAAGTTTGCTAGCCCATGCTTAGATGAGTTTGATAAATTTATGGCTAAGCAAGAAGACTTTAATGCTTATTTTGGTAGACAATTGAAATACAATTCAAATATGCTTGAACACTTGGGTGATTATATGGCTAATGTCAAAGGTGAACTTAAACTTATTAGTAAACATGCTTCTATGGTTACCACTCAAGTAGAACAAGTACTTAAAGCTCAAAATGATTTGCTCAATGAATTGAATAGTAAGAATAATGATTATGCTGTTAGAGTGGCTACTAGAACTGGTAGAATGACTCAGGAACCTTTGTATCCTGAAGGCCACCCTAAAAGAATTGAGCAAGATTCTCAGAGAAATAATATAGATGCACCTAGTCCTTCTAAAAGGAAGAAAAAGAAAAATGATAGGACTTTGCATGCTTCTAGTGAACCTATTACTGAAACACCTGATAATCCAAATGATATTTCTATTTCTGATGTTGAAACACAATCTGGTAATGAACCTGAAACTAGTAATAATGATACTGATAATGTTCATGATGATGCTCAACCTAGTAATGATAATGATGTAGAAATTGAACCTGCTGTTGATCTTGATAACCCATAATCAAAGAATCAATGTTATGATAAGAAAGACTTTGTTGCTAGGAAACATGGTAAAGAAAGAGAGCCTTGGGTTCAGAAACCCATTCATTTTCCTCCCAAACCATCCAAGAAAAAGGATGATGAGGATTTTGAGCGCTTTGCTGAAATGATTAGACCTATCTTTTTGCGTATGCGATTAACTGATATGCTCAAAATGAATCCTTATGCCAAGTATATGAAAGAAATTGTCACAAATAAAAGAAAGATATCGGAAGCTGAAATTTCCACCATGCTTGCTAATTATACTTTTAAGGGTGGAATACCAAAGAAACTTGGAGATCCATGAGTACCCACTATACCATGCTCCATTAAAAGAAACTATGTTAAAACAACTTTATGTGATCTTGGAGCCGGTGTTAGTGTTATGCCTCTCTCTTTATATCATAGACTTGATTTGAATAAGTTGACACCTACTGAAATATCTTTGCAAATGGCTGATAAATCAACTGCTATACCTGTTCGTATTTGTGAGGATGTGCCCGTTGTAGTTGCAAACGTTACTATTTTAACGAAATTTGTTATTCTTGATATTCCCGAGGATGATAGTATGTCTATTATTCTTGGAAGACCCTTTTTGAATACTGCAGGGGCTGTCATTGATTGCACTAAAGGCAATGTCACTTTTCATGTTAATGGTAATGAGCATACGATACACTTTCCGAGGAAACAACCTCAAGTTCACAGTATCAACTCTATTGGAAAAATTCCATCGATTATATTTGGAGGTTTTGAATTTCCTCTTCCTACTGTCAAGAAGAAATATGATATTATTATTATTGGGGATGTGCATATCCCCGTTGAGGTAACATAGTGTTATTTGAAATTTCTCCGGTTCCATGTTATTCGGAATGAGTTCGTTAACAAGACTTGATCAACCTTGTTAGTGGATTCCTTTTGATGATCATGAGATGGATGAAATTAGAGAGCACAACCTTCTGTACCCCACTTTTACTTTCTGTTATTTATATTAAATAAAATAAAAATAAATATTTTTCTGTCTGTTATCTGATTATCCGTGCAATATAAAAATACCTCAAAAATAAAAGTTCTCCAAATGCCCTGAAATTTGAATATGATTTTTTTCTAGAATATTTGGCACTGAGAACACAGCAAGGGGGTCAACCACCTGCCCACGAGGTGGAGGGCGCGCCCCCTGCCTCATGGGCCCACGGTGGCCCTCCTCCACTTATCCTTTCACCCACACACTCCTTCCTCCCACAAACACGAATATCCAGCTCAAGCACGAGTTCTAGCTCATTTTGCTGCCATTTTCTCCTTGCTCAAAGCACCTCTCAAAAAACTGCTTGGGGAGATTGTTCCTTGGTATGTGACTCCTCCATTGGTCCAATTAGTTTTTGTTCTAGTGCTTTGCTCATTGCAAATTTTTGCTGCTTAGGTGACCCTGTTCTTGAGCTTGCATGTCAAATTTATATGGTCAAAAGTAGTTTTGATGCATGATATAGGCCCTAGGCACTTGTAGGAGTAGTTGCTATCAATATTATTGAGTTTAGTTTACTTTTATTTTGAAGTTACTAAAAAAATTCAGAATTTTTCAGAGGAAGAAATATGCTTAGGAAAATGTTCCAAGGTGGTTCTTCAAGGAAGCAAGGACCCAGGCTTGCAATGCGTGATGCTGATGACGAGCCACCAAGAGACGCTCCAGTGCGTCCTTGTGAATGGCCTTCTGAGAATTTTATGGATCGCTGTCATATTTGCTTTTCGGTAAAGGGTACACACGACTTTATTTTTACTTATTCAATTCTCTGTCTTGCTAAACACAAATCCAGGAATTAAGGAAGAATTCAACGCATATTTGCGTAATGCCGATCTTGTGAGCTTCGAGGAAGAGAAGTGCAGTCAGTATCACAACCTCACCAGTACCTTTGTGAGGAGGTTTGAATTTTCAACTTCACGTAATTCCCCAACTGTCCTGTTTGATCTTTATGAAAATTCTTATACTATGGACTTAGAGGATTTTACCACTGCTTGCAAACTTCCACAATGGGGTAGTATAAGGGATCCTCGCAAATATGAATTTAGAGATCTTCTTGCTAGCATAACTGTGGAAGAATCTAGAGATATTACACAAGCTACCATAGGGAGCATTCACTTTCCTGCTATACATTATTTTGCTCTCTTCATAGGTAGATGCATCAATGGTAAAGATGAGGCATGTCACATGTGTGTCCCTGACCTCAGTATTCTTAGGAGTGCTGTGTTAGGAGATAAATCTTATAATTTGGGAGCCATTGTTGCACGTAGGTTGCACCTTAATAGATTTAATGGAGATTTTTTTTTGGAGGAATTTATGCAACCTGCATAGCTAATTTTCTTGGTATAGCCATACGCGAAGATGATATTGAATTACCTCCTGCTTACCTAGACTTTAATGCTATGGTTCATCATCAGTTTGTCGAGAGGAATGAATCACCTCTCCAGTATCGACTAATCTTTGACAGACGTCGTGCTGTCCATATTACTCTCCATGCTTCTGCCTTCTTTGATCATTAGGCAAAAGGAAGATATACTATTACCAGAGAGGAGGCAGATGAGTACGAGAGGAGAGCGGAGGCCGCTCGTCGCCACGCTGTAGCTCAGCACGCGATAGCCGTTGCATCGCAGTACGACCCCAGCTACTATTATGGATATCCGCCAGGCCAGCCATGGCCATAGACCAACTTAGGCCAAAAGCCTAAGCTTGGGGGAGTATGTATTTCTCACCGACATTACATTTATGTTCACACACTCATTGCTAGATGTCGGTGCTCATACTTTTTCATTGTATCATCCATGCTAGTTTATTTTTCTTTTTATGCTTTCTTCTTATCTGTTTAATAAACCTTAAGAAAAACCAAAAAAATTAGTTGTAGCTTTTCCATGCTTGTAGTAGTAATTAAAAAGAAAACCCAAAAATATTTCCTGTTCTTCTTTTGCTTTTTGGGAGCTTTCCCGTGTAAATAGTTTTATTTCTTTTCTTTTCTTCGAGGACCGATAGGAGAAGACCATAATTAAATTGTTGAAGTGGCTCTTATATACATTATTGTTGATCTGACAAAAGAGCCCATATTGCCTTGTCTTCTCCTGTTTATTGAATGCTTGCAGATTCCAGCTTAGTCCAATGCAAGTGCACTATTATTATTCACACTATTCGGTCGTGCAAGTGAAAGGCAATTATGACGATATATGATGAACTTATTGAGATGAGAAAAGTTGGTATGAACTCGACCTGTTTTGTTTTTGTAAATATGATTAGTTCATCGTTCCTAATTCAGCCTATTATGAATAAACATGTTTGCAATGACAACTAGAGATCATAGTTTATTGTGCCAAGCTTGATTAGCTATGAGTTATAATGGTTTACCTTACGTGCCAACATGCTATTGAAATGGTTATGATGTGGTATGATAGGGTGGTATCCTCCTCTGAATGATTTAAGTGACTTGACTTGGCACATGTTCACGCATGTAGTTGAAACAAAATCAACATAGCCTTCACGATATTTATGTTCATGATGGATTATATCCTACTCATGCTTGCATTCGGTGTTGATTAATTTTAATGCATGTTCATGACTGGTGTCGCTCTCTAGTTGGTCGCTTCCCAGTCTTTTGCTAGCCTTCAGTTGTACTAAGCGGGAATACTGCTTGTGCATCCAATCCCTTAAACCCCAAAGTTATTCCACATGAGTCCACTATACCTACCTATATACGGTATCTACCTGCTATTCCAAGTAAATTTGTATGTGCCAAACTCTAAACCTTCAAATAAATATCCTGTTTTGTATGCTCGAATAGCTCATGTATCAACTAGGGCTGTCTGTATCTTCCATGTTAGGCGGGTTATTCTCAAGAGGAATGGACTCCGCTCCTCACTCATGAGATAAATGGCTGGTCACCGAGATGCCCAGTCCCATGCTTTATGCAAACTAAATCAAAATAATTGCAAACAAAACTCCCCCTGGGACTGTTGTTAGTTGGAGGCACTCGTTGTTTCGAGCAAGCCATGGATTGATGCTTGTTGGTGGAAGGGGGAGTATAAACTTTACCATTCTGTTTGGGAACCGCCTATAATGTGTGTAGCATGGAAGATATCGCCATCTCTTGGTTGTTATGTTGACAATGAAAGTATAGCGCTCAAAATATTATTCACCTCTGTTTCAAAACCGAGCTCTGGCACCTCTACAAATCCCTGCTTCCCTCTGTGAAGGGCCTATCTATTTACTTTTATGCTGAGTCATCATCCTCTTATTAAAAAGCACCAGTTGGAGAGCACCGCTGTCATTTGCATTCATTACTGTTAGTTTACATTGAGTGTGACTTGACTGGATCTCTTTTACCATGAATTACAATGTCTAGTCAGTCCTTGGTCTTTAAAGGTGCTCTGCATTTATGTTTTGTGGTCTCAGAAAGGGCTAGCGAGATACCATCTTGTTATATCATATTATAATTGTTTTGAGAAAGTGTTGTCATCCGAGATTTATTATTATTGCTCGCTAGTTGATTATGCTATTGATATGAGTAAACTTGAGACCTAAGCGTTCTTGCGAATGTGGTTAGTTATAATCTTTGCTGAAAACTTGAATGCTGGCTTTACATATTTACAACAACAAGAGCAAACAGAGTTTGTAAAAGTTTTTCTTTTTCACTTTCAGTTTGTCAACTGAATTGCTTGAGGACAAGCAAATGTTTAAGCTTGGGGGAGTTGATACGTCTCCAACGTATCTACTTTTCCAAACACTTTTGCCCTTGTTTTGGACTCTAACTTGCATGATTTGAATAGAACTAATCCGGACTGACGCTGTTTTCAGTAGAATTACCATGGTGTTATTTATGTGCAGAAACAAACGTTCTCGGAATGACCTGAAACTTCACGGAGCAACTTTTTGGAAAATATAAAAAATACCTACAAAAGATGAAGGCCAGGGGGCCCACCACCTCTCCACGAGGGTGGGGGACGCGCCTGCCCCCCTAGGGCGCGCCCCCTACCTCGTGGGCCCCCTGTTGCCTCTCCAACTCTATATATTGTGTTTCGGGGAGAAAAAAATCAAAGAGAAGAATTTATCGCGTTTTACGATATGGAGCCGCCGCCAAGCCCTAAAACCTCTCGGGAGGGCTGATCTAGAATCCGTTCGGGGCTCCGGAGAGGGGAATCCGTCGCGATCGTCATCATCAGCCATCCTCCATCACCAATTTCATGATGCTCACCGCCGTGCGTGAGTAATTCCATCGTAGGCTTGCTGGACGGTGATGGGTTGGATGGGATCTATCATGTAATCGAGTTAGTTTTGTTAGGGTTTGATCCCTAGTATCCTCTATGTTCTGAGATTGATGTTGCTATGACTTTGCTATGCCTAATGCTTGTCACTAGGGCCCGAGTGCCATGATTTCATATCTGAACCTATTATGTTTTCATCAATATATGAGTGTTATTGATCCTATCTTGCAAGTCTATAGTCACCTATTATGTGTTATGATCCGTTAACCCCGAAGTGACAATAATCGGGATACTTACCGGTGATGACCGTAGTTTGAGGAGTTCATGTATTCACTATGTGTTAATGCTTTGTTCCGGTACTCTATTAAAAGGAGGCCTCAATATCCCTTAGTTTCCGTAAGGACCCCGCTGCCACGGGAGGGTAGGACAAAAGATGGCATGCAAGTTCTTTTTCATAAGCACGTGTGACTATATTCGGAATACATGCCTACATTACATTGATGAACTGGAGCTAGTTCTGTGTCACCCTAGGTTATGACTGTTACATGATGAACCGCATCCGGCATAATGCTCCATCACTGATCCATTGCCTACGAGCTTTTCATATATTGTTCTTCGCTTATTTACTTTCCCGTTGCTATTGCTATCATCACTACAAAATACCAAAAACATTACTTTTACTACTGTTACCTTTTGCTACCGTTACCACTACTATCATATTACTTTGCTACTAAATACTTTGCTGCAGATATTAAGTTTCTAGGTGTGGTTGAATTGACAACTCAGCTGCTAATACTTGAGAGTATTCTTTGGCTCCCCTTGTGTCGAATCAATAAATTTGGGTTGTATACTTTACCCTCGAAAACTGTTGCGGTCCCCTATACTTGTGGGTTATCAAGACTCGAAATGGTCGAGACGTAAAGATCGATATATTGGAAGGCTATATTCGGACATCGGAAAGGTTCCGAGTGATTCGGGTATTTTTCGGAGTACTGGAGAGTTAAGGGAATTCATATTGGGCCTTAATGGGCCATACGGGAAAGGAGAGAAAGGCCTCAAGGGTGGCCGCGCCCCTTCCCCATGGACTGGTCCGAATTGGATTAGGGAAAGGGGCGTCCCCTTCCTTCCTTCTCCTTCTCCCTTCCCTTTTTTCTATTCCATGTAGGAGGTGGAATCCTACTAGGACTAGGACTCCACACTTTGGGCGCGCCCTATGAGGGCCGGCCTCCTCCTCCCTCCATCCTTTATATACGTGGCCAGGGGGCACCCCATAGACACACAAGTTGATCATTGATCTCTTAGCCGTGTGCGGTGCCCCCCTCCACCATAATTCACCTCGGTCATATCGTAGCGGTGCTTAGGCGAAGTCCTGTTCCGGTAGCATCATCATCACCGTCATCACGTCGTCGTGCTGACGAAGCTCTCTCTCAACACTCTGCTGGATCGTGAGTTCGTGAGACGTCACCGAGCCAAACGTGTGCAGATCGTGGAGGTGTCGTACTTTCGGTATTAGGATCGGTCGATCTGAAGACGTATGACTACATCAACCGTGTTGTCATAACGCTTCCGCTTACTGTCTACGAGGGTATGTGGACAACACTCTCCCCTATCGTTGCTATGCATCATCATGATCTTGCGTGTGCGTAGGATTTTTTTTTTGAAATTACTGCGTTCCCCAACAGCGACGCCAGTAGAGCACGCGGCGGTGGTGGCTTGCTGGAGGAAACGGATTTGGGGGTGCAGCGGAAAAGGGCTCCGCTCTTGTCTGTAGGTGGTGAGGTCGACAGAGGAAGTGTTGGCTGGGAGCAGCTACCGATTTTCTAATGGAGACTGAATTGGAATTTTTGTCTCTGCCAGTTCTTGCAGATAGTCCATGGTTTGTACAAATAACCATATGTAAATCTTAATTTAGTTGCTATTGGAAAAGATTGTTGCTTTAGAACCTTATATGTGGAGCAACTAGAAATAGTACATATGTGTTTTTCCCTGGCTCCCACATCCACATCAGACTGTTGCTCTAATGTTTCTTCCACCACCAACAGGCTATTTGAGAGCAGGGGTGTCCCTGGAGTTCTCCTCCCTTAAATCTTACTACATTCTTTTCTTCATGTTTGCCATTGCGTAGTTAGTGACAATTAGGAATTGTTATTCACTTGAGAAAACAAAGATTAAATCAATGAGGCTCTCAAAAGTAAAATGGCTTACTGAGCTCGACATTGACTTTTTGAGTTAGATATTGACTTTTCTGAGTAGCACAATATAGGTCCTATCTGAAGCCTTTGCCATTCCTGTTATAATGATATTTGATTTTCTTTTGTATATTAACTAGAGAATATTATTGTCTGTTATAATTGCTGAAAGATGTCATATTCCTCTGTTATAATGGTGTTTGCAGTTGGAGTGTACGCCTCTCATTCAAAGAAGAAGCTCAACAATCTTTTGGATGGACTTATGATCGCCGCATATATGATCTTATTGAAGCATGAGTCGAGAACTACAAAATCCATCTATTCCTAGAATGGAGTTGGTTGAAGTTGGGCCTTCAATGGACCTGGTAGTTAGGTGGCACCGACGTTTAGTAAAGCCAATTTTTTATGAGGAAATGCACCAACAAAAAAATTACTGGAAGTGGATTAGATTGTTTGTAGTCATATGCTCTTGAGAAATTTCGTGCTTTGTTTATTTCTTCTGATTATAAATCTTTTTTTATTTTTAACTAACATTGATATATGAAAGAAAATCCTGTGAATTTTTTGCCCTCTCATTGACCATTGTATTTTTCAGTCATAGCTATATACAAAGAAGTACTGTACCTTATAGTTTTGTGTTTTTGGAAATGTCAAACGACATGTTATATATTGTGCTGCATCTGCCCTTCCCCGTAGGCTTAATATTTTCTCTTTCATATCCTTCATCTGAAACTGAAAAATATGAATTATTTTGTTGATATGAATTATCTTTGACGCCATTCATTTTGAATCATTGGAATAATAAAAGAGGTTTGTTTGGAACATTATTTTTCAGGTTTCTAAACACATTTATTTATTTATTTTGTATCTGTTGCAACACATATGTTTCCCTACTAAAGAAAATGATTGTACAATTGTGTGAATTGAGTGGCTGGTCTTTATTGTAGATTAAATTTCTCACATGAAGAATCTTTGCCTGACGCTACAAAAAAATTCTATGTTCTGTAACAGGATTAGTGATCAAATATATCCTTTTTATTGTAAATTTTTTAGTATGCTACTTTGTTCATTAATTTTTCTGGGAATTTATGCTTAAGTTTTATTTCAAAGCAATATCATATTGAGCTAACTACAAGTTAGAATTTTCCAAAACAGTTTCTGTAACATTGTATATCATGTGTTTGCTCTTTATTCATAACATAGTATGCAGTCACACAATTTATATCTTGGTTGTGCATTCCAGAGGGGAAGATGATAGCCTTCCAGAACTTCGACACTTGCTGATCTAACAGTATAGACAAGCAATGCAAGCCAACAAAGAAAATTTGTTAGGGAAGCTCACTTTGAAAATATGAGAAATTTTGCACACTATGACTTGACACTTCTGTTTCCTTCCTACCATTCTAAACCCTTTTACTCCTTTGCCAGAAAGATGGTGAAATGCGATCTGAACTGTACTGGATGCAGGTTTGCTACCTTTTGTTGTGCATGAAACCAGCGTTCTGTGGTGTCTACGTGGATGCCGGATGCCATGTGTGCTTTTGACTTGATGAAGATGCTGACTACTATTTCTTTCGATGCAGAGAAGTTAAATAATGTTGGCAGGCACTAATGATGTTAGGCTATGATCTCCTTTCTTGCACATCTGCTTTTGCTGAGTTCTCAAGTTGGAACATAATATTCGCATGAAGACATGCTTAATTATGTGGTGCGCGGGCTGGGAGCAGTGGTGGTGGAGTCAAAGTAGAGGTGTCAACTTGCTCCCCGATCCAATTTTTATTGGCCTCTTTTTTATATGGTTGCATTCAGTGTCAACTTGCTCTAAAATTTGTTTGATGAAATTATAGGTAACAACGAAGTGTGTGATCTGAGCATCATTATCTTTGGTCACAACAGAGCATTGTGACCTTGTGGTTGGTCAGTACGATACGTTTTTGTTACTCCTTTGTCCCCACATGCTTTTGAGATTGTTAATGGTTACAGGCAATTTTTTTCCATGCAACTTTACTAGCAAGAAAATAGGTCAGAAGTCACTCAAATTAATCATCTACTATTGTCATTTGCACTGGTCTTTGAGAGCATGTAAAATATGAGGAGGGCCGACACATTAGTGTGTTGCGGATTTCTTAATAAAAAAATTCTTGGAACATTGCTTTTGCCCATATTGATAAAAGACACTTGAAATAAAAAATAAATGCAACATAATTTAGATTATAATTATGTATTATTTGGAACAAGCATTAGCAACCACTCAAACTAGCCGAGAAGGTTTGAGGAAGAGCTCGCAAGGTTAATACACCGGCGTGGTCAGCCGACAGACGACGCGGATGCTTCGATGAGGTCGAGCAAGCGGCTAAGCTTAGTCGTGTGGAATGCTTCGAAGGCCATGGACGGTGAGTACAGTAAGTAGCATTACAAATGAGCGGGTGTTGAAATAGAGGGCACGAGCTTGTGGGGATCTTTAGTCATCCTTCCTGTGGGAAGGACATCTTTCATGCTCCGAAAAGCGATAATCAGTTTAAACTTATTATCGATGCTTATTAGAAATGGATATAAGAAATGGTGAGTAATATGGCATGCAGGGCAGGTTTTGTGATTTTTATTTCGCCCATCACAACGCACGGGCATTTGTACTAGTACTAGTAAGCTTGCGCGTGCGTTGCACGTCTCACTTGCCATGAAATAATTATCAAAATAGTTATCTAAGTTACATAGTTATCCATCTATTCATAATCTGTACCAATAATAATATTTTTCATGTGGAGGCAAAAGTAAATCACATGGACAAATGAAGGAGAGGTGCAAAAGATGAAAGGTCAGCCCATTTATATGTAAAATATGTAAGTCATCATTTAACTGAACCGGTCATAGAGAATCAAAATTGGACGAATGATTTAGAAGCTGATCTGTTGATCGGTATACTTTGGCAATGGTTGTACTGCATATTAATTCAAACAAAAAGTTGGAAAAAGGCACAGTAATTTAGGTTATCCGCAAAACTCCATGTATCCATCACATATTTTTTATGTGTATGATCATGACCTAACCTAAAACAAAACAATCAAGAGGGAGACTATTATCCAATAATCCATGAGAACATTGCAACAAAATGCCACTCAGTATGCAACTATAAGGTGCTTACCCTCCAACTTCTTCTTGAGCAACTTCTCCTTTCCCCCCTTCTTTGCTTCCTGTGTCTGCTCCTCTTCAATTTCCTGACAATCAAGAAATTAGAACTCATATTTCAAAGCACTTCAGAAAGTGGCAAAGCTCAGTATACCTGTTGCCCCATATCAAAGTTAAACTGCTTTAGATATAAAGGTTCTAGAGACGTTGCTCCATACGGAATAAGGAATATCAATCAAATACTCAGCTCTAAATGTAACTGCACTACCAGAAATTACATAGTCTTTTTGCAAAATTTGTCGTACTCTTCATATCATAGGTGTGATGTCACATGCAAGGTTTTGAGGTCATTTTTGTAGTTACAAACTCATGCTTCAATTCTTTATGAGGTTACTAAGCAAAGGGTTGCATGCCGTAGTGTCCTCATTTCTCTCCGGCCAATAAAAAGTTCAAAATGGCTCAACACTGCACCCTGATCCACCTTCTAGTACTGCAACTAAATGAGAAGAAAGAAGAGATCTTAGGTAATAATAAACTTAATATTCTAGAAAAATCTGTCCATTTTTGCACGGTTCAGGTAACTACAATACGCACACATGAACACGCCGCATAATCAGCAAGTTGCAACCTACAATCATGTACTCTTCTCACTCACTGCACTCATACCTATGTTCCATAGAGACTGGCAAGTACCAACCACAACAACAATGGAAGGGAACGATGCAAGTGAAATAATATAGGATGATATAGTTGTTATCGCCAAATTAAACATGAATCACTAAATGTAGGATGCTATAGCTGCACCATTGGTTCTGTTGGATTCCATTCATCCGTGCCCATCCAAATATAAGCATTGAAAAAATGCTTCAGAATAGGATCAAATAATCTTACTTCTATGGACATAATGCATTGTAATCTTTGGCAACATAGCTCAGTATTCAACGGACGATTGTCAGCTAGAAGAACAGAGGATATTTATAAACAATAATAACATGAACAGAGATCATTCGAAGCAAAGGAAAAGAACTGAGAGGAGGAGAAGAGGCTTACCACCGAGTTTCGTCTCCGACGGTGGCAGCGAGGATGGCAGCAACAACTTCTGTGGGACAGACTGAAGCATGCTTCTCCTCCGCCCACATGAGCTGCAGACCAACCTACACCTCTGAAATTGTTAATATGAGCTTCATTTGTGAAGCATTTGTCAAACGCTCAAGAATCAAAACACTAAGGCCCGAGAAAACAACATGAAAATAGATTGAAGAACACATACGACTGAGGCTGAAGCAGAATTTGTTACAGATGAACAGGACCTTTGACGCACAATATACCGATCGAAGGACCTTAACAGTACAAAATATGTAAGACCTTATTATTGATAATTATTACAGTTACACAACATGCCTAGCAATTAGAGCGTTCTCAGTACCCTGAATGTGTAGCAAAACTCTGAATCATGATAGCAATGATGGTTCAGATGAAGTTCTGTATATCGCATTGAAGGAGAAGTTTTTAATTAATTAAAGGCACTTTCAGATAATCATTATTTTTATTTTTATTTATTAAAATGTCAGAGAAATTAGCAGTAACACAATCTATGTATGTAATAGTTCGTGACAAATCTGCAGTTAAGAAGAAAAAAAACAAATCAAAATACTGACCTTACAGTTTCAAGCAGAGCAAACAATTGCCTACAGAAAAACATTGGTAAAGATTCATTTGTAGCTCTATAAAAGACCATGATGGTGTTTCCTTTCACCAAACGTTTCTGGCTTGTACAACATAGGAAGAAAATAACATCACTCTCTAATCATAGTTTTAAATAGCCGGCTATAGCTCCGCTATAGCCCGCTATAGCCTTTTCAGCAAGGTGCCGCTAAATGGTCGCCTTCACAAATAGTCCGCTTTAGCCCGCTATAGCTCCGCTATAACTGATTTACAGGCCCGTCGCTATTTTCCATAGCCCGCTATTTAAAAGATTGCTCTCAATGCTCAAATAGTGACATCGGTTTTCATTAAAATTCCAAAAAGCTACGAAGAGTTGAGTGAAGTATGTTGTGCACGACTACAATAGCTTTGGCAATGGTGAAGCCATCCGAGGCAGATACCAATGGGCAATGGGAAGCGGCAATGTGAAAGACATGCGTAATCTTGACATTGGAAGGGGTTCACTCGTTTGGGAACATATATAGATGCATACTTGCAATATGAGTTAAACCAAATATATAGTAGTGCAGACATGGATCTTTTTGTAGGTAAAAAATACTTAGCTCTGAAAGAGTGGAGCCCTTCTCTGAGGTACCAATGCCCACACTCACAGTCAAGCAGTTCATATGGAACTCCTGAAAGTAAATCGGGCCATGAACCTATAGCAGGTTTCGGAGCACCTGATGGACAGATGGAGAAAGAAAATAGGAGAAACACGATGAATGGATACCTGACGCGTGACGCCTTTCCGTGGCAACCTGGCTGAGTACAGCGAGGCCAACGGTGTCAAACAGCATGCTATGAAAATCAATGTCAAAGAAATTAGCAAAATAAAAGCATGCTATGAAAATCAATAGAATACAAAAAAAAATCAGCAAATAATAGCGATGTGCTTACTGTAGGTTGGTTCGCGAGGCCGACCGTGTCAAACGGCATGCTATAAAAATCAATGTCAAAGAAATTAGCAACAACAATACCAAACAGCATGTTATGAATATCAATGGAACACAAAAAATTTCAGCTCATAATCATGATGTGTTCGCTGTAGGCATGGTTGGTTCGAGCCTAATTTGAAGCAACAAAGCGGTGAATCATCTTTGGACGCAAGAAGCAAGCATCATTCATATGATGAAGAAATACCTACTAAAAAACTTCACCTTTACGTCGGTCCATAAATGAAGTTGATTTCACGGCTTGACCAAGCCCATCTGCACCTATGACATGTCCACCTGAATCCAAAAAAAGTAAGAAATTAGAGTTTATCTTGAACCCATGTTTGATGGTTGATTCCACTCTGGACACTCATCAGCTAGAACTCAATGGAGACATAGGGAACGAACAAAAAACTAACATGGACATTAAAAAAAACTTAACCTGGTCGTCAAGCTTGGACGCGAACTTCTGGGTCTTTTAGAAGCTTGGTATGCTTGTTGAATTATGAACCGATGTCATCCAGAAGCTTGCCTAGAAGTAGTATTTACATCAGGCGGAGAGCGTGTTTGACGAATTCTTCTCATGTACCCTTAATCCTATTCCTGCATTAGAGGTACACATGACAAGCTTTGAATTCGCCATGAAAACAATCTGCAGAGAATTATAGTGGACTGGACGTCTGCACAAACCAAGCCCTACTGTAGGTGCTGCCAGTTCCCCGTCGGCGGACCTCGCCATCAAGAGTGAAATAAATAGGAAACATGCTGGAGAGGGGAGAGGGGGGAATACCTGCAGAGCTTGGAGCGCCGCCACCGTCGCTTGTTGGATCTCCGCCTCCTGTTGGTGCCTTGGTGGTGAAGAGGAGGGAGGGGAGGAGTAGGGTTACCGCTAGGCGGCCGTCATAAGGGAGTGGAATGGAGGTTCCCTGTGCGTGTAACGCCATGAGACCGATGCGCCAGGTGTCTTCCAGTTATTTGCTGTTGTTGCCTTATCATTTGTTTGCGTGTCATACATTTCATATTATGTCATGTGCATCGCATTTGCATACGTGTTCGTCTCATGCATCCGAACATTTTCTCCGTTGTCCGTTTTGCAATCCGACATTCCTACGTCCTCAGGCACCCCCTTTTGCCTCTTTTCATGTGCGCGTGTTGAACGTTCTGGGATTGGACCGAGATTTGCCAAGCGGCCTTGGTTCACTACCGGTAGACCGCCTGTCATGTTTCGTGTCATTTGGAGTTCGTTTGATACTCTAACGGTTAACCGGGGAACCGTGAAGGCCTCGTGTGTGTTGCAGCCCAACACCCCTCCAAAGTGGCCTAATAACCCATCCAAACCCCCTCCATCCTCTCGGCCGTTCGATCACGATCGCGTGGCCGAAAACCACACTCCATTTGGACTCTCCTAACTCCCTCTACCTACATATATGTCCTCTCCTTCGAAAAATTCGCGGATGAACCCTAACCTAGCCTCTCCTCGCGCCGCCGGACATTTCTTCCTCCGCCGCCGGACATGTCCACCGCGCCCGGCCACGTCGCCCGACCAATGGCAAAGCGCCATGTCACCTCGCCGCCGCTCTCCACCAACCGTCGCGCGCCACCTGTCGCTTCGCCTCCTCCCCACCGCGCCGGGCCCGCGGAGCCCATGGCCGGCCCGCGCCGGGCCGCGGGCCCGAGTGCGCCGCCCGCTCAGCCCGCGGCTCCCCGCGCCACGCGCCGCCGCCGTTCCACGTGTCGCCGCCCGCCGTCTTGCACCGCCGCCTGCAGCACCACCGCCGCCTCCGCTCATAGCGCCGCCCGCATCCAGCCTCGCCGCCGTGCCGCTCGCCGGAGCGCGCCGCCTCGCCGCCCATCTCCTCGCCGCCGCCCGCCTTCGGCGACCGGAGCTCGCCGGAGCGCGGCACCTCGCCCTGCCACCATCCGGATCCGTCGTTCCGCGCCGTCCTCCGACCTCCTCCGCGCCATGCCGTCTCGCCGGAGTCCGCGCCGCCTCGCCGGAGTCAGCTCTGGCCGGATCTACCCCGGGTGGACGAGATCCACCGGGAGCTCGCCTCGCCCCGCCCGGATCTTCTCGTCCCGGGTCCTCCTCGTCCTGGTTCTCGCGAGGTCTAAATTTCTGCTAAGTCTCAGATATGTGTTATTTTTCTAGCTCTATTCATCATGTCATAACTCCTCATCCGTAGATCCATTTTGCATGCATGATATATCAAAATATTCATCTGGATGTGCTCTTCATTTCATTCCATTGTGCCATGCTTGTTTGAGTCCATCTTGATGCCAAAATGACTATTGCAAGAGTGTTATAAAATGTTAGTTCCTGTTTCTTAACAGATCTTGAGCATTTGTCATTTTTGCCATGTTTATTGTGTGCTGCATATGGCTATGAGCCCTACATGTGTTTTTGGATATGCCATGCCATCTTTACAGGGGTGTATGCCATGTATTTTTGTGATCATTGTGGTGGCTAGCACATGTATGCAAAGTAGCTCTCGTAATATTGCTGATTTCAGGGACTTAGAATTTCACTAAGTCTTTGCTCTGCTGTTATTTTTATTGCTACAGTGAGATCCATACTTCTTTTGAGTATGTTCAGTAAGGATGATTTAGGCATAAGGTTGTGCTCTATCCATCCATGTCCTTATTTGCATTTATGAAGTACCCTAGCATGAATCAATCTTACTCTACTTTTGCTATAAAATGTTCCTGGCAGATTGTTTACGTGTTAATCAATTTTGCCAAGGTTGTTGTAGTTGATCCATGCATGCCATGAGCTTGTTCTTGCTTTGGTTAGCTTCATGAACATGTCTTCTTTATGGTAGTATGCTTAGCTTGTCATGCAATGTCTTGTGTTGAGTGCATCGAGCTCGCAAACATGCCTTCATAATTCTGTTTTTGCCATGTCCAGTTTTCTGCTAATTCTGAATCTGTTAACGAAACTTGCTATGTTTACATGGGTGCCATCATATTTTCTGTGCCCTTTTGGCTTATGGTCAGTAAGGGACTTTTGTTATATTGCTTTGAGTAGATTCATGCCATGCCTTGTATTGCTATGTTCTGATCCTGTAGCATGTTGTTATCCTACTCTAAACATTGCTTCCTGATGTTAATTCCTGACATGTTAGTATTTTCACTAAGACTGTGAAGTTGATATCTTTTGCAGTTTTGCCATGCTTGTTTGAACCTGCTCTTGTGTGATTTAGCCGTAGCTCAGTGTTCATCTTTTGTCAAGCATCTTGAGTAGATCACTGCCATGTGCTTTCTTGCTATGTTGGATTGCAGTAGATTAGTTTCTTGTTGCATTTTAGATGGCATCGTGCTGTTAATCGCAGAATTGTGTCATTCTTGTTTTGCTTGCCATTTGCAAACCATGCATCCGATTCCGGTGATCTTTATATCGATTTCGACCGAAATCAACTCATCTTTCCAGAGGCACACTTGGTTTTCCAAGTTGAGGCATGGTTCAATCTTTTCCTTCCGGAGCATGCATACGCATTGCATATCACATCCCGCATATCATGCCATGTTTTGCATCATGTTACTTGCGCATTGCACCGTGGTTGATTGTGGTTTCCTTTGCCTGTGTTCTTGCCTTGGGTAGATCTGGGAGACGAGTATGTGATCGAGAACCCGTTGAGTACGCTTACGAGGATCAAGCTTACGTCAACTCAGAGAACTTTGCAGGCAAGATGATCATACCCTCGAAATCACTTCTATCTTTGCTTGCTAGTTACTCGCTCTATTGATATGTCGCGATACCTACAACTTGCTATATCATGCCTCCCATTTTGCCATGTCAAGCCTCTAACCCACCTTTCCTAGCAAACCGTTGTTTGGCTATGTCACCGCTTTGCTCAGCCCCTCTTATAGCGTTGTTAGTTGCAGGTGAAGATGGAGTTTGTTCCATGTTGGAACATGGATATTTGTTGGGATATCACAATATCTCTTATTTAATTAATGCATCTATATACTTGGTAAAGGGTGGAAGGCTCGGCCTTATGCCTGGTGTTTTGTTCCACTCTTGCCGCCCTAGTTTCCGTCATACCGGTGTTATGTTCCTTAATTTTGCGTTCCTTACGCGGTTGAGTTATAATGGAACCCATTGACAGTTCGCCTTGAATAAAACTCCTCCAGCAAGGCCCAACCTTGGTTTTACATTTGCACTAACAACCTATCACCTTCCCTTGGGTTCTGCAGACTCAAGGGTCATCTTTATTTTAACCCCCGGGGGCCAGTGCTTCTCTAAGTGTTGGTCCGACCTGAGCGATGTCCGACGCCCCCTGAGCAACCAGGGTCTATGCCAACCCGACGTCTTGCTCATCCCGCGTGTCCTGAGAATGAGATATGTGCAGCTCCTATCGGGATTTGTCGGCACATTCCGGCGGCTTTGCTGGTCTTGTTTTACCATTGTCGAAATGTCTTGTAACCGGGATTTCGAGTCTGATCGGGTCTTCCTGGGAGAAGGAATATCCTTCGTTGACCGTGAGAGCTTGTGATGGGCTAAGTTGGGACGCCCATGCAGGGTTTTGAACTTTTGAAAGTCGTGCCCACGGTTATGGGTAGATGGGAATTTGTTAATGTCCGGTTGTAGAGAATTTGAAACTTAACTTAATTAAAATGAATCAACTGCGTGTGTAGCCGTAATGGTCTCTTTTCGGCGGAGTCCGGGAAGTGAACACGGTTTTTGTGTTATGTTTGACGTAAGTAGTTTTAGGATCACTTCTTGATCACTTCTAGTTTACGACCGTGCTTTGCTTCTCTTCTCGCTCTCATTTGCGTAAGTTAGCCACCATATATGCTAGTGTTTGCTGCAGCTCCACATCACTACCTTTTCCTACCCGTAAGCTTAAATAGTCTTGATCGCGAGGGTGTGAGATTGCTGAATCCCCATGACTCACAGATTACTTCCAAAACTAGTTGCAGGTGCCGATGATAACCGTGCAGGTGACGCAACCGAGCTCAAGGAGGAGCTCGATGAAGATCGTGTCCGTTGTGTTGTTTCGTTTCCAGTCGATCAGTAGTGGAGCTCAGTTGGGGCGATCGGGGATCATTTGCATTAGGGGTTGTCTTTCTTTATTTGGTTCTGTAGTCGGACCTTGATTGTATCTGGATGATCTAATGCTATATTTATATATTGTGTGAAGTGGCGATTGTAAGCCAACTCTTTATCCATTTCTTATTCAGTACATGAGATGTGTAAAGATTACCCCTCTTGCGACATGCCTACCATGCGGTTATGCCTCTAAGTCGTGCTTCGATACGTGGAAGATATAGCCGCATCGTGGGTGTTACAGTGCGCCCCGACGTTCTCTGCGCGCTCTGGTGAAGATGCGTTGGGCGCAGCGGAGTCGGGGGTGGAGGTGCTGGGCGGGAGGAGTACCGCCGGAGGAGGTCGGTGTGGCTGGGGGCATAGGAGGTAGGAGCACCAGCGGAGGTCGACGCAGGAGGTGGCGGCGGAGATCGGGGGTGCATGGTGGGCGAGGAAGGAGAGCGATTGGTGGAAGGGGTAACAGGGAGAAAACGCTTCGTGCGTTCTGTGCGGCGGTGTTTTCATCTGCGGGTGAAGTACGGTCAGTCGGGTTAAAGATAGCCGTTAGATTAAGATTTGTGGGACTAATCGTGTGCTGGCTGGGTCGTGCAGCGTTGTGGGGCTAATTGCGGGGTGCACCTAAGAAAGTTCTTGTTTAATTGTTTATTAGTAGTCTCTACTCCTAATGTCTCAGTTGGTAGGTCGCGTTCCGGGTTTTATTTTCGTCCCACCATTTTCGTCCGGGTTTTTTTCGCTGGTTTTTTTCACCCTCTTCCCACCCCACCCATCCACGCAGCCACCCCAAAAAAACCCCACACTCGAAAAAAAGCTCCATCGATCCCATATATCGTTGCCGCCGCCGCCGTCCGAGAGGGAGACGCCGCCCCCGCCGCCGAACTCCGGGAAACGCCGCCACCAAGTCTCCAGGGCAGGGCGGTTTCAATCCCTGCCGCCGAACTCCGGGAGACGCCGCCGCTGCGGCATAGGGTAGATTTCGCGTCTCCACGTGGTCGCACGCACGCCTGCACCTCCACTCCCCCCCCCCCCTCGATCCCGATCGGATCTTTCTCTCCACAAAAATCGCCACTGCCGGCTTCCTTCGCTCGACTCGGCCATGGTGAAGCTACACCTCCCCCAATTCCTCCCGTTGTCATCGTCATCCTCCGTGTGACCCTGCCAGATTCCACGATTTGGGGATTCCCTATGAGGAGCCGGCGTGTCGTCCTCATCGCAGGCGGGCGGGTGTTGGCATGTGCGCGTATGGAGGAGCTCCACCTCACCCACTTCAGCTTCCTCGTGTCGTCATCATCGTCCTCCGCGCGACCACGCCAGCTTCCATGGTTTGGGGGAGCCTTCCCTATGAGGATCCAGCGTGTCGTCCTTGTCGCACCCTAATTAGGTTCTTGGTGTGTCCGCACCGCCGCACCCTAATTTGATTTCGACTGGAGTCTAGGACGTCAGCGCCACCAGGTACGTACATCTGGCTGTTCATCTTTCTTCCTCCGAACGAGCAGCGACCTATGCGTTTCTGATTCTAGATTTGTCCAACGATTTGCCTGATTGTTTCTCCTCTCTAATCTCTATAGTTTACCAATCAGGTCGTTAGCACTGCCGTCCAGGTGATAATAAACGCCGTTCACCACAACAAGAGGTGAGAGGCAGATTCCAGATAAGGTATGCCTAGCAGGTTTTATGAATCAGAGGCGAGAGGCAGATTCTTGATGATGATTTTTAACTGGATCTTATATTATCATAGCTTTATGCTAATTTCCAAAAATAATTGTCCTTTTTCAATTTTAGTACTGTCATGCCATCTCGAAAGTATGCATTGAGAAGAAATTGTTGGATGAGATAGATAGTTACTATCATTACTAATTTACTAATTTGCATCTCGGATGATTTTATTATTTGATATGCTTAATGATTTTAGATGCCCTTTTTTTGCCTCTAAATTTATGTCTACATAGATTGATTATTATTTAGACCTTTATACTAAAGGCCCTGGATTTTTGTTTCGCCCTGGGCCCCTAAAATCCGAGGACCGGACCTGCCGGCAGCACTTGATTCTACTTTAGCTGCAACCAAGTATCTACTTTAAAGTTATATAGATCAGATTTTGTCGATAAAGCCGATTTTCCTGATTCTATAATCCTTGTTCTGTCAAGCCAAACATGTCATTTTATTTAAGTTTGCATGACTGTATTCTTTATTTGTCAATTTTCTAAAGTTTTATGAACACTTCTGTTTTTCTGTCGAGCACTAATAGAGAGAAAACTGTTTTCTTATTTTTAACCGGGAGCAAACTGCGTAGCAAGATCAATAATGAATGGTTCAAGTCATGTGTTACAAGTTACAATGAGCAGGTGGTACTCAAGTCCGTTGATGATAAGGTTATTATTCGAACATTTACTGCAATGAGGTCTCGGAAAGGGCATTTGCCTCGTGATTGTCTTTAGTACGTTGTCGGTATTCGGTATGTTCCATCTAACCATCTCTATTCTTGCAAGCTTTTGATTTGTAATATATTCAAATAATTTGTATTTAAAAATTATGGGTTAGTAGATCCGTTTTAATTTGCATTTCTATTCTTGCAAGTATTCAGTATTTGCATTCTTTTGTCCACGCTTTAATTCCTAGATCTCGTTTGTTTCGGCAGCATTGTTACTTTGTTGTTTCTTCTGCTACAAGGCCCATGGTTATAGTAAACCTTCTTATTTTAAGCATCCTATCAAACCTACTTAAACAAACGTGTGCCTTTTTGCCCACATCTTCATGCTATTCATCTGCATGTTGCCTTGCATATATATATATATTTGGTCAAAAAGCATACGGTTTCACCACAACAGGTAACACACAGGCCATATGTGTCCTCTGCTTATGGATCTGTACTTGTGTTTCGTATATGCTAACCATACTTTATGTTGCTCTCGCCAAACTCTCGTGTTAACTGTTGAGTGATGGGATCAGTTCATGACCTAACTAAAACCTCTGATCCAACACCTCATCACACTTTTGGTCAGACATGCATATTAGGCCAACGGCACATTTTAGTGAATGAAAACTATGAGATGAGAATAAATAGGCGCTCTGTTTGGTTCAGATATTTTCATACATAATTTGATGTACTTCTCATGGATATCTTCTTACACGTGAGCTTATTTTGAAGATGATAATAAGTTTCTGCCTTAGAGTTAATGCATAGTATATGACCGTCAATCTCCAGTTTGAGGAAGATTTTGGAGCAGCAACATACAAGCAGAGCTAAGATTGGTCCAGCCACTTCATTTATTTTCTGAAAAGGAATTGATGAATGAGAGTATATTTTGAGAGATCCATCTATATGGTACGTTCAATGCTGATTTGATAATTTTGCGCATGTCTCGTGCAGGCATGCCAGCGCCTTCGTCGACCTCCACTCGCCAATCTGTAACGCATATGCCCGTGGTGGCGGGTCACACTCTGATGCAGCCGTGCACGCCGCCGCTACCAGACGACACCCCCATCGAGTAATACACCCCAGTCGAGATTTTCTATATCATCTCTGCCAAGGCGCAGTCATCGGAAGAGATTCAGGTAAGATTATCCTTGTTTTCTACATCAAATTTTGCATGTTCATCTATCTAATCTTTGATACTACATTTCTTAGCTAATGTCCTCCTTGCTTGTACCATGTTCATATGATTAACAAAGGCTTGGCCATCTTAATATAGTAGCCCGTGAGGTGGATATATATACTACTCCCTCCATTCCTAAATATAAGTCTTTTTACAGATTCCAATATGGACTACTGAATGAATCTACACTCTAAAGAATGTCTATATGCATCCGTATGTAGTCCATATTGAAATTTCTAAATGGACTTATATTTAGAAATAGAGGGAGTACTTCAGTTTGCATGAGAGAATAATCACTTATATGTGTGCCTTGATATTATAGTAGGATTGCTTGGATTATTTCTGTAGTACTTTGTCCAAAAATGTTGTTCTAATCCCTATCTCACTTGAACCTGGGTGAACAGTAAAATAATTAAAAAATCTGATTTTTTTAGTGTGAAACATTGACAAATGTTTTCATAGCGAATAGAAATTTTTCACCAGATGACATTCGTGGAAAATATGTCCAAAAAATAGTTGCAAATTTATCACCAGATAACATTGTGGAAAATAGTTGCGTCCGTACAGTGTGTTCTTCGTCGAATTTGTGTTTGATTTTTTCACTATATATAACTTCTTGCTTGCGCGAGGGTGGTGTAGATTTGTTATTTTTTGCCCCGAAAAGAAGGTAGCCGGATTAGTAGTCTAATTGAGTAGATGCTGGTGAGGGAGAGTTACTTGATTTTTATTGAGTACATTATGCTCTGCTTTGTGACGAGGTTTGAAATTTGATGGTTCTGATGTGTAATAGAGGGGGCAAAAGTGTTATCCATTTCATTGTTTCTGTGCATGTTTACGTTGACCATCGGTGGCGGGAGGCGGCATTGCTGGCGGCCGAAGGGGTGCTTGTGGAAGCAGGTGGAATAGTCGGCAGCTGTGGGGATTCGTTATTCTCCGAGGTTGGCGGGCTCGACGCGAGGCTCGATGGGGCTGCGGGATTGTCAAGCAGGTAAAGTTCGTCAACTCGTCCAGTTTGATGCTTTTCAACTGCTGGATAATGATTTCGTGCCATGCGTCGTCTCCATGTATTTACTAAAACATTTACTATGCTCTTCTATTTGGAGAAAGAAGCATGGTGCAGCCTACCAAGCTAGGGAGAGCCATATAATGCCCATCTTGTAATTAGCTGTTCGACTGAGATGTGCTGGACAAAAATATTACCAGTTCCTTTGAGTATGCTTGACTTGTATAATGTGATTTTCATTTTTTTAGAATGAATTACATAATATATAGATATGCATTATTTTGGCTTTAGTAACTGATTTTCTCATGTTTAGAAACATGCGAGGTTGGGGGGTGTGTCTTCTAGCATTCCAATCTGCACTACTTTTGCTTTGTTTCATCGACAGACATCATGTAATTGAAATAGTTTGATTCAGGACACCAAGCGTTTGGGAAAGTGGCATGGCGCTGGTCCTTGAAATTGATGTTCTTAGTTATTTATGATGGAGTTTTATCTGAATTTAACATCGCTGTCCTCAACATCAATTTTGTTGACTCATAGGCGGGTGATTGCTCAACGATGACTGGAGACGATCTTCGGTATTACAACTGGTTTATACCAATGGGTTATTTGCATCTCAAGTTAAATTAGTCACTGTTGATCAACAATGAGATGTGGCCATTGTTTGATGGATCATTGATGGTACGGATGTGCAATGAAACAATGATATACTCAATGTATTGGACCCAAACACCTTCCTGAAAATTGTTCTGAAGGGTGAGACACTGAACCACCACACAATTTCAGAACTATATCTTTATATTATGTCTCTTATTTTTCCCTTATTTGAATTTTATAATCCTTACTTTTCAATACATATCTAAATAGACTTGATGTTTTTGACTAATGGGTTGCAGGGTTAGCACAAGTAAACTATTGTTATGACTTGCGAGGTCTGCTGGAGGTGACCGGATCCGGATGACTTGAGCAAAGCTGTGAAAATTCACGTATACCGTTTACCAAACTCAATTTGTTTGGTCTAGATGCATGACTTTCAGAATAAATTTAGATTGTATGTTTACTCATTGTCGTGATCTTTGTACATCTGTAACTACACCCTACAACCTGAGCCACTTGACGACCTGCAATTAGATGTTACAAAATATAGATGCAATATGTTAATTCTAAGGTGGCATCAAATTCCTAATAATTCATACCTGAAATAAAATTGTGATTTATTCACTATCTTACCTTCATATCCGCGTCGAGCACAACCGAACGCCTCTATTTCCGGTGAGGCCAACTATCCAGAATCCTCCCACCATCTTAAATCCATTGATGTTTTTCTGTTAAAGGCTTTGCTCTATGTAGATACTGAAATTAGCAACGCCAAACTTTTATTTTGGAAATATCACTTTTTTGTGAGAACTGGAAATATCACTTTAGAGTACTTTGGTCTGTAAGTGTGTTGCGCTGCTGTATTTTAAAGACACGGTTTGTATTGGAAAAGATTACATTAAAGATGGTGTCGATCCTGACGACGGGCTGCCTTGCAGGGCAAGGGATGGGGGTACAAGGCATGGGTCTACGGCGCCACACCTTGCTGTTCCCTGCTGGTGGCCAGCGAGCTGTGGCGGTGCTTCTCTGTTGCATGGCGAGGGACTGGGGTGCAAGGCGTGCATCTGCAGTGCCACTCCTGGGGCATGCCTCTCCCGCGACATTGCTGGCATACACAACATACCTTACTACACGGGGATTTCCTCTCTGAACTAAATATTATGTCAGAACTGAATATTACGTCCGAAGACTGAAACATCCAGAAAGCTTATTGAGACTATTCATTGATGGTGTTTCTCTACTACACGAGGAAGGTAATTGTCGTTTATGTGCTTCTTTTCCTATTTCAATGCACCATTGTGTTATTTTGGTTGAAAAATTAAAGTTTCTACATATTTTCATGGTTTATGAAAAGTAGCTGAGATCCGTTGTTTTATTCCTACATATTGAGGAAATTCTGGTGAAGCTAAAGTTGGTGTTGTTTCTCTTTTTTTTCTGCGATTTAGTACTGTTGACATAGTTGCTAAAATTTATTATTTCAAAAGATCAGTGTAGTGGTGCAGGCTAACAAAATCGTATTGTCTACAAGCCTGAGGTACACAAACATAACAACTGATGAAAGAAGAACATATTTGTAACTTGTTGAACAGAAGAACATTGAAACACTTGTTATTGCATTATATATTTTAGTTGCAATAGTATTTGATTTTGCATGAAGAAATATGTTGAGTGTTTCTTCGTTCAGTTTCATGTGCCAATTAGGCATGGACGACGACGGCCATGATCCCATCATCGCAAGCTCACGGGAGGGAGACACACGTCTCATCCAGTGTAATAGCACGCTTCAAAAAATCCCTAACCCTCCATGGAGCCATTGCCAGGGTGATGAGATCAACACCACCCACTAGCACCACCACCGAGCTGTAGACGGCGTGTCATGGTGCTCCCTAGCTCTTCCCGCCTCTTAAGAGACCACATGGCGTTCTGGCAGTTCTGGTGCAGTTTTTGGCCAAGGCTGGAAACCAAGAACACTTAATTTTGATCATGGACGTGACATTGTGGTCAGCGTTGTGCGGTGCAGTTCGGAGTTTTCTTGCCTGGCGTATAACAATGCATGTTCAATGGGGTAGCCTCTTCTCAGGCACGAGTATCCGAGGCAGACCACGACATCTATTTAGAATAGCTACAACAAAATTGTGACAGAGATGGTTAGTGGGAGAAGGAACTTGAGACCACAGTCAATTCTGCTATAGGGGCTGTGTGTAGAAGATAATAGTAGCAAACATAGAAGTCACTTTGGAAAAAAAGTGTGCATATATTGTTGTACTAGAGATCCATTCCTATATTTCACTGATATGCATGGTTGAATTGTAGTATGTGTGATAAGTGAGAATAATGTAATATGAAGCGAAACGTGGTGGACAGGGCTTCACATTGTTGTTTTTCAGTAGAATATGATGTTCGTCTCTTTTTCATATGGACTACAATATGGTCAATGGTAGCTTGCTGAATAGGTTAAGCTAGACCCAAGACATAATTTCACGGCGAGAATTTGACATGTTTAATTTTTTATGGAAAGAATATTTGCTGCTAATAATTAATGATACAAGTTCTGATTTGTTAGTGCAACATTATCTTCCATGTATATAGATTGAACAAAATATAAGCTGAAGTGGAATATCAAGCCTTAATTTATACTAAAGAATGATATAGGTTTTCTCTATGTGTAGAATAGGATTATTTTTCCTTGGAGAATCTACTAGCTGGAGTGGTCAATGTCGATATCCTTGTGAAAGTTCGCATGATCTTAGCATGAACCAACTCACAATGTTATCTCGAGCAGTGCTTTATTCACTTAAGTATCATTTTTAGGAAAATACTAGGTAAAAAGCCTATTGCAAAAAATTAGACGCGAAGTTTATAAGGGTTACATGTATGCAATCTACACGGGCCTATCTAATGTTAGAGTTTCATACCTCTAATTATTTGTATTTATGTATTCTAGCTATGGATACCAGTAGCCTTAGTTCTTTTAAAGTACTGCATCTATAAACTTTACTATTTAGATATTGTATATGAAAATATCAAGTAATTATAAATGCCATTTATGATCACAGACAATCTTGTTGTATGATTGTTTTCATGGCCTTCAAAGGAGAGATATCCTAGAAGTTGAGTGCAGTTGGAGGGGCCTCAGTCCTTTTGAGCCAAGAAAAGTTGATGGGGCCTGTCCAAGCTATGAATAGTATATGGGAAAGTGTTGAAATATTTTGTGTTTCCATGGTTTCTAAATGGTAGGAGGTATGTGTAGTAACCTGTATGGTTTCAAGTGCCTAATTTCATGTTTAAAAGTTTGCCAGGGAATTCTGGTTGTAGAATCTTGGAATAAGGAAACAAAATCCTACATGTGTCATATTGAAATAATGAGTGAAGTGCACTGTAGGTCCTTGAACTATTTCAGGGGTGTGATGTAGGTCCTCAAACTATGAAAATCGTCATCCAGGTTCTCGAAGTGCAGTAAGTGTGTTATTCAGGTCCAAAATCTCCCTGACCCCCTCTAACTGTCCAGCTGATGCCGTTAACTGTGAACACTAAACAGTAAACCGTGAATAGTAATAATAGCGTTCCAGAACATCATTTTTGTTCATGGTTTATTGTTCAGTGCTCACGGTTAACGGCGCCAGATGGCCCGTTAGAGGGGGAGATTTTGGACCTGAATGACACATTCACAACACTTCGAGGACCTGGATGACGATTTTCGTAGTTCGAGGACCTACGTGACACCCCTGAAATAGTTGGAGGACCTACGTGACACCCCGGAAATAGTTCGAGGACCTACAATGCACTTCACTCTTAAATAATGTTTAATAACAGACATGCTTTCATGAGATGATTAATCTTAAACATAAAAGGGCCTCCATGTGCCACCTATCATTTGTAATGCCCAGTAAAGAGTTCTATGGTTTTGTATGACTTTATTTGTTTTGTTCATTATATCTGGTGGTATATGTTACCGAATTACATTGCAAGTGAAGTGGATCTCAATATTTTCGTATGTGATTGGCTATCTTTTCTATACATGTGAAATTTGATATGCAATCAGTAACAATCAACCTGCAATGAGAAGGAAGGCATAGTGATGTAATCAGTAGCCTGATATTAAATACTAATAATAATAATATCAATAAAAGAATGTTCTCAATTTTTTAAGGCCCGTGACGACGCACGGGCACTCTACTAGTGGAGATGGAGATGGAGACTAATAAAGCACGCATTGAGTGTGCAGGGTTCATCGCCGTGGCGTTTTTTCAAAATAGTCCCCGTACGTTTTGGTAATTTGGCCCGCAGTCCTCGTATTAACTGAACCTGAAGCGGTACGAGCGAGAGAGGAAAAAACAAACGCAGCCACCAGGACGACCCTTCCTTTCGATCTCATCTGGACCTCCCGCCCCGCCCCGCCCCTCACCGCCGTCCGCCGCCGCGCGCCGCCACCGCCTGCCTCGCCGCCACGCCTACCCCTACCCCAAGTGTCAACACACCCGCGCCCATCCACTACTGGCGACCCGCGGCCTTCGGGACTCCTCCCCGCTGCTTCGACTACGATCTGACAGCCCCGTAGCGGCGTGGGGATGGCGAGCAGCAACACCGGCGAGCCGAGCACGGCGCCGCAACCGAATCGGTGGTACGACCTTCGATTGGGATCCTCCTGCCGCGACCCCGCCCTTACCACCAAGTTCTGCACGCTCCGCTGTAAGATACCGGATCCCCCCTCCCCCCTCTTTCTTGTTTAGCACCGTCACCGCCTTTGAAAGACGATCCGCATCCGTGATGATGTGGCCACTTGGTGGTCTTTTTTCTCGCTTTTCTTTTGTATTTTCTTTGGGCGTGCTTGTGCTGTTGCTCACTTTGTTTATTTCACAGCTTGCTACTCGTTGTATGGATGGTTGCTTTATCTATAAAGCGGGGCGAAAGCCTATTTCGACATATTATTAGTTGTTTAGTTCGACGAGAGGTAGGGGTTTTCTTCAACCAATTGTTGGTATGGTGTGTGATGCCCGTTTTGGTATTCGAGTTCTGGAGTTCATCGAATCGGTTGCCATAGGGTGTCCTGTAACGATGTTTGGGTTGTGATTACAGTGGAGACGTGTAACTTGTTAGAGGAATAACAACTTTATCTCTTTTGCATAGGGTCAAGACCAATATACACAGGTACATGTGAAGAGATAAGTAGGAATCTAGTGCAAAAGGATACCAATCACTTTTGTGGGCTTATTATTATCTTCTGCTAATATGTTTTGATCTGATGAATTTGTCTTGTTGATCAGATAGCGGTTGTTGAAATTATGGAGTAGTTTGATGTCAATAGCAAAAGAAGCACCGTAAGGTCTTGTACAATGCAAGGTGCTGAGTAAAATAAATCGAGTTCTTCTTAAGCACCAGTGCTTATCTCTATAGTAGGGGTTGCCTAATTAGGCATCTACCCTCTACAAATAAACACAGGTGCTTAAAAAAATCTGGTTTATTTCTCTAAGCACCTCTCTTAAGCACCTTGCATTGTACAAGGCCTAAAGATTTAGTTTCACAATTTAGATTCTTTTAGCCAACAATCAGTGGCGGAGCCAAGGGGGGGGGGGGGGGGGGGGGGGGGGGGGGGGCGAGCAGCTACGTTGCACTGATACGGCAACACCGATACGGCGATACGAGTACGGCGATACGGGATACGGCAATTTCTAAAAACAGCAATATGCGATACGGCTAGTATATATAAATAATTAATAAAATAACATGTAATAAAAACAAACATAACAAAATGTCCTCAACACCATTAGTTGCTGATTGCCTCCAAGGCTCTTTTCTTTTCTAGTCTTGAATGATCATGCAGGTCCTCAACTCCTTATGGTGTATGCACAATAGAAAATACATCAACAAGTAGCAACATCAGCACGCACTTTTATCCAACAAACATCAACAAGCAGCAATAGATAGAAGTGATAGCCTCCTTTGTGCAGCTATTTCTCTCGGTGTACCAGTACTACTACGGAAGCCAGCAAGCACAGCCAAGCAATAATCCAGCACCCTGCATCAAGCACTCAACAAGCACACATCAGACATCACTCGGTGCTCGCGGAAATTGTTTACATTGCGACGGCGGCGCAGCAGACTCGAGGCGATTCCAGGCTGTGGGGACGGCGGCGGCGAGCCACTCCAGGCGGCGGAGGCGACGGCGGAGAGCCACTGCAGGCGGCAGCGGCGGCGGTGAGTCGCCCTCGATCCCTTCCTCATGCGGTCGAACAGAGTGCGAGAGAGAGATTAGGTATAGGTGGTGGTGGGCTATTGGGCTGGCTCGGCCGCTCGGGGCTGCGCTCTGTCGCTCGCCGTATCACGAGCGTGTTGCTGCCGTATCAGCATTTTTTTTTTCCCCCCCCCCCCCCCCCCAACGATCGAGCGAACATTGTAGGCAGCTGTCTATTAGGCATTTGCAACGTAGAGCGTACTTGGCCCCCCCTATTACGTGAATTCTTGAGAAAGGAAAAAAAAAGGCCCATGTACAAGCCCACTAATTAGGCATTTTCTAAGTCCACGCCAAGGCAGATTGGACTTTGCTAAAAAAAAGAAGGCAAATTTGACGATTGGCCGCCTCCGCTAAATCTCCTGGCGCTAGACATTATCTCCATGATTAGTGCGTGTGTGGTTAGGGATGCGCCGCTGCTGTCCTAGCATGCCTTTGCCGCCTCCTTGCCTTGGGTCTTCCCTAAGAAAAGATATGATTCATATGGCGACGCAGGCTGCTTCACTCACCAATTCTTCAGGCTGCAGTCAACGAACTAGCCAAGGATAACACATCACATTGCCTATTAATCTCTCGCTATTCTCATCTTGTATCATGTTGAATTTCTACATCAGAATTTATTTATTTTGGTTGTGTGATTTGTGATGGGTCGCTGCGCTAGGGTATAGGCACTTGCAATCGTTCGAAACCTCAGACCCGTCAATGAGGTAGGGCTGGGGTTGATTCTCTATGTATATGGCAACGTTGATCAATTTTTGCAAATTAAACAATAAAATTTCCTAATACAACCAGCGATGATTTGCCACTCAAACCTATATAAATGCAAACTGAAAGCCAACCATATGGTAATACATGATTATTCTTGTCTGTATACCTTAAATTTTCCTATGAAAATGTTTTATAGCATGACACTTCATGTCATATTTTAGAATAGTTCGATTATCAACTTCGTCTTCTTGGCACATATCTGAAGCTATTGACCAATTAGCTATTGCTAGACACGCTCCACCTGCAAACAAAATTTGTGTGTCTAGGCAAAGTTAAATTTTAATCACACTTGAATATAGAATTATTGGGTAGTATGATGTGAGGCACAAAATATTTTCTGGCTTCATCGCCATCTGCCCCCCCCGCCATACCTAAATCCTGGCTCCGCCCCTGCCAACAATATGCTGCATTTTTTGCATTCATTCATATATAAATCAGCTTCATTTTATTTAGCATTTCATTGTTCTGGTTCAGTGCTCTGGTATAAAGATTTCATTATTTCTTTGTCCCGTTATTGATGGAATTGATTGCAATTATTTCAATGCACTTTGGTTTTATGAAACATTACTACATTAGTATTTGGAATAGTAATGAGAATTGAAACTATAATACATATAGTTTGTTATATTTGCTGATTGTATAGTTGTAGAATGTTTATCATATATCAGTAGCATGCATGGTGCATGCTAAGGTGGGTCTTTTCTCATGCATGGTGCCTGCTAAGGTGGGTCTTTTCTCATGCATGGTCACATGTTGAGTTGGCATAGTTGCATGTTAGAGAGAATTAGATATAGTGGCCACATGAGAGCACATGACGAGAATTTTTACCCGGAACCAGTCCGTCCGACCGATTTGGAGCCACCACTGCATTCCACATTTACATGGAATATCCCGCTTCAAGGAACCAACTCATTCCATTCCACCACCTCAACCAAGCACGTGAATAATCTCCAAAACTAGAACCGGCCCATTATATTCCATCTCAGGACCTCAACCAGACACACCCTTATTCTTTCTCTGTTTGGGCTTCCCACTGGTAGTACACAACAGGTGAAAGGTTTATCCTTTCTACTCTCTTTCTAAGTACCTGGAGTTAATTTATTGTTTAAGTGTTTCTTCTTCCTGCTCTCTTTTATTTCCAAATTTTGGCCTTATACACATATCCTGATTTTCAGTAGGAAGTAGCCCCTTTTCAATTGGAGATTCTGAAATGGCATCACTGAGCGTTACGATTTATCTCAAACCCGCTCTTTTGTAATTATCAGAAGTTATTTTTTCATAGATCTTAACAAAAATAAGTCTTGGGCATTGTAGTTTCTGTAAGGTTGGGCACCTTTTTTCCTGTGTATTTTCTTACACAAACAATTTGAAGTGGAGCTCTTATCAGTAGTTTTAGCTCCTTTTGTTTCGTACTACATGGCCATATTAAAGACATTTCACCTTTTCTTTTCACAAATCCCCAAGAAATAATTCAATTGATTAACCTAAACAGTCTAATTTTGTGTCCCCCAAATTATGTGCAATTGTTTGTCTAAGAAAGTTTCCTCTCTTTGATGGCTTGAGATGGCGGCCAATGTTGGGTTGCAGAGTGGCGAGAGTAGCAAATTGCTTTCCTATGTGTTTATCATCCTGCAGTGTCCTTGGTCACGTAGCTTTGTTGAGAATCCAGTGCAAGCACTTTTCCGCTTTAGTTGCCTGTCTTCCAGGAATTTGCTTTCCATCTGACAGTCAAACTTTTCACAACTGAGTAGTGTATCATGCTTTTTTCTTTCTGAAATTGTCACGTGCCATGGAAATGCTTTGGGCCTCATATTGATCTTACATAACCTTCTTCTGTTTTCATGCTTCATGTGATCTAAGTATTGATCCATGGGGTGATGTTTAGGCATTAATTAGTGTATTTAATCTTTCCAATTATTAACTCCATGTTTCCTGAAGTTATATTTTATGCATCTAATGTGAATTTCTTGCTACACACTTATCAAGGTAAGCATAGCTCATCATTGACTAGGAAGCAGGCAAGCTTCCTCCTCTATACTATCTAACAGAACCGAGTACTCTTGTTGATCCATCAATGCTCATGTGTTCTTATTGTCTTACGGTATCAATCATGTTTTGTTTTGCATTAAATCATTTTTGTTTGTTCGATCTTGCAGATGAATTTAAGCCAGCATCTATTGACAAGACTCAAGCTGGCTCTCTGCAGAAGAGCAAAGATAACCGGGTAACTGTGGAATTTCATAACAATCAGCCTGGCAGGCCAAAGGTGGCATTCGAGGGAAGCCAAGAAGAGTACAAGGATAATGATGGTGTCTTGTTTTTTGATGGTGAGACCTTTCGCTTGGAACGATTGCACCGGGCAGTCAAGAGATTAAGGCATGTCCGGGTTCCGGGAGAGTCTGTAGCAACTTCCTTGGCAGCTACAACTACTGGAATGGGTGAATCTCATTCTCCTCCATTAGCGAAAGTTGGCAAGTTGCCTGCAACGAACAAACCTTCTATACACTCAGTTCCGGTAAGTTCTGTTAGCATGTTACATGCCTTAGCTAAATTTAGGTAATTGCTTCATCATTTGTTCATTTTTAGACCTGGGAAGAAGAGGACATGAGACAATAGGTATCCCGTTATATAATTGTAGGTACTTTCTAAACTAACAAATATTAAAGCACATAATGTCTTTGTCCAGACTTCATTGTTACCATTGATGCTTCATCTATATGTACTTAGAGCAACTCTAGCAGATTCCCTAAATCTCACCTCCCATCTAAAAAACTGCCATTTTAAAGGATTCAGGGTGAAAATTCACTCTAGCAGATTCCCTAACCTGCCCTCTATCCCTTATTTTTTTAGAGTCCACTCTAAAAACGGAGGATATTCCTAATTTTTTACTTAGTTTGGCCAGATCTCGAAAAGCATCGGCCTGAGCCAAATACCAGTACGGCTTCTATCTTAGCTCTGCTCTGGCCGAACAGCTTATTATGCAAAATATTTCTATTCTATCTTAAGTTTTCTAAACCAGATCATTTTCCTGCTTTCTCTTCATGCGTGAGCTCCAACACACAGTTCTGCTGCATCTAGCCTGCTGCACCTGGCCTCTAGAACTGCAATCCTGTGGCCATTCTCAATCAATGTGTCAACCAATTAGCTTAACTACCAAAACTAAATAATTTGGGCGACCATACAAACCAGATCCAAATTAGACTATCAACACCTCCGTCCGACCTCCAGCAACCAGTACAGAGATGGAACGGACAGACGGATCAGTAACGATCTTATATAGAAGTCGGGAGATACAAGGGAGATTTGGGATGAGAAATCAGCAAGCAGAGGATGGGATGCAGTAGCAGCAGGGGGAGAGGAACGAGAAGTTTGAAGACGATTCATCCATTCGCTGTCATGTGGTGAGGTGCCTCTCCTTCTATATAGGCGATGTTGCAGCATAGCCTTGCTAAGCCCAAGTTTCAATAGCCCATTCTGAAGAGTAGGCCCATGAAGAGTATAGGGGCATGACCCTTGGAGCATGACATTCTCGCCCCCTTAAATTGCGGCTTGTCCTGAAGCTGAGGATGTAGTTCCAAGAAACATCATATCCGCTGGGATCCCATTGTGTTTGGACAGGTAGACCAATAATGCCTGAACAAAATCCAAGAGCCAGTGTAGCACCATCACTCTAAAATCTGAACACAAGCACCAGGGTGGTGAAGGAAGCAACCTTCAAGGCTCAAGCCATGTGGATTATGTCCGAGAAGCATCAGGTCCCAACCATGGTCTATTCCAAAGGGCAACTCCAACATGTGCCTATCTGCACTTGCATATAGGCACTCGTTCCTCATTTGCAATGGTGCCCGACAATGAAGATTCAAGATTCCATCATCCCACTTAGCAAGCACTCGCTGTACCACATGAAATGGCAAGGATGAAACCTGGGAACTCCATGGAGTGCAAAAAGAGGTGGGTTGCATGATCGCGTTGTACCTGTAACATCATATCGTATCAAGGAATTGTTGTTGATTCCAAACTGATTTTTAGTAGCTGTAGCTGCACCAGAGCTCCATGATCCCAACACTGTTGTCAGCTGGTGGGCCTGAAGCTGCAGCGTGAAACTGTACTGTGTTTCTGCACATGTTAGGTATTATCATACGCTCAGGGAGGCGAGGATGCTGCTCTCTGTAGTGGGAAATTTTTTCATCATTGTAAATAGTGTCATGAGTCCAGAATAATGCACAAGCATCAGAACGATTTGTGCAAGACAATGCCATGAACATGCTGCAAGTGTGCTCCACCATTTGGATGTAAACCCTAATAGGAACATGATTAGGCATCCTGGTATCCCAATGTTTTGCAGCCCCCAAATGCAGAGTAGCATCAAAATAGGATTAGCTGGCTGTAGACATGGAAGAGTGGGCCACCAATCCATTAGGTGCAGCACGTTGCCTGTAGGTTCATAAAATGGTGTAGAAAATGCATTCTGAACAAACCACCAAAATAAAGGCATGCCTTCACAACAACCATTGATTTTCCACGAGAAACCAAACTGCAACTCCATGGTTATCCCCATATATTCATGTATGTGCAACTCCCCATGGGGCGAAGTACCAAAGCCATGACTGCTACCTGGAGCCGTGTCCGCCTGGCGCGTCTCCGTGACCATGTCTACGCCCACCATTGCGCTTTGCGTTGAACTAGCCGACCACGGCCAGTAGGACAACTATTGGGTGCGCAGTCACCGCGATCTCCAGAGCCTGGGCAAGGAAAAGGCGGGAGCGCACTTGGGTGAACGAGGGCAGCGCCGTCGTCGACTGGAGGATCACGAAGGCCTCTCAGCTTCTTTTCGAGCCCGTCAATCATCTGGAGGGTGAGTGTAGTTGCTGACCGGTTTGCCCAAACCCAGGAGGGCCATGGCGATGTGTTGCAGACAACAACAATAATCGTTGATGGAGAGGTTGCCGAGGACGGTGGCGTGGAACTCTTGGCCCAAGTGCAGCATGCCGCCGGCCTGGTTGTCGAAGAAGTACTCGTGTAGTTGGGCCTAGATCATGTAAGCTGAGGATTTTGGCGGAGCGACTACGTCGATTAGGCCCCCTCGATGGTAGAGGGACCACAAGACGATGTTGTCCATTTCGGGATCATTGAGGCGGTTGGCATGCCCATGCCGAACATGATCCTGCACATGGTGGCGAGCGTGGAGGAAGTTGATGGAGCTACGCCATTGGGTGAAGTTGAGGGCGTCGAGGCCCATCTTGAACTGGATGAATCCCTCGAGGTCCATCGAGGAGAGCATTGTCGGTGGCCGAGGCACGGGGCTGGGTAGCAGAGGCGAAGGGGCACCAGATGCAGGAGGGAGGTTCTCAGCTCCAAGCTCAGCACCAAGGTCGTCGCTTGCTCGGGAGGTGGACTGGGGGAGGAAACGACAGCGGCGGCAGTGCCGGAGGTTGACATGGGAGAGGTGGGACGAGAACGCGGCTGTGATTACCAAAAAGGAATATGGAAGTGCTTGATATATTCATTAAGTTATTGTACATGATACATATGCAGGTGAGATCCCCTACATGCAGGGCACGATTGGGGAGGTAGCGATAGGCTAGATCGCTTCTGAAGACTTGGACATACTGTTACAACAGAGGGAGGGAGCGAGGCGTGGCTGCTTGATTGGGAGTAGCTCTGCCAGATAGCCGCTTGGTGTACATGGCTGATCTGAATGGGGGCGAAGCAGCGGGCGGGAGGAATCACAGTACATTGGTGATGCAGGCTGGAAGCAACAGTAGAACTGTTTTGGGGAGAGCGGTTAGAGAAATTTGTCGGAGGAGACCGAGGAAAATGAGATCAAAGCAGGGTGGTTCAAGATGTGAACGACATGATATGCCGATGAGGTTCTATCAAAATGGAGAGGCAGATACCGATTTTTTTCCATTCGGAGGCTGAGTTGCGGCACGCCCACCCCCCCTCGAAACCTGGGTTCATGATACCATATGGGAATCTGGACCAATATGAATATGCAAGGAGACCTAGACCAATACTAATACTCTTTAACATGTAATACCACGTAGAAATACTCGGAAGTAACAGGGATAGGAAAAACAGAGGAATTTGAGTGGTAGGAATCGAATACTTTGGGATTTTGGTTGAGGATCTTGACTTGGAGTTCGAACCTAGTTATTTTGCTTGTGCCGCTATTGATAGTATGGTTGTCCTTAGACTCATTGTGCATTTTGGGTTCACCAAAGCCTTTAAATTACATGCATGAGCTAGGAGGCAACCACTGGTAGCACAAATATAGGGGTCGCCAACGATGTTTCCAGTTAGGGGGCGTTTGGTTTGCTGGCCATCCATAGGTGGTTGAGGGATAGCCAGATTTTCAGATGGTACCGCGCGTTTGGTTGAGGGATAGTGGCTAGGGATAATCAGATTTTCAGAATATTCTCGTCAAAAGCTGGTTGGCCTCATCCGCGAAAATCTCGCGGATGATGGCAGCCACCCGCGCTCGTCACCTGCCGAAATGTTTACTTGTTATCTCCCGCCCTCCCTTTCTTTCTCGCTCGCGAACGGAAAGTAGGCGGTGGCGGCGATTTCGCATCAGGCGGCGGCGCGGTGAAGTAGGTGCTGCCCCTCCACTTCTCTACTTTTTCCGTTTCTCTCGACGTGTGGGTGATCCGCCAGCGGTGGCAGCGTCTGGTGCTGCATGCCCCCCCCCCCTCTCTCTCTCTCAGAGGGCAGTGATCGACGTACTCATGACGAACAGCTCACGAACACAGAAGTTCGCCGCGCAACTGGCTTGCGGCTTTGCTGTTTTCCTTGCCTTGTTTTCCTTGCGTAACGGACATGCGATCCGGTCAGCAGGCCCTCTCTGAACGTGCCATCCCACATCCTATGGATCAAGGCCACACATGCAGCTACTGGCCGCCGTAAAAGAAGCATGACTCGGCCCTACTACTTCTACGCAAAGAAAAAACAAACTAACGTGACACCATGCAAGGTCGTCACACACATGCTCAGTTCTTTCTTTTCATCTTTTGTACAGCGTATTCTCACCTGAGAGGTACTGAACAACCCATCCACTTGTCATCCTTCCAAAACAAACATAAAACTGCTTATCCCCAACCACCATTTATCCTTCCAACCAACAAATGAAATTGGCTATATCCTTAACCAGGCGGACAGGGATACCCTCAGCCCATCCATTCTCGGCTTCGAACCAAACGCCCCCTTATTACCAAGGACTATTTTTCTGATACAGACTTGATAAAATGTTAGTCCTTCGATTTGATAAAATATTAGTCCTCTTATTTGCCTTGTCATTAACCACTAAAACACAATAGGGCTATATGATGCATTTAAAATAGCGCCAACAAAAAGTCACACTTTTGCCTTAGTTCAACACTAATCAGTTCAAAAGATTGCCAACATCCTTTGGAACTGCACAAGACAAGTCTTTTGTTTGTGATTTGCTAAAGTAAATCATTTATTACTTAGTATTTCAATTTCATCGTGCTATTTTATGAAATACCCAAATATTGGTTGCATTTTAACTGAACCTTGAGTTGCTTATTGAAAATACAGCCCCGCTGATTGCTGTGTAAACCGTAGGGTCCTATTTGGAATATAAGATCTCCATCATTGTGCATAGGAATTTCTATTCCATGACAATAGGTACTGTTGTGCTGTTTGGTTTGCACTTTGCAGGAATCAATCCAAAGGAGCACTGTTGCAGACAATAGGAACACCGTGGTTCTCTCTAATTTCACCGGAATTAAGGCCCGAGCTCTTGTTTTGTGGAAGTCCAAAAGACCCAAGATAGAGTTCAGACCCCACAAAATGCAACTTCTGTTTCTCATGGGCGAGTGTAGTGTGCACGCGCGCCGGTGCATGGCTTGTGTCTAGGCAGGTCGGGGGTAGTGCATGGGCTGTCCTCCTACAATAATTGCATTGGATCTTGGGGATAGGATGGCTGGTTCACAAAGACCATGCTGAAGAATAGGTGAATGTTAGACCACTGGTGCATAGATGGTGCTGCCTGGATATCTATGTTATGGTTGTTTCTTTTGCTCAAAGTTAATTACCCTTTTACCATTCCTGTGTGTTGGCATTCCTCTGTTTCAACCGCCAGTTTCTTTCATGTCCCTGTGTTTTTCCTCTGTTTTAACACCTGGATGGCTGGATTCCTTCCCCATTCCTGAGTATTTTCCGAATCAGTGTTTTTGGTTCCCTCCGTCCCCATTCACATGGCACCCTTGTTTTTCGTGTTTGAACTTTGACTATCAGTTTCACCAGTAATAATTAATTATATGTCATAAAACTTACACCATTGGTAACTATTTTACTACAAATTGGACTTCATAATTTTTGTGACACATAATCCACTCTTTGTCAAATTGATTGTCAAAGTTGAACCTCGAAATATGTGTGCGCCATGTTAATTGGGACAGAGGTAGTATTGTTAGTTCAACAGTGATTCCCAGCCTCCCACCCATTGCCACTACAGTACAACACTCATCTACTCGTTGTCGTGCCATTTCATGCTCACCTCCTACAGTGCCGCAGCCGTCCTCCTGTATTGCATGTTGTGGCACAAATCCTCCTTTCTCTCGCAGATGCACTTCATAGGCCTGTGCACGCTGGTTCATTTGACTGAGTTTATATTCAAACTGCATCAAGTAGCAACTGCACTTGCACAATATTTATAACACAATATTGTATCTTGAGTTTGTGACTAGATTTACCTGCAAATGTGCACCAGTGCACCCTAAATTCGTAGTTAAAATTGTCAGATGATGAATCTATGGACATGGTTTATACAAGTATTGTATGGAATCTTTGCCGACCTTCATGATTTGATGCTGTACAATTTCAGTCTAATACTAGATATTTCAAGAGGCCCTTGTGTATCTAATCATGATTCTGACTATCCTGCAGGTTGAGGTTGAGCACATCGACATTGGTGAACCTGAAAATCCAGGTAACTGCTTTAATCTGCTTATTCTTGTATATGTTCATGATGTGGAAATTAAGTTATTTAGTTTCTTTTACTGCCTTGAATACGGGCCTCTTTGATTCTAGAAGATCCTTTAAGTATATTTTGTAGGATTGTATTGAACGCTTGTAGGTAAGTCTGTCATTGCAATTTGCAGTCCTGTTTTTCAGGTTTTACTTTCCTGAGATTGGCTAATTCACTCCTTTGGTCTTATTTAAATCTGTAACTTGTTGTGGCCCTGCAATGTTGTTTCTTTTATCGCCCCTCAAGTGTTTTTGTAGAAGAAAACGAGCCATGCCAAGCCCAAACAGTTGCACATGAGTATTTGGATAAGTAGCATCTGTTCCAAACGTTGTCTTTGCGTTTACGGGATATTGGCATACCTATTCGTGATAACCTCAAATGTTTTGTTATAAAAAACGAGGCATGCCAAGTAGCATCGGTTCCAACGTTTGCGGGATAAGTAGCTTATGTATTCTTATCGGTAGGGTTTTTAAGAGGGGGAGAGAGAGAGAGAGGGCTAATACCCTAAGTGAGGCATCACGCAAAGTCTTAATCCTTCTGTTTCTTGTTGGATCTCAAAGCGGTGAACGTGCTAGTCCATTATACATAGAAACCACTCGTGGCTTGATCCACAGCTGAATCCAAACTCGAACTCAAGCCATTTGGCTAGCACGGTTGCTCGGTGATCTGAAGGGGAGAAAGTTGACACCGTCAAGCTCAAGAGCATGTCCACACTGGCACTCAGCAAGAACCCAGTTTTCCCCGAGCGGAGCAAGCATATCGACGTCCGGTATCATTTCATCCGTGAATGCATGGAGAATGGGAGCATCTCTGCTGATTCTCTTGGCACCAAGGACCAGCTTGCAGACATCCTAACGAAGGCATTAGGGCGGGTTCGTTTCCATGAGCTTAACACAAGGATTGAAAGGGTCAAGATCAGCGCCAAGTAGACACACAAGAATCAGGGGGAGAATGTTAGGAGTAATCCTAGTGTTACATTTACTTAGCTAGGGAGTGGTAGTCTATATGCATATGCATCTAGACAGCTAGTAGCCATTTTGTTTTTTGCATGTACTAGCAGCGGCTAGAGCTGCATGGTCAGTTTAGCATTAGAACCGACTTCCCCATGTACTCTGTAGACCCAGAGGGCAGCCGTACAAGCCACAGGTTCAGAAATAAAACTATCCTGTGTTCAGCCCAGCTCCCCTCCACTTCTATACTTCAGCTTATTTGTAACACTCCTTTCTCCATATCTTTCTTGAGCTAACACACCGTAGCTTTGATACCAAATACTTTTTTAACACGGGGAAGGGGACCAGAATGTCCCCGAAGCTGCTTCATATATCAAAAATGATGGTACACCACAAAGAGGAATGATGTAGGGCCAAGCCCTTTTTTGCCTGATCTTCACGAATTGGGGGTGGATTTGGGGAGAAAAACAAGGCACAAGGGGAAAACACTCTTTTCGACAAGATCCACACACAAGATACTCAGATCAGAAGCCTAAGGGATAGATCTCAAGCATTCAACAACACCAAAGGAAAAGATATAAAGGTAGTTCATCAAAATCTATTGGAGAGATGGGTCTTGATAATCTACAAGAGGATCCTTTCTCCCTTAGGCCTTGTTCGGTTAAACCTCTCCTAGAGGGGATTGGAGAGGTTTGGAGGGGATTGAGTGAGTTTTGACTTGTATGGGATTTAATCCACCCCAATCCACTTCAATCCCCTTCAATTTTGTTGCAACCGAACAAGGCCTTAGGAGGCCTTGACAACGATGGATGGTTCTTCTCCACTTTGGAGGCCTTCATCTCCAATGGAGGAATCCCACTAGGGGAGGTAGATGAGCTAAGCTCTCTTTTCTCTCAATTCTTAGCTTACCCTAATGAGGAGGTGGGGGAGATATATATGTACATAAGCTAGTCCACAAAGGGGTAAGTGGGAGAGGGATACATGGACCTCGGGCCCGAAACTGCACGCAGGCAGGGGCTGGATGTCCGGGCGGTTGTTGATAGGACGGATGTCTGGTGTGCTGCTGGATGTCTGGCTTGAGGGCCGAACCTTCTGATATCTGGGCTTGAGTCCGGATGTGGGCAGGCTGGATGTTCGGGCTTGAGTCCGGATGTCTGGCGGCTGAGCAGGGCAGTCCTTCTCTTGTTCTTCCGTCTTTGTTTCCATGCTTCCCTCATGGATGGTGTAGTCATACTCTTCCGCATGAACTCCTTGCCATGTGTGAAGCTCTGCTCAAACCTATGTATGCACGAGGAAGGAGGATCAAGTAGTATACCATTCTCGAAGGGGACAAGAAGACACGTGTATGAAGATTCACCTTTATATCTTTGAAGTAGATGTTGCGTGGGTGTTGACAATGGGGCTCTTGACATGGTGATGTCCGAAGGGTGCTCCGCACTAAGGACCCTGAAAGAAAACTAAGATTACAAACATGTCCTCCCTTTTCACAAACAGCGAGATTACAACCAGAGCTGATCTGGATATGGCCGCCGCATTATTTGCCCGGAAGAAAGAAAGGAAGAAATTCTGGCTGGCAGCGGGAGGGAGGAAGGAGGGTGGTCGGAGTCCAGCACAGGGCCGAAGTCAGTGACCAGCTATTATGTAGCACAGGCAAGGGATGAACCTATATTTATCTTCTCAATGTAGCACAGGCTTAACTTCACATCCAGGGGGTACACAGCCTTTTATGTAGGACTTACAAACTGTCCTAGCCCCAACTATCTGTTTACTCTTCTACAACTAATAGATAGTTTGGCGCTTGTGCTATGAATTTCACTAGCAGTCAGCTTACTTCTGAGTGCACTTACTACCATGCAGCTGTGATATAGCTGGACTAGAAGCTTTAGGCAAGTTGTATACATCAAAATGAAAAGCTACTGCTGCCGACATATTGTCACGCCCTGCTTGGCGGATCTGGGGAATTTTGGGAAGAACACGAGCTAGGGTTTCGATCTGGATCGTATTATCTCGAATATGCTAAGGTATATTCCTCACAGAGGGAGGTTTAGGTATACATTGTAATGAGATAAGTCTCAGAATGAATCGATACAAGCGCTCTGCGCTGGCCGTTATATAGCCTCGACACTAGCTAAACGGTAACAGTAACCGGCAACCGGATGAAACGGTATAGTAACCAGGCGAGCCATGCGAGCCGTCCGGTCATCGCACTATAACGCATCTGGTCCGTCCTTTATCTGAATCTTCACGATCGCTAACTGAACTCTACTCTGCACCTGACACATATGCATAGGTAGCTAATTTTTCATGCCTATTGTACAGCATCCACAACTTGATTATGACTAGACTAGGAAAAAGGCCCGTGCGTGGCAACAGGTATAAAATAAATTTAAGAATTCGTGTGGTAATCAAGAGTTTACCTGCCGGCAGTATCAATTTGTAGGTTCCAACACGTCTGCTTCTGCTTTATCTTCCCTTTGTCTAAAACTACTGGGAAGCCATGCCACTATCAAGATGCGAAGCTAATCCTTAATAATCAAAAAATGATACTATTTAGGTATGGATGTGAAACTGGCCTATAAAGAATAACTTACAGTTTTGCTAAGCACATCTAGATGTGCAATAAGTATTGCACATCTAAGTCCTATGTCATTGATCTTATGTTGAGATTCGTGTGGATATTTTCTTTTCTTTTTTCTTTTCCTCTTTATGCTTGATTCACTCACTTAGATGTGCAATAACTAGAGCACATCTAGATGTGCCCTAGACACATCCAATAACTTATTGATCAAGCTGATTAATCATGGCAGATTTATGCTACTTCCAGAGATTACACAAATAATGAATTATTATATTTGATCGTCGTCCACCACTTCAGCCATGTATGCACAACAAACCTAAGCGGCAATCCTCCTCCAAATCCAATCCCATCCCGCAGTTCTCCTTCAGATCCTTACACAAGGCATCTATTTTCCTATCTTTTAGGCGTCAATAATAATACCACATACTAACTCCATGCTACACTGAAAGTGTTGAATTACATTGCCTTAATTTTCAGACCCTCTAGGTGATGCTTTTTCATGTCTAGAATTGACCCTCGAGGTGATGCTTTTTCATGTGCTCGACTTGATTGTTCACTTGATGGGACTGAGAGTTGGCTAGATGTTAGCCCAGATTTTCTTGTTGCTTGCCTACGGGTGGATTATAACCGTATGATACTTCGTTAATAAAGCTCCTATATTCGATGCAAAAAAAAGGCAAGAGCGTCAATCAATCTATACTCCTTGTGGACTAACATTGAGAAGCATAAAAACGGTAAAAGCTTTGACACATGCTGCGCCACTCCTTCGTTGATTCGCAGTTATGTCGACTAAAGCATTGTCTATGTGCAATATCCTATTTATTTAAGAAATTAAGACATAATATTAGGCATGAGAGACCAGTCCAATTTTTGTTGTAAAACTGCAGGATGTTTCAGGTCCTCTAAATCAAATTAGATAAAATTAAACACTTAATTCTCATGTCTATATGATGACCCGAAGAAGGTGTCAAGCAAAGCATATCATAATAACTTTATTTGTGCTCCTTTATCATGGCTGAGAATAGAAGGATATATGAAAAAGAAGAGTAGGAAGACCGAAGTAAAACAATAGGGTCTGCTTAAAATTTTACCATATGTGGCAGATGTCAATGAGCCTCCATAGCAAGCAGTGCTCTGCTGACTTGCTGAGTACGCAGTCTGCAGCTAGGACCCACAGGACAATAGTTAGCCCACTGTTTTGTGTGTTTTTTGGTCCACTTGCACTCATAGTTCTTCCACGAAACAGAAGCTTCCCACTGTGGCTCTATGCATGATCAATAGAATGCAGTAGCCAGTAATTGCATGTGACGGTAATTAGTCATGATCTCATTGAGTTTCTGCATTAAATTTCCATTGTTCATGTGAAATGCCTAAGCATGAGGCCTGTCTGTCTGTACATAGCTACAAAACAGCTGGAGCAAATTGAAATTTTAGCAGTGTAATCTGGCTGCCATTATTGATCCTTGATTTTTTTTGACTTGCATATTGATCCTTGCTTTGAAACTTTAGACATAGGTTAGTTGAGGAGCTACAACTATCTGTCAGGCTCTTCCCACAAAAGAACTGTCAGTCAGGCTAATGCTTTGACGCTTTGTGTGTACTACATGCATGCTCGCTGTATATCTACGCCGCCCAGGAGCTCATGTGACCGCACCTGGCTACGAAAGCGTATGCGTGCACGATCGCCATGCGGATGTGCAACGCGCATCTTGTAGCGTGGCGGCTTCGGCCCATCGCCATGTGAACTTTACCCCTGGGGTGAACACAATGCACGCTGGCCTGCACCTTGGTACTCTATGGCTTCACTCACACAGCATGCCGGCTGCCAAACCGGGTTCGGTTGCGGCGCCCTTGTCCATGCACTATCGTGGCTGGCCAGGTTCAACGATGGCAGCCTGCTCCGTGGGTCGGCGTGGCATGCTCTGACCGGGTTCGATGGCGGCAGCCTCTTCTGTGCTCTCGTCCCCGTCAAGCGTCGGCACCCTCGTACATGTCAGCTGCACCAGCCCCTGGCAGTGGCAGATGTAGTATGGCGCGTTGGCACCCTCGTACATGTCAGCTGCACCAGCCCCTGGCAGTGTTGGATGTAGTATGGCATGGACGCCCTCGCGGTTCATGTTCTCTACGGTGGTAGAATCCTTCTGCCCGTGGGCGTCTGCCATGTACCCTGGTTGTGTTGAATTCGGATGAAGGCGTGGGACGCGACTCCCGACCAGGCCACACGTCATGGATGTACTCGCGAATGATGAGCGGCTTGGCGAGGGTGCAGCCATCGACGATGAGCACGGAGACCTTGCATCCATGGATGGGGTTCATTCGTGCATCAGATCTATCCAGCCTACTTCGCTGTGAAGCGCCCGTCTCCTTGCCGCAGCAAGGATGATGGGGCTGGATGGGGTCTGGTCTGCTTTGCCGTGCCTGACCTGACCTCGGCAGCGTTTGTCTCCTTGCCGTGTTAGGGAGCAGGGGGGTGGATCGAGAGAGGTGCGCGACGTATGGCATGGGACGACGTACGAAACATATGTCACGGTTGAAGAGAGGAAGGCTGCTGCCGATGTTGGGATGCCGGTGAGGGAGATGACGACCAGCTGGCGGCAGCGAGCGGCGGACGTGCGTAAGACGGTGCTATGTGTTTGTGGGAGGAGGGGCTCCCGGACACTCACAGGAGAGGCGACAGCGGTCGATGTAGTTCCCGATGGGATCAGCATCAGCCTTGACGTACGCCTCCTTGTGACCTCGTCCGCCGCTCCTCCGCCTCCCGCGGGATTCACCCGTCCTCTCCTCTCTATCTAAGGGCATGTACAGTGGTTGATAAGATAGTCTTATTTTAAGTCTTGCATGTAATTTAGAGATGACAAAAAAAAATGTCTACAATAGGTTATCTCTTAGTCTTATCTTCAATAACTAGTCATTTCTAAAAATATGGTGCGACATATTGTTTGCTAAGAGATCATCTCTTGTCTTCTCTTAAATAGGAGAAGACAAGCCTTTTCTTATGAGTTCTCTCTTCTCCACCTCATCATTTATCCTACGTGGCACTCCTAAGATAGCACCATTGTACGTGCCCTAAATATATGAGGCGTTAGTTAAGGCAGATTCCAAGTCAAGTCAGGGTCCACAAACTGAGTTGAGGAAACTGCATTTGGACGAAAAAAATAATACAGAAGGCGTGCATGCGGACCACGGAAACCGGTGCAACCTATGAGATTGCGAGAGGAAAAACCGATCGGGCGAGGTGGACCGACGAAATTACGGACGAAATACTCCTTTCCGGTTTATAAGGCTCAAGTATCAAATCTCATCAACCAAGGCATTTTGTGAGTGGAGGAATGTATCTCGTACTTTACAAAACTACCCCTATTAAACTCATGCATTAATTTGGATTAATTGCAGTGCATGCATGCTTGGCCACTAGATGAGTAGGAGCATTACATGCATTGGTGTTGTTCCTCTTTAATTCTTGCATGCAAAGATTTAATGCGCATTGGAAACTAAAATGAGACGGAAATGAGCCCTCTAAATTGGAAAAACAAAAAAATTGAGATGAGCCTTATAAACCGGAAAGGAGGGAGTAAGTAAGTGTAGATATAGCTTAATACCAACGATGACATAGCAGCCATGTGGTATCCACATCATCCGAGAGCACTTGTGGAACCACTCTAAGGTCAAATGTGGACTGTTTGAATAGTTCAATGTTGCGTTTTAAATGGTTTTGAAGTTCAGGGTTGAAAAGTAAACTTTTGCCTTCCTTGAGCGTTGATAAGTGGACCTTTTCTTTTAAATAATGTGATCATGGTGATTCTTCACCATGCATCCGATGCTACAATCAAGTTTGCCATCCGATTCAAATGGAGCAATGAGAAAAAAAACATTTATACTCTAAAGCGTTGCCAAAGATTGTGTTATTTATGATATGCTAAATTTCTTGATTTGTCGGCCAAGATTGTAATAAATGTTCATTTGCCCCTTGCTAATGACAGGACCAAGAAACAGTAACAGGAGCTCTAAATATCAACCAGTCACCACGGACCCATTTTCCTCTTCGCCTGATCCCAATGACCAAGATGAAAACCTAGACATACTCGGTGATGATGACAATGGCTCACCCAATAATATGGCCTCAGCACAAGAGACGTCTTATCGCGGTTTTGACATCAACTTACCAAATCAGCTCGACATGGATGATGAGGTTGCTGATGTTGATGTAAATGACGAAGCTGAGGAGGGACTTAATGCAGCTGAGGCGCTGCGAGCTCAAGTCAATGCAGAAGGACAGCAGGTGGAGCAGGCCACCTCTAGTTCAAGTGGAAGCAGCAGCGGCAGCGGAAGCGGGAGCGGCAGCAGCACCAGTGGTAGTGACGGCAGTGATGGCGATTCACCCAGCTCCGGAGGGGATGTTGATATATGAGTTCGGTTTCAGGCTGCTGACCTAACTTGCTGTCTATGAATCGCACTTAAGGGCATGTTTGGATCATGTCCTGAAGCAAGATTGCCTGGCCTTAAGAGTGCCTGAGATCTTGCCTGGATTCTGCTCAATCATCTTATTATAGCCTGGCCTAAAAACTTGTCAATGCCATTAGCCTGCCCTGGCCAGCCAGGCAACATGATTAGCCTGGGCCAGGCGTCCCGTTTGACACGCCTGGTGGGCTGATGCATCTGCCTGGTACTATTTTAATATTTCTTTTGCATGGAAGTGATGGACTGATGGGTGTCCAGAGTTTTATCTACCTAATTGTACTGTAGTACGGCGACTATCCACCAAACGCATATGAACCAGGCAAGCCTGGGCAGGTAGAATTCTTCAACTTCTCCGGCGACATCCAGGCATTACTTTTTGCCAGGCATAAGGGCCAGGCCTCGAACCAAACTGACCCTTTGTTTCCTTCGACCCGTTTCTACTCTGTACTAAACCAACATCAATTAATAATTAATATGGATAGGGAGGGAGCGATCATTACTAAAGGAGGTACGAGTGATGCTTCACTTGTACTCTTTTTTATGAGGGATACTAATACGATACCTGCTTCACTCTTACGATACTACTCCCTTCGTCCTACTGTATAATATAAGAACGTTTTTTACGCCAGTATAGTGTCAAAAATGTTTTTATTATGCGACGGAGGGAGCAGTAACTACTATCTCCTTTCTGGTTTAGACTAGCCATAGTGGGAGTAAATTCAGCAGTAACATTAAGTCCAATTTAGCAAATTTGCTTATGTGGCAATGAATTAATGAGAAGAGAGGTAGTTTGAGGAACTTAGCTAGTTACTGTAATATCACATGTTTCAATGCAACATAATAAATAAAGTTTTGCATGTTACCACACTTATGTTACTATCCATTATGAAGATAGTAATATAGTCTAGGGATATGTGTGTTACTAGTGTACTCCCTCCTTCCGATAAAGAGTGTACATCTAGCTTCAAAATTTGTCCACAAAAGAGTGTATTTCTATCTTCGCAATGCACTTTAAAGTAGGAAAAAATATTTCTATCTTATCACACGGTAATCAAGACCAATAGCAATCTACACATGGTTTTTTTTAATTTCTACATGCACTTAGCTCATTGGGGGTTGGGTAATTAAAGAGGAGAGAGATGGTAGCTTGTACCTTTCCAATGCATTTTTTACTCAATCCCATAATTTGTCCTAAAATTTCTAAATGTACACTCTTTACCGGACGAAGAGAATATGTTACTCTTCAATGTGGCTAGTCTTATAAGGCTCAATTCAAAAATCTCATCAACCAAGGTAGATGATAAGTGGCGGAATAATTTTTGTAGTTTGTAAAAGCACTCAATTAATGCACTCGTTTTTCTCAAAGAATTGTGTTTATCAATGCATTAATTGTAATGCATGCATGCATGAAGTACATGTATTGGTCAAATTTCTCTTAACCCTTGCATGCAATGAATTAATGCACCTTAAAATTTAACATGTTATGTGGAACAATGAAATTGAGATTTATAAAACGGGAAACCTAAAATCTTGAGATAAGTTCTATAAATCGAAAAGGAGAGAGTATATCTAAGTTACATTATCGCTGGGCTGGACATCTGAGCTATCATTTATTTGTAACCTCATCGAATGTAGGTCTTCATTGAAATATATGTAAATCAACAATAATCTTTTTAAAGAAATTTGAAACTAAACTCAGTTTTTATGACATGGTCAAGAGAAGAATTACGGTAGTTCAAACAAAGGGCTTCAATGATTTAGACAAAGGGCTTCATGCAAAGCACACAGACACGATTAAAGCATATGATTTTAATAGTTTGAACACGAACCATAGTTTGCCCTAACATGTCAGCTTATTGGGTCAATGTTAGGGCATGGCCTTGATAAAAATGTTATACTCATAACCTTACCCATGACATGTTGGGTAGGGTTTGGACGCAACCCATGGACTTGAAATGAGTGCAGATATTGCCAGACAAGTGACTATTTTTTTGGTAATCTCGAGATGGAATTGTAGTACCTTAAAGAGCATCTCTAGTTGCTCAAAAAAAAAATCCAATTTTTTCGCATCCTTCGACAAACAATATATGAGCTCCAACGGCTGCCCTAAACGCAAAAAATATGTGGTCCCATTTTAGGGCTGCCCAAAAACCAGTCCCAAGTGATGTATATTTGCATCACCCGGCTGCGTGCCCAAACACACGAGCTCCAACAGCTGCCCTAAACGCAAAAATATGTGGTCCCATTTTAGGGCTGCCCAAAAACCAGTGTTTGCATCACGCGACTATGTGCCCAAACACAAAACCGGCTGCCGACCCGCGACCTCATGGCTGAAACTTCCAGCCGCAGCCGCGCACGTGCCTGCTTCCCTTTTCGGCACGCCGTCTTTGCCAAATCTCCCGACTTTCAGTCGTAGTATCGTCGTCGCCAAATTTGCAGGCTTACGGCCACCGCCTGCCGCGGCACGCCGCGTCGTTGCAGATCTAGCACCCCATGCCTCTCTCTGGTTGGCGCATTCGTCACATTGCCGCCACCAAACTCGCAGCCCGCCGCCTCCACCGCCACGAAATCCGATCGCCTGCGCCCTCGCTGTCACCAAATCCATCGCCGTCGACGCTCACGCCGCAAATCGACCGCCACCTCTCCTCTCTCCGACCATCGGGAACTTCTGTTGCCGGGATCCACCATGCCACGCTTCGCCGACCAAGGAGCTCCACCAGCTTCCACGACATTTGTCGACAGGACTCCGGTTATTTCTCAGCCGAGATCATGTAGTAGGGCGTGTTGTATTGGCTCAGCACGTATGACTCGTCGGACATCGCCGCCCACGCCTTCGACAAAGCGTGTTTGCGGCTCGGACGGCCAAAGCAAGACTTGAACTTCTCGGAGATCGAAACTCAGGCAGACGCGGAGCTCATCGGTCCCGAGATAGATATGAAGACCTTCGCGGAGGAGACACAAATTGATGCAGAGCATTCTACGGTCATCCCCGTGGACCTACCTACATCTCCCACGACACCACTTGGACCAAAGACAAGAGCTCGAGTAAAGGCTATCGAAGATAAGGTGAACTCGCTCCTCTTCGAACTTATACATTCTTCATGTGAGACATGGCTACTACCTCAAGCGAAGACCCTATGCGTGATCAGGTACTTAGAGGGAAGTCACGGAGCAACTTGTGACGACCCGAGACCGACGCTCTAGATGCCTTCCTTGTTTTGCGTGTCGGCTCTGTTAATTATTTGTTTGTTACATTCATCATCACATCATTCACATTGCATAGACACTCCGTTGCCGTCATGTTTTCAAAAGTTGCATCCGCTCATAGTCACCGCTTCTTCGTTGTCTCTGTTGACCTTCTCTTAGACCAGCCGGACCGCTCTCTTCTCTCTCTCTTTTCTGAGCCCATTAAACCCCTTGCCTTCGTTGACTGTTCCGAGACCAACTAGGTTTTTGAATCCCTCTTGTCTGGTCGTTTAACCTCTCTGCACAGTGCACCGACCCCTCGCGTGCGCGTCTGAAACTTACCCGAACCCGACCCGGGCAGTCGTGACCGATGGGTCCGGATCATCCCCAAAAATATCTTCGGTCTCTCAGTTGGACGCCCATAGCCTATTTTTCTCAACCGCCCGATTTTGACCGGAGGGTCCAAAGCTTGCCCCTCCTAACCCACCTACCTATTTAAGTAGTGCAATCATCAGACAAATCCCTAATTTCTAGGGATCCTCCTGCCCGCCGCCAGTCCGCTGTGTCCTCCTCCTTGGGATCCCCTCCCGATCTAGACCACCAACCAGAGCCCGCAACCACGATCAAAATCCTCCCCGACCGTCTCCCTCGTCTTGCGTGCTTGAGCAATCAGTCGCCCGAGCCCCGTGCTCCTCCATCCCGCCTCGTCGGCTAACGACCGGCACCGTCGCCTGCGACCACGAGTTAAGCGCCCACGCCCTGTCTCCTTCCCCCGTTTCTCTCGTCCCCCTCTCTCTTATTCATCCATGTCTCTCAGGTTTCTGAACAGGAGGGAGCCCCGTCCCCGCCATGGATTTGACCACCGCCACCGAAGCTCGACACCATGGTCTTCTCTGTCACCGTCTAGCCAGCTATCGAAACCCCACCAAATCCCACGCGCAGCGCCTCCCTACTCGACCTTATGCTCGAGGACACACCGAGCTCCATCCTCTCGATCCATGGCACCTCTGCGACGAGGCGCCCTAGTTCCGCGTGATGTAGGGTGGAAACCCTAGGGGCCGATCTTTCACGAAAGGAGCGGATCCTGCGATGAACACGAGGGGAAATCACAAAGGGCACAAAGAGAAACACTCAAACCAACAAGATTAAGTCACATGTGCTAGATCCATGAACACAAAAGGAGATACAAGATCCAAAGTCAACAAGGGACGATACAATGGTAACCGGTCTTCTCCGTGAGGAGGTCTTGATGGTCTTCTCCGTGAGGAGGTCTTGAATCCAAGTGGATCTTCTCCGAAGAGGGGCCGCGGTCTCTCTCGTGGAGTAGATCCGGATGGATGAGCGAAGCTCTATCTCACGAATGAGCTAACACAACGCTAACCCTAAAACGTAGGTAGGAGGAGAGTATATATAGTCTAGGGGGCGAAAGGGTACATGGGCCTCGGCCCTTTACTGTGCGCAGACAGACGGGGCCGGACGTCCGGGCGTCAGGCCGGACGTCCGGGCCTTCGGGAGGAGCCGGATGTCCGGGGCTGGGGCCGGATGACCGGGCTGACGGGGCTTCTCTTCTGTCCTCTGTTTGCAGCTTGTTCGGATATCCGAGCGTTGGGGCCGGATGTCCGGGGCCTGTAGATGCTCGACGGCTGGAATGCTGCTGTAGTTGATGTCTCCAGCGGCCGGATGTCCGGGCCCTGGAGCTGCCTTCTTCTCCTTTCGGCGTTCCTCTTCATCCGTGGACTTGGCCGCTTGTCTGTCTTCACGTGCATCTTCGGGAGGGTCCTCTTGGTACCTAATCATGCACAACATTTCGGACTTAGGTAATAGCCATGTCTCGAGAGGGTCATATGTAATATCACTAAGGAGAGAAGTCACCTCGGTCTTGAGAGCTCCAGCTCTAGCTCGAGTCATAGGTCCTCTTGGCACTTCGTGAGACGATGGTAGGTCCATGGGGATGACCATAGGATGCTCCGCAGCATCTCCCCTCCCTTGGGAAGATCCGACCTCGGATCGAAATCCTCATCACCATGGTAGGGAGAGAGATCTTTGACGTTGAAGATGTCGCTCACGAAGTACTTGTCGCGTGGAATGTCGATCTTGTAGGCATTGTTGTTGTAGCATTCAAGCACCTTGAAGGGTCCATTCGCTCGTGGTCGAAGTTTGGACTTGCGTTCGTGGGGGAAGCGGTCCTTGCGAAGGTGTAGCCACACAAGATCTCCAATGTTGAATATCATGGGGTGCTTGTTGATGTTGAGCTTGGTCGCAAGTCGTTGTACTTGGCGCTCGATGGTGTGCCTTGTATCTTCATGCACCTTCTTGAGATGGTTCACACGTGCACTTGCGTCCATATTGATGCGCTCTTGTAGTGGTAGCGAGAGAATGTCCAAAGGGGACAATGGGTTGAATCCGTAGACGACCTCGAAGGGGGACTTGCCGGTAGTTGAGTGTCTTGTGTGGTTGTAGGTGAACTCGGCGATAGGTAGACACTCCTCCCACTCCTTAATGTTCTTCTTGATTAGCACTCGAAGTAGAGCGGAGAGTGTGCGGTTGGTCACCTCCGTTTGGCCGTCGGTTTGAGGATGGTAAGCCGTGGAGAAGAGTAGCTTGATTCCGAGCTTGGCACATAGGGTCTTCCAAAAGTAACTCAAGAACTTGACGTCGCGATCCGAGACAGTCTTCTTTGGCACTCCATGTAGTCGTAAGATTTCCCTACAAAAGATATTGGTAACATGTGAAGCATCGTCGATCTTGTTGCAAGGAATAAAATGTGCCATCTTAGAGAATCGGTCCACAACAACAAATACTGAATCCTTTCCATTTCTAGTTCTAGGCAATCCAAGTACAAAATCCATGCTAATATCTTCCCATGGTTGATATGGAATTGGGAGAGGCATATAAAGTCCATGGGATTGAGCTTTAGACTTAGCTTTGCGACATGTAGAGCATCGGTTGGTGAAGTGGTGGACTTCGCAAAACATCTTGGGCCAATAATAGTTCTTGGAGAGCATAGCAAAAGTCTTGTCGCATCCAAAATGTCCCATTAGTCCTCCTCCATGAGATTCCTGCAAAAGCAACAAACGAAGAGAAGACTCGGGGATGCAAAGTTTGTTAGCTCTCATAAGATATCCATCTTTGATGTTATAGCATTCCCAAGATGCATGCGTCATACACTTGGCATAAGGAGTAGTAAAAGTGGGATCATGCGCATACAAGCCTTTTATGTGCTCAAAGCTAATGTCATCCAATTCAAGTTGAGTAACAAGCATGCATATGCGGGAAAGAGCGTCCGCCACAACATTTTCCTTACCTTTGATGTACTTGATGACATAAGGAAAAGACTCAATGAATTCACTCCATTTAGCACGACGCTTGTTCAACTTAGTTTGACCCTTAAGGTATTTAAGCGTTTCATGATCAGTATGAATGATAAATTCATGAGGGCGAAGATAATGTTCCCATTCATGCAAAACTCGCACTAAAGCATATAACTCTTTGTCATAGATGGGGTAATTGAGTTGCGCCCCGGAAAGTTTCTCACTAAAGTAAGCTATGGGGCGCTTCTCTTGCGTTAACACACCTCCTATGCCATTACCACTAGCATCACAATGAATCTCAAAGGGTTTGTCAAGTTGGGTAATGCAAGCACGGGAGCATGAGTAAGCAAATTCTTAAGCTCATTGAATGCGATATCTTTGGATGGTCCCCAAACAAAAGGCACATTTTTCTTGCTCAAAGCATGCAAAGGTGAAGCAATGGTGCTAAAGTCCTTCACAAATCTATGGTAGAAACCGGCTAAACCAAGGAAGCTACGCACTTGATGCAAGTTGGTTGGTTGTGGCCAAGTTTTAATAGCATTGATCTTAGAGTCATCAACATGAACACCCTTAGAGGAAACTACAAAACCGAGGAAAACAAGATTATCAATGCCAAAAAGGCACTTTTCCATGTTAGCATAGAGATGCTCTTTTCGAAGAGTTTGCAAAATGGTTCAAACATGGGTGACATGATCTTTAAGAGATTTGCTATAAACAAGGATATCATCGAAGTAGACCACAACAAACTCACCAATGTAAGGGCGAAAGACATGATTCATAAGACGCATAAAAGTACCCGGTGCTTCCGATAAACCCATAGGCATGACTAACCACTCATACAAATGAAACTTTGTTTTGAAAGCGGTTTTCCATTCATCACCCTCTTGTATGCGGATTTGATAGTAACCACTTTTAAGATCAATTTTGGAAAATATAGTGGCACCACTAAGTTCATCAAGCATATCATCAAGGCGTGGAATGGGATACCTATAGCGAACGATGATAGCATTGATAGGTCTACAATCGGAACACATGCGAAAGCTACCATCTCTTTTGGCACAAGAATGACCGAAACGACACAAGGACTCAAACTTTCGCGCACATGTCCATGGTCTATGAGATGCTTTACTTGCCTTTGTATTTCTTTGGTTTCTTCGGGGTTGACGCGACAGGGAGCTTTGTTTGGAAGTGGTGCTCCGGGGATGAGGTCAATGCGGTGCTCAATGCCTCGTAGTGGAGGTAGTCCCGGAGGTAGCTCGTCGGCGAAAACATCTTGGAATTCCTGCAAAAGAGAAGACAACACTAAAGGTAGAGTGTGAGAGGTGTTAGCTTGTGGTGCGTCGTCCTTGCACAAAAGGATGTAGTGTATCACACTAGATGGGTTCTCACACACTTCTCTTATCTCACATTTGGTGGTAAATAGAACTAGGTTCTTCTTTTCGCTCATCGTGGAGGCACTCGATTTGGGTTTGTGGCGCTCACTCTCTTTTTGGTGGTTCGCTCTCTCACTATTCTCTCCACGATGGGTGGCTTGATTGTCGGCGATCACTTGGCTTGGAGCCATAGGGCGAAGTACGTACTCCTTTCCTTTCATCTTGAAGATGTAGTGGTTCGTTCGGCCATTGTGGATGACACCTCTATCAAATTGCCATGGTCGACCAAGAAGAAGGTGGCAAACGGTCATTGGAACGACATCACACTCCAAAGTGTCTTCGTAAGCTTTGATTTTGAAGGAGACTTGCACTCTATGCTCGACTTGAATAGTGCCGGAGTCTCTTAGCCATTGAACTTTGTAGGGATGTGGGTGCTTCGTCTTGGGCAATTGGAGCTTGGAGCAAAGTTCTTCACCTGCTAAGTTATGGCAACTCCCTCCATCGATGATGACCTTGACGGACCTTCCATTGATGCCGGCCTTGGTATGGAATATGTGGCATCTTTGGTCTTCTTCTTGGTGATGTTGAAGGGTCAAGACCTTTGAGACAACAAGAGCGGGACTTGAATCTTCATCACAAAAGACTTGTTCCTCTTCATCATTCACTTGTCGGTGCATGGCGACTTGCTCAAGTGCTTTCGTTTCTCCTTCACTCATGGAGTCGTATGTACCATCGTCTTTGAGGATCATGGTCCGCTTGTTGGTACACTCAAAGGACTTGTGGCCTCGGCCTCCGCATGTGAAGCATTGGAAGGAACTTGTATTGACGGTCTCATCGGTTGGGGTGGATGATGGTGAAGCTCTCGGCTTGAAGTTGCTGATTGTAGGAAGATGACTTGGGGTTGTCGAAGCTTTCTTGTAACTCGACTTGTCGACGTTGCTTGTAGAAGGCTTTGTTGATGTAGACGGTGTTTGAGTCGTTGATGCTTGGGTGTTGGAGAAACCATATGACTTGGATGAGAACTTGGCATACTTGAAGTCATCTTGCACTTGACGTTCCGCTTTGGTAGCTTGATGCACTAGCTCAATGAGGTTCGAGTATGGTTGGAAGTCGGCGATCTTCTTGATAGGGTTATTGAGTCCATTCAATAAATGCGCCATAGTTTGCTCATCATCTTCCGTGACATTGGCCCGTATCATTGCAATCTCCATTTCCTTGTAGTACTCTTCAACGCTCTTGGTTCCTTGCTTGAGTAGTTGGAGTTTCTTCAAGAGGTCGCAGTTGTAGTAGGTAGGCACGAAGCATGCTCTCATGACATCCTTCATTTGCGCCCAAGCAGTGATGGGTGGTTCACCTTTTGCCTCTCGGCGCTCAATGACTTGTTCCCACCAAATGAGGACATAGTCTTGGAACTCAAGGGATGCCATCGTGATCTTCTTCTCTTATTCATAGTTGTGCAAGCGGAAGATTTTGTCGACCTTCAATGCCCATGAAAGGTACTCTTTGGGATCGTTGCTTCCATTGAGCTTGGGCATGGTGAACTTTAGCTTGCGGTAGCGTTGCTCTTCATTGTGTTCGGGTCGTGGATGATGACGTCCTTGACGAGGAGGATCGTTTCTCACAACTTGCTCTTGCCATGGAGGATTTCCATTGTCTTCTTGCTCTTGTTGAACTTGATGTTCTTGGCGAGCTTGTGGAGGAACTTGTCGAGCTTGAGTTGCACGCGAGCTTGATATATGCGTTCGTGAACTTCTTCGCGAAGTGCTTCTTCATGTTCACGAGCTTGTCATCCTTGGTTGGCTATGACTCGACTTGATTCTCGGAGGGCTTTTTGCGCCTCAAGTGCTTGAGCTTCTCGCAATTGTTGCTCTTGACGTTGTGCCTCAGCATCTTGTGCTTCTTGGTGAAGACACGCTCGCTCTTCCTCTTCGTGTTGGCGTTGTCGTTGTCGTTCTCATGCTTGCGCAAAGGTAGCTTGGTTTTGACAATGTCGTTGTTCTTGCGAGTTGTTGTCGTGTAGAGGGTTGCGGTTGGCTTGATGATCTTGGCGCGCGGCATGACGAAGAGTATCCGATGTCGGTGTACTTGAGCCGGAGATGGTGTAGTCGGAGTGTCGCTCCGTCTTGATGAGGACGAAGTGGAAGAAGAGCGGTTGAGCAACAAAGCACGAATCTCGTCCATTCTTGCATCGTTCTCTTGCTTGTGGTCATCGAGCTTGTGGTCAAAGTAGTCTCTTGTACATTGCTCGGAGAGTCGCAAGTCGGTGGCGAGGTTGTCGATGCGTTCACTCATTGCTTGTTGCTCTTGATGCAAAGCACATTGTGCACCAAAGAGGTGGCTCTTTGTGACGTAGGAGTTCATGTCGTCGTCTTGCCCGATGAAGAGTGGGTTGGTAGAAGTACTTGGCCTATCCATCATTCCAAGATAAATATGTGAGTGGGAGAAGGAGAAGAACTTATAACAAATGTACCTTGACCGATGTTGAAGATGGATCAAAGATCACTCCAATGTGGAACAAGGAAATAGAACAATTGGTACCAATTCTTGTCGGTTTCTCACACCTACACAAGTAAAAGCTTATGGTGGAGCTTGGTTAGGATGGTGGCACAAAATTTGATGCAATTGTTAGTGAGCTTCAATAATGTTGGAAAAGATTCTCAAGTTTGCAATGCAACAAGTAGACCAAGCAATATAAGGTACACGGAAACACACACGCAAAGAGATAAGTGGGGTCGTGCAACCAAGGATGAGCCAAAATGTGGAATCCACGAAAATGCTCTTATTGCACAACACTAGAGAGACGCTAGCACGATTGCACAATAGGCGGATACGAAGACTTGTGCACAACCTACTAAGCAAAAATGCAACGACTTCTATCCCAGGTATACTCTATGTATGGTGTTTCGATGATATGATCCAAGATGATCTAGTATGACAATCTTAATGTTGTATGATGCTATGGTTCTTGCTTAAAAGCTCTTTGCTTATCTTCCCCTTTTGCTTAAAAGCTTGTTTGGCTCTTTGTTGTTTGAGCTCTTTTCTCATGCAATGCTTCACGAACCAAGATAACAATTGTGTATGCGATGACAACCTTGTGACACAAGAGATGATACCAAGATATGCACCAATGATATGTATGTATGCTATGGGAAGTATGATCACTAATGTGCACAAGTCACGTTGCCGGCAATACTCAAAGGCTAGTCTCGATGGGTAAGCGACGCAAAAGAGTAAGGCTATGATGGCTATCAACATAATGGCAAGAATGATGTATCACTATACCAAGATGACTTTACCACTTCTTGCTTACGGTATGGTGTCAAAATGGTGTAGTGGTTGTTGTCGATGACGCGTCCGTGGCGAAGATGAGCGGCGGTGATGTTGATGCCGAACCGTACCTAAATAGCCGAAACACAATAGGACACGGAACCGCAACTCAAATTCTCAAAGCAAAACGTGACAAAATTGTCGGAGTTGGTAGTGGTAAGTGATGGTGGTGTATGTGGTATATGGCGGTGCTATGCGGAAGTGGTGGTGGTATGCGGAAGTGTATGTGGGCACCGGAACAAAATTTGGCGAAGTATGGATGGAAAAATGGGTGGTGGATGGAAGTGATGCTGCCAGGGGCCGGATCTCCGGGCTTGATGGCCGGATGTTCGGGTGGCCGGATGTCTGGGCTGTCGGGCCGGATGTCTGGGCTCTGGATCCGTGGACGAACTCGATGAACTTCACGTGGAGAGGTCAAATCCGGGCAAAATTCAGAGAAATTTGTGGATGGAAATTGGGGAAAGTTGATGGAAAGCTAGATCTACCCGCAATACATGAAATCCGTGGATCAAATCCAACAAAACTTCATCACACCAACAAATCACAAAAAAAAATTTGGGGCTATTTTTGTGGGGAATTTTCAAATCAGGGAGAAAACCAACAAAACAAGGCTAGAAAACAAAGAGGGGAGGCTCCGAAATCGTGATCAATGTGGCTCTAGATACCAAGATGATGTAGGGTGGAAACCCTAGGGGCCAATCTTTCACGAAAGGAGCGGATCCCATGATGAACACGAAGAACACGAGGGGAAACACAAGGGGAAATCACAAGGGGCACAAAGAGAAACACTCAAACCAACAAGATTAAGTCACACATGTGCTAGATCCATGAACACAAATGAGATACAAGATCCAAAGTCAACAAGGGACGATACAAATGGTAACCGGTCTTCTCCGTGAGGAGGTCTTGAATCCAAGTGGATCTTCTTCGAAGAGGGGCCGCGGTCTCTCTCGTGGAGTAGATCCGGATGGATGAGCAAAGCTCTATCTCACAAATGAGCTAACACAACGCTAACCCTAAAACGTAGGTAGGAGGAGAGTATATATAGTCTAGGGGGCGAAAGGGTACATGGGCCTCGGCCCTTTACTATGCACAGACAGACGGGGCCGGACGTCTAGGTGTCGGGCCGGATGTCCGGGCCTTCGGGAGGAGCCGGATGTCCGGGGCTAGGGCCGGATGTCCGGGCTAATGGGGCTTCTCTTCTGTCCTATGTTTGCAGCTTGTCCGGATATCCGGGTGTTGGGGCCGGATTTCCGGGCCGGGCCGGATGTCCGGGGCCTGTAGATGCTCGGCGGCTGGAATGCTGCTGTAGTCGATGTCTCCAGTGGCTGGATGTCCGGGCCCTGGAGCTGCCTTCTTCTCCTTTCGGCGTTCCTCTTCATCCGTGGACTTGGCGGCTTGTCCGTCTGCACGTGCATCTTCGGGAGGGTCCTCTTGGTACCTAATCACGCACATTATCTCGGACTTAGGTAGTAGCCATGTCTCGAGAGGGTCATATGTAATATCACTAAGGAGCGAAGTCACCTCGGTCTCGAGAGCTCTAGCTCTAGCTCGAGTCATAGGTCCTCTTGGCACTTCGTGAGACGATGGTAGGTCCATGGGGATGACCATAGGATGCTCCGCATCACCGCGCCTGCTGGCCGCCGAAACGAGCAGGAGATATTCCATGGCGCCTCCTTCCGCTTCCCCCCTGCTGCAGAACTCCATTGCCCCTGCTCCTCTTCACCTCGCGCGCTGACCGACCGCTGCTGCCACGGGACCATGTTGGCCTACCTCCTGCCCCGAGCTCCTCCCAGGAACCAAATCCTCCACAGTTCGGTCCAGATCCGGCCGGCATCCGCTAGGTTGCCCGTTCCTGGCCGGATCCCGCCGTCCCGGTCCTCCCCTGCAAGCTCTCGCCGCCGTGCAGAGTTCCTCCTGCCGCCGCTGCTTCACTGGAGAGCTTTGCCGCGCCAAGCTCCCTTGCTTCTTCTGTGTCTAGCTGTAGCTCGAGCGCTATGCTCTCGCTCGCGTGCATCGACCGCACGTGGGCCACCTCATCCGCAACGCCTCCTAGGCCCAGCCGTGCCAGATCTGCCTGCAGCCTTGCCTCCCACCAACTAGGCCTCAGCCCACTAGGTGAGGCCACCCCCAGCGCCCACTATTCTGTGCAGCCCGGTAGACCAGATTCGGCCCGGCTACATTTTTTCCCTGCTGACATTTTTCCTAATATCCAGTGCATGCATAATTACAGGAATGTCACTATTTTGTATTGTTAATAACTAAATGTCCACGCATCATAATTGAACAAACTAAATATGTAAAATACTTAGAATTTCATCTAGTTTCATAATATGATGCTCTCATCCATGTTTAAAATGTTGTTTGCATTTATTTTGCATAATGACTTGTTAAAATGCTTTATTTCATAACTAAATAACCATAGCTCCGTTTTAATAAACTTTATATGTAGATGGGGTAGAAAAAACCATATATTAACATGGTGGCCTTACGTTGCATGTTTAACAACTCTAAAATCATGTATCGGGAAGAACAATACCAAATTCGAAATATGCACATGGGGATTTTTCGGAGTTGTTGTTCGTTGTTCCGGCCTCATTTAAACTTGCCTAAATAGTTAGTTTACTTATGCTTCACCTCTTGCCATGTTAACCAACATTTAACATTGTTGAGTACATAAACGAGATTTTTGAACTAAATATTCGAATGTGGTGTTTCGTCAGTAGGCAACTCGTTGCATATTGAGCTCCACTTAACTTGTAGTGTTGTTTGTTGCACTTTGCCATGCCATGCCTCATTAAACCGGACATGCATCATACTTGATTGTGCATCATGCCATGCTTATGTGATGGTTGTTTACCATTATGTTTGCTTCTTTCCGGTTGCGCTTCTCCTTCATAGTTCTGGTTACGTTGTGATTGTGAGGATCCGTTCGACTACGTTGGTTCATCTACGTCATGGACTCGGTCATCTTCCTAGTGGGATTTCAGGCAAGATGACCATCACCTTGGATCTCACTACTATCTTTGCTATGCTAGTTGTCTCGAAGCTATCGCTATGTCGCGTTACCTACCACTTGTTTATCAAGCCTCCCAAATTGCCATGATAGCCTCTAACCTTTTCACCCTTCCTAGCAAACCGTTGTTTGGCTATGTTATCGCTTTGCTAAGACCCTCTTATAGCATTGATAGTTGCAGGTTGTTCCATGTTGGGACATGAATATCATGGATATCATGGGATATCACAATATCTCTTATTTTAATTAATGCATCTATATACTTGGTAAAGGGCGGAAGGCTTAGCCTTTTGCTTGGTGTTTTGTTCCACTCTTGCCGCCCTAGTTTCCGTCATACGGGTGTTATGTTCCTTGATTTTGCATCCCTAACACAATGTGGATTTATGGGCCCCTCTTGATAGTTCGCTTTGAATAAAACTCTTCTAGCAAGGCCCAACCTTAGTTTTACCATTTGCCCAATAATAACTAAAACTTGCATAGGGACCGGCTAGCACCCGAGGTCTCTTAATCAACCGCCCGGGCCAGTGGTCCTCATGAGTGTTGGTCCAACTTGTCAACCGCTGGTGGCCGCCAGGGGCAACTCTGTGATTGGCCTATCGGAAGTTTGGACAATCCGATCGTGGCCTGAGACGAGATACACACAGCTACTATCAGGGTGTCGGCACGTCGGGAGGTCTTCCTGGACTTGTTTTACCATTGTCGAAATGTCTTGTGCACCGGGATTCCGAGTCTGATCGAAGGGTCCCGAGATGGAGGATTGTCTCCGCGGATCGTGAGCTTGTCATGGGCTAAGTTGGGACACCCCTACAGGGTTTAAACTTTCGAGAGCCGTGCCCGCGGTTATGTGGCAGATGAGAATTTGTTAATATCCGGTTGTAGTGGACTTGAAGTAAACTCAATTAAAATACACCAACCGCGTGTGTAACCGTGACTGTCTCTATTCGATGAGGTTCGGGAAGAGAACACGGTTGGGTTATGTTTTAACGTAAGTAGTTCAGGATCACTTATTGATCATTCTAGTTTGCGACCGTTTGTGTAGTTTCTCATCTTATTCTTGTACTCGTAAGTTAGCCACCATACAATGCTTAGTCGCTTGCCGCAACCTCACCACTTATCCATTCCATACCCTTTAAGCTTTGCTAGTCTTGATACCCATGGTAATGGGATTGCTGAGTCCTTGTGGCTCACAGTTTACTATACCAACAGTTGCAGGTGCAGGTAATGCGATGATCTGACGCGAGTGCGATGTTTGCTTATTTGGAGTTCTTCTACTTCTTCTGCCTCTTCTTCTTCTTCTTCTTCTTCGATCAAGGGATAGATTCCGGGTCAGGGAGCCTGGGATTAGCAGGGTGGATGTCGTTCTTCTTTTTCGTTTGATTTCATCCGTAGTCGGATCCTGCTCTTCTGTATGATGGTTGATATGTATTGATGTATTGTTGTATGAATGTTGTAACTTGTGGCGAGTGTGAGCCTTTATCTTGTATTCTCATCTATTTAGTACATGGTATGTTATAATGATATCCACCTTGCTATGCGCTCGAAATGCGGTTGTGCCCCTATCATGAATTCACCACATGATTGGGATAGAATTGCATCTTGGGCGCGTCACAACTACATCCAACGACCAAGACGATGAGGACACCAAGTACAAGGAACAAGAAGAGGAGCTGCCAGAAAATCTCCAGCCACCGAAAGACCGAGACTTGTCGGACGTCCGACGCCTGAAGCTCCCGCCAGCCCAAGTCCCGGCTAGTGAAGCCTATAGTGGCCGGACGTCCGACGCTCACCGGACGACCGAGAACTTACAACGGCCGAATGCCCGACCACCACCGGAAATCCAACACCTGCGGATCAGAGCCCAAACGTCAGAAGTCTGAGCTCCTTCGGACGACCGGTGCACCGTGTTGGGGAACGTAGCAGAAATTCAAAATTTTCCTACATGTCACCAAGATCTATCTATGGAGAGACCAACAACAAGGGGAAGGAGAGTGCATCTACATACCCTTGTAGATCGATAAGCGGAAGCGTTCAAGAGAACGGGGTTGATGGAGTCGTACTCGTCGTGATCCAAATCACCGGAGATCCTAGTGCCGAACGGACGGCACCTCCGCGTTCAACACACGTACAGCTCGACGATGTCTCCCACGCCTTGATCCAGCAAGGAGAGAGGGAGAGGTTGAGGAAGACTCCATCCAGCAGCAGCACAATGGCGTGGTGGTGGTGGAGGAGCGTGGCAATCCTGCAGGGCTTCGCCAAGCACCACGGGAGAGGAGAAGTACTTGGGAGAAGGGGAGGGCTGCACCAGAACATTGGTATGGCTGCCCTCCCACCCCCCACATATATATAGGGGCAAGGGAGAGAGGGGGGGGGGCGCAGCCTTGGCCCTTCCTCCAAGGAAGGGTGCGGCCAGGGAGGAGTCCCTCCTCCCCAAGGCACCTAGGAGGTGCCTTCCCCTTTTAGGACTCTTCCTTTCCTTATCTCTTGGCGCATGGGCCTCTTGGGGCTGGTGCCCTTGGCCCATATAGGCCAAGGCGCACACCCCTACAGCCCATGTGGCCCCCCGGGGCAGGTGGCCCCACCAGGTGGACCCCCGGGACCCTTCTGGTGGTCCCGGTACAATACCGGTGACCCCGAAACTTGTTCGGTGACCAAAACAGGACTTCCCATATATAAATCTTTACCTCCGGAACTCCTCCTGACGTCCGGGATCTCATCCGGGACTCCGAACAACATTCGGTAACCACATACAAACTTCCTTTATAACCCTAGCGTCATCGAACCTTAAGTGTGTAGACCCTACGGGTTCGGGAGACATGCAGACATGATCGAGACGTTCTCCGGTCAATAACCAACAGCGGGATCTGGATACCCATGTTGGCTCCCACATGTTCCACGATGATATCATCAGATGAACCACGATGTCAAGGACTTAATCAATCCTGTATACAATTCCCTTTGTCTATCGGTACGATACTTGCCCGAGATTCGATCGTCGGTATCCCGATACCTTGTTCAATCTCGTTACCGGCAAGTCTCTTTACTCGTTCCGTAACACATCATCCTGTGATCAACTCCTTGATCACATTGTGCACATTATGATGATGTCCTACCGAGTGGGCCCAGAGATACCTCTCCGTCGCACGGAGTGACAAATCCCAGTCTCGATTCGTGCCAACCCAACAGACACTTTCGGAGATACCCGTAGTGTACCTTTATAGCCACCCAGTTACGTTGTGACGTTTGGCACACCCAAAGCACTCCTACGGTATCCGGGAGTTGCACAATCTCATGGTCTAAGGAAGTGATACTTGACATTAGAAAAGCTTTAGCATATGAACTACACGATCTAGTGCTATGCTTAGGATTGGGTCTTGTCCATCACATCATTCTCATAATGATGTGATCCCGTTATCAATGACATCCAATGTCCATGGTCAGGAAACCGTAACCATCCATTGATCAACGAGCTAGTCAACTAGAGGCTTACTAGGGACATGGTGTTGTCTATGTATCCACACATGTATCTGAGTTTCCTATCAATACAATTCTAGCATGGATAATAAACGATTATCATGAACAAGGAAATATAATAATAACCAATTTATTATTGCCTCTAGGGCATATTTCCAACACACCGGACGTCCGACCCCGACCGAAAATCCAACATCGCCCATCCAGAGCCAAAACGACGGACGTCTGACAACTACCGGACGGCCGGACCCCCGCCAATGACCGAACGTCCGGTAACTGTCGGACGACCGACGCCTGTCTGTGCACAGCACGTTGGGCCGAGGCCCATGTACCCCTTCGTCCACATAGACTATATATACTCCTTCTCCTCCCTCTTTCTAGGGTTAGCATTGGTTTTAGCTCATATGAGAGACAGAGCTTTGCTCATCCACTTGATACCTACTCCATTGGAGGCCAAGCCCTCTAAGGGAGTCCTGGATTAGGGGGTCCTCAGACAGCCGGACTGTTGGACTATGAAGATACAAGATTGAAGACTTCGTCCTGTGTCCGGGTGGGACTCGCCTTTGCATGGAAGGAAAGCTTGGCAATTTGTATATGTAGATCTCCTCCCTTGTAACCGACTCCGTGTAACCCTAGCCCCTTCCGGTGTCTATATAAACCGGAGGGTTTTAGTCCGTAGGACGACAACAATCATACCATAGGCTAGCTTCTAGGGTTTAGCCTCTCCGATCTCGTGGTAGATCAACTCTTGTAATACTCACATCATCAAGATCAATCAATCAAGAAGTAGGGTATTACCTCCATCAAGAGGGCACGAACCTGGGTAAACATTGTGTCCCTCGCCTCCTGTTACCATCCGCCTTAGATGCACAGTTCAGGACCCCCTACCCGAGATCCGCCGGTTTTGACACCGACATTGGTGCTTTCATTGAGAGTTCCACTGTGTCGTCACCATAAGGCTTGATGGCTCCTTCGATCATCGGCAACGATGCGATCCAGGGTGAGGTTTTCCTTCCCGGACAGATCTTCGTATTCGGCGGCTTCGTACTGCAGGCCAACTCGCTCGGCCATCTGGAGCAGATCGAGAGCTACGCCCCTGGACATTAGGTCAGGTTTGGAAGCTTGAACTATACCGCCGACATCCGCGGAGACTTGATCTTCGACGGATTCGAACCCATGTCAAGTGCGCCACACAATCACGATGGGCATAGTTTAGCTCTGTAGCCGGACAGTGTTCGGGAAATCACACCTGTAACTACTCCGGCCTTCAATCCGGAACATATCGCGCCGTCCGAGGATGGGTGGATGGACCCCTCCACGGAGGCCGCACACTCAGCGGCGATAGAGCTGAATTCTGACTTCACCTCCTATGAGACCCGTGTTGCCGGACACTCGGATTCGTCCCCAGCCACAGACTCCGAACCGCCCGCATCTGTGCCTATCTAATCCGACTGGGCACCGATCATGGAGTTTACTTCCGCGGATATCTTTCAGCACTCGCCCTTGGGCAACGTGCTAAACTCATTACGGTCTCTCTCCTTGTCAGGAGACCCTTGGACGAACTATGTCTGGCTCGAGTGGGAAGCGGACGACGAAGAAATTCGTGCCCCACCCACCACCCACTTAGTAGCCACTGTCGATGACTTAACCGACATGCTCGATTTTGGCTCCGAAGACATCGACGGTATGGACGACGATGCGGGAGACGAATAGGAACCACCGCCCATAGGGCGCCGGACTGCCACTTCATCACATGATATATACATGGTGGATACACCCAAAGAAAATGATGATGAGGAACGGGAGGAAGCAGCGAAGGATAATTCCCTCGAGAAGCAACCAAAGTGATGGCGTAAGCGCCGCTCCAAATCCCGCCTCGGCAAAAACAACGATAACAGTGCAAGAAAGAGTAACACCCCGGTCGACCCCAAAGGAGACAACGACCACATGAACCCAGCGGTGGAGCAGGGTGAACCAGCGGATGGCGAACATAGTACGGAGCCGCTGTCCGGTGACGACAACCCCGAGGGTAAAACTCATCAAGCTGGCTCCGGAGACATGAATAGTCCGGACGACGATGCACACATCATCCCTGAAAGACACTTGGAACAAGAGAACCTTCATAAAAGGCCCATTGAAACCGCGCGGAGCCTGAAGAAGTAGAAGAAAAGGCTTAAGACCGCAGAATATGCTCAACAACAGATGGAATAAAGTGCTTGACATGGAAGAAAAGTACGGCGGTAATCACCACACAAAAAGCTATCCAAAGTGCAAGCTGTTGCCTGAATTCGACGATGAGGCCTTAGAGCCCACTCAGCCGGAAAATAAAATGGCCGATCAACCGAACCGGCCACCCCGTGGTCGCGACAGGGCGGCTAACGATGACGTACACAAGTCAGCACACGACCTACGTGAGGACCTACACAAAAAGCCGGTTTGACCAGGTCCATTTACGGATCTAGGAAGCATGTTCCGGCACAGAATCATCGCTGCCCAAATAACTATACCGACAGAATAACAGTTCGGAATCAAAAACGAACACTACAACCGTCAAACACACCCAAATACAAGGGTGCCGTGCACCCCCTATGCTTCACCGACGAGGTGCTGGATCATGAATTTCCTGAGGGATTCAAACCTGTGAACATAGAGGCATACAACAGAACGACAGACCCTGGGGTCTAGATCGAGGACTTTATCCTCCATATCCACATGGCTCATGGAGATGATCTCCACGCCATCAAATACTTGCCCCTCAAGCTGAAAGGACCAGCTCTGCACTGGTTAAAGAGCCTCCCCGAAAACTCAATTGGAAGTTGGGAAGAGCTTGAGGATGCTTTTCGGGCCAATTTTCAAGGGACTTATGTCCGACCTCCGGATGCAGACGATTTAAGTCACATAATTCAATAGCCCGGAGAGTCAACCCCGAAAGCTTTGGAACAGATTCCTCACTAAGAAGAATCAAATTGTCGATTGCCCAGACGCCGAAGCTCTAGCGGCTTTCAAACATAGTGTCCAAGACGAATGGCTTGCCAGACACCTCGGCCAGGAAAAACCAAGGACAATGGCAGCCCTAACAAGCCTTATGACCCACTTTTGCGCGGGCGAGGATAGTTGGCTGGCCCGCAGAGACACCAGCGACCCAAGCACATCCGAAGTCAGGGATGGCAATGGAAAACCACGACGCAATAAAAGCAAGCGTTGAAGCAACGAAGACAGCCTAGACAACACGGCGGTAAACACCGGATTCAGGGGCTCTCGACCCGGTCAACGGAAAAAGCCATTCAAAGGTAGCAGAGATGGACCGTCCAGCCTAAACAAGATTCTGGACAGATTATGTCAGATTCACGACACCTCCGATAAACCTGCAAATCACACCAACAGAGAATGCTGGGACTTCAAATAGGCCGGCAAGCTAAACGCCGAACACAAGGGGAGGGAGACACCAAGTGAAGACGAGGATGAGCCTCACCAACAAAACACTGGGGGACAGAAAAAATTCCCGCCAGAAGTCAAAACAGTGAACATGATCCACGTAACAAAGAGGAGGAGCACACGCGCACTCCGAGACGTACACGCCGTAGAGCCCGTTACCCCCAAGTTCAACCCTTGGTCGGCCTGCCCAATCACTTTTGATCACAGGGATCACCCGACTAGTATCCGGCACGGAGGATCGGCTGCCTCGGTACTAGACCCAATAATTGACGGATACCATCTCACCCGAGTCCTTATGGACGGCGGCAATAGTCTTAATCTGATATATCAAGACACAGTCCGCAAAATGGGGATAGACCCAACAAGAATCAGCCACATCAATACTACCTTTAAAGGAGTAGTACCAGGCCCAGAGGCCCGCTGCACGGGCTCTCTAGTACTAGAGGTTGTATTCGGTTCCCCCGACAACTTCCAAAGTGAAAAATTAACCTTCGACATCGCTCCATTCCGAAGCGGCTATCAAGCACTACTCAGAAGAATAGCCTTCGCTCGTTTTAATGCAATACCACATTACGCTTATCTTAATCTTAAGATGCCCGGTCCACGTGGCATCATCATAGTTAGCAGAAACTCAGAGCGTTCCTTACATGCGGAGGAATGTATGGCGGCTTTTGCAGCCGAACACTGAACGACCCCTCCAACCAGAATAAATGATCGGTCGTCAAGACCGCGGACACGGCTAGACGAGTCTGGTGCACCCCTCACTGTAACAGTTCAGATCAACCCGAGATTGGGTCGATGGATACACCCCCATAGGTGGTGCTAGGGGCTTCCCGCATGTAAAAAGGACTATAGTTCGGCTTGACCTTACTTAGATTGAATTTCAATGGTCTATTAAGAATAACCAATTTTCCGCACATAGACTTTCACCTGGGTTTTTTCTCTCTTGCAGATGACAATCATGCTACACCCTTCCAGGACACGGCATAACGGAGACACAGGCGCAAACGTGCAGCAGGGCCCTGCTCAAAGGTTTATTTTTAGATTAAAACCTTGTGTAAACCTTTCTCACTGTCTCTTGTTGCTTCACACCCTCTGGATACTTAGCACAACCAAGAGGGATGCTGACGTTATTGGCATTTTCGCCATGTCATACTGATGCATGTACCTGGAAATTCAGGGTTCATTATCAAGGGCTTTGTTCAGCCCGATATATGTTGTAAAGTCCGAATACCTTAGGGAGTGTTTGGCGTCGCGAGTTTGGCCTTATATGCATCAGCTCCGAATCATGTCTTTGGTAAAATGTTGGGTTTGCTCGGCTCCCGTGTTTTGCTACCTTACGTTCCGTTCTATCGGCTAAGGTGGCACCAGAAGAACTACTGCGATTGTGCCCTGGTTCATCCGGATGAGCACCTCAGTAGAGAAAGCCGAAAACTGACTGTCATGATAAAGCGCGAGAGTCGTCAACCACTCGAGGACTCAGCGGAATCTTCGTGATTCCTCCGCATTAATGAAGGACCGGTTTCCTGGTCATGTATGTACACGAACCATATTCGGATAAGGGCAGAAGTACCAGGGGCTATATAGTAGCCCCACTGTCAAACTCCTATGGCTAAGTGAAAGTGTTAAAGCAATATAGTCCGATTGCCTTGTTCGCCGCGCTATCACCTCCTCCATGGACCAAGACGTTGGATCAAGTGTGAATACGTGCTTTCCGAACACCCCCGCATTATGTGCGTGGGGGCTGAAGCCGACGACTGCAAACTTTCAGGTTATATACTTACATAAACAGCCGCACAGGAGGCATCACAATACCTTCAGGCAATAAATACAGCGTGTATAATTCAAATAATATTATTTTTACAATGGGGATACATGTCACTCAAACATGATACTCTTCGAGCACCGAGCCTCTATTAAACGAGTGCCTTCTAGGACTTCTTCTAAGTAGTGCTCGGCCGAGACCTGGCCTACAGCCGGACCCTGGGTTGCAATAGCGGTGGCATCCATCTCTGCCCAGTATGTCTTAACACGGGCAAGAGCCATCCGCGCACCCTCTATGCACGCCGACCTCTTTACAACATCAATATGCTGCACAACACCAAGGAATCGTTGCACTAAACCAAAATAACTATTCGGCTTTGGTCCTTCTGGCCAAAGATGATCCACGACAGACCTCATGGCAAGCCTGGACAACCTATGGAGCTCAGCCCGCTCGGCCATTTGCTCATTTAACAGCAGCGGACGCGTCGGAGCACTGAACTGCAACCAGAACAACTTCTCCACTTCATGATCTTCTTGATCTTTGAAAAACGCAGTCGCATCAGCAGCACTCATTGCCAAGTCCGGATACGCATCTGCAGCACTCCATAATCGATCCAGAGGGGCATACTTCGGATCTCCGAACTTCATCCGCAACAAAAAGGGCTTTCCATCCATGATATCTCCGGCTTGAAGGAGCTCCTCCTTTGCTGCTCTAATTTTAGAACGGGTTTCCTTGGCTGCCTCCACAGTTCTCTTCAGGTCAGCCACTCCCTCTTGGCTTTCCTTTTCAAGAAGCTCATATCGGTCGTCGGCATCTTTCAGCTCAACAGCCATCTTGGCTATTTCATCCTCGCTCTTGCGATGAGCAGCCTGTTCGGCTCTTAAGTCTTCGGCCGCCTTTAGGGCGGCCGCATCACTTCTCCTGGCTTGTTCCTTGGCTCGGGCCAGTTCCTCCGGAAGGGTCTCCACGATGGCAGCTCCATCTGCAGTCACAACATATTATAGATACTAGCATCATGCTCCTCTTAATACTTGTTGACCACCCAAAAATACATACCCTATGCCTCGTCAAGCCGCTTGTTCACAAGCGCAATGTCGGCATCTGCCGTGTCCAGTTGCCAGCTCATTCCGGCCAACTCAGCAGTCCGACCAGCCACCGGACCATCCGCTGCCTGCACATGAAAGCAGCGCGATCATTACCTGAGACTATGATCCTTTCTTTGCCGCCTAAAGACAGCAACCAGAGTCTCAGGGGCTACTACCTGCATAGAGCACACCTAGCATGTGCGGTACCGTAAAAAAGCTTTATATTACTTTGCGTACCTCAAAGCCTTTTAGCAGACTCATAAAATCTTCATGCAACCCACTTTTGGCGGATGAGATTGTCTCAACCACCATACCCATTAAAGTACGATGCTCCTCTGAGATAGCCGCTTGTTCCAAATGACCCGTCAGTACGTCCGGTTGCGCACCGGACAATCCCGGACTCTTTCTGTTGCTCCCCTTAGGAGCCGAATATTCCAGACTTTGGGTGGCCGAAGGGTTACCTTCTGGCCTCGGCGGATCAAGAGAAATCCTCCGTGATGACACTTCAGGGTCATCCGCCCCAGGAGGCGGGGAGACAAGGGGAGGCGTTTCGCTCTCCATCATCTCCGGAAGAAGATCCCCCAAAGACGAACTCTGTCGGGAAGGGCTACGATCCGGACTGCAAGACATATGTCTCGGTTATTGTCCGCGGAGATAAAATAGAATATATTTACCAAAAGTACTTCTGTTCACTTACAGCTCGGTGGAGGGCTGACTCCTTTGCGGGCACTGTGCGGTAAGGATGCCCGCCGGGTCAGGGCCCCCTGGCGAGGGTTTCTTCTCTCGTTCGGAAACCCTTGTTTCCAAGTCTTCAGGAGCGGTCCTTTTCCTTCCTTGGGGAGAGGGAATTTCAGATTCTTCTCCCCTATTATCCTCCTTTGTGGAGGTACTAATTCCCCCGGTTTGGATGAGTAATGCATGAGGCTCGCTTTCGGATTTTTCGTCTCTCCCTTTATCTTCCCCCGAGGGCACTTGATAAGGTGCGTACTCCAGCATCCTGACTAGTACAGGATCCGGCGAGCCTTCGGGAAGGGGAGCCGAACACCTAATCATATTTGCCTTTCTTATCCAGTCCTGGCCAAGAGCAATTTTTTTAGAATTATGTTATGACAAATTAAAAGACATCGTGTTCGGTCGAGGAAATACTTACCTGGGTATCTGGATGATTATAGTTGAGACCCGCATCCTCGATGGTGTCCGGACACTTTATTCGTGATCCGAAGAGCAATCCATACATCTCTTCAAGCGTCACGCCGAAGAACTGCTGAATAGTTCGCGGTCCTTCCGGGTTGAACTCCCACATACGGAGAGATCGACGTTGGCATGGCAGGACCCGACGAACTAGCATAACTTGCATTACTTTGACGAGACTGACATCCCTCTTGAGGAGATCTCGGATGCGACTTTGCAATGTCGACACGTCATTAACTGGCCCCCACTCCAGCCCCTTGTTGACCCATGATGCCAGTTGTGGTGGGGGTCCTGAACGGAAGGTGGGGGCAGCCACCCACTTAGTACTTCGGGGAGCTGTGATGTAAAACCACTCCTGCTGCCATAAGTTGGACATCTCCGGGAAGAAACCCTTTGGCCATGGGGCATCAACACCTTTGCTTATTGAGGCACCTCCGCATTCTGCGTGTCGCCCGTCGATCATCTTTGGCTTCACGTTGAAGGTCTTGAGCCATAAGCCGAAGTGTGGGGTAATGCAGAGGAAGGCTTCACATACGACGATAAACGACGAGATGTGAAGGATGGAATCCGGAGCTAGATCGTGGAAGTCGAGCCCGTAATAGAACATGAGCCCTCTGACAAAGGGATCAAGACTAAAGCCTAGCCCTCGGAGGAAGTGAGAAACAAATACGACACTCTTGTTGGGTTCAGGAGTGGGGATGACCTGCCCTCGGGCAAGCAGCCTGTGAGCCTTGGGTGTTGGAACTCAGGGTGGGGGAAGGGAGGGATTAAGCGCGAGAAGAAAAGGACAAGCTTTGGCCCCTTTATAAAGAGGGAGAATATCAAGCATCCTCCGCATGGCCGTTTGGAACTTGCCTAAAATCGAGGAGTCGTACTAACGAGCACGATTGGGTTACCCACACCCGTATTGATGAAAATACCATGATAAGGGGACACGATCTCTGCTTCGACAAGACGTGCCAATAAAACCGCCTCGCAACACGTGCAGTAGCGGGCAGGGAAAAACGGTTTAAATAATGACTGGGGCCATGGCATGATGTCATGTTATGAAAAGTTGTCAGCAAATTAGATTTATGGAAATATTATACTCTCTACGGTGGTATGTGGATTTTTTTGTAGAACCAGACACTATCCTTGTGTTCAAAATCTTCTATGGAGTATTCGGAGGAGGAACCCGCCTTGCAATGCCAAAGACAATCTGTGTGCCGGACTAGTCGTCATTGAAGCCTGGTTCAGGGGCTACTGAGGGAGTCCTGGATTAGGGGGTCCTCAGACAGCCGGACTATATCCTTTGGCCGGGCTGTTGGACTATGAATATACCAGATTGAAGACTTCGTCCCGTGTCCAGGTGGGACTCTCCTTTGCGTGGAAGGCAAGCTTGGCAATTCGGATATGTAGATCTCCTCCCTTGTAACCGACTCTGTGTAACCCTAGCCCCTTCCGGTGTCTATATAAACCAGAGGGTTTTAGTCCGTAGGACGACAACAATCATACCATAGGCTAGCTTCTAGGGTTTAGCCTCTCCGATCTCGTGGTAGATCAACTCTTGTAATACTCATATCACCAAGATCAATCAAGCAGGAAGTAGGGTATTACCTCCATCGAGAGGGCCCGAACCTGGGTAAACATTGTGTCCCCCGCCTCCTGTTACCATCCGCCTTAGACGCACAGTTTGGGACCCCCTACCCAAGATCCGCCGGTTTTGACACCGACACCCTCCATCTAGGAGAAGACCCCCCAAGTGGATACAAGCCCTCCACCTAGGAGAAGACCCCCTAGTGGATTCAAGACCACCTCTTGGAGAATAACTAGCTACTTATATCTTTCCTTTGTTGTCTTTGGATCTTTTGATCTCTATGTGTGATTGGATCAAGTCAATTTGATGTGTCCTCTTGTTTTCCCCCGTGTTCTTCGTTTTCCTCGCGGGATCCCCTCCAAATCGTGAAAGATCGGCCTTAGGGTATCCACCCTACATCATCTTGGGATCATGAGCTAAGGTTGATCATGATTTGGAGCCTTCCCTCTTTGTTTTCTAGCCTCACCTCCGCGGCCACCGAGCCCCTCCAACCTCGTCTACGTGTCCCGACCTCCGCCGTCCTCCCCTACTTCCTCTACGCCGACGGATTGAACCCGGGGGCAGCTACAAAGACGACCCCGAGCTCTTCGTCCACCTCTGCCTCGCCGGTCGCTGTCGCCAACTCCGGCTGCCACTGCAGCTCCTAACCTCTCGACAGGCCACCTTGTGACTTCATGGTGAGCCCCCGTACGAAACCCCTCTCCCAGCGTTTCGTTTGGTCGCCTATAGCCATTGTTGCCGTCACCACCGTAGTCTTCGCCCGCGTGCTCACCTGCTCGCCGTGGCCAGCCGCGTTGCCCGCTGCAGCGGCGCTGCATCCTCCTTTGCCACGCGCCGAGACTTCCGCCGCCGCTGCCCTGCTGTCGCTATTGTTTGGTGCCCGGCTCACCTGCGCGTCGCGCCCGCGTTGGCCGCATCTGCCTTGCCGCTCCCACGCTGCTCCTCGCTAACCAGCGCCGTGGCCAACCTCTATCGTGCTCATGCGCATGTGCGCTCGTTCGCCCGTTGTCTCTCGTGCACACCCACGCTGTTCGTTACTAGCTTCGCTGTTGTTGCTGATTTGCCGATGCTGCTCCTGCTAGATGCTGCTGCCACTTCCTGTGCCGGCGTACGCCCGCGCCTGCCCGCATGTGTGTCCCGCGGCGGCCAGGCCGCGCCCGCGTGCGGCTTGCTGCTGCCACCGCATGCTACCGCTACTTGCTGCTGACGCTCGTTGGCCTGACTACCGCCGCTCGTCGCCTACTGCCAGCCACGCCTGCGCCACGCCACTACCCACCGTTGCTCTACTTGTACTACTGCTAGTTACTGTAGCTGCTACTTGCTAGCTTTTCTATTTCTACAATGGCTAACCCTCTAGTCAGCCCCTAAACAACGTTTAAACAACTGTTAACATGGCTAAAAATAATATGAGTAGAAAGTATACTTGACAAACTCCATTTCATCCCACTAGACCAAATCCATTTGATGCGTGGATTAATTCCTACGGAAATCACAAAGTTCTATTCCTGTTTACAGAAAAACCGTAAAACAACTTTATTTTCATAGCTACTTTAGAACTGTTGATGATCAAGCAAATGAACTCTAATATGGATGAAAGTGATACTAACATGTAGTTCACATAATGAAAGTGCTAGTTATCGACTAGAGGGGGGGGGGGGTGAATAGGCGATTTTTATGAAAGTCTTCAAAAACATGAGGTCTTTGAAGACAAACGATAGAAATGAACCTATTGATATGCAATGGAAGGTAGGCTACACTAGACAAGCCATAGTCAAGATTGCAATGAAGTGAAAGCACGAAGACTATGGGCAACTAGGTAGTAAGGATCAGGATCGAAGACAATATGAAGCCAAACAGTAAACAGTCTTCACACAGTGAAGTCAATCAGATCATACATGCAAACCATGACTTCATGAAGACAAACCGTAAAGTAAAGGAAAGCGAAGAATAGAACCAATTGCTTGGTGAAGACATGGATTTGGTAGACCAGTTCCAGTTGCTGTGACAACTGTACATCTGGTTAGGGAGGCTGAGATTCAACTTAGAAGACCGCGTCTTCACCTTATTCCCCTTGAGCTAAGGACACCCAGTCCTCGCCCAATCACTCTGGTAAGTCTTTAAGGTAGACTTCCAAACCTTCACAGACTTTGTTCACTGGCAATCCACAATGACTCTTGGATGCTGAGAACGCGATGCCTAACCGTCTGGAGGATTCACCTGAAGGAAATATGCCCTAGAGGCAATAATAAAGTTATTATTTATTTCCTTATATCATGATAAATGTTTATTATTCATGCTAGAATTGTATTAACCGGAAACATAATACATGTGTGAATACATAGACAAACAGAGTGTCACTAGTATTCCTCTACTTGACTAGCTCGTTAATCAAAGATGGTTATGTTTCCTAACCATGGACAAAGAGTTGTTATTTGATTAACGGGATCACATCATTAGGTGAATGATCTGATTGACATGACCCATTCCATTAGCTTAGCACCCGATTGTTTAGTATGTTGCTATTGCTTTCTTCATGACTTATACATGTTCCTATAACTATGAGATTATGCAACTCCCGTTTGCCGGAGGAACACTTTGGGTGCTACCAAACGTCACAACGTAACTGGGTGATTATAAAGGAGTACTACAGGTGTCTCCAAAGGTACATGTTGGGTTGGCGTATTTCGAGATTAGGATTTGTCACTCCGATTGTCGGAGAGGTATCTCTGGGCCCTCTCGGTAATACACATCAGTTAAGCCTTGCAAGCATTGCAACTAATAAGTTAGTTGTGGGATGATGTATTACAGAACGAGTAAAGAGACTTGCCGGTAATGAGATTGAACTAGGTATTTGGAATACCGACGATCGAATCTTGGGCAAGTAACATACCGATGACAAAGGGAACGACGTATGTTGTTATGCGGTCTGACCGATAAAGATCTTCGTAGAATATGTAGGAGCCAATATGGGCATCCAGGTCCCGCTATTGGTTATTGACTGGAGACGTGTCTCGGTCATCTCTACATTGTTCTCGAACCCGTAGGGTCCGCACGCTTAAGGTTACGATGACAGTTATATTATGAGTTTATGCATTTTGATGTACCGAAGGTTGTTTGGAGTCCCGGATGTGATCACGGACATGACGAGGAGTCTCGAAATGGTCGAGACATAAAGATTGATATATTGGAAGCCTATGTTTGGATATCGGAAGTGTTCCGGGTGAAATCGGGATTTTACCGGAGTACCGGGAGGTTACCGGAACCCCCCGGGAGCTATATGGGCCTTAGTGGGCTTTAGTGGAAAAGAGAAGGGGCAGCCCAAGATGGGCCGCGCCCCTCCCCCCTCCCCTAGTCCTATTAGGACAAGGAGAGGTGCCGGCCCCCCTCTCTCTTTTCCCCCTCCGCGAATCCTATTCCAACTAGGATTGGGGGGGGGAATCCTACTCCCAGAGGGAGTAGGACTCTCCTGGCGCACCCTCCTTGGCCGGCCAGCCTCCCCCCTTAGTCCTTTATATACGGAGGCAGTGGCACCCCAGAGACACACAAGTTGATCCACGTGATCTATTCCTTAGCCGTGTGCGGCGCCCCAGCCACCATAGTCCTCGATAATATTGTAGCGGAGTTTAGGCGAAGCCCTGCTGCTGTAGTGCATCAAGATCGTCACCACGCCGTTGTGCTGACGGAACTCTTCCCCGACACTTTTCTGGATCGGAGTCCGGGGATCGTCATCGAGCTGAACGTGTGCTAGAACTCGGAGGTGCCGTAGTTTCGGTGCTTGATCGGTCGGATCGTGAAGACATACGACTACATCAACCAAACGCTTCCGCTGTCGATCTACTAGGTATGTAGATCATACTCTCCCCTCTCGTTGCTATGCATCACATGATCTTGCGTGTGCATAGGAATTTTTTTGAAATTACTACGAAACCCATCATCACCGTCCTCAAGTGTAACAAGTCATCAGCTCACGCAGACAGAAAGACTTCAGTGATGCGTAACACTCTTTGGCTCTGGGTGTTTAGGGATTTGTCCTCGCAAGGATCTCTCTCTCAAATGCTCCGGAGGTGGGTTGCTCTCAAACGACAAAAGCCGTGCACTAACTCTGAGCAGCCACCAATTTATGGTGTAGGGGGTGGGCTATTTATAGCCAGGAGGCAACCCGACCTGATTTGTCCAAAATGACCCTGGGTCACTAAGGAACTGACACGTGTCCAACAATTAGATTTCAAACACACGTGACAGCTTGACTTGGGCTACAAGTAAAGCTGACTCATCCATCTCTGGATAAGATTTGCTCTCATTGTCTTCGCTCGAAGACATAGGATTTGGTTGAGCATCACATCAGTCACTCTGAATTTGTTCACTTGGACCCCACTTAACAGTATGGTGGTTCCTATGACTCAACAAAGAAGAAACGGGAACTACGAAACAACTATGTCTTCGCACTCCATAGTCTTCACGTGAATGTCTTCTCATGTCAGAATCTTCAATATGAATATCTTCACAGACCACCATTGTCTTCAATGTCTTCACACATTTTTAGGGGTCATCTCCGGTAGGTAAACCGAATCAATATGGGACTACTACCTGTGTTATCCTGCAATTTTCACAAACACATTAGTCCCTCAACCAAGTTTATCATCAATACTCCAAAACCAACTAGGGGTGGCACTAGATGCACTTACAAAATCCCCCTTTTTGGTGATTGATGACAAACTGGTTGAAGTTTTCAACGGGGATAAAAGTATGTGAACATTGTAAGGATTGAGGCATTGTCTTCATAAGTAACAAAAGGCTCCCCCTGAAGATGTGCATATAAGTAGTTTGCTTTCGAATGCAAATGCACATGGCAGGTTTTACTTTGTGGAGATCCTCTTCAACTTATGAAGACAATTCATCATGCATGTAAAGAGATAACGAAGATAATGACATGCATAATGAAAAATGGACGTCTATGGAATGGCTTCATGCGGAATTTATCATCACATCACAAGGTAGCAAAAAAAGTAGCAGATGACCATCAAGTTTAAGTGTTACAACTCAAAGAACCAAATGTTTCAGGAGACGAGAGTTGTAAAGACTTAGCAAATATAATGCAACCACCCATAAGGACCCGTTTGAAGACTATCAACTCATAAGCTTCTCCCACTTTTGTCAGTAATGACCAAAAAGGTTTGAAGGCATAGAGTATCTACTCGTTCCTAGATGGAGTAGATGATGGAGCAGGGTCGACGTTGGAGTTAGGTGGTGCAGACGGGCCTGATGCAGTGTCGATATGCAGTGCAGCAATGGTTGGTGAAGTGGCATCGTCTTCTTCATCGATGACTCTCGCAACAACAATTGCAGTCAAAGATGAATAGTCAGATTCTTCAATATATGGAGTGCGACGCCAACTTGCATTTTGAGGAGGCGTGGAGTCAAACTTGAAGCTCTCGGTGAAGCCATCTCCACGAAGTTCGTCTTTAGAGCAGAGCATGGTGAGGCTCTTCCAGGACCGCCTACAGGCTTCATGTGCAACGAATGAGTTCTTGGTGGCCAAGTTGCGAGTGTGATTGACATCCACCAAGAGACTCTGCATCTGACGCTTTAGCCAGTCATGGTGCTTATCCTGCTTCTGATGCAATGCCACACGAAGCTCTTGTTCATTGAGTACACGAGAATGCTTCCGAGGCCTTTGGGCAACTGTATTTGCAGTGGTTTCAATGTTAGCGCGGTGTGGCACTCTCATATTTCCAGCCAGAGGATAAGTGGGGGTTGCAGCATTGGGGACAAGAATTCCTTCGATTGGCTACGAGAAACTTTGATGTTCAACATTGTGAAGATGGAGTGGTTAATTGGTAGGCTCAGGGTAGATGGCTTCAACTGACATATCAACCTTTGGCAGAAAAATGACATGGTTGCATGCTGAGGGCTGATAATCAATGGTAGAGTGAAGCTTAATCAAGTGCATCACCCATGGAGCATAGAACTTCAGGCCAAACAGATCAATCCCAGAAGTAGCAAGTTGTCTGATGAAGAAGTCCTGGGTGTTGACTTTGATGCCATTGATGATATAGAATACCAAAGTCTTCATGGCTCCTTCAAGTTTAGCTTCAGAAGAGTGTCCCTTGATTGGCCATAGAGTACGCCTCAGTATGTGGTAGACGGTGCGTGGCAAGTACTCTTGGTCCTTCACGAAGAATTCCTTTGGCTATTCAACATCTTGAGGTAATGGCTTCATCATCCTGAGCATCTGACTCATATTTGGTTTGGGCCTTTGAAAGATACACTGCAGTTCATCTCGATGACGCTGATAACCAGGCTCGTATAACTCACCTGGAGTGGGCAGGGAGGTAAGCTCGATAATGTCTTGAGCTTTGGCTTTGTGATTTACATCACCTGACATCCACTCAAGGACCCATGTCTTCAGATCCTTGTTGTAGCCGCGAATATGAAGTGTGGCATAGAACTGCAACAGAAGCTCTTCATTCCAGTGCTCTTTGTCTGTCACAAATGGCAGAAGACAAATATATCCAAAGCAGTCAAGAGCTTCTTCAAGACAAGGCAGCCCAGCTATAGCATCGCAGTACAGACGCTGATGCGGATAAATCCGGTCTTGGTTGTAGAGGATGCATGAGTAATAGCTTCGCTGCAGATGGCTCCAAAATCTATCAGAGGAGATCTTGGGCTTCTTGTATGGGTTCTTGGCACTATCAAAGAAGGTGTTGTGTGCCCTAAAGCTTTGCACACAGAATGATTCCTGGGTTGTGGCAGCACTTGGAAGCCTTGACAATCTGGGCTTTGGCTTCTGCACTTGAGGCCTATGGTCCACATAATAATCATATTGTGGCCCGGGAGCTGTAGGTGGAACCATAATCGGCCATTTGACAGTTACCAATTCACCTCGATTGAATGCTTGTTCCATGGTGTGAGGCCTTCGAGGAGGAATAGTGTCTTCATCATTCTCATTCGCTGCAGGCTCCACATTGTCTTCAGCCGTGACTGTGTCATTGGCTTCAGTGGCATTATTGGTGGTAGCCTCAGTGTTATCTACCTCCACTTGTTCAATAACAGGAGGGTCGGGCACAATCACATTCTCCTCGAGAATGACTTGGTCAGTAGCTGGGGGTGTGGCAACTCTTTCATCTTCTCTCTTTTCTTCGTCTTCGTCGGCTGATGCAGCCGGAATGTCTTCAGCCACTTTGGCTTCAGTCTCAGAGACATTCACAGTAGGGGTGGTTTCAGGAAACACTTGACGTGCAACTGAGCTTTGTTGCACTTCCCCTTCTGGAATGCACGACATGGTGACCTGTGACCTGGGGCCCTTGCAAAGCCTGCGACATGTGGGCGACACCTTTGGTGAAGGAGTGGTTGAGGGAGTCCTGGACTAAGGGGTCCTCGGGCGTTCGGCCTGTTATCCATGGGTCGGACTGATGGGCTGTGAAGACATGAAGGCCGAAGACTATACCTGTGTCCGGATTGGACTCTCCTTGGCATGGAAGGCAAGCTTGGCGACCGACTATGAAGATTCCTTATTATGTAACCGACTCTGTGTAAACCCTAGACCCCCCGGTGTCTATATAAACCGGAGGGGTTAGTCCGGAAAGGATATATTCATTACCATAGTCATACAGGCTAGGCTTCTAGAGTTTAGCCATTACGATCTCGTGGTAGATCAACTCTTGTAATACTCATATTCATCAAGATCAATCAAGCAGGACGTAGGGTATTACCTCCATAGAGAGGGCCAAACCTGGGTAAACATCATGTCCCCCGTCTCCTGTTACCATCAATCCTAGATGCACAGTTCGAGACCCCCTACCTGAGATCCACCGGTTTTGACACCGACATTTGTGCTTTCATTGTGAGTTCCACTGTTTCGTCAACGAGAGGTTCGATGGCCCCTCTGATCGTCTATAGTGACGCCGTCCAAGGAGAAACCTTCCTGCCCGGACAAATTTTCATATTCGGCGGCTTCGTACTCCGGGCCAACTCGCTTGGCCATCTGGAGTAGATTGATAGCTACGCCCCTGGCCATCAGGTCAGATTTGGAAGCTTGAACTATGTCGCGGATATCCGTGGAGACTTGATCTTCAATGGATTTGAGACCGCGGTGATTGCTCCCCCTCACTCCGATGAACATGACCTAAATCGGTCATCGGACCAGGTTCTGGAGATGGTTCCGGTAACTGCTACGACCTTAGATCCGGAGCAGTTTGCACCATCCGAAGCCATAGAGTCCGCAGCGTTGGAGCCGCACGCAAACTCAACACCAGGCAATATCAGCGTCAACGGAATTTCGGACTCGTTTCCGGCTATAAGTTCCGAACCTTGCGCGCCCTCGGACACCGAGTTGGATCGGTTATCAATCATCAAGTTCAGCGTCGTAGATGTCTTCCAGCACTCGCCCTTTGGCGACGTGCTAATTTCGTTGAAAAACCTATCCCGATGGGGGAATCACGGCCAAACTATGTCCAGTTCGAGCTAGAGGCTGATAATGGAGAATTTCGCTTCCCACCCGCCACCCACTTCATAGCCACTGTCGAGGACTTAACCGACATGCCCGCTTCTGGCTCTGCAAACATTGATGGTATAGATGACGATGCCGATAAGGAGCAAGGCCAAGACCCGCCAGTCATCAGGTGCGAGATGGCCACCCCTTCACATGACGTGTACATGATCGATACACTTAAAAAGCCTCGCGGCAAAGACAAGGGAGATCCAGTTAAAAATCCTGAGTCACAGTCTAAGTTCCGGCGCCCCAAACGCCGCCTGAAGTCACGCTGCAACAACAATGGCACTAGAGAAAATAGTACTCCGGACGGTGCCGAAAGCAATGAAGACCCTATGGGAGCAACACCCGAGCAAGAGGAACAGGAAAACGGGCAAGCCAGCCCCGACGAACAGGCCATGCCCAGCGACGGTTCGGAGGACGACAACTACCTTCCGCTCTCCGAAGATGAGGTAAGTGAAACGCCCTCGATGCGGCTATATCACCCATGTGTCGAAGCACGACTTAGAGGCATAACCGCATTGAAAGCAATGTCGCAAGTGAGGTAATGTTCACACAACCCATGTAATACATAAGGGAAAGAGATACATAGCTGGCTTACAATCGCCACTTCACACAATTACATGAATAAAGCATTACATCAACCAAAAACAGTCAAGGTCCGACTCCGGAACCCAAAATAAAAGAAGAACCCCAAATGCGACAAAGGTCCCCGAACGACCCCAAATGGGCTCCACTACTGATCAACTAGAACGAAACAACACAAAGGACAAGATCTTCATCGAGCTCCTCCTGAGCTTGGTTGCGTCATCTGCACGGACTCATCGGCACCTGCAAGCTGGTTTTGGAAGTATCTGTGAGCCACGGGGACTCAGCAATCTCGCACCCTCGTGATCAAGACTATTTAAGCTTATGGGTAAGGTAAAGGTATGAGGTGGAGCTGCAGCAAGCGACTAGCATATATGGTGGCTAACATACGCAAATGAGAGCGAGAAGAGAAGGCAAAGAACGTTCGAGAAAGTATGATCAAGAAGTGATCCTAAAACAACCTACATCAAGCATAACTCCAACAACCGTGTTCACTTCCCGGACTCCGCCGAGAAGAGACCATCACGGTTACACACGCGGTTGATGCATTTTAATTAAGTTAAGGTTCAAGTTATCTACAACCGGACATTAACAAATTCCCATTTGCCCATAACCGCGGGCACGGCTTTCGAAAGTTCAAATCCCTGCAGGGGTGTCCCAACTTAGCCCATCACAAGCTCTCACGGTCAACGAAGGAATAGACCTCCTCCCGAGACGTTCCGATCAGACTCGGTATCCCGGTACAACAAGACATTTCGACAGGGTAAAACTAAACCAGCAACACCGCCCGAATGTGCCGACAAATCCCGATAGGAGCTGCACATATCTCTTTCTCAGGGCACACTCAGATTGTCTTAGGTACGGGTAGGCCAGCCCAGAGTTGCCCCTGGTGGTCACCGGCAGCTGACAGGTTGGACCAACACTCAGAGGAGCACTGGCCCGGGGGGGTAAAATAATGATGACCCTTGAGTCCGCGAAACCCAAGGGGAAAAAAGGCTAGGTGGCGAATGGTAAAACCAATGTTGGGCATTGCTGGAAGAGATTTACTTAAGGCGAACTATCAAGGGGTTCCCATAATAGCCCAACCGCGTAAGGGACGCAAAATCCGGGAACATAACACCGATATGACGTAAACTAGGGCGGCAAGAGTGGAACAAAACACCAGGCATAAGGCCGAGCCTTCCACCCTTTACCAAGTATATAGATGCATTAATTAAATAAGATATATTGTGATATCCCAACAAGTAAACATGTGGGCGACACCTTTGGTGAAGGTGTGGTTGAGGGAGTCCTGGACTAAGGGGTCCTCGGGCGTTCGTCCTATTATCCATGGGTCGGACTGATGGGCTGTGAAGACATGAAGGCCGAAGACTGTACCTGTGTCCGGACTGGACTCTCCTTGGCATGGAATGCAAGCTTGGCGATCGACTATGAAGATTCCTTCTTATGTAACCGACTCTATGTAAACCCTAGACCCCCCGGTGTCTATATAAACCGGAGGGGTTAGTCCAGAAAGGATATATTCATTACCATAGTCATACAGGCTAGGCTTCTAGGGTTTAGCCATTACGATGTCGTGGTAGATCAACTCTTGTAATACTCATATTCATCAAGATCAATCAAGCAGGACATAGGATATTACCTCCATAGAGAGGGCCGAACCTGGGTAAACATCATGTCCCCCGTCTCCTGTTACCATCAATCCTAGATGCACAGTTCGGGACCCCCTACCCGAGATCCGCCGGTTTTGACACCGACATTTGTGCTTTCATTGTGAGTTCCACTGTTTCGTCAATCAGAGGTTCGATGGCCCCTCTGATCGTCTATAGTGACGCCGTCCAAGGAGAAACCTTCCTCCCCGGACAGATTTTCATATTCGGTGGCTTCGTACTCCGGACCAACTCGCTTGGCCATCTGGAGTAGATTGATAGCTACGCCCCTGGCCATCAGGTCAGATTTGGAAGCTTGAACTATGTCGCGGATATCCGTGGAGACTTGATCTTCAATGGATTTGAAACCGCGGCGATTGTTCCCCCATGCTCCGATGAACATGACCTAAATCGGTCATCGGACCAGGTTCTGGAGATGGTTCCGGTAACTGCTACGACCTTAGATCCGGAGCAGTTTGCACCATCCGAAGCCATAGAGTCCGCAGCGTTGGAGCCGCACGCAAACTCAACACCAGGCAATATCAGCGTCAATGGAATTTCGGACTCGTTTCCGGCTATAAGTTCCGAACCTTGCGTGCCCTCGGACACCGAGTTGGATCGGTTATCAATCATCAAGTTCAGCGTCAGAGATGACTTCCAGCACTCGCCCTTTGGCGACGTGCTAATTTCATTGAAAAAACCTATCCCGATGGGGGACTCACGGCCGAACTATGTACGGTTTGAGCTAGAGGCTGATAATGGAGAATTTCGCTTCCCACCCGCCACCCACTTCATAGCCACTGTCGAGGACTTAACCGACATGCCCGCTTCTGGCTCTGCAAACATTGACGGTATAGATGACAATGCCGATATGGAGCAAGGCCAAGACCCGCCAGTCATCAGGCGCGAGATGGCCACCCCTTGACATGACGTGTACATGATCGATACACTTAAAAAGCCTCGCGACAAAGACAAGGGAGATCCAGTTAAAAATCCTGAGTCACACTCTAAGTTCCGGCGCCCCAAACGCCACCCCAAGTCACGCCGCAACAACAATGGCACTGGAGAAAATAGTACTCCGGACGGTGCCGAAAGCAATGAAGACCCTATGGGAGCAACACCCGAGTAAGAGGAATAGGAAAACGGGCAAGCCATCCCCGACGAACAGGCCATGCCCAGCGACGGTTCGGAGGACGACAACTACCTTCCGCTCTCCGAAGATGAGGTAAGTGAAACGCCCTCGATGCGGCTATATCTCCCACATGTCGAAGCACGACTTAGAGGCATAACCGCATTGAAAGCAATGTCGCAAGTGAGGTAATCTTCACACAACCCATGTAATACATAAGGGAAAGAGGTACATAGTTGGCTTACAATCGCCACTTCACACAATTACATGAATAAAGCATTACATCAACCAAAAACAATCAAGGTCCGACTCCGGAACCCAAAATAAAAGAAGAACCCCAAATGCGACAAAGGTCCCCGAACGACCCCAACCGGGCTCCACTACTGATCAACTAGAATGAAACAACACAAAGGACAAGATCTTCATCGAGCTCCTCCTGAGCTTGGTTGCGTCATCTGCACGGACTCATCGGCACCTGCAAGCTGGTTTTGGAAGTATCTGTGAGCCACGGGGACTCAGCAATCTCGCACCCTCACGATCAAGACTATTTAAGCTTATGGGTAAGGTAAAGGTATGAGGTGGAGCTGCAGCAAGCGACTAGCATATATGGTGGCTAACATACGCAAATGAGAGCGAGAAGAGAAGGCAAAGCACGTTCGAGAAAGTATGATCAAGAAGTGATCCTAAAATAACCTACGTCAAGCATAACTCCAACAACCGTGTTCACTTCCCGGACTCCGCCGAGAAGAGACCATCACGGTTACACACGCGGTTGATGCATTTTAATTAAGTTAAGGTTCAAGTTATCTACAACCGGACATTAACAAATTCCCATCTGCCCATAACCGCGGGCACGGCTTTCGAAAGTTCAAATCCCTGCAGGGGTGTCCCAACTTAGCCCATCACAAGCTCTCACGGTCAACGAAGGAATAGACCTCCTCCCGAGACGTTCCGATCAGACTCGGTATCTCGGTACAACAAGACATTTCGACAGGGTAAAACTAAACCAGCAACACCGCCCGAATGTGCCGACAAATCCCGATAGGAGCTGCACATATCTCTTTCTCAGGGCACACTCAGATTGTCTTAGGTACGGGTAGGCCAGCCCAGAGTTGCCCCTGGTGGTCACCGGCAGCTGACAGGTTGGACCAACACTCAGAGGAGCACTGGCCCGGGGGGGGGGGGTAAAATAATGATGACCCTTGAGTCCGCGAAACCCAAGGGAAAAAAGGCTAGGTGGCGAATGGTAAAACCAATGTTGGGCATTGCTGGAAGAGATTTACTTAAGGCGAACTGTCAAGGGGTTCCCATAATAGCCCAACCGCGTAAGGGACGCAAAATCCGGGAACATAACACCGATATGACGGAAACTAGGGCGGCAAGAGTGGAACAAAACACCAGGCATAAGGCCGAGCCTTCCACCATTTACCAAGTATATAGATGCATTAATTAAATAAGATATATTGTGATATCCCAACAAGTAAACATGTTCGAACAAGGAACAACATCTCCATGTTCCAACAAGGAACAAAACTCCAATCTTCACCTGCAACTAACAACGCTATAAGAGGGGCTGAGCAAAGCAGTAACATAGCCAATCAACGGTTTGCTAGGACAAGGTGGGTTAGAGGCTTGGTTCAACAATATAGGAGGCATGATAAGCAAGTGGTAGTGGTAGGTATCGTAGCATTGGCATGGCAAAAGAGCGAGCATCTAGCAAAGCAAAGATAGTAGTGATTTCGAGGGTATGATCATCTTGCCTGAAATCCCGCAAGGAAGAAGAACGAGTCCATGAAGAAGACAAATGGACGTAGTCGAACGGTTCCTCACAAATGCAACGTTATCGAGACCAACCCGAAGAAGAAAACACCGGAAATAAGCACACAACATAGTAAACAACCAACACATGAACATGGTATGATGCACAACCAAGAAAGATGCATTTCCGGTTTTAATGAAACATGGCATGGCAAAATGCACAAACAACACTACAAGTTAAGTGGAGCTCAATATGCAACGAGTTGCATATTGATGGAACACCACATGAATTATTTTGTTCTCTCTCGTTTAGGTACTCAACAATGTTAAATGTTGTTAGCATGGCAAGAGAGTGAAGCAAAGTAAAACTACCTATCTAGTCAAGTTTAAATGAGGCCGGAAGCAACGAACAACAATTCTGGAAACTCCTCATATGCATATATTAGGTTTGGTACTGTTCTAACCTAAACATAATTTTAGAGTTGTTAAACATGCAAAGTAAGGCCACCATGTTAAACTAGGCATTTTTCTACCCCATTTACATATAAAGTTTGTTAGATTTGGAGCTACGGTTGAATAGTTATGAATTAAATCATTTTAACATGGCATAGGAGTAAATTTAACCAAACATCATTTTAAATATTTTAAACATGGATGAAAATGACATATTATGAAACTAGATGCAATTCTAAGCATCTTTCATGTTAAGTTTGTTTTAATCCGATGCACGGTTTGTGAGATATGATATGCATGAAGTATAGGGTCCAATCTATAAATATGCAGTGCACCGGAAATGGTAAAAACATTGGGCAGAGGGAAAAATATACACGGGCCAGAGCAACACAGTGCAGCGGCCCGGGAGTGAAGGAGGCCCAAGCGGCTGAGTGGGTGTGCAAAATTTAAATAGAACAGAGGGGAAAGGAAAAATCGGTGTATCAGGGATTCGAACCCAAAATCCCCTGGTTATAATCGAGTGCCTCTAGCCACTAGGCTGAAGCTCTGTGTGTGCCCAGAATGCAGGGGCACGGCTACTTATGAATTGAGGCTCAGTCCTGGAACTCCATGGACGCCCGAAGGATCCAGAACTCCGGCGAGCGCTTGCGGCCAGTAGCAGCGGCGGCTTGCGAGGCAGAGTAGCGGAGGGCGTGCGGGAAGCGAGCTGCGCATGAGGTGTGGGTGTGCTCGTGCAGGAACATACCACGGGCTCGCGAAATAAAACAACAGAAGCTCCACAACCTCGCTCATGGTGGTCGTGCACAAACTCGACCGGAGCGACGCCTACATGCACGAATGTGAAAGGTAAAGGAGGGGTTTGCGGGAGGAGCTCACGAGGGGCTCGAATTCGTTGGCAGGGCGGTCGGAGAAGCAGTGAAGATGGCTTGGGGACCCGCAGATCGCCTGTGTTCGTGAAGCAGAGAACGCAGGGAAGAAGAGGTCGTAGAGGAAAACGATCGCGTCGGCCTTGGGCCTGTCTGGCTCCTGGCCTGCTTGTAGTCGAAGAAGACGACGTCGGGGAAGAAGATCCTTGTGGCGCGCGGGTTGGCTCCCGGCGTGAAGTAGAGGACGCAGGGGAAGAAGAGGGACTTGGAGAATGCTCTGATCCGGGAAGAAGAAGACGAAGGGGAAGAAGCGGACGTCGTGGAGGCGGTCTTGGGCTCACTGCGGTTCGCTGCGGTTCTCGCGGGCGTCGTGGAGGTCGAAGGGAGGCGTCAGGCCGGCAGTGAGCTCCTTGCCTGGCCCGCCATGGCGTTCGGGTGCTACTCGAGGCAAGAGCAAGGAGACGTGAGGGAGAGCCTCCCTGGAGCGGCGGCGCGGAGGAGGGAAAGAGGAGGAGAGAGGGAACCCTAGGGATCGCAGCGAGGGTTAAATAGGAAGGGGGAGGGGCGGACGTGGAGCTCGGGCGTCCACTGTGGCCATGTGTGCTCCTCCTCTGCTTTTACTGTGAGGGGGAGGTGGCGAGAGGAGGAAGAAAAAGGCGAAGGAAACGGTCGCTGCAGGTGGGTCCGGATGGGTGTCCAGCGTGGATTCACCACGGGAGAGAGCGAGGGGACTGCGCTGAGGCTGCTGCTGGGTCTGCTGCTGGACCGGCCTGGTAGAAGGAGGCCCAGGTAGGCCGCTCTTGCTGCTGTCTCTTTTCTTTCTCATTTTCCTCAGGCAGAAAATAAACAGAAAAACACAGGGATAAAAGAGGGGTGTAGGAGAGATATAATAATATCCCCGCGACGCTGGAATTATGCACTAATTGAAATAAATGGTTTGGGCATTTTTAGAGAAAGAAAATTATCGCAAGTTTGAACTAAATTCAAACTTGAGGCAATTTTGATTCCAACCAAAACAAGTCCACAAGAGCTGAAAATTGGCAGAGAGGGTTTAGGCATGGTGAACTAGCATCAGGAAAAGAATGAACATTTATGGAGGAGGGGGGAAAGGTCACTTTCCAAAATGAAGGAAAGAAGAAGGAATGAGGAGGTGATGATGCATGATTATACATGGAGCATGCAACAATGTAACATGCATGAATATGACAGTGCACATGATGATTATGAGAATGCAAAAATGACAAGAGGCACAAATGCAACATGACAAAGATGGGCATGGCAATGCAATATAATCAAATGATGAACATGATGCAAGAAGCAAAATATGACAATGGCACTCATCGCGATCATGGCAACAAACAGATCAAACACACAACGACAACGAAAAATAGGAAGACACCTGGCGCAACGGTCTCGGGGCGTTACAGTAAGCCTCGGCGACGAAGACTTCATCGTACCCGAAGATCCACTCGAACAAGAGCGCTTCAAGCGCAGGCTGATAGCTACGGCAAGGAGCCTGAAAAAGAAGCAACAACAGCTTCAAGCTGACCAAGACCTACTCAACGACAGATGGACCGAAGTCCTGGTCTCCGAAGAATACAGCCTTAGTAGCCTAGCCAAAGGCTACCCAAAGCACACATTGCTATAACAGTCCGATGAAGGGGCGTTGGAGCCCATACCATCGTCACAATGCGGCAGGTCGCCGGCAACTCTGTCCGGATAAAGAGGCAACTCAAGCCGAACACCAGACCGCCCCACCCCACCATAAAGGCAGGAACAACGCAGGTCACGATTACCCAGACGACCTACAGTGAGAATTGGACAATAGAGCAGGACACGCAAGACCGATCTACGGATCACGAAAGCATGCTTCGACACGCGACGACGGCTACCTATTCGGACGTGTCAAACCTTGCCACGCCCGAGCCGAAAACCGCTAAGGGACTCCTTCGGAGTTACGTCGCAGTGTGGCCCAGCTAGAGGTGCCGCACACCCACTTTGCTTCATTGATGAAGTAATGGATCATGAATTCCCTGAAGGATTCAAACCCGTCAATATTGAATCATACGACGGGGCAACCGATCCCGCGGTATGGATAGAAGATTTCATCCTCCACATCCATATGGCCCATGGGGACGACCTCCACGCCATTAAATACCTCCCACTAAAACTAAAAGGGCCAGCTCAGTACTGGTTAAACAGCCTGCCTGAAAATTCCATAGGCAGCTGGGAGGACTTGGAAGAGGCCTTCCTCGATAACTTCCGAGGAACATATGTCCGGCCACCGGATGCCGATGACCTAAGTCAAATTGTCCAATAGCCTGGAGAATCAGCTAGGGAGCTATGGACTCGGTTCTTAGTAAAAAAGAACCAAATCGTCGACTGTCCAAACGCGGAAGCCCTTGCGGCTTTCAGACACGACGTCCGGGACGAATGGCTTGCGCGCCACCTCGGCCAAGAAGGACCTAAATCCATGACAACCCTCATTTCTCTAATGACCCGCTTTTGCGTGGGAGAAGACAGCTGGCTCCCTCGTAGAAGCAATAGCGCCAGCAACCAGGGCACCTCCAAAATCCGAGACGGCAACGGCAAGCCACGAGGAAGCAAAAACAACAGTCGCAGTGATAATGAAAGATCAGGCGACACAGCGGTCTACGCCGGATTCAGCAACCCCAAGCCCGGTCAGCGGAAGAAGCCATTCAAGGCAAATCGAGACGAACCATCCAACCTGGACAGGATATTGGGCCGACCATGCCAGATTCATGGCCACCCCGATAAACCAGCTAATCATACCAATAGAAACTGCTGGGTCTTTAAACAGGCCGGCAAGCTCAACGCCAAACACAGGGGGAGGAGGCCACCAAGCGACAGGGATGACGGAAAGGTTCACCAATGAAACACCGGGGGTCAGAAGCAATCTCCACCCGAGGATCATCTACTCCTAGAACGGAAATAGCAACCCGGCTTCCGCCTCCCACTCCACACACCTACAAAATTTGTACCGCGCATACATCATTATGCACTTAAGATATCATGGGCATTAGCGGAAGCACAATACAGACAAGCCTGCAAGCACTCCAGTAACTTTCTTTTATTACTTACTTTTTTATTTCTTCCTTCGCTATCCTTTAAAAATAGGTGACGAACATGATAAACATCTGAAACTGGCTCTATCGGAGTCCGGATCCGTACACTCACCCAAGGGGCTATTTCCATCAAGGATTCCCCCCACCGAGGACTGACGACGCAGACGTGCGACAGGAGGTCCTAAACAACTTTTTGTAGACCGCACTCCCTATTTCTTGAGCCTGTACTATGCCTGTTCCTCCGCCTCCAACCCCGAGCATGTCAAATAGCTGGGCGGATGGCGTATATATATATCATAAGTAATCATTGGCATATCGCTCAGTTACCAGTCAACAATATCCGAACTAATCATTCGTATTGTTTTCCCGACAAATATGGCCCGTACGGTTATTTCACTGAAACACCTTGCCATAACCTGCCAGGGGCTCGGTGTGGGAACAAATGAGTTGCCAGTAAAAGTCCGAACAACTCTATAGCATACTTCGGCGTCGCAAGTTTGGCCTTATATGCATCAGCTCCGATGTCTTGGGTCAATAGTTGGGTTGCCCGGCTGCTGTGCTTGCTACCCTATGTTCCACTCTATCGGCTAGGGTAGTAAAGGGAGAACTACTGCGATTGTGCCCTGGTCTAAACTGGACGAGCACCTCAGTAGAGAAAGCCGAAAACTGACTTTCATGATGCGGCGTGAGCTGGTCAACCACTTGACGACTTATTGGAATCTTTAGCGATTCTCTGTGTCACACGAGGGATCTTTTTTAGATCAAATATGTAAGGCACCATACGCCGCATACATACCAGGGGCTATGTCGTAGCCCCACCATAGAACTCCTATGGCTAAGTGGAAGTGTTAATGCCTTATAGTCCGATTTCCTGGTTCGCCGCATTATCACCTCCTTCATGGACCAAGACGTTAGATAAAGAGTGATTAAATGCTTTTCCGAACACCCCCGTACTTCCTATGAGGGGGCTGAAGCCGACGACTGGAAAACTTTCAGATTATATCAAAACGACCGCACAGGAAGAATTCAAGCTTTCAAGCAAAACATAAATAGATTGACTATAAAATTGTCTTTCACAATTTTCATACACCTCACTCGAACATTATGTCTTTTGAGCACTGACCCTCTATAAAGCGGGTGGCCTCTAGGACGTCGTCAAAATAATGCTCCGGTTCCGGATGGTTCTTTCCTTTGGGTGGACCCTTCGTCGCAACATCGATGGCCTTCATATTCCCCCAGAACGTCTTGACTCGGGCAAAAGCCATCTGTGCACCCTCAATGCACGTTGATCACTTCACAGCGTCTATACGCGGTACCGCGTCAACAAGCCTTTGCACCAAACTGAAATATCTATTCGGAACAGGCTCGGTTGGCCACAACCGGATTACGACATCCTTCATGGTAGCGCCGGATATCCTATGAAGTTCGGCCCATTGGGACATCTGTTCATTGAGCAACAGAGGGCGCTTTGATGCGCCAAACTTCAACCAAAAAAGCTTCTCCATTGCATATCCATCTCGCGATTGGTAATACTGCGCCGCATCAGCATAACTCTTCGGCAAGTCCAAGAACTCATCCGGAGAACTCCATACTTGGTTAAGCTGGGCATAGTTCGGGTCACCGAACTTAGTTTGCAACAGAAAGGGCTTTCCAGCCGCAATCTCCCTCGCCTGTCGAACCTCCTCACGGGCTACTCTGCATTCCGACCGTGCTTCTCTCGCCTCTTGTAAGGCCTTGTCCAGATCAGGCGTTAAGGCTTTACTCTCCTTCTCCAGAAATTCATAGCGGCCGGTAGCATTCTCCAGTTCGAGCGTCATCGTGGATATCTTCTCCTCATCTTGGCGCCGTGTTTCTTGTTTAGCTTTTAATTCAGCCGATGCCTTTTCGGCAGCATCATTGCTACGCTGGGCCTGCTACTTGGCCCGGGTCAGCTCCGCTCGAAGAACTTCAACGACGGCAGCACCATGTGCAGCCAAATCTCAGCATCATGCTTATACCACAAAAATGTATGAGGATTGCCCCGAATACATACCTTGCGACTCGTCCAGACGCATATTGATTAAAGCAAGATCATCCCCCGCCACATCAAGCTTTCACTGCAAATCGGCAATCTCCATAGTCCGGGAAGTGGCCAAGGGGGAAGCAGCCTGTGTTCAAAGTTCATCAGGTTAGTCCTCAAACAATCCTTTTCGATCCTTCGTTTGCTTCCTAGTGGAAGCCAACCCGAGTATCAGGGGCAACTACCTATACAGAGGCGCATCTTTGCAAATGAAACATAGCTGAAAACATTATGTCACAAACCTCGAAGCCCTTTTGTAGGCTCATGAAGGCTTCATTTAATCGGCTCTTCACGGACGAAATCTTCTCAATCACTGTACCCATCAAGGTAAGCTGTTCCCCCGAGACAGATGCTTTCTGCAACATGTCGCGCAATATCCAGAGTCTTTGGGTTTCCTGAAGCTGCGCCAGGAGCACAATCATCCTTTGAACGAATCTGTTCACCCGTATCGAGAACCACTGTTGGCTGCGAACCAGTCAGTCCAGGACCTTTGTTATCATCAGCCCTGGAATCCCGGATGGTCGGTGGTCCATCTTTGGGTACTGCCTCTTCTGTCCCCTGCGTAACTTGTTGGTCAAAAGGGACCCTCCGTGATGACACTTCAGAGTCATCCGCCTTGTTGGGCGAGGAGGTTGGAGGAGGCGTCTCGCTCTCCATCATCTTTGGGAGGAGACTCCCCGAAGAAGAGGATCGCCCAGAAAAACTCTGTGCCGACCTGTAAAAATGCATGAATGCGTTACATATATCTTCGGTAACAGCAACGGAGCGGGACACTATCAAAGTACTCCAGATTCTCTTAAGGTTTGGCCGAGGGCTTGTCCCCTTGTTGGAGCTGTTTAACAACGTGACTTTCCAAACCCAGGGCGCTTGACGGTGGCATCTTGCCCTTCTTGGAAGACCGCCCCTCCCAATCTTCGGAAGCGGCCCTTTTTCTCCTGCTTGGAGAAGGGATACTGGGTCCTTTTTCGCCTCCGTCTTCGGGGAGGAAAGGTCGATTTCTCCGGACTCATTTCCCGACTTACCTCCGGAACCAAGGTCATCTTGGGCCTTCTCGCCCTCCCCTGCCGGTGCCTAGTATGGCACCGAGGCCAACATCCTTGTTAACACAGGAGTAGTTGAGTATTCGGGAAGGGGAGCCGGACGCCTAATCAGTTCCACCTTCTTTATCCAGCCATGAAAAGGATGATACTGTTGGTATCTTGCCACTGGGTATCTGACTATAAGGTATTCGGTAAACGGATACTTACCGGAGTATCCGGATGGTTACAGTCTAGGCCGACATCTTCGGTGGTGTCCGGCCATTGCCTTCGTTTCCCGAAGAATAATCTCCACATTCCTTCGTGCGTTGTGTCGAAGAAGTGCTGAAGAGTCCGCGGCACTTCTGGATTGAACTCCCATAGGTGGAGAGGCCGTCGATGGCACGACAGGGTCCGACGAACTATCATTACTTGAACGACGTTGGCTATGTCAATGTCCCTCTCAATGAGGCTTCAGATGCGACTCTACAGAGTTCTCACATCATTCGTTGATCCCCAATCTAGCCCCTTGTTAATCCACGATGCAAACTGAGTTGGGGGGGGCTGGATCGAAATGCAGGAGCAGTTGCCCACTTGGAGCTGTGGGGCTCGGTAATATAGAACCATCCCTGCTGCCACAGATCGGAAAACTTGGCGAAGGATCCTTTCAGCCAAACGGCGCTAGCAAGCTTGCTCACTGTAGCGCCGCCGCACTTGGCCTGCTCTCCCTCTACCACTTGTGGATTCACATCGAAGGTCTTGAGCCACAAACCAAAGTGCAGAGTAGTTCAGAGGAAGGCTTCGCATGTGACGATGAACGCCGAGATAAGAAGAATAGAGTCCGGGGCCAGATCATGAAAATGTAGCCAGTAATAGAACATGATCCCTCAGACGAAGGGGTTAAGTGCGAACCCTAACCCGCGGAGGAAGTGGGACATACGACCCTCTCGCCGGATCTGGGGGTGGGAATAACCTACCCCTCGGCAGGAAGCCGGTGAAGGATTTCTGTGGTCAGGTATCTCACTGCTCGAAGCTTTGCGATATCTTCCTCAATGATAGAAGAAGCTACCCACCGGCCTTGACGGCTGGATCTGGACATGATTGAGGCTTGTGGCGACCGAAACCCGGGTGTTGGAACTCAGGGTTGCAGGGGTCAAGGAAGAGGCAAGCGTAGAAGAAAAAGACGGGTCTATACCCCTATATAAAGGCTGCAAATATCAAACGTCTCCTCTTGGGCCTCAAAAACTTGCTTGTTTCCAAGGAGTTGTACCCCAGCGACGGTTGGGTTACCCACGTCTGGGTTGACAGGAATCCCTTAAAAAAGGGAGGCACGATCTCCGCTTGGATAAGATGCGCCAATAAATCCGCATCTTGGGACGTTGGGCGATGGGCCGGCTAAAACGGTTCCTAAGTAGTGGCCGGGCAGGCATGGTGTTATATTAACAAAAAGTGGTCGATGGGTTGAACTCGTAAAATATTATGTCCTCTGTGGTTGTGTATACAAGTCCGGATACAATCATCACATCTGAAGATCAACTGGGAGTTCGGAAGGGGGAACCCGTATTGCAATGCTGAAGACAATCTGCGCGCCGGACTCCTCGTCATTGAAGCTAGGTTTAGGGGCTACTGAGGGAGTCCTAGACTAAGGGGTCCTCGGGCGTTTGACCTTTTATCAATGGGTTGGACTGATGGGCTGTGAAGACATGAAGGCCGAAGACTGTACCTGTGTCCGGAGACTCCTTGGCGTGGAAGGCAAGCTTGGCGACCGACTATGAAGATTCCTTCTTATGTAACTGACTCTATGTAAACCCTAGATACCCCCGGTGTCTATATAAACTGGAGGGGTTAGTCCAGAAAGGATATATTCATTACCATAGTCATACAGGCTAGGCTTCTAGGGTTTAGCCATTACGATCTCGTGGTAGATCAACTCTTGTAATACTCATATTCATCAAGATCAATCAAGCAGGACGTAGGGTATTACCTCCATAGAGAGGGCCCGAACCTGGGTAAACATCGTGTCCCCCGTCTCTTGTTACCATCAATCCTAGACGCACAGTTCGGGACCCCCTACCCGAGATCCGCCGGTTTTGACACCGACAGTGGCCCGCACCATGTAGTTGTCGTCATCAAGCACTAGAGTGGTGACTTGAGGAGTTGGAGTTCTTGGTGTCTCGTCATTTACTGGGGTGTCTTGCTGAGGGCGCTCGGCCCATGATCCATCCTGAGCATTTGGCATCAAAGGACGACCAATGCTGATAAGTTCACTGTTCGTAAGAACAGGCAATGATATCGACTGGGCTGGAGCTGAGGAAGGACTACATCATCATCAACATTGTCTTTACGACCAATGTCTTTAGATGCGTTGGGGTCAGCAGTTGGAACTTCTTCACTTGCATGAGCCTATGTGGAAGCAGGCTCATGGATCACAAGACGATGCTCTTGATTGGTCGAGGCAGGAGGAGAAACAAAGAGGGGTTCAACATTGAGGGGTTCTTGGGCTGCAACATGCTCTTTCTTTGAAGACTTTGAAGCCTTTGTCTTCAATTTCTTCTTGGAGGGAGCATCATTAGATGTATCTTTGTGCTTGCGTTTCCTGTCTTCGGCTTCAGCTACCCTTGTTTTCTTCAGCTCTGAAGCCGCTGAGGTGACCTTAGGCTTCAAGCCTGTCATGCTGGCAGGGAAGACAATGTGAGGTTCTTCCTGCCTTGGGACTTCAGTTTGGGCTTCAGCAGACTTCTTCTTTGGCTTGGCAGCCATTCTGGGGTCGATGCCAGGACGCCCAAGAGCCTTGCACTTTTTAGCTTCATTGTGGGCTTGAACACACTTCTGCGCATAATACTTCATGCGCTCACGAGAGCCTTTGGCTTCTTCCCTCTTCTTGTGAAACTCGTCCTTGAGGTCATGCAACATCTTCTTGAAGATCTGCACATCAACCACACTGAGCTTGGTCATATTCTTCTTGAAATGAGCCTTCTCATAATCAATCTTGTTCTTGAGTTCAACAATTTTCTGAGCCAGGGCCAACTCATTAGCAATGGCTCCGTGAAACGTGACACTTATGTCCACAGGCAGCTGAAGATCATCAATATTGATGCTTTGGTCATCGAACCACTCATTGATGAAGTTGTTCAGAATGTCAACATCAAAGAGGGGTAGATCGTTGAAGATCTCCGCCTCTTTCTTGCTCTTCATAAGAATCTCTAGAGCATCATCACCAAGATCTTCATCACTTGACAGATCAATGGTGTCTTCCTCGTTGCGTAGAACAACAGCAGGAGTCAGTTCATGCCTAGAAATTTTCTTGGGCTTCTTAGTCTTCTTGGTCTTCTCAGTTTTCTTGGATATACGAGACAAATCTTCAGACTGCACACTGGGTTCAGGAGGTGCAGTGGTCAACGGCTTCACAGTCGAAGCTTTTGGTGTGGTAGAGGGCTTTGAAGCTTTTGACATCTTTTTCTTTTGCTTCGGTGGAGCAGGTGCATCTTCGGAGTTTGCGTCATCAGCTGATTGCTCCACGGTGGCCCTCTGAGCAGCAATGTGGGAGAGGAGCCCATCGAAGCTGGTGAAGGGGCCGATGACATTCGAATTGGCATCACGAGTGCCATCCTGTCTTGGAGCAGATGGACCAGGGTTGAAGTTAAGTCCAAGATCTTTCTTATTCTTCACAGCTGACTCCTTTGCAAATTGGTAGTTGCGTTTGAACAAAATGTCGTCAAGACACCATAATAATGATGATGGGTCTGCATTCTCTGGCTTTGGTCCATGGACCATGCATGGGTAGAAGCCTTGAGCAATGGCTTCAGGCTTTGACTTTGGCTGCAGATTCCTGTACAGAATATCTCCCCATGGGCGCTTGATAGAATTCTTCTCTGCATATTCAGGGGTTACGAAGTTATACTTGAACCACTGTTCAACCCAATATCTTTGAATCCATTGGATTCGGGTCTTGCGTTGACCGTAACTTTCCTCAGGATCCGACTTGTACAATTCATACAGATCCGGAGGCGGATCTAGAGCTGTGTTGCCTCTGCGCTGCCTGCCACCTTTTCTAGCAGACTTTTCTATGGCCATGATATTTAGACTGATTTGCTTCAGAACAGTGAAAGGCTTTCGTCTACTGGTCAGACAAGAACTGGCTTCAGGGGAGTGAATGTGATGCTGTAAGAACTCTGCAAATGAATGCAGACTATGAGACCAAGGGATTCTCCCACGGACATGTACCTGTGACAGCATTAGAGGTGCGAGGGAAGGGGAAGAGGTCATATGCATTCTCAGAAGATTTTGAAGATAAATCAGTTTGAAGACATTGACCTCATAGAGCGAAGACATTCACTTATTTGAAGAGAGTTGGTTCCAGATTTGTACGAATCCATAAATAAGTACAAGTGAGGAATCTAACTAGTTATGAAGCATAAGTGAATACCCTTAGCATAATATGAGATGCAGATAAAGACAGATCCAGATTTGGAAGTGTAGAAACCACTTTTGGTCGAACTGGATGGATTTGACGGATCAAAAGGTCGTAAAAAGTGAGGTTTATTTACCACTGGCGAACTGCTAGACTAGGCAGAGTTTGAAGCCGAGCAGTTCAATCTCCCGCGCCCTAACTTGGCGGCGGAAGACACCTACAGCGGCGGTGGATAGGACGAGGTCCGCAACCGGCGTGAGGCCGGCGTTGAAGACGTCGCAGCAGCCAAGCTCTTCGTCTCCGGCGTCGACGTGAGCTAGCGGAGGCGCTTGGGTTTGAGCGAGGTGGCGAGGTGGAAGAAGAGATAATGACCGCGCGGGGTGTGTATTTATAAGGAAAGGGACTGCATAGTGTAATTACACAGGCGCCCCTCGCGGTTCACATCTGAAGGACACGTGGCATGCATGCAACTTATTGGAAGTTGTTCCATGTTCCCACGCACGCCTGGATTGTCGGGTGGTCGTTCCGGCTTCTTCGGTATTCAGGCAAAAGGGATATGGCATTAAAACAGATTTAAATGTTTGTCTGTGTGTCTTCTGCTGACAAGGACTCAGAGAAGACATTCGACGGGTTTCAACAGAGTGCATATGACTTGGATAGACAGAGTTTGAGGTAGAAGTATATAAGGGGGTTAGGGTCCGATCATATTCACTTAGATCAGAAAAATTCAAGTGTGAAGACATAGCTATAAGTGAATGCTGTAGAGGACATAACACACACATACACACACACACACACATATATATATACCAGTATAAGACCAACTCAACATTGTGAAGATAAACCTCGAGGTCAAATCAATGTTGAAGACAAACCAAATGCGAAGACTATGCAATTATGACGCCAAAAGAAACATTTCAAAATGATTTTGGTGGTGGCGTTACCCACCGTATAGGAAGTATTATACCCAGACATGGAGCACAATTATTGTGCCAATCCAAAGTCAAATTACGCGTTAATGTATTCACACTTAGAGTGTATGTCTTTATTGATTGAAGATATACGTCACTTCGTGTGTTGCACATCTAAGTCATCAACATGCATAAGCGTTAGGATGTGTGTCCACTTACAGGACATTTGAGGATTCTAAGATATTAACTCACACCGCAACTTGCAAAACCTTTTTTCATCCAAGGGCTTTGTGAAGATATATGCCAGTTGCTCTTCAGTGTTGACGTGAATGATAACAATATCTTCCTTCATGACATGATCTCTGAGAAAGTGATGACGGATCTGAATGTGCTTTGTCTTCGAGTGCTAAACTGGATTGTTGGCTATCTTGATGGTGCTTTCATTGTCGCAGTAGAATGGCACTTGCTTCAGGTGGATGCCATAGTCCTTGAGAGTTTGCTTCATCCATAGAAGCTGAGCGCAGCAAGATCCAGCAGCAATGTATTCAGATTCAGCAGTGGAGAGGGATACACAGTTCTGCTTCTTTGAAGTCCAATAGACAAGAGATCATCCAAGAAAGTGACATGTGCCTGATGTGGACTTGCGATCAACCTTGTCACTAGCATAATCAGCATCTGAGAATCCAACTAGATCATACTCTGAGCCCTTTGGATACCATAATCCTAGTGTTGGGGTGTAAGCCAAATATCGAAGAATTAGCTTCACAGCTAAGTGATGCAATTCCTTTGGTGCCGCTTGGAATCGGGCACACATGCAAACGCTAAGAATTATATCTGGCCTAGATGCACATAAATAGAGTAAAGAACCAATCATGGAGAGGTATACCTTTTGATCGAACTCTTTACCATTGTCGTTGGGGCCCAGATGACTTTTGGTTGGCATTTGCGTCGTGTATCCTTTGCAGTCTTGCATTCCAAACTTCTTCAGGCAATCTTTGAGGTATTTTTCTTGTGATATGAAGATGTTGTTGCTCTGCTGATGGATTTGAAGACCGAGGAAGAATTTCAGCCTACCCATCATGGACATCTGATATTGCTCTTGCATCATATGTCCAAACTCATCACTGTATTTCTTGTTAGTGCAGCCAAAGATAATGTCATCCACATAGATTTGGCACACAAACAGTTCACCATCATATGTCTTTGTGAAGAGTGTGTGATCCAGGGAACCAGGATTGAAGCCTTTGCTCTTCAAGAAGTCTTTGAGTGTGTCATACCAAGCGCGAGGGGATTATTTGAGGCCATACAGTGCCTTGTTGAGCTTGTATAGCATGTCAGGATGCTTTGGGTCTTCAAAACTAGGTGGTTGTGCAACATACACTTCTTCTTCAATTTTGCCATTGAGAAAGGCACTCTTTACATCCATTTGATACAGAAGGATGTTGTGATGGTTGGCATATGCTAGCAGTATGCGAATGGCTTCAAGCCTAGCCACCAGAGCAAACATTTCATCGAAGTCAATCCCTTCTACTTGAGTGTAACCTTGAGCAACGAGACGAGCCGTGTTTCTGACGACTTGACCATGCTCATCTTGTTTGTTGCAATAGATCCATTTGGTGCCTATGATGTTGTGCTTGCGAGGATCAAGACGCTTTACTAGTTCCCTAACATTCTTCAGCTCGAACTATTGAAGCTCTTATTGCATAGCTTGAATCCATTCAGGTTCCATGAAGGCTTCATCAACTTTCTTGGGTTCAGATATAGAGACAAATGCAAAGTGTCCATAGAGATTTGCTAGCTATGTTGCTCTTGATCGAGTGAGTGGACCAGGTGCATTGATGCTATCGATTATCTTCTCATTCTGTACTTCATTTGCAACACGAGGATGAACTGGACGAAGATTTTGCTCTTGCTGATCATTGTCTTCATCTTCAGCATTAACTTCAGGCTGACCAGTGTCTTTGGGTTGATTAGGTGCAAAAATGATGTTTTGTTCTTCAGCCTGTGCTTCTGAAGGTATGATTTCTCTAGTACCCATTTAAGCTAACTACGTCGCAATGGCTCCACAACTAAGTCCTTCCACTAGGAGATCTGCCGTGACAAGTCCATGATAGTTGGCGCCCACCGTGGGCCTACGCACGGTGGTTTTGAGTTCTTGAAGGGAAGCTTTGAAGGAATCAAGGGGTATGCTGTGTGCCGGATGACCAAGAGTCGTCGCGGCAAGCTCTACATCGACGACGCAGGCTGGGGCCCCGAGGCCGGCTCAATTGAGTACGGGTACCGGGTCCCCTTCGGCGGAATCCACGTCTTCATCGGCTAGATCGGCGAACCGGGCCTTGAGCCGGACATCTGGACCGAGATCATCGAGATGGCTCAGTGTGCACGACCCGCCCGGGTTCAACCCGTCGTGAAGCATGCCTTTGTCATATTTATCCATGGGGATGAATCGGAAGGCTCAGTGTCTGGCGGTGAGACGGACATCTACTCCTATGGTGAATCGTCCACAGGCGAGACCAAATCAATATATCAACTACAAGACAGATGGCTTGGGGGCTGTTCCGATGGTGACAGTATTCTGGACCCCCATGAGCCGCCGAACAAGGTGGCGATCTTCATGGCTGGCACCCAGCCGGTTCTCGGTTCGACAGCCGCCACGACTATGACTTCCAGCGCAGCGGCGACAACGGCAGTAGGTACTGGTGGATCAGCACGCCCGCCGGCTCAAGTTTTAACAAATATGTTGGAGAGTCTGGCAACTCTGATGGAGGTGGAGGTAACCCCGGACAACCAGGAACAACATAAGGTGGATGTGGCTAAGCTGCGTGATGAGATAGCGCAAGCCAAAGTAGAGCCGGCGACGAAAAATGCTAGGATGACCGCAGAGCGGGCCGTTTTAAACGCCCAAGCACAACGGATTCATATCGGTTCACGTTGAATCAGAACGCTTCAAACGAAGTCTTGAGGAGAAAACACCATAGTCCTCTGCCCTTGGTTTATGAATCGAGAAACCTCTTCAACACGCCTGTAGCGGGATCCGGTAACCCGCCGATGGTAAACCAGATGACTGAAGCGCCAGGGGGTGGAGTGCCGGTTCAGCCGCGCGTGACGGTTTCCCCGCATATGAATAACACCCCACCTCAACACATGGTGACGCCGCCGGGTCATTATTCTAACCCTTTGGACAATATGATTGCTGCTGCTACGCGATTGGCGGCTTTGCCAGTCGAGGGCGAGTCTCCAACAGCAGTTGAAACCTGAAGGGCCAGGGAACTTCTTCATACCGCGCTGGTACAACAGCAGGCTTACTCTTACATTCGTGATCGGGTACACTCAACCCCTCGTCCAAGCCGGAGCTATAGCAGGCACATTAACTCGCCAGCAGTTTCGAGTACTGAGCAGCGTCGTAACCAACCTCGTGGGCAGGACCCGGCATGCAATGGTGCCAATGCACAGAATTTGGTGGATCAGGGCAGAGTGCGCCGGGAGGCCGAGCTGGCGGCTCATCAGCACGCACCGGTTTACCCGACGACTTCGGTAGAGGCAGGTGTGGCCTCTAGAACTTGGGGAGTGCCATGTTTAACGCCGGCTCTGTGTAACAAGCGTTTGCCCAAGGACTTTAAGGGCCCTCATAAGGTGCCTAATTACACAGCAGATCAGCCCCCTGAGGCTTGGGTGGAGAGTTATGAGATGGCTATGGAGATGCTGGATGTTAGTGAAGCTGCGTATGCTAAGTATTTCACCATGATGCTGGAAGGGACGGCTCGTACTTGGTTGAAAGGGCTTCCCAACAACTCCATTGGGTCGTGGGCAGAGCTGAAGGCCCGGTTTATTCAAAATTTCAAAGATACGTGCAAGCAGCCTATGTCAATCGTGGATTTAGTTTCTTGTGTTCAAGCTGAGGGCGAGTCAACAACCAGCTGGGTGCGCTAGGTCTCGATTATCATACATTCTTCAAATAATATCAACGTCGGCTCAACGGTTTTAATGTTGGAGAAAAATTGCTGGTTCCTTCCACTCAAGCAGAAGCTTAGGTGGCTTAAGCGTCATTGCAGTGACATGGGGGAGCTCATGGCGGCTCTAGTCAAGTATGCCGACTCTGATAGTACCAAGGACCCTGACTCAGAGGATGAAAGATCGGGAAAGGGAAGGAAGAGTAACGGTATGAGGGGACAACAACACAACCCGGCCAATCAGGGCGGCAACGGTAAGCGCAAAGCTGATGATTTGTGGCTAGGACCGGTGCATGGAGTTATAACCAACATCGTAAAGGGAGGCCGGCTCAAGGGACTAAATTTGACCTTGAAGCAATAATGAATCAGCCATGTCTGAAGCACGGAACACAGGAGAAGCCATCTACCCATCTGTGGAAGGATTGCAGTATCATGAGACAATTCAGGGAGTCTTTCCAGCACAACCATGGTCTGAATGGCAGTTCAGGGTCTGGCCCTCATGGTCCGGGTCATGGAGGCGGCGGTTCAAATTCCGGGTTTCAAAGCCAAGGCAATCAAGGTGGTTACAACCACCAGAATAATCAAGGGAGTCAGCAGCAGCAGCAACAGTCGGGTTATCCGAGCAATCAGAAGCAATTGAAAAGTGGACAATACCACGTCTTCACCACTAGCTTATGTAAGCGGGATCAGAAGCTTCACAAAAGGCCAGTGAATGCTGTTGAGCCAGCGGTACCGCATTACTTGTGGTAGTCGGAGCAGCCTATAGTGTGGAGTCGTGAGGATCACCCACGCCGAGTTGACAATCCGTGTCACCTCGCTCTAGTGGTGGCACCTCACGTTGGGGGCTATAAGTTTACTAAGGTGCTCATGTATGGAGGCAACAACATTAATATAATTTACTATGAAACCTTCCGTCGCATGGGACTGACCAACAAAAATCTTAAGCCATCAAACAGTGTTTTTCACGGGTGGTGCCTGGGAAGTCGGCATATCCGGTGGGTAAGATATCGTTGGAGGTTGCTTTTGGAGATGAGTATGATTCCAGATCTGAGGCGCTGACCTTCGAAGTGGTTAAAATCAAGAGCCCTTATCATGCTCTGTTTGGGTGGCCGGCTTATGCTAAATTCATGGCGAGGCCTTGTTATGTTTACTTGCAGCTTAAGATGCCAGGTTACAAGGGCACCATCACAGTGCATGGGAGTCGCAAGGTGGCTTTGGAGTGTGAAGAAGGCGATGCTGCTTATGCCGAGTCTGTTTGTGCAATGGAGGAGCTGAAATTTTACAAAGATAATGTTGGCCCGGCGGATATGACGTCCTTGAAAAAGCCAACCACATAGCATGATCCTTTGCTAAAGTTTAAGTCGGCAGATGACACTAAAGTGGTTGATTTTGTTCCTGGCGACTCATCTAAGTAGTTCAGCATCAGTGCTAATCTGGATCCGAAATAGGAAAGCGTGCTCATCGAGTTCATCCATGAGAACCGAGACATCTTTGCATGGAAGCCTTCAGACATGCCAGGTGTACTGAGGGAACTCGTTGAGCACACTCTTAATATTGATCCGAAGTTTAAGCCGGTCAAGCAATTCCTTCGTCGTTTTAACGAGGAGAGGCAGAAGGCCATTGGTGAAGAAGTGGCCTGGCTCTTGGCGGTCGGGTTTATCGTTGAAGTTTTTCATCCTGAGTGGTTGGCTAACCCGGTGTTGGTGCTTAAGAAGAATGGCACTTGGCGAATGTGTGTGGATTACACGGACTTAAACAAGGCTTGTCTGGCTGATCTGTTTGCTCTCCCTCGTATTGATCAAATCATTGATGCTACAGTGGGTTGTGAGCGTTTGAGTTTTTTGGATGCTTATTCTGGTTATCATCAGATCAAGATGGCAGTTAAGGACCAGGAGAAGACAACTTTCATTACTCCATTTGGAGCCTTCTACTATGTGTCCATGCCTTTCGGGCTCAAGAGTGCCCAAGCGACTTACCAGCGGTGTGTGCAAAATTGCCTTCACAATGAGACCGGGCGTAATGTTCATGCTTATGTAGATGACATTGTGGTGAAATCCAAGAAGAAGGATACCCTGATTGATGATTTGAAGGAGACATTTGACAATCTCCGGGTCTATAAAATGATGCTTAACCCAGCCAAGTGTGTTTCTGGTGTACCGGCGGGTAAGCTTTTGGGTTTTTTTTGGTTTCATACCAAGGTATTGAAGCTAACCCGAAGAAAATCAAGGCTATTACTTCCCTGGCTAAGCCAAAGTGTGTTAATGACGTCCAACGCTTGGCAGGTCGGATAGCGGCCTTGAGCCGATTCATAAGCCGCTTAGGAGAAAAGGCTATCCCTCTGTACCAGATGATGAAGAAGACAGATAATTTCGTCTGGAGTGATGCTGCCGATGAAGCATTTGAGGCGCTTAAGAAGCAACTGGCTGAGCCGCCGGTTCTTGCCGCTCCTATTGATAAGGAGCCTTTGTTGTTATATGTGGCTGCCAATGGCCGCGCTGTCAGTGTGGCCATTGTGGTGGAAAGGAAAGAGGCAGGCAAGGAGTATCCATTTCAACGGCCGGTTTACTACATTAGCGAGGTACTTATTGAGTCCAAGCAGAGGTATTCACATTGGTAGAAGCTTGTCTATGGGGTTTTCATGGCAAGTCGAAAGCTCAAGCAATATTTTCTGGGTCGTCCCATTACTGTGGTTAGTTCTGCTCCTTTGGGGGATACCATCCAAAATAGAGAGGCCACAGGTCGGGTAGCCAAGTGGGCCATTGAGCTTGGACCTCATGGTTTAAAATATGTGCCTCGTACGGCCATCAAGTCACAAGCACTCGTGGATTTTATCAATGATTGGACAGAGTTGCAGACGCCTGAGGAGAAGCCGAGTAACACATATTGGACTATCCACTTTGATGGATCCAGGCAGTTGGAAGGCTCAGGGGCTGGAGTTGTCTTGACTTCCCCATGAGGTGATACATTTTCTTATGTTCTCCGATTAATGTTCCCTTGTACTAACAATGCAGCTGAGTATGAGGCCTTGCTCCACGGTCTTCGGATGGCTAAGGAGATGAACTTAAGCTGGGTAAGGTGCTTCGGCGACTCAGATCTGGTAGCTCAGCAAGTTTCTGGCACTTGGGATTCAAAGGATCCACTCATGGCGGCTTATCGTCGAGAGGTTGATGCCATTGTGGGTCACTTCAAGGGTTACCAAGTTGAGCATATTAACCGTAGGAAGAATGAGGAGGCTGATACTTTAAGCCAGTTAGGGTCTCAGCATAAGCCGGTGCCACCTAACACTTTCCTGGATATTCTGCTTAACCCTTCTGTCAAATTACCTATAGAGGAGGATCCTGTTGTTCCTGACCCGAAAGCACAATTGGTGGCGGCTCTTCATACCGTTCCTGATTGGACAGTTCCATATTTGGCTTACATGACCTGGGGTGAGTTGCCTGAGGATGAGATTTTGGCCAGGCAGATAACCCGATGATCTAAGTCAATGCCGATTTTCAATGGGGAGTTGCACCATCGCAGTGTCACATGGGCGTTTCAACATTGCGTCTCTCCTGAAGAAGGCCGCGAGATTCCGCGAGAGATTCACGAAGGAGATTGTGGTCATCATGCTGGCTCTAAATCTCTCGTAGCCAAGGCTTTTCGTCATGGGTTTTATTGGTTGACGGCTCATGCTGATGTTGAGGACTTGGTCAGTAAATGTGACGGTTGTCAGAAGTTTTCACGACGAGCTCATGTTCCGGCTCAAGAGTTGAGGATGATTCCAGTTACTTGGCCGTTTGCGACCTGGGGGCTTGATATGGTTGGGCCTTTCAAGAGGTCCAAAGATAAGAAAACCCACCTTTTGGTGGCAGTTGATACGTTTACTAAGTGGGTTGAAGCAGAGCCGGTTAGCAAGTGTGACGCAGCAACAACGGTTCAATTCATCAAGAAGGTGATCTTCCGTTTTGGCTTTCCCCGCAGCATTATAACGGATAATGGCACTAATCTATCTAAGGGTGCTATGAAAGAATTTTGTCAACGAGAGCATATTCGACTTGATGTTTCCTCCGTGGCTCACCCCAGTCTAATGGTCAAGCGGAATGAGTTAATCAAGAGATTCTACGAGGCATCAAAACCTGGCTTATGGTTCCTTTGCAAAGAACACCAGGCTGTTGGGTGGAGGAGTTACCTTCAGTGTTATGGAGTATCAATACAACCCCCAACAGATCTACGGGCTACACACCTTTCTTCATGGTTTATGGAGCAGAGGCGATTCTCCCTAGTGACATCCATCATGATTCGCCCCATGTGGCGGCTTATGTTGAAGCTAATAATGAAATAGCATGTCAGAATGCACTTGACCTGTTAGATGAGGAGCGTGATCTCACGGTGGCTTGTTCAACGATTTATCAACAAGATCTACGTCGTTATCACAGCCGCTGGGTCAAAACGAGAACCTTTCAAGAAGGCGACTTGGTGCTCCGGCTTATCCAGGATCAAACCGGTATGCATAAATTTTCCCCACCTTGGGAAGGACCTTTTGTGGTCAGCAAGAATCTGCATAATGGGTCATACTATCTTATCGACGTTCGACGCCACAAGGACTCCCGCACATCGGAGGAGGAGACCCGTCGACCGTGGAATATTGATCATCTTCGGCCCTACTATACTTGAGCCACCGGCTCTCATGATGTACATAGTTTGACAATGTATATATTATAAACAGTTTAATAAAGCCGGCATCCCTGATAATTCAGGGCCTCCGTCGTTTCACTTCTACGAAGCTGAATCTTTTTCATTGTTTTACCTGCTCATTTAAGATGCTTCATGCCCAAATTATAGGGACCAAAGAGAGTTGGATGCACAACACAGCTCAAACATAGGTACTCGATGAGCACAACTCACAAATACGTCACTTGGGGGCTTCCTGTTCAAACATAGGTGTATTCACCAAAGAGAACATAGCATTATTACCCTCTTGACTGGGTTATTTCATTCAAACATAGGTGTATTCACCAAAGAGGACATAACCCTTCCGGGTCATTTTGCCTGTATGCCAGCTGCTTCTTCATGAGGTAATCCTGATTGACCCGCCGAACTCTTAACGATCAATCTTTTAAAAGGTGTATTCACCAAAGATCCTGAATTTGTTAAGGTTAAAACACCGGTTTGTCATGTGAGAGCACGACTTACAGATAGCCAGGATAGACCCAGGCTCATAAGCCGCCTTCTTTGAGACTTGGATAAATCGGCCTGTGATGCACAATGCTACTCCAACCCCACGTACTCCTGATAAGTCTATCTTTTAATAAGACCTGCACTTATCTGGGTTCAAATGTCGATTGGGTCATGTGAGAGCCGGCTCATAGAAAGCGCGGACCTTCTAGTGGCCATTAGGCTAGTTTCATTGAAGAAGAAACTTTGGCTCGTCGGCCTGCAAAAGCCTCAGATTTTTTGATTTTTGATTTTGGCTTTATATCATCTCTTTTTTCTTACCACATGGTTTTTACAAAACGGGCCAAGTTGCCCTATTTATGTCTCATATTTGAAGCATCTTCGGGTCTTTGCAACCCGCCAGGATGGCATGCTCTAAGTCGCCAAAGAATAATAATCTTATGCTTAGAGTTATGGCTCTAAAAGCTCTAACTGCATGGAGTTGATAAGCTAGCAGTTTACGTAAATACCACAGGTATGCTATTATATTATATAAAAGTTGTGGTCATATCGGCTCTGGTTATGGACTATTTGTCCCCAATGGTTTAATTTGGGCATTGTGACCCGCCCGGCGGTAAACCGCCAGGGCAATTGTAATTTACTTGTGTGCAGGGTAATGATAAAATCTCATCTGCAAAATTGACGTTATCATAAGCATAAAGTGATACACTCTTCAAATGGCGGATCAAACGGTGTGGCACAAAGCAGAAACGTACATGATGGCACGATAGATCAAAGCTTTACTAGGCTATTACATGACTCAGTGAGCCAAAAAGATCAAGTGTTTTCCAAAGTTCAAGTATTTGAACCGCCTGGCGGATCAATCTTCTTGGTCTTGGCGACTTGAAGCTTCTGGATCATCCTTTTCCGGTTCTTCGTCCTCCTCCATCGTCTGGAAGTTTGGTGATGACCAATCAATGCCACATAAGGCATGGAATTCAACTTCATCATCAATAAGATTCGACGGGTCAACTTCAGGGGCAAAAGTGTGCTTACAAATTGGAGGAATCAGATCCATCACTTTATAAGCCGACGTGGTTTTCTTTTGATTTTTTGCGTCATAAGCCGGCTGATACTTTGACAGATTTGTATCTTCCGCAATCAGAGTCACCATAGGACGTATTTCTTTCACGCAGGCAGCAAAGTCCTTCTGATCAAAAGTAGTACCATCTTCCTTCAAACTTGGGTACCCAGTAGCTACCTCATTCGGGTCTAGCTCTGGTACCCATGCCTTAGCATGGCTCAAGGCCATCACGACATCGGCTCTTGCACATGACTGTTTGGTATCTTGAATCCTTGCAGGCAAAATTGACAATTTTTTCAAGATGTCGCTCAGCAGATTGGGTCCTTGATTTGTTGGTGAAATTGTGGCTAGCATGCGCTGAGCTCCAGTATATAGCTATTCAACAAGCGTATATACGACTTTCAGCTTCACTAGCGTATCTTGACTAAGATTGCTGCTCCTCGGACCTATATAAAAATTGTGGAATAGTCAGTGGTGATTTATGATATCAAACGAAGAGATTCAAGTTGAAGCTGGCAAGGCGACTCACCAAAGATAGCAGAAACCTTCTGGGATACACGGTGTTTTAAACCGGTAAGCTCACTGGTCACCTCTTGAAGAGCCACCTCAACTTTTTCAGCCCGCCATGTCAAAGCAGTCTTTTCCTCAGCCCAGGCGTTTCTTTCAGCTTCAAAACTGGTTTTCAGCTTTTCCGTTTCAGCCACGCTAAATTGGAATTTTGCATCCGCTTTCCGGGTCTCAGATTCTTGATTCTCCTTCTGGATCTTTGCATCAGCCAATTGTGATTGAAGTTCAGTAGTGGTGTCCTGTATAAACACAGAGTTACAAAGATATTCATATTCGAATTACAGGAATATAAGTCCCAAGCCTTTTGCAAGCAACAACACTTGGCACTTGGGGGCTAATGCCTACCAAAGAATTCTTCCTACAACGGCTTATATGACTAAGTCCCAAGCACTTTGCAAGCAACATTACTTAGCACTTGGGGACTAATGCATATTTGTTCATATTTCATTACTACTTTATGATGACCCTCCAGTGCAACGGACAACCACAGCCGGCTCATGGGGGCTACATGAGTAAGTTCTGATCTGTAAACACTGATAAGTACTGGTTTATTCATGCTGATTAAACAGGCCCTTGGGGGCTATGGATGCAATGTTGATCATTAAAATCCGGTTTAAGTGAAAGATGGCTTTTTGAAGGATTTTTTTATCAAAGATGCTTTATACTCATTGCTATTCTAAGTCTATAGCATATTCAATCCTATTATACATAGTATACTTGGGGGCTGACATGATATGCATGATGTATTTAAACCTGAATTCATACCTCATATTTTTGATGCATCTGCTTCACCATATCAATTTCAAGATCTCGGCTGGTGGGTACTTGGTTGAGGTAGCCAGAGAGTAGTTCACTGCTACTCAATTGGGAATAATGGGTGACATCAAATCTCACTTTCTGCTTTTCAATGAATTCCTGTTTAGCGGAGTGTTTAGCTAAGATAGTTGGATTTCCCGGTTCTGTAAAGCCGGTGCCAGTGATCATGACATCGTTAGTATGAGTCTCTGACGGTTTAAGTGGGCTGGATGATTCAATATTCAAAGGATTGAGTTTTATCTGGTCGCTGGAGAGGTCAGGAATCTTTGGTGGACCCTCAAGGACATGCTCGTCAGGTTGTACCATGGAGGTATCAGATGCTGGAATTTGTTGTTCCGGCTCAGGAACTTTGGGATCTTCAGCCGGCTTGGTCACCTTTTCCTTCTTGTTAGGCTTTGCTTTTCCACTGCACGGTTCATGAGAGATCAGTACAAGTATAAGAGCATAAGGAGATAGAGAATAAAAAGTGATGTTACCCAGGGGCAGTCTTGAAAGCCGGTAGCTGGGTTTGAGATGAATCTCCGGAGGAAGAGCGGGAAACCTGCTGATAGTTTGAATCAGAAGGAGTAAGTGGCTGATGAATGAGACCCGCCAGGGGGTAAAAAGAGTTAAGTTTGGAAAGACCTCATTTTGCCGTTTTCGTGGAGCTGGAGTATTTGGTAAGCCGGACGATAACTCTTCACCTCCGCTGGTCCGAGTTTGTCGCCGGCTCTCGTGCTGCTGTTGCTTCAAAATAAAGTGAGGATCCAAATGAGCTAAGGGGTGCGAAAATCTTACTTTCCGGGTTACCCGTCGAATTTTCTGTCTTGGCAAAGGCTCTAAGTCGGACGAAATAATAGTTACCTCTTCTTCAACTGCTTGGCCGTCCCCTATGTCATCCTGAGAATAATCAGTGTCAATAAGGTAATTGAAAAAGGAGCCAAGGGAGTCAAGGGCTACCTCCGACTCAGAGCTGTCATTCAGTTCAAACATGCTGGAGGCGCTTGATTTCTTCTTATTTTTCTTAGTGGTTTTCTTGGCGGCTTTCTTGGCAGCCTTGGCCTTCTTGGCAGCTTCATGGTCGTATTTCTTTTTCCAAAAATCAGATTCAGCCTGTGAAGGTCGTCAAAGGTTGAGTTAATAAAGTATTTGCATAATGAGGTAAAAGTAAGTGAGTTTGGAGACTCACATCCGGTGGTGGGTTAAGTTTGTAGAAAGGGTTCAGACCCACTTTGCTGCAATCTACCGGATCTTCATTTAGAAGGGACTTGGGCATTTCATTGATTGCCTCGTCAGTTAAACGCGCAGAACTGTGGCCCAGAGGATCCTTTATACCACCAGTATAAGTACACATTAAGCCGGGCCGGCGACTCAAGGGTATGATTCACCAAGAAACCCAGCACCGAACCAAATCAATGCCAGTTAACCCATTTCCCAACAGAGCTTAACCTTTGAAATGGTGGGGGCAAGGTTTGCACATTCGGCAATGGTAAGATTTTCAGGAAGAAGATGCTTTGGGTCCAGGCGCTCGACACGATAACCCGGAAATGGATTCTCATCAGCTGGAGATGTATCTTTGCAGTAAAACCATGTCTAGTCCCAATCCTTGGGATGACTCGGCAAGCAAGCATAGGGGAAGATAGCATCTCTTCTTCGTTGAATTGAGATTGCGCCAAGTTCCAAACTGGGTCCGTTCATGAACTCGTTTTGGCGGTTCAAATAAAAATATTCTCTGAAAAGTTCAACACTGGGATCCTCTTGAAGGTATACTTCGCAAAATACTTGAAAGTTGCAAATGTTTGACACGGTATTGGGTCCGATGTATTGAGGATGGAGTTGAAAGAAGTGCAAAACATCTCGAATTTTTTTAGAGCCGGGCAGTGAGAAGCCCTGGTTCATGTGGTCAGTGAAAACAATGACCTCATCATCCTTTGGTTGAGGTCGTTCTCCGTCTAGATTGGGGATGCGCCAATGCATGACATTTTTTAATGGTAATAGCCAATTTTGACAAAGTCATTGAGCATGTTCTCAGTGACAATGGAAGGAACCCAGTTACATGAAGTGACTGTCTTTGGCGGCATTGTGAAGGAAAATGCCTACAAGAAAGAAAAGTTTTTGCCGTTTTAAATCGATTTATTAAGCCAGAAGTAAGACGTGGCAGTATATTCAGAGTGGCGGCTTAAATGTGGCCTAATGATATATGGGTAATTATAAGCTGGTGATGTAAGCCCCATGACAAGCACTGGGCATTTAGATCTGACAAGAGCGAATTTTACTAAGTGTTGGGACAAACATGTTTCACGGATTGGAGCTATAAGATTGGACCTGCGTCAGTTCAGAGAAATGAAATAAAATCTAAACCTAAGGTGGCGGTAGCAGAAAAGTGGGGATGCCCAGATGAGATCTGTTGCAATGAGGATATATTCTGATATTAAAAAAACAAGTGCTAAAACTGCTACCGCACAAGATTTGTGTCGTTTTCAGATCAAAACTATGCAATCTAGGAAAGAGAAGGAGGAACGGTGATGAACGCCGACGAACAGGGAAACCCTAAGGCAGATCTATTAAGAGGAAAAGTTAATGCTTACCAACGTTGATGAACAGCGGAGGGGGCACCGCGATGTTCTGGTTCGTTCAGGGTGATGCAGCGGCCGGATTAGAAGCACTGGACGAAGATCAACGACGGTGGAGCTCGGGCGCGCTGGAGCGTCGCGAGGAAGAAGATGAAGACAAGAAGGCAAAGGGGGAGAGTGAAAAGAGGACATGTGGCCCTATTTATAAGGCTGGAAGGATAAGTGGCATGCACGGGAATCGAGGAGACAAGAATGATGTAGGGTGGAACCCTATACGGTCGATCTTTCACGAAAGGAGTGGATCCCGCGAGGAAGACGAAGAACACGAGGGGAATCACGAGGGGAAACACGAAGGGAAACACGAGGGAAACACTATAACCAACAAGAATGATCACACATGTGCTAGATCCATGGACACAAAAGGAGATACAAGATCCAAAGTCAACAAGGGACGATACACAGTAACCGATTCTTCTCCAAAGGAGGTCTTGATGGGGCCACCCAAAAGGGGGTCTTGAATCCAAGGGGATCTTCTCTGAAGAGGGGCCGCGGTCTCTCTCGTGGAGTAGATCCGTAATGGATGAGCAAAGCTCTATCTCAAATGAGCTACTACTTTGCTAACCCTAAAACGTAGGTAGGAGAAGAGTATATATAGTCAGGTGGGCGAAGGGGTACACGGGCCTCGGGCCCTTACACTGTGCGCAGACAGGGGAGGCCGTACGTCCGGGCGTCGGGCCGATGTCCGAGGCTTTCACGAGGGGTCGATGTCTGGGCTGGGTTAGCCGGATGTCCGGGCTGAAGTGGTTAGCTTCGGGTATGTTCTGTGACGGGCGCCGGATTTCCAGGTAGTGGCCGGATGTCCGGGCTCGAGCGGGGCCAATGTACGGGGCTGTCGGATGGCCGGGTCATGTAGCTTCAGCAGCTGGACCATTGCTGTAGTGGATGTCTCCAGCGGCCGGATGTCCGGGGCTGGGGCCGGATGTCTGGGCCCTGGAGCTGCCTTCTTCTCCTTTCGTTGGTCCTCCTCATCCATTGACTTGGCGGCTTGTCCGTCTTCACGAGCATCTTCGGGAGGGTCCTCTTGACACCTAATCATGCACAGCCTATCGGACTTAGGTAGTAGCCATGTCTCGAGTGGATCATATGTGATATCACTAAGGAAGGAAGTCACCTCGTTCTCGAGAGCTCTAGCTTGTGCTAGTGTCATAGGTCCTCTTGGCTCTTGATGAGACGGTGGTAGGTCCGTGGATGACCATAGGATGCTCCGCATCATCTCCCCTCCCTTGGGAAAGATCCGACCTCGGATCAAAATCCTCATCACCATGGTAGGGCGAGAGATCTTTGACGTTGAAGATGTCGCTCATGGAGTACTTGTCGTGTGGAATGTCGATCTTGTAGGCGTTGATGTTGTAACGTTGCAAGCACCTTGAATGGTCCATCCGCTCGTGGTAGAAGTTTGTGTTGGGGAACCGTAGTAATTTCAAAAAAATTCCTACGCATACGCAAGATCATGGTGATGCATAGAAACGAGAGGGGGAGAGTGTGATCTACGTACCCTTGTAGATCGACAACGGAAGCGTTTGGTTGATGTAGTCGTACGTCTCCACGGCCCGACCGATCAAGCACCGAAACTATGGCAGCTCCAAGTTCTAGCACACGTTCAGCTCGATGACGATCCCCGGACTCCGATCCAGCAAAGTGTCGGGGAAGAGTTCCGTCAGCACGACGGCGTGGTGACGATCTTGATGCACTACCATCGCAGGGCTTCGCCTAAGCACCGCTACAATATTATCAAGGACTATGGTGGAAGGGGGCACCACACACGGCTAAGAATATGATCACGTGGATCAACTTGTGTGTCTAGAGGTGCCCCCTGCTCCCGTATATAAAGGAGCAAGGGGAGGAGGCCAGCCGGCCCTATAGGCGCGCCAAGGAGGAGTCCTCCTCCTAGTAGGAGTAGGACTCCTACTAGGAGGGGGAAAGAAGTGGGGAGGGAGAGGGAAAGGGGGGCGCCCCCCCCCTCTCCTAGTCCAATTCGGATCAGGGGGGAGGAGGCGTGCGGCCCACCTTTGGCTGCCCCTCTCTCTCTCCACTAAGGCCCATATGGCCCATTACTTCTCCCAGGGGGGTTCCGGTAACCCTCCGGCTCTCCGGTTTTCTCCGAAATCACCCGGAACACTTCCGGTGTCCGAATATAGCCGTCCAATATATCAATCTTTATGTCTCGACCATTTCGAGACTCCTGTCATGTCCGTGATCACATCCGGGACTCCGAACTAACTTCGTTACATCAAAACTGATAAACTCATAATATAACTGTCATCGAAACCTTAAGCGTGCGGACCCTACGGGTTCGAGAACAATGTAGACATGACCGAGACACGTCTCCGGTCAATAACCAATAGCGGAACCTGGATGCTCATATTGGCTCCTACATATTCTACGAAGATCTTAATCGGTCAGACCGCATGACAACATACGTTGTTCCCTTTGTCATCGGTATGTTACTTGCCCGAGATTCGATCGTCGGTATCTCAATACCTAGTTCAATCTCGTTACTGGCAAGTGTCTTTACTCGTTCCGTAATACATCATCTCGCAACTAACTCATTAGTTGCAATGCTTGCAAGGCTTATGTGATGTGCATTACCGAGAGGGCCTAGAGATACCTCTCCGACAATCGGAGTGACAAATCATAATCTCGAAATACGCCAACCCAACATGTACCTTTGGAGACACCTGTAGAGCACCTTTATAATCACCCATTTATGTTGTGACGTTTGGTAGCACACAAAGTGTTCCTCCGGCAAATGGGAGTTGCATAATCTCATAGTCATAGGAACATGTATAAGTCATGAAGAAAGCAATAGCAACATACTAAACGATCGGGTGCTAAGCTAATGGAATGGGTCATGTCAATCAGATCATTCACCTAATGATGTGATCCCGTTAATCAAATAACAACTCTTTGTTCATGGTTAGGAAACATAACCATCTTTGATTAACGAGCTAGTCAAGTAGAGGCATACTAGTGACACTCTGTTTGTCTATGTATTCACACATGTATTATGTTTCCGGTTAATACAATTCTAGCATGAATAATAAACATTCATCATGATATAAGGAAATAAATAATAACTTTATTATTGCCTCTAGGTCATATTTCCTTCAGTCTCCCACTTGCACTAGAGTCAATAATCTAGATTACACGGTAATGATTCTAACACCCATGGAGCTTTGGTGTTGATCATGTTTTGCTCGTGGAAGAGGCTTAGTCAACGGGTCTGCAACATTCAGATCCGTATGTATCTTGCAAATCTCTATGTCTCCCACCTGGACTAGATCCCGGATGGAATTGAAGCGTCTCTTGATGTGCTTGGTTCTCTTGTGAAATCTGGATTCCTTTGCCAAGGCAATTGCACCAGTATTGTCACAAAAGATTTTCATTGGACCCGATGCACTAGGTACGACACCTAGATCGGATATGAACTCCTTCATCCAGACTCCATTTGCTGCTTCCGAAGCAGCTATGCACTCCGCTTCACATGTAGATCCTGCTACAACGCTTTGTTTAGAACTGCACCAACTTACAGCTACACCGTTTAATGTAAACACGTATCCGGTTTGCGATTTAGAATCGTCCGGATCAGTGTCAAAGCTTGCATCAACGTAACCTTTTATGATGAGCTCTTTGTCACCTCCATATATGAGAAACATATCCTTAGTCCTTTTTAGGTATTTCAGGATGTTCTTGACCGCTGTCCAGTGATCCACTCCTGGATCACTTTGGTACCTCCCTGCTAGACTTATAGCAAGGCACACATCAGGCCTGGTACACAGCATTGCATACATGATAGAGCCTATGGCTGAAGCATAGGGAACATCTTTCATTTTCTCTCTATCTTCTGCAGTGGTCGGGCATTGAGTCTTACTCAACTTCACACCTTGTAACACAGGCAAGAACCCTTTCTTTGCTTGATCCATTTTGAAGTTCTTCAAAACTTTGTCAAGGTATGTGCTTTGTGAAAGTCCAATTAAGCGTTTTGATCTATCTCTATAGATCTTAATGCCTAATATGTAAGCAGCTTCACCGAGGTCTTTCATTGAAAAACTCTTATTCAAGTATCCCTTTATGCTATCCAGAAATTTTATATCATTTCCAATTAGTTATATGTCATCCACATATAATATCAGAAATGCTACAGAGCTCCCACTCACTTTCTTGTAAATACAGGCTTCTCCAAAAGTCTGTATAAAACCAAATGCTTTGATCACACTATCAAAGCGTTTATTCCAACTCCGAGAGGCTTGCACCAGTCCATAAATTGATCGCTGGAGCTTGCACACTTTGTTAGCTCCCTTTGGATCGACAAAACCTTCTGGTTGCATCATATACAACTCTTCTTCCAGAAATCCATTCAGGAATGCAGTTTTGACATCCATCTGCCAAATTTCATAATCATAAAATGCGGCAATTGCTAACATGATTTGGACAGACTTAAGCATCGCTACGGGTGAGAAGGTCTCATCGTAGTCAATCCCTTGAACTTGCCGAAAACCTTTTGCGACAAGTTGAGCTTTGTAGACAGTAATATTACCGTCAGCGTCAGTCTTCTTCTTGAAGATCCATTTATTCTCAATTGCTTGCCGATCATCGGGCAAATCAACCAAAGTCCATACTTTGTTCTCATACATGGATCCCATCTCAGATTTCATGGCTTCAAGCCATTTTGCGGAATCTGGGCTCACCATCGCTTCTTCATAGTTCGTAGGTTCATCATGATCTAGTAGCATGACTTCCAGAACAGGATTACCGTACCACTCTGGTGCGGATCTCACTCTGGTTGATCTACGAGGTTCAGTAGTATCTTGTTCTGAAGTTTCATGATTATCATCATTAGCTTCCTCACTAACTGGTGTAGGTGTCACTGAAACAGTTTTCTGTGATGCACTACTTTCCAATAAGGGAGCAGGTACAGTTACCTCGTCAAGTTCTACTTTCCTCCCACTCACTTCTTTCGAGAGAAACTCCTCCAGAAAGTTTCCGAATTTAGCAACAAAAGTCTTGCCTTCGGATCTGTGATAGAAGGTGTATCCAATAGTTTCCTTTGGATATCCTATGAAGACACATTTCTCCGATTTGGGTTCGAGCTTATCAGGTTGAAGCTTTTTCACATAAGCATCGCAGCCCCAAACTTTCAGAAACGACAACTTTGGTTTCTTGCCAAACCACAGTTCATAAGGCGTCGTCTCAACGGATTTTGATGGTGCCCTATTTAACGTGAATGCGGCCGTCTCTAGAGCGTATCCCCAAAACGATAGCGGTAAATCAGTAAGAGACATCATAGATCGCACCATATCTAGTAAAGTACGATTACGACGTTCGGACACACCATTACGTTGTGGTGTTCTGGGTGGCGTGAGTTGCGAAACTATTCCGCATTGTTTCAAATGTACACCAAACTCGTAACTCAAATATTCTCCTCCACGATCAGATTGTAGAAACTTTATTTTCTTGTTACGATGATTTTCAACTTCACTCTGAAATTCTTTGAACTTTTCAAACGTTTCAGACTTATGTTTCATTAAGTAGATATACCCATATCTGCTTAAGTCATCTGTGAAGGTGAGAAAATAACGATATCCGCCACGAGCCTCACTATTCATCGGACCACATACATATGTATGTATGATTTCTAACAAATCTGTTGCTCTCTCCATAGTACCGGAGAACGGTGTTTTAGTCATCTTGCCCATGAGGCACGGTTCGTAAGTACCAAGTGATTCATAATCAAGTGGTTCCAAAAGTCCATCAGTATGGAGTTTCTTCATGCGCTTTACACCGATATGACCTAAACGGCAGTGCCACAAATAAGTTGCACTATCATTATCAACTCTGCATCTTTTGGCTTCAACACTATGAATATGTGTGTCACTACTATTGAGATTCAATAAAAATAGACCACTCTTTAAGGGTGCATGACCATAAAAGATATTACTCATATAAATAGAACAACCATTATTCTCAGATTTAAATGAATAACCGTCTCGCATCAAACAAGATCCAGATATAATGTTCATGCTTAACGCTGGCACCAAATAACAATTATTTAGGTCTAATATTAATCCCGAAGGTAGATGTAGAGGTAGCGTGCCGACTGCGATCACATCGACTTTGGAACCGTTTCCCACGCGCATCGTCACCTCGTCCTTAGCCAATCTTCGCTTAATCCGTAGTCCCTGTTTCGAGTTGCAAATATTAGCAACAGAACCAGTATCAAATACCCAGGTGCTACTGCGAGCATTAGTAAGGTACACATCAATAACATGTATATCACATATACCTTTGTTTCACCTTGCCATCCTTCTTATCCGCCAAATACTTGGGGCAGTTCCGTTTCCAGTGACCAGTCTGCTTGCAGTAGAAGCACTCAGTTTCAGGCTTAGGTCCAGGTTTGGGTTTCTTCTCTTGAGTAGCAACTTGCTTGCCGTTCTTTTTGAAGTTCCCCTTCTTCTTCCCTTTGCCCTTTTTCTTGAAACTAGTGGTCTTGTTGACCATCAACACTTGATGCTCCTTTTTGATTTCTACCTCCGCAGCTTTCAGCATTGCGAAGAGCTCGGGAATAGTCTTATTCATCCCTTGCATATTATAGTTCATCACGAAGCTCTTGTAGCTTGGTGGCAGTGATTGGAGAATTCTGTCAATGACGCAATCATCTGGAAGATTAACTCCCAATTGAATCAAGTGATTATTATACCCAGACATTTTGAGTATATGCTCACTGACAGAACTATTCTCCTCCATCTTGCAGCTATAGAACTTATTGGAGACTTCATATCTCTCAATCCGGGCATTTGCTTGAAATATTAACTTCAACTCCTAGAACATCTCATATGCTCCATGACGTTCAAAACGTCGTTGAAGTCTCGATTCTAAGCCGTAAAGCATGGCACACTGAACTATCGAGTAGTCATCAGCTTTTCTCTGCCAGACGTTCATAACATCTGATGTTGCTCCAGCAGCAGGCCTGGCACCCAGCGGTGCTTCCAGGACGTAATTCTTCTGTGCAGCAATGAGCATAATCCTCAAGTTACGGACCCAATCCGTGTAATTGCTACCATCATCTTTCAACTTTGCTTTCTCAAGGAACGCATTAAAATTCAATGGAACAACAGCATGAGCCATCTATCTACAACCAAGCATAAACAAGCAAGATACTATCAGGTACTAAGTTTCATGATAAATTTAGGTTCAATTAATTTACTTAAAGAACTCCCACTTAGATAGACATCCCTCTAATCCTCTAAGTGATTACGTGATCCAAATCAACTAAACCATGTCCGATCATCACGTGAGATGGAGTAGTTTCATTGGTGAACATCACTATGTTGATCATATCTACTATATGATTCACGCTCGACCTTTCGGTCTCCGTGTTCCGAGGCCATATCTGTATATGCTTGGCTCGTCAAGTATAACCTGAGTATTCCGCGTGTGCAACTGTTTTGCACCCGTTGTATTTGAACGTAGAGCCTATCACACCCGATCATCACGTGGTGTCTCAGCACGAAGAACTTTCGCAACGGTGCATACTCAGGGAGAACACTTCTTGATAATTAGTGAGAGATCATCTTATAATGCTACCGTCAATCAAAGCAAGATAAGATGCATAAAAGATAAACATCACATGCAATCAATATAAGTGATATGATATGGCCATCATCATCTTGTGCTTGTGATCTCCATCTTCGAAGCACCGTCGTGATCACCATCGTCACCGGCGCGACACCTTGATCTCCATCGTAGCATTGTTGTCGTCTCGCCAATCTTATGCTTCCACGACTATCGCTACCGCTTAGTGATAAAGTAAAGCATTACAGCGCGATTGCATTGCATACAATAAAGCGACAACCATATGGCTCCTGCCAGTTGCCGATAACTCGGTTACAAAACATGATCATCTCATACAATAAAATTTTAGCATCATGTCTTGACCATATCACATCACAACATGCCCTGCAAAAACAAGTTAGACGTCCTCTACTTTGTTGTTGCAAGTTTTACGTGGCTGCTATGGGCTTAAGCAAGAACCAATCTTACCTACGCATCAAAACCACAACGATAGTTTGTCAAGTTGGTGCTGTTTTAACCTTCGCAAGGACCGGGCGTAGCCACACTCGGTTCAACTAAAGTTGGAGAAATTGTCACCCGTAAGCCACCTATGTGCAAAGCACGTCGGGAGAACCGGTCTCGCGTAAGCGTACGCGTAATGTCGGTCCAGGCCGCTTCGTCCAACAATACTGCCGAACCAAAGTATGACATGCTGGTAAGCAGTATGACTTATATCGCCCACAACTCACTTGTGTTCTACTCGTGAATATAACATCAATATATAAAACCTAGGCTCGGATGCCACTGTTGGGTTTCGTAGTAATTTCAAAAAAATTCCTACGCACATGCAAGATCATGGTGATGCATAGCAACGAGAGGGGGAGAGTGTGATCTACGTACCCTTGTAGATCGACAACGGAAGCGTTTGGTTGATGTAGTTGTACGTCTCCACGGCCCGATCGATCATGCACCGAAACTATGGCACCTCCGAGTTCTAGCACACGTTTAGCTCGATGACGATCCCCGGACTCCGATCCAGCAAAGTGTCGGGGAAGAGTTCCGTCAGTACGACGGTGTGGTGACGATCTTGATGCACTACCGTCACAGGGCTTCGCCTAAGCACCGCTACAATATTATCGAGGACTATGGTGGAAGGGGGCACCGCACACGGCTAAGAATATGATCACGTGGATCAACTTGTGTGTCTAGGGGTGCCCCCTGCCCCCGTATATAAAGGAGCAAGGGGAGGAGGCCGGCTGGCCCTATAGGCGCGCCAAGGAGGAGTCCTCCTCCTAGTAGGAGTAGGACTCCTACTAGGAGGGGGAAAGAAGTGGGGAGGGAGAGGGAAAGGGGGGCGCCGCCCCCCCTCTCCTAGTCCAATTCAGACCAGAGGGGAGGAGGCGCGCGGCCCACCTTTGGCTGCCCCTCTCTCTCTCCACTAAGGCCCATATGGCCCATTACTTCTCCCAGGGGGTTCCGGTAACCCTCCGGCTCTCCGGTTTTCTCCGAAATCACCCGGAACACTTCCGGTGTCTGAATATAGCCGTCCAATATATCAATCTTTATGTATCGACCATTTCGAGACTCCTGTCATGTCCGTGATCACATCCGGGACTCCGAACTAACTTCGGTACATCAAAACTGATAAACTCATAATATAACTGTCATCGAAACCTTAAGCGTGCGGACCCTACGGGTTCGAGAACAATGTAGACATGACCGAGACACGTCTCCGGTCAATAACCAATAGCGGAACCTGGATGCTCATATTGGCTCCTACATATTCTACGAAGATCTTAATCGGTCAGACCGCATGACAACATACGTTGTTCCCTTTGTCATCGGTATGTTACTTGCCCGAGATTCGATCGTCGGTATCTCAATACCTAGTTCAATCTCGTTACCGGCAAGTCTCTTTACTCGTTTCATAATACATCATCTCGCAACTAACTCATTAGTTGCAATGCTTGCAAGGCTTATGTGATGTGCATTACCGAGAGGGCCCAGAGATACCTCTCCGACAATCGAAGTGACAAATCCTAATCTCGAAATACGCCAACCCAACATGTACCTTTGGAGACACCTGTAGAGCACCTTTATAATCACCCATTTACGTTGTGACGTTTGGTAGCACACAAAGTGTTCCTCCGGCAAACGGGAGTTGCATAATCTCATAGTCATAGGAACATGTATAAGTCATGAAGAAAGCAATAGCAACATACTAAACGATCGGGTGCTAAGATAATGGAATGGGTCATGTCAATCAGATCATTCACCTAATGATGTGATCCCGTTAATCAAATAACAACTCTTTGTTCATGGTTAGGAAACATAACCATCTTTGATTAACGAGCTAGTCAAGTAGAGGCATACTAGTGACACTCTGTTTGTCTATGTATTCACACATGTATTATGTTTCCGGTTAATACAATTCTAGCATGAATAATAAACATTCATCATGATATAAGGAAATAAATAATAACTTTATTATTGCCTCTAGGGCATATTTCCTTCAATTACATAGGTTGTGTGAAGATTACCTCACTTGCGACATTGCTTTCAATGCGGTTATGCCTCTAAGTCGTGCTTCGACACGTGGGAGATATATCCGCATCAAGGGCGTTTCAAGTTGGTAATCAGAGCCTTCCCCGACCTTAGGAGCCCCATTGCTTGCCCGTTTTTAGCGGCCGAGTTGTGTCTAGAAAAATGTTTTGAGTCATTTAGGAATTATATATCGGAGAGTTTAGGAATTCTTTTTACTTCCCAGTCTCCTCATCGCTCTGGTAAGGCATCCTGACGTAGAGTTTTGACTCTTCTCTTCTCAAATTTCACTAAAAAAAATTTAGGATCACGCGGGTATCTTGGAATCGTTCCGATGGTTTTGTGACGAGAACATTGTCTTGGTGCCTCCTGTCAGGGGTTTTGTGGAAGTGTCCCGGGGAGTTGAGCTCTGAGGTGTTGTCGTCATAATTTTATCGTTGCAGTTCCGGAATACCTGAGTTTAGTACGCCGACATCGAAAATCTCTTTTATGCAGTTCGTTGGTGAGATAACCTCGACGCCACCCAGTACTGGGGCGGGAGTTCGGGAGTATTGCCATAACTTGTATAACGGATGCTTTTCGAAGGTTGAGGTAGATGATTTCCGAAGGTTTCTTGGTTATGTGTTGAAGGATGGATACAGCTGGATGTAGGATTTGCTAGTTTGGGTGAGATATTATGCTTCCCCTGTATCCCCAACACCTGATTGCATAACTGGAAAATTTCGGGAGTTTCATAGGTGGGAATTCAAGTAGCTCTTAGGATATCTTTCCGACAGATGTATGATATGAAATTGGGGTTCGACATCTAGTGGTCCACCTATTCACGGTCGGTTTTACAGTGGTCTCGTTGTGTCTTAAAGAGTCCTTGGCTATGCCGACTCGGGGGCGCTTCGTATGTCATGTGCACTGCCTTGTACATGATGGTGTTGTATGATCGAGCCCGTGTAGGCCCCACCACGAAAACTTCGGGCGAAATCTCTATCATATGTTTGTTCCGGCTTATTTTGCAAGCCAATCCATTGTTTTGTTTTGAGTTGTGGTATTCGAGTTGCTTCAGAGACAAATGTGGATTCCATCCCTTTTCTAAGCGGTGTTCTCATATTCCTATGTGAATACTAATCCTTCTTGATCATCAAGATTGTTTTTGTCAATCCCTTTTAACCGGTGTGTCTCTCCTCAAGTAGATCCGATCATTTCAACATCCGCAAGATCCAATCTCAGTTCTTCTCTACGGTGTTTGTTTCATCCGTCTCCAAGTTGCCTTTGTTTTCCCGCCCACCCACCCTTTTTCCTCAAGGACTCATATTTCTTAATCAACTATTCATTTTATCGATGGAAGTCTCTCCATTCTTATCCGGTGTTTCTCATGAAGATTCTAACGGAGCCTCAAGTTCATCATTATTCATTCTCTTTCTTCTCCGGTGAAACCAATTCAAGCTTTCTTGATCATATCCTTTCCTCATTTTAAATACCCTATCATGCCGGTGCTCCTCATATTCATTCATTTCTCACTATTCATTTGTTCCAGAGTGCTCAAGATATCTCGAAGATTTGTGTTTTCCACTCTGCATTCATTCAAGATCTTTCGAGGTTGTTATCTCGTTCATGCCATTTAATTCAACCGGTGCAACCTCTCTTTTAAATCGTTCTACGGTGTTTCTTTTGAGTGGGCCCTAACCCACAGGTCTTTTCCCAGGATCTTACCTGACTCTTCTTATTTTTCCCGGAGCTATCCTAAATTCTTTTCGAAGTTTGACGTAAGAATGAGTTATCATCAGTCAAATGTATTTCTCCAAGATCTTTCAAATTCTTTTCATTGTGGTTCAACCTTTCTAGTCTTCATCCCGGAGTATCTCAACAATCCATGGTGGTCTTTATCATCGTCATTCTCTGCAGTTGAAGACCGAAGAAGATTTTCCTCTAAATCTTGCTCCTTTCTCTTCAAGATTTATGACTCTAGCGTCGTGCCATCCCCTCATAATTGTTTTGATCGTGAGTATTCTTTTCACCTATCCGGAGCAATTCAAGAGTCTTCTCAGTTTGTTATCCGGAGTCCATCAATTCAGGTTTATTCATTCCCAGCTGTCAGTTATCATTCTCCTATTTTTACCGGTCCTTCGTCCTAGTGATCTTTAATCGGCTCGTGATCTCTTCGTTCTCATGTTTCTAAATCCTCTCAATCTCTGTTCATTTTATAATTCTTCCCGGTGTTTCTTTATCTTTTCTTCGTTCCTTTTCAATTCTTACGGTGGTTCGTGCAAGATCTCTCTTCCATGTTTATCATATCAATTCATTCGTTCTTTCCAATCCCGACCGGTGGTTCGTTGAAGACCTTTCTCAAGTTTGCGCCATATCTCTCTAAAGCCTTTCTAAGAGAGTAAGTAGTATGCCAAATCCATTGTTTGTCATCAATTTAATTGGTGAAGGATACGCATAACACAATTCTTACTTTTTCCTCACTCAAGTGATTAATTCCTTATTCCGGAGGTTCATCAAATTCTCGATTCAAGTTGTCCATCTTTCTTTTCCGGAGCCTAAAGCTATTTCAATTATCATTCCAAAGATCCATCAAACCATTGCAAGGATTCACCTTGTGTTTTCAACTTCCCTTTCCTTCCGTTTGATCATTCTTTTGTTTACCGGAGTTCTTCAGGGAGGCTCTACATGTTGGTTCATCAAGGACATAATTCCTTCTCGAAGTGTCCATCGAGATTATTTTTAGAGGAGCTCAAGCATTCTTCATCTTGCAATCTGGAGTGCAATTCTTTCAACCGTACCATTCGAGGTGGTATTATGTCATTCTTGATAATTTGAGTTCATGTTTTCATGATTCACATGTTGTCAAGAATGAGATATTTTAAGTCCATCAATCTCCTCATTGAAATTATCTTGGGCTATATTTCACCTAAAGCCTTCCCTAAGGTTTGTTGCTACTTATGGTGCTCACAAATGACCCAAGTTCTTCATCTATCCTCCCGGTGAAATAAGTTTCTCATCTTGTTCATTCCAATCCAATTCTTTTTCCGTGAGTGGCAGGTTGTCACCTCATAATTTGAGATGTATTCCATAAGACCATATCAAGCTTATTCTTTTCATTGTTGGTTTTCCAACAACTCCGTTCTAGCATTTGTTGTAACCGTGCTCTCTCAAGATATTGTTTCCCCTTCGTTCCGGAGGCATTGTGATGTTGCTCTCCTCAACACATCTTCTCGGTTTGTCAGGACCATGTTTTGATCATGCTTATCCTTTTAACCGGAGGTTGTGTGTTGATGATTTCATCAAGTATCCTCTCATCTTATCAAGTTCTTATTCAATTCCTGTTATTTTCAACCGGAGTGCTGCCCGAAGTTGTTCTTCCTTGTTCTTTTTCCCTAACGGAGTGTTTTTCAACTTCGTTCATCTCCGTTGCTTTCTTTCTGTCTTTTGTTCAAACTTTCAAGGTTCGTGGTTTCACTCGTTTGTCAAAGAAGCAACTTAATTTTTCCTCTTCTCTTTCTCTTCTGTTTGTCCCTCCGGTGCCATTCTAGATCTCGGGACGAGATCCTCTCGTAGTGGTGGAGTGTTGTAACGCCCCGAGACCATTGCGCCAGGTGTCTTCCTGTTTTTCGTTGTCGTTGTGTGTTTGATCTGTTTGTTGCCATGATCGCGATGAGTCCCATTGTCATATTTTGCTTCTTGCATCATGTTCATCATTTGATTATATTGCATTGCCATGCCCATCTTTGTCATGTTGCATTTGTGCCTCTTGTCATTTTTGCATTCTCATAATCATCATGTGCACTGTCATATTCATGCATGTTACATTGTTGCATGCTCCATGTATAATCATGCATCATCACCTCCTCCTTCCTTCTTCTTTCCTTCATTTTGGCAAGTGACCTTTCCCCCCTCCTCCATAAATGTTCATTATTTTCCTGATGCTAGTTCACCATGCCTAAACCCTCTCTGCCAATTTTCAGCTCTTGTGGACTTGTTTTGGTTGGAATAAAAATTGCCTCAAGTTTGAATTTAGTTCAAACATGCGATAATTTTCTTTCTCTAAAAATGCCCAAACCATTTATTTCAATTAGTGCATAATTCCAGCGTCGCGGGGATATTTATATCTCTCCTACACCCCTCTTTTATCCCTATGCTTTTCTGTTTATTTTCTACCTGAGGAAAATGAGAAAGAAAAGAGACAGCAGCAAGAGCGGCCTACCTGGGCCTCCTTCTACCAGGCCGGTCCAGCAGCAGACCCAGCAGCAGCCTCAGCGCAGTCCCCTCGCTCTCTCCCGTGGTGAATCCACGCTGGACACCCATCCGGACCCACCTACAGCGACCGTTTCCTTCGCCTTTTTCTTCCTCCTCTCGCAACCTCCCCCTCACAGTAAAAGCAGAGGAGGAGCACACATGGCCACAGTGGACGCCCGAGCTCCACGTCCGCCCTTCCCCCTTCCTATTTAACCCTCGCTGCGATCCCTAGGGTTCCCTCTCTCCTCCTCTTTCCCTCCTCCGCGCCGCCGCTCCAGGGAGGCTCTCCCTCACGTCTCCTTGCTCCTGCCTCGAGTAGCACCCGAACGCCATGGCGGGCCAGGCAAGGAGCTCGCTGCCGGCCTGACGCCTCCCTTCGACCTCCACGACGCCCGCGAGAACCGCAGCGAGCCCAAGACCGCCTCCACGACGTCCTCTTCTTCCCCTTCGTCTTCTTCTTCCCGGATCAGAGCATTCGCCAAGTCCCTCTTCTTCCCCTGCGTCCTCTACTTCACGTCGGGAGCCAACGCGCGCGCCACGAGGATCTTCTTCCCCGACGTCGTCTTCTTCGACTACAAGCAGGCCAGGAGCCAGACAGGCCCAAGGCCGACGCGATCGTTTTCCTCTACGACCTCTTCTTCCTTGCGTTCTCTGCTTCACGAACACAGGCGATCTGCGGGTCCCCAAGCCATCTTCACTGCTTCTCCGACCGCCCTGCCAACGAATTCGAGCCCCTCGTGAGCTCCTCCCGCAAACCCCTCCTTTACCTTTCACATTCGTGCATGTAGGCGTCGCTCCGGTCGAGTTTGTGCACGACCACCATGAGCGAGGTTGTGGAGCTTCTGTTGTTTTATTTCGCGAGCCCGTGGTATGTTCCTGCACGAGCACACCCACACCTCATGCGCAGCTCGCTTCCCGCACGCCCTCCGCTACTCTGCCTCGCAAGCCGCCGCTGCTACTGGCCGCAAGCGCTCGCCGGAGTTCTGGATCCTTCGGGCGTCCATGGAGTTCCAGGACTGAGCCTCAATTCATAAGTAG